>NC_079190.1:30510781-31110781 GCF_029499605.1 Hyla sarda | reverse complement strand
CCGACAGCATGCCAATCACAGAGAGAACCCGACAGCCCGCCAATCACAGAGAGAACCCGACAGCCCGCCAATCACAGAGAGAACCCGACAGCCCGCCAATCACAGAGAACCCGACAGCCCGCCAATCACAGAGAGAACCCGACAGCCCGCCAATCACAGAGAGAACCTGACAGCCCGCCAATCACAGAGAGAACCCGACATAACAATAACAAAGAGCTCCTGACCCCATTCTACTAGACAATGTGGTAACTAATCTGCACAATGGCGCTACCCTACACAGCGGCGGGCCCTGGTACTGCACCATCCCCATTGTCTGCTGTCTACTCACCCATAGTGATCTCCTGGGCGAAGGCGAGAGAGATGAGCAGCAGGGGCAGCCCCACCGCGATACACGACACGATCTTGTCCACCGCCAGCTCCAGCCGCAGCCCCTTGTACTTGGACTCGGGCGGATCCTTGAGCAGGAAGTCGGAGAACACATACTCGGTGGCGATGTGAGCGATGGCCATGGCGGCGGGTGTCACCGGGAGACGATCACACCCGACTCACCCGAGCCGCCCGCATAGCGACCCTCGTGTGACTGCAGAGAAGACGGCACTGGGCGGGGCCGGGGGCGTGCGCGGGTGTGACGTAAGGGGCGGGGCCGCCTGTCAAGGCTAAATTGTGAGTCACGTGATTCACTCCTAACTCAGTGTTCTGTAGCCCAGGACTCTACAGCTGGTGCAAAACTACAAGTCCCAGCAAGCCCTGACAGCCGAAGGCACAAGCTGGAGAGCGCCAGGCTGGGGAACACTGCTTTACATAGAAGTCAATGTCAAATCTCTGCAACGCAATGCATTAAGTCATGTAGACGTGGTCAAGACAAGTTCAAAGCCAGCATCAGAAAGGGGATTTAGAGGGGTTGTCCAGCCAAAACTAACTTATCACCTATCACCTGGCAATCTCCGGAACAGGACCCAGGCTCTATTCACTTTTATAAGAACTTTGGTGATCAGGGCTGGTGCAAGGATTTTTGCCACCCTAGGAGAAGGCTAATTTCCCCGCTCCTTGACCCCGCCCAATGGCTCTGCCCTTTAACACTCCCCACCTTACTACTGGGGTGACACACTGTAACAAACCTCCTCCTCATATAAGCACCTTACTACTGGGGTGACATACTGTAACAAACCCCCTCCACATATAATCTCCTTACTACTGGGGTGACACACTGTAACAAACCTCCTCCTCATGTAATCACCTTACTACTGGGGTGACACACTGTAACAAACCTCCTCCTCATTTAATTACCTTGCTACAGGGGTGACACTGTAACAAATCTCCTCCTCATGTAATCACCTTACTACTGGAGTGACACACTGTAACAAATCCCCTCCTCATGTAATCACCTTACTACTGGGGTGACACACTGTAACAAATCCCCTCCTCATGTAAGCACCTTACTACTGGGGTGACACACTGTAACAAACCTCCTCCTCATTTAATTACCTTGCTACAGGGGTGACACTGTAACAAACCTCCTCCCCACGTAATCACCTTACTACTGGGGTGACACACTGTAACAAACCTCCTCCTCATGTAATCTCCTTACTACTGGGGTGACACACTGTAACAAACCTCCTCCTCATGTAATCACCTTACTACTGGGGTGACACACTGTAACAAACCTCCTCCTCATGTAATCTCCTTACTACTGATGTGACACACTGTAACAAACCTCCTCCTCGTGTAATTACCTTACTACTGGGGTGACACACTGTAACAAACCTCCTCCTCATGTAATCTCCTTACTACTGGGGTGACACACTGTAACAAACCTCCTCCTCCTCATGTAATCTCCTTACTACTGGGGTGACACACTGTAACAAACCTCCTCCTCATGTAATCTTCTTACTACTGATGTGACACACTGTAACAAACCTCCTCCTCATGTAATCTCCTTACTACTGGGGTGACACACTGTAACAAACCTCCTCCTCATTTAATTACCTTGCTACAGGGGTGACACTGTAACAAACCTCCTCCTCATGTAATCACCTTACTACTGGGGTGACACACTGTAACAAACCTCCTCCTCATGTAATCTCCTTACTACTGGGGTGACACACTGTAACAAACCTCCTCCTCATGTAATCACCTTACTACTGGGGCGACACACTGTAACAAACCTCCTCCTCATGTAATCTCCTTACTACTGGGGTGACACACTGTAGCAAACCTCCTCCTCATGTAATCTCCTTACTACTGGGGTGACACACTGTAACAAACCTCCTCCTTATGTAATCTCCTTACTACTGATGTGACACACTGTAACAAACCTCCTCCTCATGTAATTACCTTACTACTGGGGTGACACACTGTAACAAACCTCCTCCTCATGTAATCTCATTACTACTGGGGTGACACACTGTAACAAACCTCCTCCTCCTCATGTAATCTCCTTACTACTGGGGTGACACACTGTAACAAACCTCCTCCTCATGTAATCTTCTTACTACTGATGTGACACACTGTAACAAACCTCCTCCTCATGTAATCTCCTTACTACTGGGGTGACACACTGTAACAAACCTCCACCTCATGTAATCACCTTACTACTGGGGTGACACACTGTAACAAACCTGCTCCTCATGTAATCTCCTTACTACTGGGGTGACACATGGTAACAAACCTCCTCCTCATGTAATCACCTTATTACTGGGGCGACACACTGTAACAAACACCCTCCTCCTGCCCTTTAACACTCCCCATCTTACTACTGGGGTGACACACTGTAACAAACCCACTCCTAATGAAATCTCCCTACAACTGGGGTGACACACTGTAACAAACCTCCTCCTCATGTAATCTCCTTACAACTGGGGTGACACACTGTAACAAACCCCTTCTCATGTAATCTCCTTACTACTGGGGTGACACACTGTAACAAACTCCTCCTCATGAAATCTCCTTCCAACTGGGGTGATACACTGTAACAAACCTCCTCCTCATGTAATCTCCTTACTACTGGGGTGACACACTGTAACAAACCCCTTCCTCATGTAATCACCTTACTACTGGGGTGACACACTGTAACAAACCTCCTCCTCATGTAATCTCCTTACTACTGGGGTGACACACTGTAACAAACATCCTCCTCATGTAATCTCCTTACTACTGGGGTGACACACTGTAACGAACCCCCTCCTCATGTAATCTCCTTACTACTGGGGTGATACACTGTAACAAACCTCCTCCCATGTAATCACCTTACTACTGGGGTGACACACTGTAACAAACCTCCTCCTCATTTAATTACCTTGCTACAGGGGTGACACTGTAACAAATCTCCTCCTCATGTAATCACCTTACTACTGGAGTGACACACTGTAACAAATCCCCTCCTCATGTAATCACCTTACTACTGGGGTGACACACTGTAACAAATCCCCTCCTCATGTAAGCACCTTACTACTGGGGTGACACACTGTAACAAACCTCCTCCTCATTTAATTACCTTGCTACAGGGGTGACACTGTAACAAACCTCCTCCCCACGTAATCACCTTACTACTGGAGTGACACACTGTAACAAACCTCCTCCTCATGTAATCTCCTTACTACTGGGGTGACACACTGTAACAAACCTCCTCCTCATGTAATCACCTTACTACTGGGGTGACACACTGTAACAAACCTCCTCCTCATGTAATCTCCTTACTACTGATGTGACACACTGTAACAAACCTCCTCCTCGTGTAATTACCTTACTACTGGGGTGACACACTGTAACAAACCTCCTCCTCATGTAATCTCCTTACTACTGGGGTGACACACTGTAACAAACCTCCTCCTCATGTAATCTCCTTACTACTGGGGTGACACACTGTAACAAACCTCCTCCTCATGTAATCTTCTTACTACTGATGTGACACACTGTAACAAACCTCCTCCTCATGTAATCTCCTTACTACTGGGGTGACACACTGTAACAAACCTCCTCCTCATTTAATTACCTTGCTACAGGGGTGACACTGTAACAAACCTCCTCCTCATGTAATCACCTTACTACTGGGGTGACACACTGTAACAAACCTCCTCCTCATGTAATCTCCTTACTACTGGGGTGACACACTGTAACAAACCTCCTCCTCATGTAATCACCTTACTACTGGGGCGACACACTGTAACAAACCTCCTCCTCATGTAATCTCCTTACTACTGGGGTGACACACTGTAGCAAACCTCCTCCTCATGTAATCTCCTTACTACTGGGGTGACACACTGTAACAAACCTCCTCCTTATGTAATCTCCTTACTACTGATGTGACACACTGTAACAAACCTCCTCCTCATGTAAATACCTTACTACTGGGGTGACACACTGTAACAAACCTCCTCCTCATGTAATCTCATTACTACTGGGGTGACACACTGTAACAAACCTCCTCCTCCTCATGTAATCTCCTTACTACTGGGGTGACACACTGTAACAAACCTCCTCCTCATGTAATCTTCTTACTACTGATGTGACACACTGTAACAAACCTCCTCCTCATGTAATCTCCTTACTACTGGGGTGACACACTGTAACAAACCTCCACCTCATGTAATCACCTTACTACTGGGGTGACACACTGTAACAAACCTCCTCCTCATGTAATCACCTTACTACTGGGGTGACACACTGTAACAAACCTCCTCCTCATGTAATCTCCTTACTACTGGGGTGACACACTGTAACAAACCTCCTCCTCATGTAATCACCTTACTACTGGGGCGACACACTGTAACAAACCTCCTCCTCATGTAATCTCCTTACTACTGGGGTGACACACTGTAGCAAACCTCCTCCTCATGTAATCTCCTTACTACTGGGGTGACACACTGTAACAAACCTCCTCCTTATGTAATCTCCTTACTACTAATGTGACACACTGTAACAAACCTCCTCCTCATGTAAATACCTTACTACTGGGGTGACACACTGTAACAAACCTCCTCCTCATGTAATCTCATTACTACTGGGGTGACACACTGTAACAAACCTCCTCCTCCTCATGTAATCTCCTTACTACTGGGGTGACACACTGTAACAAACCTCCTCCTCATGTAATCTTCTTACTACTGATGTGACACACTGTAACAAACCTCCTCCTCATGTAATCTCCTTACTACTGGGGTGACACACTGTAACAAACCTCCACCTCATGTAATCACCTTACTACTGGGGTGACACACTGTAACAAACCTGCTCCTCATGTAATCTCCTTACTACTGGGGTGACACATGGTAACAAACCTCCTCCTCATGTAATCACATTATTACTGGGGCGACACACTGTAACAAACACCCTCCTCCTGCCCTTTAACACTCCCCATCTTACTACTGGGGTGACACACTGTAACAAACCCACTCCTAATGAAATCTCCCTACAACTGGGGTGACACACTGTAACAAACCTCCTCCTCATGTAATCTCCTTACAACTGGGGTGACACACTGTAACAAACTCCTTCTCATGTAATCTCCTTACTACTGGGGTGACACACTGTAACAAACTCCTCCTCATGAAATCTCCTTCCAACTGGGGTGATACACTGTAACAAACCTCCTCCTCATGTAATCTCCTTACTACGGGGGTGACACACTGTAACAAACCCCTTCCTCATGTAATCACCTTACTACTGGGGTGACACACTGTAACAAACCTCCTCCTCATGTAATCTCCTTACTACTGGGGTGACACACTGTAACAAACATCCTCCTCATGTAATCTCCTTACTACTGGGGTGACACACTGTAACGAACCCCCTCCTCATGTAATCTCCTTACTACTGGGGTGACACACTGTAACAAACCTCCTCCCATGTAATCACCTTACTACTGGGGTGACACACTGTAACAAACTCCTCCTCATGTAATTTCCTTACTACTAGGGTGACACACTGTAACAAACCTCCTCCTCATGTAATCTCCTTACTACTGGGTTGACACACTGTAACAAACCTCCTCCTCATGTAATCTCCTTTCAACTGGGGTGACACACTGTAACAAACCTCCTCCTCATGTAATCTTCTTACAACTGGGGTGACACACTGTAACAAACTCCTCCTCATGTAATCACCTTATTACTGGGGTGACACACTGTAACAAACCTCCTCCTCATGTAATCACCTTATTACTGGGGTGACACACTGTAACAAACACCCTCCTCACGCAACTGTGGTTCTGGATGGGCGGGTGCTTCAGATACTGACTGGTTACTAACTCTCTTGCAGCGGGCAGAGCGGCGCCCCCATGATGCCGGTGATATCCGAGTGCTATACTTGGGTCTCCTTGGCGCTTCTGTAAAAAAAACGTAATAGAGCCTTATGTTTCTGCCGCTGAAATGCCGCCGCGTGCACAGGGCAGCGGAATCCTATTTAAAACATCGGGACTCGGCTACAACAGAATATCCAAGAGGAATTATTCCACCTAATTCCAATCGGAAAATGTTGCCCTGTAAACAAGGCGTAATAGGGTTCTCTATACCCCGGGCGTGGGTCCTGGGCTTCCGCATGGACTTTGTCACTTATTTCACGAGAAAAAAAAAAATTAGCTCGTATTCAGCATAATTTCTTCTCTATTTACCATGAAGCAAAAAGGGCGCAAATCCGCAGAGGAATTTTGGCGAGGAAATTCGCAGAATCCCATGGTGTAGACGTTATAGGGTGGTTTAGACAAGTGTAACACTTCTGTGCAAACATATTGCGGTCGTAAGTCTCAGTCTAAACTGACAGCTCTTAGTTTGTATAGAGCAGTGTTTCCTTACCAGGGTGCCTCCAGCTGTTGCAAAACTACAACTCCCAGCATGCCCGGACAGCCTTCGGCTGTCCGGGCATGCTGGGAGTTGTAGTTTTGCAACAGCTGGAGGCACCCTATATGGTAAACACTGGTATAGACGATAAATACGTCCCTCTTGGCACTCGATATACGGAATTCGTAATGTCTATTTGGAATCCTTTAACACATATACTTGATGTTTCGGTCCTATTGGACCTTTATCACAAATCCAGATTGTTCCAGAGGTTGGTGTGGATAGGTAGCAGCCGGCCAGATGCCGTAAGAAAGGGTCATGAATTGGGTCAGGACTCGCTACAGTCAGGGCCGGTTCTGCCTATAGCCAAAATAGGCAGCCGCCTAGTGCGCCCTCTAGATTGGGGCGCTGCTCTGCCCATTGCAAAAAAAAGTTAGTAGCCAGCATCTGAAGCACCCACCCAGCCAGAAACACTGTCATTGTTTGTTACAATGTGTCACCCCAGCAGTAAGGAGATTACATGAGCAGGAGGTTTGTTACAGTGTGTCACCCCAGTAGTAAGGAGATTACATGACCAGGAGGTTTGTTACAGTGTGTCACCCCAGTAGTAAGGAGATTATATTTGGAGGGGGTTTGTTACAGTGTGTCACCCCAGTAGTAAGGAGATTATATTTGGAGGGGGTTTGTTACAGTGCGTCACCCCAGTAGTAAGGAGATTACATGAGGAGTGGGTTTGTTACAGTGTGTCACCTCAGTAGTAAGGAGATTATATGAGGAGGAGGTTTGCTACAGTGTGTCACCCCAGTAGTAAGGAGATTACATGAGGAGGAGGTTTGTTACAGTGTGTCACCCCAGTACTAAGGTGATTACATGAGGAGGAGGTTTGTTACAGTGTGTCACCCCAGTAGTAAGGAGATTACATGAGGAGTGGGTTTGTTACAGTGTGTCACCTCAGTAGTAAGGAGATTATATGAGGAGGAGGTTTGCTACAGTGTGTCACCCCAGTAGTAAGGAGATTACATGAGGAGGAGGTTTGTTACAGTGTGTCTCCCGAGTAGTAAGTAGATTACATGAGGAGGAGGTTTATTACAGTGTGTCACTCAACTAGTATGGAGATTACATGAACAGTGAGTTTGTTACATTGTGTCACCCCAGTAGTAAGGAGATTACATGAGGAGTGGGTTTGTTACAGTGTGTCACCCCAGTAGTAAGGAGATTACATGAGGAGGAGGTTTGTTACAGTGTGTCCCCCCAGTAGTAAGGTGATTACATGAGGAGGTTTGTTACAGTGTGTCACCCCAGTAGTAAGGAGATTACATGAGGAGGAGGTTTGTTACAGTGTGTCCCCCCAGTAGTAAGGTGATTACATGAGGAGGAGGTTTGTTACAGTGTGTCTCCCGAGTAGTAAGTAGATTACATGAGGAGGAGGTTTATTACAGTGTGTCACTCAACTAGTATGGAGATTACATGAACAGTGAGTTTGTTACATTGTGTCACCCCAGTAGTAAGGAGATTACATGAGGAGTGGGTTTGTTACAGTGTGTCACCCCAGTAGTAAGGAGATTACATGAGGAGTGGGTTTGTTACAGTGTGTTACCCCAGTAGTAAGGAGATGTTTGTTACAGTGTGTGACCCCAGTAGTAAGGAGATTATATGAGGAGGAGGTTTGTTACAGTGCGTCACCCCAGTAGTAATATATTACTTGAGGAGGAGGTTTGTTACAGTGTGTCACCCCAGTAGTAAGGTGATTACATGAGGAGGAGGTTTGTTACAGTGTGTCACCCCAGTACTAAGGTGATTACATGAGGAGGAGGTTTGTTACAGTGTGTCACCCCAGTAGTAATGAGATTACATGAGAAGGACGTTTGTTACAGTGTGTCACCCCAATAGTAAGGAGATTATATTTGGAGGGGGTTTGTTACAGTGTGTCACCCCAGTAGTAATGAGATTACATGAGGAGGAGGTTTGTTACAGTGTGTCACCCCAGTAGTAAGGAGATTATATTTGGAGGGGGTTTGTTACAGTGTGTCACCCCAGTAGCAAGGAGATTATATTTGGAGGGGGTTTGTTACAGTGTGTCACCCCAGTAGTAAGGAGATTATACTTGGAGGGGGTTTGTTACAGTGCGTCACCCCAGTAGTAAGGAGATTACATGAGGAGGAGGTTTGTTACAGTGTGTCACCCCAGTAGTAAGGTAATTACATGAGGAGGAGGTTTGTTACTGTGCGTCACCCCAGTAGTAAGGAGGTTACATGAGGAGGAGGTTTGTTACAGTGCGTCACCCCAGTAGTAAGGAGATTACATGAGGAGGAGGTTTGTTACAGTGTGTCACCCCAGTAGTAAGGAGATTGTATTTAGAGGGGGTTTGTTACAGTGTGTCACCCCAGTAGTAAGGAGATTATATTTGGAGCGGGTTTGTTACAGTGTGTCACCCCAGTAGTAAGGAGATTATATTTGGAGGGGGTTTGTTACAGTGTGTCACACCAGTAGTAAGGAGATTATATTTGGAGCGGGTTTGTTACAGTGTGTCACCCCAGTAGTAAGGAGATTATATTTGGAGGGGGTTTGTTACAGTGTGTCACCCCAGTAGAAAAGTTGGGTATATCAAAGGGCGGAGCCAACGAGTGGGGTCAAGGGGCGGCAAAGCGACCTTTTGCCTTTCCTTGCACTAGCCCTGGCTCCAGTTTACACTGGTACCACACACAGATACATATACTGACATATACTACAATGGTATGTACCAATTTTGGATTAATAGTGCATCTGTTCTAGACGTGTTTCTATTTTTTTTTTCTTGTTAATATGTAAAACTATGTAAAAAATGTGAAACCTGGAAAAAAAAAAGGATATGTTTGAACCCTTTAAGGGCACACTGTTGAGAAAACCTGTGAGGTGTAAGTGCTCACTGTACCCCTTGTTACCTTCCTTGAGGGGTGTAGTTTCAAAATTGTGGTCACTTGACGTTTTTTTTTTTTTTTTAGATTTTACGTCAGAACCTCAACCATTGAAGTTCAAATCACCACTTTAGGCCTCAAATCTCATTGGTGCTGTCTCACTCCTAAGCCCTGTTTTGCACCTGCAGAGTGCTTTACCGCCATATATGGGGTATTTCCTTATTATGGAGAAATTGGGCTACAAATTTTGTGGAGCTTTTTATCTCTTACTTCTTGTGAAACTAAAAAAAATGTGGTTAGTACCAGCAATTCAGTGTTAAAAATCAATTCTTTCACTTTTACGACCCACTGTTCAAAAAACCTGTGAGGTGTAAGTATCCACTGTACCCCTTGTTACGTGCCTTGAGGGGTGTAGTTTCCAAAATAGTATGCCATGTGGGGTTTTGTTTGCTGTTCTGGCACAATGGGGGCTTCCTAAATGCAACATGCCCCCCAAAAACCATTTCTGTTACGCCGAGCGCTCCGGGTCCCTGCTCCTCCCCGAAGCGCTCGCGGCGTTTCTCTCTCTGCAGCGCCCCGGTCAGACCTGCTGACCGGGAGCGCTGCACTGACACTGCCGGGGGGATGCGATTCGCATAGCGGGACGCGCCCGCTCGTGAATCGCATCCCAAGTCACTCACCTGTCCCGGCCCCCGGCTGTCATGTCCTGGCGCGCGTGGCTCCGCTCCTTAGTCCTTAGTCCTTCTGTCCCCCGCCTTCTCAGCAGTCAGAGAGGTTGAGCCGTTGCCGGTGGATACGACCTGGTTGCTACCGCCGCAGCAAAACCATCCCGCTTTGCGGCGGGCTCTGGTGAATACCAGTAGCAACCTAGAACCGGTCCACCGACACGGTCCACGCCAATCCCTCTCTGACACAGAGGATCCACATCAAGCCTGCCGAATCGTGGCAATTTCAGCTAAATTCTCTTTCAAAAAGCCAAATTTTTCTCCTTCTTTTCTGAGCATTGTAGTTCGCCAGCAGAGCACTTAACGTCCACATATGGGGTATTTCCATACTCACAAGAAATGGGGTTTAAAATTTTGGGGGGCATTTTCTCCTATTACCCCTTGTGAAAAAGAAAAATTTAGGGTAACACCAGCATCTAAACACACTCAACACTAAACACTAAAAATCTAATTTTCCATTTTCATGTCCAACTTCAACGCAAAGTCGTCAAACTCCTGTGGGGTGTTAAGGCTCACTGTACCCCTTGTTATGTTCCTTGAGGGGTGTAGTTTCCAAAATAGTATGCCATGGGGGGAGTTTTTTGCTGTTCTGGCACCATGGGGGCTTCCTTAATCCAACATGCCCCCCAAAACCATTTCAGCAAAATTCATGAAATTTGGGGATTTTTCACCAAGAAAGGATGCAAGTAACGACAAAAATTTACCACTATGTTAAAGTAGAACATGTCACGAAAAAACAATCTCAGAATCAGAATAAAAGGTAAAAGCATTCCAGAGTTATTAATGCATAAAGTGACAAGGGTCAGAATTGCAAAAAAGGGCTCAGTCTTTAAATGGGCACTGTCATGAAATCTAAAAATGTATATGTTGTAGTACTTAAGTACTACAACATATCTCTAATATACATTAATTAAAAAAGTGATTTTAAACCAGTTTAAAATCACTTTTAAATTCGGCCACTAGGGGTCGCCCTCCTAGTGGCCGAATGCATTCGGCAGAGACGTCACTACTGAATTTCGACTCATTTAGGCCTGGCAATGAGTCGAAATTCAGTCACTGCGGTGCTCGCTCCCGCCTGTCAATCAGACAGGCGGGAGCGAGCACTATGAAGGAAGTGGATGCGCGCAGGATCCCGGGGACAATGTAAAGTATTATGCCGGGGGGGGGGGGGAAGTTGCGTGTTCACCAATACAGTATGCCTCCAGTTTCCCCACTACTACTCCCAGCATGCCCTGACAGCCACTAGATTTCAGGGCAAGCTGGGAGTTGTAGTGGGGAAACAGCTGAAGGGACACTGAATAGGTGAACTAAGGGGGGTGGGGAGGGGGAGTGGGTAGAGCGGAGCGGCGGGGCCGGGGGGGGGGGGGTTGCGGGCTGCTCGGTGGGGAGGGGGTACTCTGAATGGGTGAACTAACGGGGAGGGGGACTGAGTTGAGTGGCACGACGGGGCCGGGGGGGGGTTGCGGGCTTCGCGGCGGGGAGCGGTATGTGCGGCCATCACAGATCCGGTGTTCACCTATACAGGGTGCCTCCAGTTGTTTCCCCACTACAAGTCCCAGCATGCCCTGACAGCCAATAGATGTGAGGGCAAGCTGGGAGTTGCAGTGGGGATACAGCTGGAGATGCCCTGTATAGGTGAACTACGGGCGGAAGTGTCGGCCCCAGCAGGCATCAGTGACGTGGTGCCTGCTGGGGAAGTCTGCCTGGTAGTGAGCACACTACCAGGCAGACAAAAGGCATTTTTAATATGTAAAAAAAAAATATTAAAGGCAGGGAGGGTGTTAGGGATAGATGGGTAATAGGCAGGGACAGAAAAAAGAAAAAAGTGATGGTGGGAGCTACCCTTTAAGGTGATAATGGGCTGAGTCCCTAAGGGGTCAAACAAAATTGTTCTAGAAAAACATTAATAATACTGTGGTGACAGGGTGTGAGGTGCACGGCAGATGTTGTTACCCTAGAGGCAGATGGCATTAACCCCTTGTATTTGTGAAGCCAGGGCGTGGTTTAGCCTATAACCACACAAAGGTATACCGCTGGATCCTGGGCTAGGAACGGGCGCAATAATGACTCCAACGCCAAGTTACAGAAAACAGTAGCTTTACGGATGGTAGACAGTTGGTAAAGTCTATTTAGCCAGGGCCCAAGGAGGTGACCAGTGACGCAGAGACCTTAAAGGACAACTGTAGTGGAACACTTTTACATATGCCCGTGCCCGAGCCTCAAAAATATATAAAATAAACTTATACATACCTTCCTACGAGCCCCCGTTGGTCCGGCACAGGCCTCACGGTCCGGCAGTGCTGACGTCATTCCACTTCCTGGGGACGTGGACGCCGCAGAGCCGTTGGCGAAACACCGGCCGTAGCGATGTCCCGCCCCGGCCGGTGATAGGCTGAGCCCACTGTCATATAAGAAGCCGGCCAGAGCTTCTTACATGACAGTGGGCTCAGACCCCAGACAAGACCCCAAAATGTATTTAGACTCTAGACTAAAACCCACACTTTCATTTATTAAATTAAATCATTTATACACCAATTAAAGGGGTACTCCACCCTTAGACATCTTATCCCCTATCCAAAGGATAGGAGATAAGATGTCTGATAGTGGGGGTCCCCGCACTGGGACTCCCCACAATCTCTCCTGCAGCACCGCAGTCATCTGGTGCATGGAGAGAACTTCGCTCTGTGCCTAATGACTAGCAATGCGGCATGATGTCACGGCCACACCCCTTGTGACATCACAGTCACGCCCTCTCAATGTAAGTCTATGGGAGGGGGTGTGGCCGTGACATCACAGTCACTCCCCTCGTGATGTCACGGACACACACCCTCCCATAGACTTACATTGAGAGGGCGTGACTGTGATGTCACAAGGGGTGTGTCACATCGCTAGTCATCAGGCACATTTAAATGAACGCCAGGTGCTGCAGGGAGATCACGGGGGGTCCCAGCGGTGGGACCCCCATGATCAGACATCTTATCCCCTATCCATTGAATAGGGGATAAGATGTCTAGGGGTAGAGTAACCCTTTAAGCTTTGGTTACACAAAAACGGAAACCCCTGAAAAAAATAGTTAGAAACACTGTTTTGTACTGTATACTGTATTGCCAGTGGCACAACCAACTGCACCACCCAAAACCTGCCGAATTTCCATTGTCATTTTCTTGTAAACAGTCCCAGAAAGTGTACCTGGCATGTTTTGACATGTTTTTTTTCAGGGTCTGAGTGAATCACAAGAAGTAAAAAAATATAAAAAAATTTTAAAGTGATCTCTCCCATTTAACAGATTTCTAGGGAACTTCATAATTCATGTAAACAATGGTTTCATTCTATAAAAAGCTGTTCTAAGATTTACTAAGAAACACTCACAAGACTGAAGAATCACAAGACATTTATTACAAGTGCAACCAATGGGAATTATAAGGTCACAAAAAGAGCGTGTCCTGAAATGTGCACCTACTGTTTTTGACACTGAGTCTACGCCTCCTTTTGTCTATGTTTTCTAGTCTCCAATGTTGCAGATGTGGGAGGTTGGAATCCCGGCACGGGTTTCCTAAACCTTCTCGTGGATGGTGACTTCGGCGCTGAAGCGCTACACCGGCGGGGTTAAACAGCAGTCAGAGAGGGTGCAGAGATATAGTGATAACTTTTTATTGAATTCATAAAAAGTATTGGTGCTCAGTTGGACAACGCGTTTCGGAGGGGCTTCCTCCTTCCTCAGGTCCGCAGGACCTGAGGAAGGAGGGAGCCCCACCGAAACGCGTTGTCCAACTGAGCACCAATACTTTTTATGAATTTCGGAGCCCCTCCAAAACACGTTGTCCAACTGAGCACCAATACTTTTTATGAATTTCGGAGCCCCTCCAAAACACGTTGTCCAACTGAGCACCAATACTTTTTATGAATTTCGGAGCCCCTCCAAAACACGTTGTCCAACTGAGCACCAATACTTTTTATGAATTTCGGAGCCCCTCCAAAACACGTTGTCCAACTGAGCACCAATACTTTTTATGAATCGGAGAGGGTGCAGAGATATGGTGATAAATTTTTATTGAATTCATAAAAAGTATTGGTGCTCAGTTGGACAACGCGTTTCGGAGGGGCTCCCTCCTTCCTCAGGTCCGCAGGACCTGAGGAAGGAGGGAGCCCCACCGAAACGCGTTGTCCAACTGAGCACCAATACTTTTTATGAATTTCAGAGCCCCTCCAAAACATGTTGTCCAACTGAGCACCAATACTTTTTATGAATTTCGGAGCCCCTCCAAAACACGTTGTCCAACTGAGCACCAATACTTTTTATGAATTTCGGAGCTCCTCCAAAACACGTTGTCCAACTGAGCACCAATACTTTTTATGAATTTAATAAAAAGTTATCACTATATCTCTGCACCCTCTACGACTGCTGTTTAACCCCACCGGTGTATCGCTTCAGCGCCGAAGTCGCCGTCCACGGGAAGGTTTAGGAAACCCGTGCCGGGATTCCAACCTCCCACATCTGCAACATTATCCTATCCACCGTCTCCGACGGGACCAACGGCCAGCTGCTTCCGGCGTACCTGCTAAAAGACACCTGCTCAAAGCTTTCATCAGTGTCGCGCCTGAAACTAGCGCAACACTTAAAGGTGAGCAGACTCTTGACTCTTGCTACCATACATCCGTTATCCATGGATAACCGGCACTATATTACCGCCATATCTGTCTTTTTTTCTCCCCCTATATATTCTAGTCTCCAAGGCACATGTTTTTTTTTATATATGCTTTGGGCAACCAGGACAATCTGTGGCCAATCCACAAGAGCAAAACTGAAAAACCTCTTGAAAATCCAAGGGTATGCTTCAGATATTTTTGTAGATTCCATGTAAACATGCTCTAAAAAAGGATAGTGTTTCATAAAAGCCCAATACAGTTTAAGGGTAGGGTCACACGGAACGGATCCGCAGCGTATTTTACGCTGCAGATCCACTGATGACCCAACTCTACAGTGTGCCTCCAGCTGTGCCTGCTCGTAGCGCCAATCCCCCGCTACGAGCAGACACACATGCGGAGAATTATCAAAACCTGTTCAGAGGAAAAGTTGCTGAGTTGCCCATAGCAACCAATCAGATCACTTATTTTATTTTTCAGAGGCCTTGTTAAAAATGAAAGAAGCGATCTGATTGGTTGCTATGGGCAACTCAGCAACTTTCTCTCTGGACAGGTTTTGTATAAATCTCCCCCAATGTGTTCTGCAAGTTGCAGCACGCATTCGCAGTGTACTTGCACACATCACGGCTGCTCTCGGCCTAGCTCAGGGAGCAGGGGAAGCGACCACAATGTCTGCGAGTACACTGCACATGCGCTCGGTGACTCACAGATCGCTGTGCATCTGCTCGTAGTGGCGAATTGCTGCCACAAGCAAGCAGGCACAGCTGGAGGCACACTGAAGGGTCTGTCATCGGCGGATCCGCAGTATAAAATACGCTGTGGATCCGTTTCTTGGGACCCTACCCTAAGGGTATGTTCGCACCTAAAGTATCTGCTGTGTATTTTCTGCAGATGACATTGCTACCCTTTGAAGTCAATGGGGGAGATTTATCAAAACCTATGCAGAGGAAAAGTTCACCAGTTGCCCAGAGCAATCAATCAGATCATTTAATTCGTTTTTGAAAAGGCCTCTGAAAAATAAAAGAAGAGATGTGATTGGTTGCTATGGGCAACTAGTCAACTTTTGCACAGGTTTTGATACATCTCCCCCAATTGTTAGCAAAATCAGCTGCAGAAAATATCTTCAACAAGGAATAACTTACACGTGAATAGGAAACAGAGGGCTATTAATAATAGTACATACTCTAATTGGGTAACTGTTACTAGTGGGGACCACAGGGGGGCAATATTGGGTCCTATTCTTTTTAATATATTTATTAATGACCTTGTAGAGGGATTAAATAATAAAGTATTAATCATTGCAGATTATGCTTAGCTCTGTAAAGTGGTTAATATAACAGAGGACAGTGCACTATTGTTACGCCGAGCGCTCCGGGTCCCCGCTCCTCCCCGGAGCGCTCGCTTCACTCTCTCCGCTGCAGCGCTCCGGTCACGTCCTCTGACCCGGGGCGCTGCGATCCCGCTGCCAGCCGGGATGCGATTCGCGATGCGGGTAGCGCCCGCTCGCGATGCGCACCCCGGCTCCCCTACCTGACTCGCTCCCCGTCTGTTCTGTCCCGGCGCGCGCGGCCCCGCTCCCTAGGGCGCGCGCGCGCCGGGTCTCTACGATTTAAAGGGCCACTGCGCCGCTGATTGGCGCAGTGGTTCCAATTAGGGTAATCACCTGTGCACTTCCCTATATTACCTCACTTCCCTTGCACTCCCTTGCCGGATCTTGTTGCCTTAGTGCCAGTGAAAGCGTTCCTTGTGTGTTCCTTGCCTGTGTTTCCAGACCTTCTGCCGTTGCCCCTGACTACGATCCTTGCTGCCTGCCCCGACCTTCTGCTACGTCCGACCTTGCTTCTGCCTACTCCCTTGTACCGCGCCTATCTTCAGCAGCCAGAGAGGTGAGCCGTTGCTAGTGGATACGACCTGGTCACTACCGCCGCAGCAAGACCATCCCGCTTTGCGGCGGGCTCTGGTGAAAACCAGTAGTGGCTTAGAACCGGTCCACTAGCACGGTCCACGCCAATCCCTCTCTGGCACAGAGGATCCACTACCTGCCAGCCGGCATCGTGACAGTAGATCCGGCTATGGATCCCGCTGAAGTTCCTCTGCCAGTTGTCGCTGACCTCACCACGGTGGTCGCCCAGCAGTCACAACAGATAGCGCAACAAGGCCAACAGCTGTCTCAACTGACCGTTATGCTACAACAGTTACTACCACAGCTTCAGCAGTCATCTCCGCCACCAGCTCCTGCACCTCCTCCGCAGCGAGTGGCCGCTCCTGGGCTACGCCTATCCTTGCCGGATAAATTTGATGGGGACTCTAAGTTTTGCCGTGGCTTTCTTTCCCAATGTTCCCTGCATCTGGAGATGATGTCGGACCTGTTTCCCACTGAAAGGTCTAAGGTGGCTTTCGTAGTCAGCCTTCTGTCCGGAAAAGCCCTGTCATGGGCCACACCGCTCTGGGACCGCAATGACCCCGTCACTGCCTCTGTACACTCCTTCTTCTCGGAAATCCGAAGTGTCTTTGAGGAACCTGCCCGAGCCTCTTCTGCTGAGACTGCCCTGTTGAACCTGGTCCAGGGTAATTCTTCCGTTGGCGAGTATGCCGTACAATTCCGTACTCTTGCTTCAGAATTGTCCTGGAATAATGAGGCCCTCTGCGCGACCTTCAAAAAAGGCCTATCCAGCAACATTAAAGATGTTCTGGCCGCACGAGAAATTCCTGCTAATCTACATGAACTTATTCACCTAGCCACTCGCATTGACATGCGTTTTTCCGAAAGGCGTCAGGAACTCCGCCAAGATATGGACTCTGTTCGCACGAGGCGTTTCTCCTCCTCGGCTCCTCTCTCCTCTGGTCCCCTGCAATCTGTTCTTGTGCCTTCCGCCGTGGAGGCTATGCAGGTCGACCGGTCTCGCCTGACACCTCAAGAGAGGACACGACGCCGTATGGAGAACCTCTGCCTGTACTGTGCTAGTACCGAACACTTCCTGAGGGATTGTCCTATCCGTCCTCCCCGCCTGGAAAGACGTACGCTGACTCCGCACAAAGGTGAGACAGTCCTTGATGTCTACTCTGCTTCTCCACGTCTTACAGTGCCTGTGCGGATGTCTGCCTCTGCCTTCTCCTTCCCTGCTGTGGCCTTCTTGGACTCTGGATCTGCAGGAAATTTTATTTTGGCCTCTCTCGTCAACAGGTTCAAC
The DNA here is from genome assembly GCF_029499605.1 of Hyla sarda. NCBI lineage: Eukaryota > Metazoa > Chordata > Amphibia > Anura > Hylidae > Hyla > Hyla sarda. The sequence continues at coordinate 31,092,554 of NC_079190.1, read as the reverse complement.
ATCCCGGTGACCAGTCTCGCCAGACCCCTCTACATCAATTGTGTAAATAATGAAAGATTGGACTGTACCATACGTTTCCGCACGGAGCCCCTTCTTATGAGCATCGGATCTCATCATGAGAGGATTGAACTTTTGGTCCTCCCCAATTGCACCTCAGAAATTCTCCTTGGACTTCCCTGGCTTCAACTTCATTCCCCAACCCTGGATTGGTCCACTGGGGAGATCAAGAGTTGGGGGTCCTCTTGTTCCAAGAACTGTCTAAAACCGGTTCCCAGTAACCCTTGCCGTAACTCTGTGGTTCCTCCAGTAACCGGTCTCCCTAAGGCCTATATGGACTTCGCGGATGTTTTCTGCAAAAAACAAGCTGAGACTCTACCTCCTCACAGGCCTTATGATTGCCCTATCGACCTCCTCCCGGGCACTACTCCACCCCGGGGCAGAATTTATCCTCTCTCTGCCCCAGAGACTCTTGCCATGTCCGAATACGTCCAGGAGAATCTAAAAAAGGGCTTTATCCGTAAATCCTCCTCTCCTGCCGGAGCCGGATTTTTCTTTGTGTCCAAAAAAGATGGCTCCCTACGTCCTTGCATTGACTACCGCGGTCTTAATAAAATCACGGTTAAGAACCGCTACCCCTTACCCCTCATCTCTGAACTCTTTGATCGCCTCCAAGGTGCCCACATCTTCACTAAATTGGACTTAAGAGGCGCCTATAACCTCATCCGCATCAGAGAGGGGGACGAGTGGAAAACGGCATTTAACACCAGAGATGGACACTTTGAGTATCTGGTCATGCCCTTTGGACTGTGCAATGCCCCTGCCGTCTTCCAAGACTTTGTCAATGAAATTTTTCGTGATCTGTTATACTCCTGTGTTGTTGTATATCTGGACGATATCCTAATTTTTTCTGCCAATCTAGAAGAACACCGCCAGCATGTCCGTATGGTTCTTCAGAGACTTCGTGACAACCAACTCTATGCCAAAATTGAGAAATGTCTGTTTGAATGCCAATCTCTTCCTTTTCTAGGATATTTGGTCTCTGGCCAGGGACTACAGATGGATCCAGACAAACTCTCTGCCGTCTTAGATTGGCCACGCCCCTCCGGACTCCGTGCTATCCAACGCTTTTTGGGGTTCGCCAATTATTACAGGCAATTTATTCCACATTTTTCTACCATTGTGGCTCCTATCGTGGCTTTAACCAAAAAAAATGCTGATCCCAAGTCCTGGCCTCCTCAAGCAGAAGACGCCTTTAAACGACTCAAGTCTGCCTTTTCTTCGGCTCCCGTGCTCTCCAGACCTGACCCTTCCAAACCCTTCCTATTGGAGGTTGATGCCTCCTCAGTGGGAGCTGGAGCTGTTCTTCTACAAAAAAATTCTTCCGGGCATGCTGTCACTTGTGGTTTTTTCTCTAGGACCTTCTCTCCAGCGGAGAGGAACTACTCCATCGGGGATCGAGAGCTTCTAGCCATTAAATTAGCACTTGAGGAATGGAGGCATCTGCTGGAGGGATCAAGATTTCCTGTTATTATCTACACCGACCACAAGAACCTCTCCTACCTCCAGTCTGCCCAACGGCTGAATCCTCGCCAGGCCCGGTGGTCTCTGTTCTTTGCCCGATTTAATTTTGAGATTCACTTTCGTCCTGCCGATAAGAACATTAGGGCCGATGCTCTCTCTCGTTCCTCGGATGCCTCAGAAGTTGATCTCCCTCCGCAACACATCATTCCACCTGACTGCCTGATCTCCACTTCTCCTGCCTCCATCAGGCAGACTCCTCCAGGAAAGACCTTTGTTTCTCCACGCCAACGCCTCGGAATCCTCAAATGGGGTCACTCCTCCCATCTCGCAGGTCATGCGGGCATCAAGAAATCTGTGCAACTCATCTCCCGCTTCTATTGGTGGCCGACTCTGGAGACGGATGTTGGGGACTTTGTGCGAGCCTGCACTATCTGTGCCCGGGATAAGACTCCTCGCCAGAAGCCCGCTGGTTTTCTTCATCCTCTGCCTGTCCCCAAACAGCCTTGGTCTCTGATTGGTATGGATTTTATTACTGATTTACCCCCTTCCCGTGGCAACACTGTTATTTGGGTGGTCGTTGATCGATTCTCCAAAATGGCACATTTCATCCCTCTTCCTGGTCTTCCTTCTGCGCCTCAGTTGGCTAAACAATTTTTTGTACACATTTTTCGTCTTCACGGGTTGCCTACGCAGATTGTCTCGGATAGAGGTGTCCAATTCGTGTCTAAATTCTGGAGGGCTCTCTGTAAACAACTCAAGATTAAATTACATTTTTCCTCTGCATATCATCCCCAGTCCAATGGACAAGTAGAAAGAATTAACCAGATCTTGGGTGATTATTTGCGACATTTTGTTTCCTCCCGCCAGGATGACTGGGCAGATCTCCTTCCATGGGCCGAATTCTCGTATAACTTCAGGGTCTCTGAATCTTCCTCCAAATCCCCATTTTTCGTGGTGTACGGCCGTCACCCTCTTCCCCCCCTCCCTACCCCCTTGCCCTCTGGTCTGCCCGCTGTGGATGAAATTTCTCGTGACCTTTCCATTATATGGAGAGAGACCCAAAATTCTCTCTTACAGGCTTCTTCACGCATGAAGAGGTTCGCGGATAAGAAAAGAAGAGCTCCCCCCGTTTTTTCCCCTGGAGACAAGGTATGGCTCTCCGCTAAATATGTCCGCTTCCGTGTCCCTAGCTACAAGTTGGGACCACGCTATCTTGGTCCTTTCAAAATTTTGTGTCAAATTAATCCTGTCTCTTATAAACTTCTTCTTCCTCCTTCTCTTCGTATCCCTAATGCCTTTCACGTCTCTCTTCTCAAACCACTCATCCTCAACCGTTTTTCTCCCAAATCTGTTCCTCCCACTCCTGTTTCCGGCTCCTCGGACGTCTTCTCGGTCAAGGAAATTTTGGCTGCCAAAAAGGTCAGAGGGAAAAATTTTTTTTTAGTAGACTGGGAGGGTTGTGGTCCTGAAGAGAGATCCTGGGAACCTGAGGACAACATCCTTGACAAAAGTCTGCTCCTCAGGTTCTCAGGCTCCAAGAAGAGGGGGAGACCCAAGGGGGGGGGTACTGTTACGCCGAGCGCTCCGGGTCCCCGCTCCTCCCCGGAGCGCTCGCTTCACTCTCTCCGCTGCAGCGCTCCGGTCACGTCCTCTGACCCGGGGCGCTGCGATCCCGCTGCCAGCCGGGATGCGATTCGCGATGCGGGTAGCGCCCGCTCGCGATGCGCACCCCGGCTCCCCTACCTGACTCGCTCCCCGTCTGTTCTGTCCCGGCGCGCGCGGCCCCGCTCCCTAGGGCGCGCGCGCGCCGGGTCTCTACGATTTAAAGGGCCACTGCGCCGCTGATTGGCGCAGTGGTTCCAATTAGGGTAATCACCTGTGCACTTCCCTATATTACCTCACTTCCCTTGCACTCCCTTGCCGGATCTTGTTGCCTTAGTGCCAGTGAAAGCGTTCCTTGTGTGTTCCTTGCCTGTGTTTCCAGACCTTCTGCCGTTGCCCCTGACTACGATCCTTGCTGCCTGCCCCGACCTTCTGCTACGTCCGACCTTGCTTCTGCCTACTCCCTTGTACCGCGCCTATCTTCAGCAGCCAGAGAGGTGAGCCGTTGCTAGTGGATACGACCTGGTCACTACCGCCGCAGCAAGACCATCCCGCTTTGCGGCGGGCTCTGGTGAAAACCAGTAGTGGCTTAGAACCGGTCCACTAGCACGGTCCACGCCAATCCCTCTCTGGCACAGAGGATCCACTACCTGCCAGCCGGCATCGTGACAACTATGTATAATAGATAACACAATAGAGGACAGTGCCCTGTGTATAGTAGATAACACAATAGAGGACAGTGCCCTGGGTATAGTGGATAACAATAGAGGACAGTGCCCTGTGTATAGTAGATAAAACAATAGAGGACAGTGCACTGTATGTAGTAAATAACACATTAGAGAACAGTGTACTGTGTATAGTCGATAACACAATAGAGGACAGTGCCCTGTGTATAGTAGATAACACAATAGAGGACAGTGCCCTGGGTATAGTGGATAACACAATAGAGGACAGTGCCCTGTGTATAGTAGATAAAACAATAGACGACAGTGCACTGTATGTAGTAAATAACACATTAGAGAACAGTGTACTGTGTATAGTCTATAACACAATAAAGGACAGTGCCCTGTGTATAGCTGATAACACAATAGAGCACTGTGTATAGTGGATAACACAATAAAGGACAATGCACTGTGTATAGTAGATAATACAATAGAGGACAGTGCACTGTTCATAGCCAATAACACAATAGAGGACAGAGCACTGTGTATAGTGGATAACACAATAGAGGACAGTGCCTTGTATATAGTAGATAACACAATAAAGGACTGTGCTCTGTGTATAGTGTACAGTAGATAACACAATAGAGGACATTGCCCTGTATATAGTAGACAACACAATAGAGGACAGTGCACTGTGTATAGTACATAACACAATCGAGGACAGTGCCCATTGTATAGTAGAAAAGACAATAGAGGACAGTGCACTGTGTGTAGTAGATAACACAATAGAGTACAGTGCACTGTGTATTGTAGATAACACAATAGAGGACATTGCACTGTGTATAGCCGATAACACAATAGAGGACAGTGTACTGTGTATAGTGGATAACACAATAGAGGACAGTGCACTGTGTATAGTAGATAACACAATAGAGAACAGTGCTCTGTGTATAGTGTTTAGTAGATAACAAAAGAGAGGACAGTACATTGTGTATAGTAGATAACACAATAGAGGACAGTGCCCATTGTATAGTAGATAAGACAATAGAGGACAGTGCACTGTGTATAGTGGATAAGACAATAGAGGACAGTGCACTGTTCCAAAAGGATCTAGGTTGAAGGTCCTGGTAAACTCAATAAAAGAGATCGAAAGGGGCCTGGACACATTTCTGGAGAGTAATAACATTACAGGTTATAGATACTAGATTTATAGGGACAGAATGTTGATCCAGGGATTTATTCTGATGTCATAATGGAGTCCAGAATTTTCTTTCATATTTTTATTTACTTTTTCTAGCAAATATATATTAACTCTTGTTGACTGTCATGTTAACTAAACTCTTCCTAAAAGAATCCATGGATACTGTAAGACGTCTTACCAGATGGTGGTGATGACCTGTCTCTGTGGCTGTCAGTTCTGTCTGTCTGTCTTACTCACCACATTGATTTTTTAATAACTGGATCAATGAAGATCAAGTAACAGGCAATCGGGAAATCACAACGCAGCTGTTTCCATATCTTTTCATCTACGCATGCGGGAAATCAGACCGCAGATATTTCCATCTCTTGTCATCTACGGCTTTCATGCAAACACTTTAGAAGGGATTATGTTACATTCTGCAAGAAATAAAGAAGACAGGTGGTAGGTGTTAAATGGATTGAAGGCCTTATACCTGAAGAAAAAGGATACTAGAAAACGCTTAGAAAAAATTAAAAAATATTTTATAATAATTTCTGTGCTGAAGATTTAATCACAGAATGTTTTGCTGTAGAGGGCTTATACAGGTTGGTTTAATATGGTGCACATATTTAAAGACTTTACTTTTTATAGCACAATTCCCTATTGCGGGGCATACTCTGAAGACAGTCGTCACATTTCAGCCACAAGGCACCAACTCCGGCTTGAAGCCCACAAATATATTAATGTAAGCAGAATGGTCCTTGCTTAGCTTTTTCTCCACTTCTGTCTGACCTGTCGATTCTCCTTCTTGGAGCAGTAAACAGACAGACAATTGCACTGTGTGGACTGGAGATATCTTGGGTGAAAAGCTCCTGGTGCCATGATCACTCAATGGACTCTTGTCTTTTTTTCAACCTTACAAACTATGTCACCACAATCTGAAGCCAGACCTGCCCCAGACTAGAAGAGTCTAACTTGGTTCTTGGTTCTGGTACAGACAAGGCTTAGTTATATAGCTTGCAGAAGGCTTGAGCTGGAACAGGTTGTTAACTAGGCTTAAGCTTTCCTGACCTGGCCAAGCAGGATAAACTCTGACTAGATGTCGACAATTCACTGGCTAAAGCCACACTATGAATAAACTATTTGGCCTAGCCAACGGAAGCAGAGCTAGGAGACTTCCTCACACTACTCTGTCCTGAGCCAGACTAAACTGTTTTTATGGGTTCAGCCCTCTGGGGAGAGAGGGTTGAACGTGTGAACGACTCCCTTAGCCTTTCTAGGAGTTTCTACACAGAAACTGATTGAGGTGAGTCATGTGACCAATGTTCCATTCATCCTTTACAAAGGCAATCCACCAATGGTGGCAGTAATGAGTAAAAATGTTTACCCTGAATGTTAACCACATCCATAATACTTCAGTCTATGCAGAAACAATGTACAGTGTTCATATGAAAATCATAATAGAGAGACTGAAAAGACTCTTTAGCTACCCAATAACTTTACTTTGCAGTAACTGGGACATGGAACTGGGGAACTTCGCTGACATATTTTAGGGGGCAGGGGGCACACTGCTGGCATTATGCATGTAAGAGAACACTGTAATTGGTGTCAATGTTGGCTAATGAGTACATCAACTATCCATTACTCCTATTAGGGAATATGGACATCATAGAGGTCTTCTCCTTCATGGATCAGAAAGCAGAGCTTCCCGATAGAAGCGACTCCCGATCTAGATGGCAAATCAGAATGGCCCCCATATTATACTAAGTTTCCCCTGCAGGAGCAGAGCAAATACTGGCCACAGCAGTGACCACAATTAGGCTAGGTTTCCACTTGTTTTTTTTTGTGGCAAAAACCCTGTGGCCAGGTGTTAGCTGCAAGTTAACTGCAAAATGCCATATCCACTTGGCGTTTTTCAGTTTGGCTTTTTTTTTTTTAATCCTTTTGGCGTTTTTCCAGCAATTTTTGGCTCCTTGGCAGTTTTTCAAAAACGACCTCTTGTTGAGACTTTGGCATTTTTTAAGGAAAATGGGATTGAAAAAACACTCTATGGGAGTGAAAAAACGCCAAGAAAAACACCATGTGGGTTTTTACTTTGGCGTTTATGTCAGCGTTTTTTATTCTTTTTTGGACCAAAAAAGTCATGGAGATACCTTTTTTATTAAAACTTCGTAGGGTACCATTAAAAAAATAATAATAGTAAAAAAGATACAGTAGTGATGGAAAAAATTGTATTTCACAAAATTTATCTTTTTTATAACAACATTTTTATAAATTTTTAAAAAGTAAGCAATGTGTGCGGCAGGGCACTAAAAATTTAGCCGACAATAATAAAAATGTAGTGTGTGTGTTTTTCACTTTTTTTTTTATTAATTTTTTTAATTTTTTTAGGTAGTACTACTACTCCCAGCATGGAACATACTGTTCCATGATGGGAGAAGTAGTACTTGTACTAATAGACAGATAGCCCTGGGTCCGTTGTGATCCTTCTGTATAATGTATAGATGCGGCGGCCGCTCTTCTATGGTCCCCTGCACTGCCGTATATATACACATATTCATATTTCTTCCAGAGAGCTATGATTGGCCAGATGGTTCCAGCCAATCACAACTCTGTGTGAAATAAGAATATGTGTATATATACGGCAGTGCAGGGACCATAGAAGAGCAGCCGGCCGCATCTATACATTATACAGGAGGATCACAGCAGGTGTCAGGAGTGATACTCACTGTGATCTGTCTATTAATGCAGGTACTACAGCTCCCAGCATGGAGCAGAGTGTGCTCCATGTTAGGAGTAGTAGTACCTGCAGTTAAGGAGAGATCACAGTGGGTATCACTACTGACACCTGATGTGATCGTCCTATCTATTGCAGAGATGGAGCGGCTCTATACAGCGCTCACATCTCTGCACTATACTCCGGCAAGTGATGTGAATAGAACATCACTCATTCATATTTCCCTCAGAGCTGTGATTGGCTGCAACCATCCGGCCAATCCCCACTTTGGGCAGAAAATACGAATGAGTGATGTTCTATTCACATCACTGGCCGGAGTATAGAGCAGAGATGTGAGCGCTGTATAGAGCCGCTCCACATCTCTGCTATATTATGGACAATCGCATCAGTTGTCAGGAGTGACATCCGGGGCGATACGTCTATTAGTACAGGTACTACTACTCCCAGCATGGAACAGTCTGATCCATGCTGGGAGAAGTAGCACTACCTAAAAAGAATTAAAAATTGAGGGGGAAAAAAGTGAAACACACACACTTTATTAAAAATTTACAAAAATTTTGCTATAAAAAATGTATCCCTACTGCATCTTATTTATTTTTTTTTGGTACCCAACAAATTTAGAAAAAAAAAACGCCAAAGGGGCCAAACATGCAACTTCCACTCAAAGGCAAAAACGGCAGAAAAAATGCCCGAAAAACTGCCAAAAAACCTGTGGCAGTTTTTCTGGTGTTTTTGCTGAGGTTTTTTTAAGTGTAAAAAAAAAAAAACACAAGTGGAAACCTAGTCTTAGTCAGCGATCGGCAGAGCAGGAATCTCCTATGTGTCGTGTTGAGGATCAGTATGTTCTACCAAAACTCTTTGAAGAATTTCAGGACTGTTTTGTGGGAACTTGTGGATCTGCTGAGTCTTTGTGAAACAACTTATAGTAAAGGGACCTCGCTGTTCTCCATGTTCCTGACTGGCACTAAGTGATGCCATTTAGTGTGCGCAATTGTGCTCTGTAGTTTCGTGTTTTTACAATTCAGTATTCACATGCGGCAGATATTTTTGCAGATATTTCTGCAACTGAAAATGTCTTCCGGTTATCTGAATGGGGTTGTTTTTTGACGGAGGGCACATGGATTTTTGCTTCGCTGAGTCCTTTGAAATTGGAAGCGTTAAAGGGGTACTCCGGTGGAAACCTTTTTTTTTTTTTTTTTTTAAATCAACTGGTGCCAGAAAGTTAAACAGATTTGTAAATTCTATTTAAAAAAAAATCTTAATCCTTTTAGTACTTGGTAGCTATTGAATACTACAAAGGAAATTCTTTTCTTTTTGAAACACAGAGCTCTCTGCTGACATCACAAGCACAGTGCTCTCTGCTGACACCTCTTTCCATTTTAGGAACTGTCCAGAGTAGGAGAAAATCCCCATAGCAAACATATGCTGCTCTGGACAGTTCCTAAAATGGACAGAGATGTCAGCAGAGAGCACTGTGCTCGTGATGTCAGCAGAGAGCTCTGTGTTCCAAAAAAAAAAAAAGAATTTCCTTTGTAGTATTCAATAGCTAATAAGTTCTAGAAGGATTGAGATTTTTTAATAGAAGTAATTTACAAATCTGTTTAACTTTCTGGCAACAGTTGATTTAAAAAAAAAATTTAATTTTTTTTTTTCCCACTGGAGTGCCCCTTTAACCTTCTTATATTACTGCTAGAATATGAGGGATTTCCAGTCCTCAATATAGCGGATTGCTATAATGTTTCCCAACTTCCTAAACACTTCTAAGTATCAGAGGAGGCCTGAGAGGGGGCAACGTATTCATCTGTCATTAACTGCTAAGAAGTAAAAGAACAAGCGCTCCATAGGGTAATACTGATAATACCCGGTGTGAGAGAAGGACTGTTCACCCTGGGTGGTTGTGTAGATTCATACACAACAAGGAAAGAAGCACAAAAGGTGGTAGGTCGTCTGCTGCGCTCCGGGGAATAGTATCAAGGGATGAGAAGGGATGGGCTTCAATGAAGATAACCGGCTCACGCGGCGCTGACCGGCCAGGACACGATATGGAGGATGAAAGTGGACTTTAATAACCAAGATGCAACGCGTTTCGCTGCGCATGCGCAGCGAAACGCGTTGCATCTTGGTTATTAAAGTCCACTTTCATCCTCCATATCGTGTCCTGGCCGGTCAGCGCCACGTGAGCCGGTTATCTTCATTAAAGCCCATCCCTTCTAACCCCAATAAACTGCTAAGTGCCTGGGTCAGTATTGGCCTTTGGGACAGAGATTTTTTTTAGCTTTTCCACCCCTGCATTCCGTCAGTCATATGGGGGGAGATTTATCAAAACCTGTGCGGAGGAAAACTTGCCCAGTTGCCCATAGCAACCAATCAGATCGCTTCTTTCATTTTTCACAGAACTTCATAAAAATGAGAGAAGCAACTGGGCAAGTCTTCCTCTGCACAGGTTTTGATAAATCTCCCCCCATGGTTTTTACTTTTTTTTTTTATTGAAGTAGCTGTACAAGACCTTGTGTTTTTTTTTAGGAACCATTGTGACTCTCTCTCTCTCTCTCTCTCTCTCTCTCTCTCTCTCTCTCTCTCTCTCTCTCTCTATATATATATATATATCTATATATCTATCTCTCTCTCTCTCTCTCTCTCTCTCTATATATATATATATATATATATATATATATATATGCTATGAATTTATATAATTTCTTATTTAAGAGGAAATCAGGGGATTCTGCCTTTGCCTTTTGGTTTCATTTTTACTTTGTCAACCTTTTCATCGATTTTAAAAAGGGAGGAATGGAGGCTCCAGCCAGAATGGGAAAGGGTTAGCCAGGTAGGGAAGACCAATAGTGATCGCTCTGGCTCTAAGTGACATAAAAAAGTGGATAAATTGTTATTGAGACGGAAGGTAAGGTGATCCACATTCTTGACGTCTTTGGCCCTGGTATTGCTTTTTCCCTGTTCTCTGACACTCCACATTCGCCCCACTGTCTAGCTATACCTCCGAGGGGGGAGTTGTGTGTACTGTATTGTGATCATTGAATACCAAATGCGGTGACCAATGGGCACAGGACGTTGGCCCAACATTGGCAACATCTTGTGGTCATTGATTACAACGCGGTACCCACTCCCCCCTATACTTCCAAGACAACAATGAGACAGAAATGGAACGCCAGGGAATGAGGAAACGTAATACTTTACCTGCTCCCTGTCTATCCCCTATATATAGATATAGATATCCTTCCTTAAAGGGGTACTCCGGCACTAAAACATCTTATCCCTTATCCAAAGGATAGAGGATAAGATGGCTGATCGCGATGGTCCCGTCGCTGGGGACCCCCACAATCTAGCATGCAGCACCCACCTGTTAGCACTGTAGGAAGCGTTGGAGACTCCAAGTCTTATGCCTCCCGACCATGGTGAATGGAGTATAGTGACATCACAACTCCGCCCCCATGTGACCTCATGCCCCGCCACTCACGCTCCTCCCCCTCAAGTCTATGGGAGAGGGCGTGATGTCACACGGGGGCGGAGTCGTGATGTCACTATACTCCCCGTGGTTGGGAGGCAGAAGACTTGGAGCCTCCAGCGCTTCCTACAGTACTCACAGGTGGGTGCGGCATGCTAGATTGCGGGGGTCCCCAGTGGTGGGACCCCCGCGATCAGACATCATATCCCCTATCCTTTGGATAGGGTATAAGATGTCTTAGTGCTGGGTGTCAAAGAATGCAGTACTCCTTTAAGGAACAGTTCGAAGTATGCTTTTGCCTCCACTGGCTTAACTGAGTTATCCAATTTTTTGCATTTTTTTTTTAAAACAACAAAGCATTGGTTACTCACTGATCCTATCCAGCAATGATCCCCATGTTTGGCACCCAAGCAACTCCTGACAAGTGGCCGTCACATGACTGCTGTAGTCAATCAGTGGCCTGAGTGATTAGATTCCATTCTCCTAGCATCATGGCTGCTATCATCTAGCGGTGAAGCCAGGAATAAGGAACATGAGAGCTTAAAGAGGTTATCCAGGAAGAAAACTTTTTTTTATGTATCAACTGGCTCCAGAAAGTTAAACAGATTTGTAAATTACTTCTATTAAAAAAAATCTTAATCCTTTCAGTACTTATGAGCTTCTGAAGTTAAGGTTGTTATTTTCTGTCTAAGTGCTCTCTGATGACACGTATCTCGGGAACCACCCAGTTTAGAAGCAAATCCCCATAGCAAACCTCTTCTAAACTGGGCGGTTCCCGAGACAGGTGTCATCAGAGAGCACTTGGACAGAAAAGAACAACTTTAACTTCAGAAGCTCATAAGTACTGAAAGATTAAGATTTTTTAATAGAAGTAATTTACAAATCTGTTTAACTTTCTGGAGCCAGTTGAGATATATATATATATATATATATATATATATATATATATATATATAAAAAGAAATGAAAAAAGAACAGAATTTCCTCTGTAGTATACAGCTGCTAAAAAGTACAGGAAGGGTAAAGATTTTTTTTAATAGAAGTGATTTACAAATCTAAGATACAAGAAGAAGATGAAAAAAGTCTGAAAACTTACCAGTGCTTCTTTCTCAGGGTTGCTTCTTTATTGTATACTCACATATAAAACATTGTACAGAGGGGGAGAGAGGATGACAGTGGGGGGTATTCACTGTCAGGCGGCAGAATCTGTTTCACTCGGTATTCGAGCTTCTTCATTGCCAGAACATACCCCCCCCCTGTCATCCTTTCTGCCCCTCTGCACAATGTTTTATATGTGAGTATACAATAAAGAAGCAACCCTGAGAAAGAAGCACTGGTGAGTTTGCCGACTTTTTTCATCTTTTTTCATCTTCTTGTATCTTATATGTGACACGTCTTCCAAGTCAGAGCACCACCATAGCTTCGGGGACCACTCCAATCCATCCCTAGATCCTGGTCCTAGTGGTTGTCAGCAGCTGTGCCGGACATTTAACTTTCTATTTCTGCTCATTTGCAAATCTGTTTAAATTTACTGGCACCAGATCATAAAAAAAAAAAATGTTTTCGACCCTTGGTATAAAGGAGGACTCCGCTGCCCCATCGTTCGGAACATTTTAGTTTACCATGCTGGGTGTCGGCGGTGTGGGTCGTGATGTCATGACCATGCCCCTTGTGATGTCACACCACGGCCCCTCAATGCAAGTCTATAGGAGGGGGCGTGGTAACCACGCCCCCTCCTATAGACTTGCATTGAGGGGGCGTGGTGTGACATACAAGGGGCATGGTCATGACATCACAACCCACACCGCCGACACACAGCATTCTAAACGAACGCTTGGTGCTGCACAGAGATTGCGGGGTTCCCAGCTGCGGCCCCCCCCCCACAATCAGACATCTTATCCCCTATCCTTTGGGCAGGGGATAAGATGTCCAGGGGCGGAGCACCCCTTTAACATAAGACACAAATAAGGCTGATTCAGGACATGGTTTTGGAAGAAAAACAATTTACAATATTATTTGTTTAGTTCATATCATCTTCCAATTATGCATTAAAATTAAAACCGCCTGATTGTGAGGTCGTCTGGATAACATGTGTTTAAATAATGTCTGTCCCAGCGAGATTCTTATATATACAGAGTTTAGTTCCCTATCACATGAGTAATATTGACAGGGTAAAGAACAGTGCACCACATTCATTATATCGTGTCTCCGCCATATACATTGTAACACAATATTACTTATTATTGTCACTAAGTATTATATATATATATATATATATATATATATATATATATATATATACCGTATATACTGTGCACAATACAATATACTGTACAATACAAAAACACCCTATGAATGAACAAAAGCATATAATAAAAATATCATGAAATTCACCTCAATTTAAAGGGCTACTTCGGTGGAAAACTTTTTTTTTTTTTTTATCAACTTGTGCCAGAAAGTTAAACAGATTTGTAACTTACTTCTATTAAAAAATCTTAATCCTTCCAGTAATTATTAGCTGCTGAATTCTCTCTGCTGACATCACGACCACAGTGCTCTCTGCTGACATCTCTGTCCATTTTAAGAAGTGTCCAGAGTAGGAGAAAATCCCCATAGCAAACATATGCTGCTCTGGACAGTTCCTAAAATGGACAGAGATGTCAGCAGAGAGCACTGTGCTCGTGATGTCAGCAGAGAGCTCTGTGTTCCAAAAAGAAAAGAATTTCCTCTGTAGTATTCAGCAGCTAATAAGTACTGGAAGCATTAAGATTTTTTAATTGAAGTCATTTACTAATCTGTTAAACTTTCTGGCACCAGTTGATTAAAAAAAAAAAAAAAAAAAAGTTTTCCACCGGAGTACCCCTTTAACCTCTTAAGGACTTAGGGCGTACCTGTACGCCCTGAGCCCGGTCCCAGTGGGAAAAACGGGGTCACGCCGTGACCCTGCATCACACCGGGTCGGTCCCGGCTGCTAACGATAGCCGGGACTCTGGGCTAACAGCGTGCAGCACCGAACGTTGTGCTGTGCGCTGTTAACCCTTCAGACGCGCCGATCAAAGTTGACCGCCATGTCTGAAAACAAAAGTAAACGCTTCCCGGCAGCTCAGTCGGGCTGATCGGGACATCGCGATAAAATTGCGATGTTCCGATCAGCTGGGACGTAGGCGGAGGTCTCCTTACCTCTCTCCGCGGCGTCCGATCATCGACTGATTGCTCCAAGCCTGAGCTACAGGCATGAACAATCAAGCCCCTATCTCGCTGATCCATGCTAAGCTATGGCTTTGCAGGGATCAGCATAGGAGATCAGTGTGTGCAGTGTTATAGGTCCCTATGGGAGCTATAACACTGCAAATAAAAAGAGAAAAAAAAAAAAGTTAGCAAAGGTCATTTAACCCCTTCCCTAATAAAAGTTTGAATCACCGACCTTTTCCCATAAAAAAAAAAAAAAACAGTGTAAATAAAAATAAAAATGAACATATGTGGTATCGCCACGTGCGTAAATGTCCGAACTATAAAAATATATCATTAATTAAACCGTACGGTCAATGGCGTACGCGCAAAAAAATTCCAAAGTCCAAAATAGCGTATTTTTGGTCACTTTTTATATCATAAAAAAATGAATAAAAAGTGATCAAAAAGTCCGATCAGCACAAAAATGGTACCGATAAAAACTTCAGAACACAGCGCAAAAAATGAGCCCTCATACTGGCCCATACGCGGAAAAGTAAAAAAGTTACAGGGGTCAGAATATGACAATTTTAAACGTATAAATTTTCCTGCACGTAGTTATGATTTTTTTTCAGAAGTGCGACAAACCGATATAAGTAGGGGATCATTTTAACCGTCTGGACCTACAGAATAAAGATCAGGTGTCATTTTGACCCAAAAAATGCACTGCGTAGAAACGGAAGCCCCCAAAATTTACAAAATGAAATTTTTTCTTCAATTTTGTCGCACAATGACTTTTTTTTCTGTTTTGCCGTGGATTTTTTGGTAAAATGACTAATGTCACTGCAAAGTAGAATTGGTGGCGCAAAAAATAAGCCATCATATGGAATTTTATGTGCAAAATTGAAAGCGGCATGATTTTTAGAAGGTGATGAGGAAAAATTGAAAATGCAAAAACGGAAAAACGCTGAGTCCTTAAGGGGTTAAAGTATATTTCGCATTCTAAAAATGTATCGTTGAAATATTCTCTAGTATAATGCAGTGCTAAAATACAGTGCACATAGTAGGTAGCGTACAGGCATTAAAAATGTGTTGCAATGTTGGACAAGCATGATGTACACAATATAGAGAGAACCCCATAGAGCTGCTACATGGCCAATAGAGATGGCGTCATCTTCTTGGTGAGTAAGGCCATCGCTTTTCACAGATTCTGCAATGTTGGCGAATGGCGACTATATACATTGAATGCAACAAATGCAGCATAAAGAATTAAAAAGAGCAATTTGCCACTTACAATAAGTAAAAATCAAAACTTGAGTAATTGTGCTTTTTAGTGAATTTTAGCCCTTACTTCCCGTAAGATCCTTGGTAACACGGGTAATCTAGGTCACGGTGTTATCCTTTTTGGGGAACTTCAGGCAAAGTAAATTGTTTCACATTGGTTCTGTCCCTGTTATTTCCCTACATTATCCCTGCTGAAAGGAAGAGTAATTGTACTAAAAATGACAACCTCAAATCTTGGCGCGTTCACCAATCTAAGCCACTAGTTAGCCCTTAAAGGGGTATTCCATGACATTTTTCATTTGACTCTGCTACAGGGGCTGTAAAGTTAGTGTAGTTCATAATATAGTGTCTCTTATCGCTGGTCTCGTATTCTTATGTGACCTTTGCTCTGGATGTTCATTTTTAACAGCATACAAAATGACTCCTGTCTCAGGTATTCCCAGGATGCAATGCGGCCGAGACATTACATCACTAGTCAGGTGATGACAGGGAGCCTGTTCTGCTTCAATGGGTGGAGTGAGCACAGGGAATTTGCAACAGATGGAGACACCCTGATTAGAAAGCACTTGGCTTTTGCATGGAATTCAGCTCGTTTGTGGTTCAATGGGTGGGGTGGCTGATGTGTGGGAGGGAGAAAAGTGGAATTATGGAATTTGTAGAAAAAGAGAAAACTCCAACAGGAAATATCCAGTTCACAAAAAGAAAGCCACAGTGTTATGGTAATCTCACAACATTTAGTCCATTTAGCCCAAAGATCCTTCCTAAGCATGTCCATTACTGTCTGGCAGGTAAATACTAAAATGTTTCCCCTATTTTTAAGATTTTAGATTCATCAGGAGACATTATGGTAGTATAATTACTTTACAATAGACCTTGGGGTACCAAGAGGCAAGGTCCCTGACCAAATCATATGAGAACACCTCAAATTTGGCTACCTACTCAGTGGTAGTATATTGGCAGTATTTTGGCAGAGCCAATGTCAACTAATTTATGTTATCATCTGAGACTGGAGTTCACTTAAAAGTAACACTGTAATCAAACTTACTTAGGCACAATACATACATTTAGGTGCACTACTGTGGTAGATGTAAACAGTAACATATGACTAACCCTCAAAATGATGGTAAAATTGAGACATTAGCCAGTATTTCTGTGGTGACGCCAAAGTTGTGGTTAGACCACGGGGTGTGAAGGGTGTAGGTGGATGGGGCAGATGGATAGCCCAGGGGCAAGGTGTTATTAACCCCTAATGTTCGTGACGCCAGAGTGTTTTTTTCTGGTAACAACCCGAAGTACCGCTATCCCAATGTTAGGCAGGGCAATAATAGTCCAAGACCAGGTAAGGGTTAACGGTAGCTTTACTGAAGTTAGACAGTTGTTAAAGTCTTTACAGCTAGGCCAGAATCACAGAGAGTCGACCAGTAACACGGAAAGGGCCTTGCAGCTTGCTGGGACTTGCAGTACTTTTGGGTCAGACTCCAGTACATCCACTCTGACTATAATTCACTTGACTAGTGACTTGACTTTGGTAGAGACAGCGGACATAGATGAGTTGACTTACTGACAATGTGGCTGGTGTTAAGGCTTCATGGCCTCCAGGTGGACTGGACACAGGATCTGTGATGTCTGTGCTTCGCTGTTCCTCAGCAGGAGAGATGGTGTAAGAGAGAGATTGTAATGGCTCCCTTAGGTCCTTTATACTTTATATACATATGCATAACATTATGCACTATATTTACAACACTATACATTAGGGATCGACCGATATCGTTTTTTTAGGGCCGATACCGATAATCGGTGGAGTTTAGGGCCGATAGCCGATAACTTATACCGATATTCCGGTATAAGTTATCGGCTATTTATCCCCCAGCGACACCGCTGCAGATCATTGATTTAAAGCGGGCGCTTTAAATAAATGCACTGCAGTGGCTTTTGCGGTGCCATAGGCCGCCGCCGCCACCACCCGCTTCTCTCCCCCTGCCTGTCCGGGGGTCCTGAGTCCTATCACCGCCACCGCTCCCCCCACCGCCGCACCGCGCCGTGCCCCCTACAGCCGCGCCGCACCCCCCCCCCCCACCGCACCGCCCCGGCCCCATTGCCTCCCCCATCCCCGGTTTTATAATTAACTGTCCCCGGGGCCCAGGGTCCACTCTACACCTGGCTCCGGTGGCGTCCTCCTGAGCTGTCACTGTGTGCAATGACGGTGACGTCACGGCACGCACGTCACTCATCATTGCGCACAGCGTAACACAGGATGCAGCAGGAGCCAGAAGTAGCGTGGGCCCCGGGAACAGGTAATTATAAAACCGGGGATGGGGGAGGCAATGGGGCCGGGGCGGTGCGGTGGGGGGTGCGGCTGGTCGGGGGCGGTCACGGTGCGGTGGGGGCGGGGCATTATCGGCTTATCGGCAAGGTAATTGCCGATACCGATAATGCCCAAAATCGTGATTATCGGCCGACAATATCGGCCAAACCGATAATCGGTCGATCCCTACTATACATAACATCAGACTTACTACTATGGGGGAGACGCTGCAGGAGAGCCCCTAGGACAATGAGGAGCTCAACCTGACAGGGCCTAAGTACTGTACATATATGAAGATCATACCTGAGCCCGCACACCAACGCCAAGGTTTCTCAAGTGGCACGGGACCTAACACTAAACCTACCTGTGCCGTATGGGCAATACCAGGGGCCAGAGGGCAATTACAGCGGGATTAGGTCCGACTCACAGCTTGTTCCCAGTTCACTCCAGTGTGGCACATACAATGGGAGGAGAGAGGAAGGCTATTAGCCCCACCTAAGTTGGCTGATATGTTGCCGGCCTAACAGATGCACCAAAATTCTGCCTATAATAGTGATTAAGGCGCATTAGATTTGGAGTTTATACACCTCCAAGTACACGATTTGATCAACAAGAAAAAAAACGTGGTTTCAAATGACAGGAAATGCTCAACCCCAAATGCAGTGGTGCATTTATGCTGGGGGGGGGGTCATATCCCTTAGGCACCAAGGATCTTATTTCAAGTCTGAAGTTGGTTGCCTGCAACAAAAAACAAACTTGCCAGAAACACGACAAGAGACACATTTTTCTCTACTCACCAAGGGAAATTGCTTTTCCTAATTCCTTATGTTTTTCATGTCTCCGTTGGACTTGTTTGGCCTGTTGTATTATATCATATTTAAGGGTATTCACATTGATGATTTAGATGCAGGGTTTTTATTACATTTCGAATAAAAGTTTTATTTTAAATAATTTGGTTACAATGCAGGGACAAACCAGGAAAGAGACAACTGGCCTAAGCATCATGATATCTGACATTGCCTGGACCAGCCTCATGCCGTGTCTTATCATCTGATTCCATCTTGTCCCGCCTCATGCACTGCCCTACCAGCAGAATCCACCTTGTCCAACCATCTGACTAGTTGAACTTCTCACAAGATTCTTTAATCTGACTCAGATCCATTTCTGCGACATCCAGCATCCCGCCTCCTAATTCCACCCTACTAATGCTTCATGGAATATCCTATCATCTCTCTGCTACCCATCATCCTGACATCTTATTCCACCCCCAAAGCCTCATGCATCATTCGGCCATCTCGTTCCCCTGTAGCACTGCATCATGCACCATCTGTCTGTTCCCTAGCCAGTTTTAAAGGGTTACTCCGCTGCTCAGCATTTGGAACAAACAGTTCTGAACGCTGGAGCTCGTGATGTCATAGCCCCGCCCCCTCATGACGTCACACCCCACCCCCTCAATGCAAGTCTATGGGAGGGGGCGTGGCATCCATCACGCCCCCTCCCATAGACTTGCATTGAGGGGACGGGGTGTGATGTCATGAGGGGCGGTGCTATAATGTCATGAGGGGCGGGGCTATGATGCAACGAGCTCCCGGCGCCGACTCCAGCGTTCGGAACAGTTTGTTCCAAACACTGAGCAGCGGAGTACCTCTTTAAGCAATGTCCTTCCATCATCCACCTTGTCTTGCCAATATCATGCTGTCCGTCTCCACCCTAACCAACCTCAAGCAGCATTCTGTCATCTAAATTCACTCTCACCAGTTGTCTCCACCTTGATCCAGTCTTCTGGTCCTGTCACATGCCTCATCCTGCCATTATTTTCCTCCCTTTGCCAAAGCTAATAGCCTATATATCATAAGTCGTGGCCCAGTTGCACTCCTGTACCTTGTGTTATGTATGAGATTGTGTTTACAATGTTCATATGCCTTTAAATGTTGTTACCAAGTTATCTAACCAGGGAAGGTGTCAGGGACCAGATGACTTGTGTGGTGACCTATAGGACCCCTCCAAATTGCTCCCATATAAACCCAGGGAGGAGCTAACTAGTGCTCTTGAGTTCATGCTGAGGAACAGTCAAGATCCAAGAGTGTCTGGTGTCCTGAGGAGACCCAAGGCCTAGTCACGCAGCCACGCTTCCACTAACCAAGTGCCCCACAGGTGAACATCAAAGCCTGGTAAGCTACACAAGGGGTGAAGTCTACTCAGTCCTAGTCAAGTCAGTCAAGTCTGTCTAAATTCATCGTGGGTCTGCAGCATTCTGTCCAAGTTCACTACAAGTCCCAGTGAGCCCTCAAGTCTCAGAAGTCACTGGTCATTGGGCCTAACTGAGCTGTAAAGTCTATTCCATCTGTCTGACTCAGTAAAGCTGCCGTTGTTCCGTAACTTGGCATCAGAGTCATTATTTGACCTGCGCCTAGCTCAGGATCCAGCGGCCATACCTTGGGTGGTGCAGAGGTTAACCACGCCCCAGTGTCACAAATACAAGGGGTTAAAGCCATCTGCCCCAAGGGTAATAACATCTGCCCTTCATCACACCCTCACCACATATATATTATAGCAACTAGCTGATTTTCCCCTATATACAAAGCACATACATGCCATGAAATGTACCGTTCCATGTGGGTACCTCACACCAGACATGGCTGACCAAAACCATGACAATCACCAAATCATAGTTTGGGGAGAATATCGATATCCTGTGATAGAAAGTTTGCGTTCATGCCGAGAAAATGGTATGTGCACAAAATTGTGGTTATATATGTATACAGTATTTATTGCTACCAATATACCAAACTGTGGACATTATCTTATATATAGAAGATAATTTCATATAACAATATGAAATGAAAGTAATTTTTATTGCATGTTGATAAAGCACCATCATCTTCCTTGGCTCCTTACTAAACGACAAGAAGGGGATGAATACATCAATACTATAGTATTTACAGGTTATATGTAGTTATGTGTTATAAGTGTAATATACCTTTAAATCTGTACCACATGATTGTTACCCAGAGAACCCCAGTGACCAGGTGACCTCCCAAGTGACCTATGGGCTCCTTGCACAGCCCCCTATATAATATGGGGAGGGGCTGTAATCTCTCTCTTAGCTCATTGCTACTTCTGCTGAGGTCCAGTCAAGTGTTCAGTGTCTGTGTCCGGCCATTGGAGGTCTCAAGCCTAAATTACTGCAGCCACCAGTCGGTCCGGAGTAAGTCATCTCAATTGTCTGTCACCATCTCAAGTCAAGTCATCTATAGTCACCGGGGCTGCATTATAGTCTGTCAAGTCACTGCAAGTCCCAGCAAGCCTGTCACTGGCCACCTCTCTGGGATATTGGCTGTACTGCATAGATGTACCATCTGTCTACCCTCAGTAAAGCTACCGTTACCCTTAAAGGGGTACTCCGGTGAAATCCTTTTTTCTTTTAAATCAACTGGTGGCAGAAAGTTAAACATATTTGTAAATTACTTCTATTAAAAAAATCTTAATCCTCCCAGTACTTATTAGCTGCTGAATGCTACAGAGGAAATTCCTTTCTTTTTGGAACACTGATAACATCACGAACACAGTGCTCTCTGCTGACATCTCTGTCCATTTTAGGAACCATGCATAGCAGATGTATGCTAAGGGCAGCATAGTGGCTCAGTGGTTAGCACTGCTGCCTTGCAGTGCTGGGGACTTGGGTTCAAATCCCACTAAGGACAACAATAAATAAAGCGTTATTATTATTATAATAACGTCAGCAGAGAGAACTGTGCTCGTGAGGTCATCAGAAAGCATTCCAAAAAGAAAAGAATTTCCTCTGTAGTATTCAGCAGATAATAAGTACAGGAAGGATTAAGATTTTTTTTATAGAAGTAATTTACAAAAATGTTTAACTTTCTGCCACCAGTTGATTTAAAAGAAAAAATGTTTTCACCGGAGTACCCCCTTAACCTGGCCTTGGACTCTTTATTGCGCCTGCCTAACCTAGGATTAGCGGTACTACCTTTGGGTGGTTATAAGGCCAAACCCCGCCCTGGCGTCATGACAAGAAGGGGTTAATACCATCTATCCCTGGGGCCATAACATTTGCCCCCTTACACCTCACATCACACCCCATGGCGCACCACACAGACATGATTGTAACAGATACAGAAGGATAAAGTCCTGGTCAAACTTACAATCTAAAGTAATATGGGGGCATTTAAGTGTAGGAACTTGTCTGAACAGGTGGTTTTAGGTTCTATGTGAAGTCTTGGATACTAGGACAGTGTCTGATATTTTGTGGTTGTGAATTCCAGGAGAGGGGAGCAGCACAGGAGAAGTATAGAGCAGGAAGAGAGAGAAGAGACATGGAAGAGAGGTCCTGCATGGGGTGCAATTGCGAGGTCAGTGCACAGATGTATTTATGGGCCATATTGTAAAGGGATTGTGTTTTCTGGGTGAATGAGGACCGGTAAAGGTGGGCATATATTTTCAATAATGATCGGCCAACAGTTATCTCTACCAACCTTCCCATATACATGAACATTCCGCCAAATGTGGAAGGGAGGGGTAAGCTACAGCCAGACAGCTGTGGTGCCGGCTTATCCTTCTCAGAACAATAAAGTTAGGTGGTGAAAATCCAACATGACCGACCCGTCTCCCCACCGACATCATCTGTCAATGAAGAGTCAGAAGGCAAGGCATACACCGTTAGATAGTCAGCCATACCGGCTGAGGCAGTGGGTTAGGCCAAGTTTTTTTCAATTTATGTGGACAGGCAGGGCACAAAAAATGTAGCCGACAATAATAAAAATGTAGTGTGTGTTTGTGTGTTTTACTTTTATTTTAGTTTTTTACATTTTTTCTGGTAGTACTACTACTTACAGCATGGAACACACTGCTCCATGATGGGAGTAGTAGTACCTGTACTTCTGACACCCATTCCCATTCTCCTGTATAATGTATAGATGGGGCCGGCCACTCTTCTATGGTCCCCTGCACTGACGTTTATATATATACACCTATTCATATTTCCCGCAGAGAGTTGTGATTGGTTGGATGGTTCCAGCCAATCACAACTCTGTGGGAAATATGAATATTTGTATATATACGTCAGTTCAGGGGACCGTAGAAGAGTGGCCGGCCCCATCTATACATTATACAGGAGGATCACAGCAGGTGTCAGGATTGACACTCACTGCGATCTAACTATTAATGCAGGTACTACAGCTCCCAGCATGGAGCAGAGTTTGCTCCATGTTGGGAGAAATAGTACCTGCAGTTTAGGACAGACACCTGCTGCAATCATCCTTCATCCCTGAGATGCGGAGCGGCTTTCTCCTGTGCTCGCATCTCTGCTCTGTACTCTGGACGGCCACTCACCATTCATATTTCCCGCTGAGACCAGGGATTGGCTGCCACCATCCGGCCAATCATGAATGAGTGATGTAAATTTCTATTCACATCACTGGCCGGCCCGGAGTACAGAGCAGAGATGTATAGAGCCGCTCCACATCTCTGCTATATTATGGCGATCCGTCTATTAGTACCGGAACTACTACTCCCATCATGGAACAGTATTTTCCATTCTGGGAGTTGTAGTATTACCTAAAGAATTATACAAAAAAAGAAAAAAAAGTGAAAAACACACACATACTACATTACAAGTCAAAGCGGCAATTTCCACTCAAAGGCAAAAAACGCCAAATTAATATTTAATAAAGGCAAACGGCTCCAGAAAATCCTACCACTAGGGGTCCCCACACCTACTGGGACACTTTCCAGTCCTGCAGAAGCATCAGGTTTGTCCATGAGTCATCGGCAAAAGATGACTTATAGACAAGGCTGCATGAGCAGACACACCAATCACCTACCATCACCACAAGGAGGGACACGCCCTCTCCCACCACACACTAATCACCTCCCATCACCACAAGGAGGGAAACGCCCTCTCCCACCACACACTAATCACCTCCCACCACCACAAGGGAGGGAAGTGCCCCCTCCCACCACACACCAATCAACTCCCACCACCACAAGGGAGGGAAGTGCCCCCTCCCACCACACATCAATCACCTCCCACCACCACAAGGGAGAGAAACGTCCCCCTCCTACTACACACCAATTACCTCCCACCACCACAAGAGAGGGACATGCCTATTTCCCCTGAGAGGATTTCTAACACTGTGAGCTTATGAAAATAGGTATTTGTATAGAAAATATAGGTGATAGAGGCATAAACATGGTCAGGATTTATTTTTTGTGGGATCTGACGGGTATGCTTTATGGATTAGACATGGACTTACAAAGTAGCTACCTATAGGTGGCACTGGAGAGTCAAAGGGAGTGTTTTTTTTATTGGGGAGAGCTAATTTGCATACTTTATTTCCCCGGCAGCATTGCCCGAATGCAAATCTCCATACTCTATGCAGCACTAGATATCTTCAGTGAGAACCAGTAAACCCCTGAGTTGCATCTAAGAAATGTAATTGAAGAAACCCAAAACAGCAATCTACAGGTGGATATCACCGGTTTGGCTACCTTGGGGTAGTTTTCTTGAGTTACAAACTAAGGTTCTTTAGAATGCGTGTGCGATAAACAGCACCATCTGTAGGTACTAGATCTGGTTGCGGACAAAAGTTCTTTACAGTAAGCTAAAGCAGCATTGCTATATGTAGTTACCGTACAAAAATACACCATCCTAAAATATTTGTCATGTTTTCTAACGTCCCTTTTATACAGTGCAGTTATATTCAGACACTTTTAAAATCAGGATGTCAAAATGACTCCTCCATAAGCAATCTCTTAAAACAATATAGTTCAGATACTAATGATAATATAGGCAAAAAAATGTTTCCTCTTCTACTTGTCTTCGTGTCATCTCATGGAGACCTTCTGGCCTTCTCCTTTGGTAATCCATCCTTTTCATCCTTGCCAACGCCCAATGGATCCAAACATCTCCAGTGTAAAAGATATTGTGCTTGTAAACAAAAAACAATAAAGTGCAAATGCACACACTATCCCAAGGCACTGCTTGAGGTACCAGAGTTGCCATGCCCAAAGGGGCCTTCTCATATCATGTTCATTGGGATGGAACCATTGTTTATTGTGCTATAGTGCATTTTGTTCTTTTGAGAGCTTAGAATGGACAGCACCACCACCAGAACTACTAGCAGAACCACGCCAATTCCCAACAGAGAGAGCAGGGCAGCATGTGCCTGGCCGACCGTAAGGACTCTTCCCAGAAATGTCACTCCATTTTGCCCTCCAGAATCTGCAAGGAAAGTAAGTGATCAACAAAAATGTGGAGACAAGGGAACTTTTGGGTCACTTTTTTGTTTCGTTTAAAGGATTACTCTGCCCCTATCCAAAGTCTGATCGCGGGTTGTCCCGCCACTGGGGACCCCCGCAATCTCGGCGGCAGCACCCCAGACATCCGGTACACGGAGTGAACTTCGCTCCGTGCCGGATGACTGGCAATGCGGGGCGGAGGCTTGTGATGTCACGGTCACGCCCCGCTCGTGACGTCACTGCCACTCCCCCTCAATGCAAGTCTATGGGAGACTTGCATTGAGGGGGCGTGGCTGTGACGTCACACGTGGGGCGTGACCGTGACATCGCGAGCTTCAGACACTACACCCGATGTTCTAAACGAATGCCGGGTGCTGCAGGGAGATCACTGGGGAGCCCCGCAATCAGACATCTTATTCCCTATCCTTTGGATAGGGGATAAGATGTCTAGGGGCGGAGTACCCCTTTAAAGGACTCTTACCTAGTAGAACAGGGTCTTCTCCTCGATCTGAAAATTAAAAAAGACAGATGGTAAGTAGTATGGAGTTCATACGAGTTTTACCAAAACTCTGATTTTCTCAACTAGAGTCAAGTGTTGGGCAGAGATGTATTGTGAACCGGCAGAGCAGAGGAGCCTTGTTTTGTTTTTGTTGAGGGGTACTTACTACCCCATGTATCTCCCCCACAGAAATAGCTAGAGCGCATTCGGAAAGTTTTCAGACCCTTTTACTTTTTCCGCATTTTGTTATGTTGTTGCCTTGTGGAACAATAAAAAAAAAAAATCAATGCCCCCCCCTCCCCCCATATTTCTGCACCTAATACCCCATAACGAGAATGTCAAAGCAATGTTAGAAAGCTTTACTAATTTATTGAAAAGAAAAAAACTAAAATCTTGCAATAACATAAGTATTCAGACCCTTTACTTTTCAGACCCTTTACTTTTCAGACCCTTAACTTAGTACTTGTTGAAGTCTCTTTGGCAGTGGTTACAGCCTCCAGTCTTCTTGGGGATTAAACCACAAGGATTTGGGGACTCTTCTCAGCTGATCCTCTCAAGCTTTGTCAGGTTAGATGGGGACCATCGTTTGAAACCATTTTCAGGTCTCGCCAGAGATGTTCAAGTCAGGGCTCTGGTTGGGCCACTTTACGACATTCACAATGTTGTCCCTAAGCCGCCCCTGTGTTGTCTTGACTGTGTGCTTAGGGGCATAGGATCAGATTCATCAATCGGCCAATAAAACCCAAACTGTCGTAGCAACCAACCAGAGCTCTGTTTTCATATCTTAAAGGAAATCAGTTCACCCACAATAAACCTAATACACCGGTTTATAGTGTGGGTGAACAGGAGTCCAATGAGGGGTTAATGGGTTTAATATACCTGCATTCCGGAGATCTGTCCCTCCGAAGATCGGCATCTATCTTAATTGAACTGTGCGCTGTAGGCAGGCCCGCCGGCTTAATATAAATATTCATTGTCGTGGTTCATGTGAGCGCTGCCCTAACTGAGTGTATTTAACTCATTAACCCCTTATCGGTCTCCTGTTCACCCACACTATAACCCCGTGTATTGGGTTTAGTGTGGGTGAACAGATGACCGTTTTCCTTTAATGTGGTCCGGTAACTTGAAAGCTGATCTGTAATTGGTTGTTTTGGGTAAAACCCAGACAATTTATGTTTATGTGGAAGGTGAACCTTTGGCCCAGTTGGGGTCCAGAGCAATCTGGATCAGGTTTTCAATAAGAATATCTCTGTACTTTGATCCTTTATGGCCACTCTGCCATAAATCCAGGATTGGTGAAGACTGCAGTGATGGTTGTGCAGATGGAAGAAACTTCCAGAAGGTCACAGGATCTTTGAAGCTCAGCCACACTGACCATTGGGTTCTTGGTCATCTTTCTTACCAAGGCCCTTCTTTACCCATTACTTAGTTTTTGGGGCAGCCAACTTATGGAAGAGTCCTGGTTGTAAGAATTATGGAGACCACTGTGCTCTCTGAATTTTCAGTGCAACATACATTTTATGTACCATTCTCCAGATCTGTGCCTACATACAATCCTGTCTCTGAGCTCTACAGGCAGTTCTTTCTGCCTCATGACTTGTTTTTTCATCTGCTGTAACACCTTATACATAAAGGGATGTGTCTTTCCAAATCCTGTTCAATTAGCCGAATTTACGATAGTTGACTCCACTCAAGGTGGAGAAACATCTCGGAGATGATTGAGAAAAATGGGAGGAGCCAGAGATAAATTTCAATGTCATAGCAATTTTAACTTTTTCATATATTTGCAAAAAAAATTCTAAAATTCAGTTTTTACATTTTTGGGATACTGAGTGCAGAATGATAGGGGGTGGGGAGTGAATTAGATTTTTTAAATTTTATTTTAGCACAAGGCCACAAAATGTGAAAAAAGTGAAGGGGTCTGAAGACTTTCCAAATGCATTGTACCAGGGGTGCAGTGTGTTGCAGTCACTGGTGCCTGAATGCACCCAAAGGCCATAAAGACCAATCAGTATAATGAAGGGGCAGAGCAGGTTACACTGTGCCCAGGGTAGATACAATGACCCCTCTGCAATACCCCATAATTCTCACCTGATTGCTTTTTAACAGTAAAGGTTGTTTCCATCCCAGCATGAATGTGATCTGAGACATGACAGTGCAGCAACCAGGTCCCGGGGTTACCAGCAACCAGTTCTATCGTCTGAAACGTCCCAGGAAAAAGGTCAAACACATCGGCCCGGTGGGTCTTATCCCTCTGAAATGTAAATCATATATGATATTTATCTAACACAAATTGTAAAAAAAAAAACATATTCAGTCCCCTCAGTCTCTGTACTCTGTGGGGATCACAAAATATCTATGTTAGATACACGCACATGTACTGTATTAGGCAAACAGAATTGTTGAGTAGTTGAGGTTGAGTAGTTCAGAGCAGCTGAGGGTAGTAGTCCCTCGGACAAAGTCTAAAGTCATCTCACGGATATTAGGAATTCTTGGACCTGGTGTTACACTTGGTGAGGTGCTGTTACTGAAATATTCCATGCAGACTTTCCACCGTGTGAACATAGCCTAACGCTGAGGGGGCAGAAAGTCTGTCTGACAGGTTTATCTTATCTTCCTCTGACTGGCAGCTAAATGGTAGGAAATTTCTAATGAAGATTACGTAGAAAGTTGCTTCATTTGGTTTCAGAAAACAAATCAACAATTAAACAAAGCTCAGTGCAATAGTGTCCACAGTCTGTGGGCACTGTCATTAAAATTCATTTTTGCTATTGCACTCCTTACGGTAAATAATCCCTCAATTTACAATGGCCTCAGGTTACAATATTTTCAACATACAATGGTCTTTTCTGGACCATTGTAATTTGAAACCAGACTCAACATTCAATGTACGGACAGTCCAGATCTGCGAAACGTGTCAATGGCTGGAAGATCTGACCAATCAGAATGGACATTCACTGGTAAAACCCCTGTATTACTGAAGTGCATGCACTGACTGGTGTCTGGTAGTGCCCCCTACAGTACAGGGATGTATTACATGTTCTGTACTCTTTACCTGTGCCAGGGTTAGCTGCTCCTTTGGACACCAGGTGGGGGCGGCTCCATGTTACTTTTTTAGGATTTACAGCTCCCAGCAGATCTTTCTTACTTGTAAAGATCTTGCTTCATCTGTATTAGCTATGTTCTCATGTTACTTTAATCCTCACTTTTACCTATATTTAACCCTTTCCCGACCCATGACATACATGTACGTCATGGGTCGGCTCCCATTCTATAACGTTGGGCAACGGCATGGCCCCACGTCATAGCGGGTCGGGCCCGGCACCTAGCAATGGCTGGGACCCGTGGCTAATAGCGCGGCAGTGATCGCGGTGCCGCGAGCTATTAACCCTTTAGATGCAGCGTTCAAAGTTGAACGCCGCGTCTAAAGTGAAAGTAAATTAATTCCGGTTAGCTCAGGGAGCTGTTCGGGATCGCAGCGGCGAAAACACGGCATCCCGAACAACTTACATGACAGCCGGAGGGTCCCTACCTGCCTCCATACTGGAAAAAAAAGTGAATAAAGATCATTTAACCCCTTCCCTAATAAAAGTTTGAATCACCCCCCTTTTCCCATAAAAAAAAAAAACTGTGTAAATAAAAATAAACATATGTGGTATCGCCGCGTGCGGAAATGTCTGAATTATAAAAATATATAGTTGATTAAATCGCACGTTCAATGGCGTACACGCAAAAAAATTAAAGATCCCAAAATAGCGTATTTATGGTGACTTTTTATATCATGAAAAAATTTATAAAAAGTGATCAAAAAGTCCGATAATTACAAAAATTCTACCGAAAAAAACTTCAAATCAAGACGCAAAAAATTAGCTCCATACCTCCCCATACGAAAAAAAAAAAAAGTTATAGGGGTCAGAAGAGGACAATTTTAAACGTTAACATTTTCCTGCATGTAGTTATGATTTTTTCCAGAAGTACGACAAAATCAAACCTATATAAGTAGGGTATCATTTTAACCGTATGGACCTACAGAATAAAGAGAAAGTGTAATTTTACCGAAAAATGTACTGCGTAGAAACGGATGCCCCCAAAAGTTACAAAATTGTGTTTTTTCTTAAATTTTGTTGCACAATGAATTTTTTTTGTTTCGCTGTAGTTTTTGGGGTAAAATGACTGATGTCATTACAAAGTAGAATTGTTGGTGCAAAAAATAAGCCATCATATGGATTTTTAGGTGCAAAATTGAAAGAGTTATGATTTTTTAAAGGTAAGAAGGAAAAAATGAAAGTGCAAAAACAGAAAATCACTGGGTCATGAAAAGGTTAAATGACATTTAGGACTTCAGAACCAATTATCAGGTTTCTCAAAGGTTATGGTCTCAACATACAATGGTCATCCTGGAACCAAATAATATTGTAATTTGAGGAACCATTATACTTTATTTAAAAAAAAAATGAAGTTTACTATGTTTTATTTGTGTTTAAAAAAGCTGCCACTAGGTGTCTCCCTACTTGTCCAGAGCACATTTCCCTCTATCTCTTGCACAGACTTTGGACTCCTGATGGCCTGGCAGAAGTCAGGAAATGCAGTCTGTAGTGCTGGGGGGGGGGGGGGGGGGTGCAGCCTTAGCCAATCACAGCCCATCTCACAGTGAACTGCTCTGGGCTGTGTAGCAGAGTGAGGGAGGAAGGTCTCCCCTGTATGGCTTCAGATGATGTCACGCCTGCTGGGGTTTATCATGATGGGGGGATTATAAAATTTAACAAGATCATGACAGGTACTCTTTAAATATATAAGCAAGATGGCTGTCATTAGTGGAGCAGTTTTCTTTCACACCATAAACCTCATATTGTGCCATTCGCAATGAAGTTAAAATAATGTTGCCCCTGAATTGTTTCCTAATACAATATTATGGGTCCTCTGTAAGGCAAAGTTAAGAATATAACCTTGAGAAGCTTGTGTCGGATGGTCCTTACCGCAGGCTACAATATTCCAGGCATTTCATACTGTCACGATTCGGCTTCCAGGTAGTGGATCCTCTGTGCCAGAGAGGGATTGGCGTGGACCGTGCTAGTGGACCGGTTCTAAGCCACTACTGGTTTTCACCAGAGCCCGCCGCAAAGCGGGATGGTCTTGCTGCGGCGGTAGTGACCAGGTCGTATCCACTAGCAACGGCTCACCTCTCTGGCTGCTGAAGATAGGCGCGGTACAAGGGAGTAGGCAGAAGCAAGGTCAGACGTAGCAGAAGGTCGGGGGCAGGCGGCAAGGTTCGTAGTCAGGATGGGTAGCAGAAGTTCAGGTACACAGGCTTTGGACACACTAAACGCTTTCACTGGCACAAGGCAACAAGATCCGGCAAGGGAGTGCAAGGGAGGAGACTAGATAAAGGCAGGGAGCAGGTGGGAGCCAATTAAGCTAATTGGGCCAGGCACCAATCATTGGTGCACTGGCCCTTTAAGTCTCAGAGAGCTGGCGCGCGCGCGCCCTAGAGAGCGGAGCCGCGCGCGCCAGCACATGACAGCAGGGGACCGGGACGGGTAAGTGACCTGGGATGCGATTCGCGAGCGGGCGCGTCCCGCTGTGCGAATCGCATCCCCAACGGCCAGAACAGTGCAGCGCTCCCGGTCAGCGGGACTGACCGGGGCGCTGCAGGGAGAAAGACGCCGTGAGCGCTCCGGGGAGGAGCGGGGACCCGGAGCGCTAGGCGTAACAGTACCCCCCCCCTTAGGTCTCCCCTTCTCTTTGTCCGGTAACTGCCTCCCCTGGGATGAGGACACCGGGAAAGAATGGAGGGTTTCCTCAACGGCAGGCAGTACAGCAGGAGTGGGAATGGGGAGGGAGGGCAGAGGGCGAGGCCTGGCACGGGGCAGTGTGACACCAGGACGGGGGCCATGGGGAGGCACAGAGGCTTGCCTGATGGGACTGGGAGGGGGGAAGAGGCACTTCCTGTGGCAGGCAGAGTCCCAGTTCCTGATCTCCCCGGTGGTCCAATCAATGGTGGGGGAATGAAGCCGGAGCCAAGGCAGACCGAGGAGGACCTCAGAGGTACAGTTGGGGAGAATGAAGAACTCAATCCTTTCGTGGTGGGGTCCGATAGACATCAGGAGGGGTTCTGTGCGGTAACGCACGGTGCAGTCCAATCTGGCTCCGTTGACCGCGGAAATGTAGAGCGGTTTGACGAGACGGGTCACCGGGATGCTGAATCTATTAACAAAGGACTCCAACATAAAATTCCCGGAGGCACCAGAGTCCAAGCAGGCCACGGCTGAGATGGAGGAGTTGGCTGTAGGGGAAATCCGCACGGGCACCGTGAGACGTGGAGAAGAAGACTTAGAAGCAAAAGATGCCACACCCACGTGAGCTGGGTGCGTGCGTGCGTTTCCCAGGCGTGGAGGACGGATAGGGCAATCCACCAAGAAATGCTCAGTACTGGCACAGTACAGACAGAGATTTTCTTCTCTACGGCGATTCCTCTCTTCCTGGGTCAGGCGAGACCGATCCACTTGCATGGCCTCCTCGGCGGGAGGCCCAGGCGAAGACTGCAAAGGATGCTGTGGGAGAGGTGCCCAGAGATCTAAGTCTTTTTCCTGGCGGAGCTCTTGGTGTCGCTCAGAAAAACGCATGTCAATGCGGGTAGCCAAATGGATGAGTTCTTGGAGGTTGGCAGGAATCTCTCGTGCGGCCAGCACATCCTTGATGCGACTGGATAGGCCTTTTTTAAAGGTCGCGCAGAGAGCCTCATTATTCCAGGATAGTTCAGAAGCAAAAGTACGGAATTGTATGGCGTACTCGCCAACGGAAGAATTACCCTGGACCAGGTTCAGCAAGGCAGTCTCAGCAGAAGAGGCTCGGGCAGGTTCCTCAAAGACACTTCGGACTTCAGCAAAGAAGGACTGGACTGTGGCTGTGGCAGGATCATTGCGGTCCCAGAGCGGTGTGGCCCAAGACAAGGCCTTTCCTGAAAGAAGGCTTACTACGAACGCCACCTTAGACCGTTCTGTAGGAAACAAGTCTGACAACATCTCCATATGCAGGGAACACTGAGACAAAAATCCACGGCAGAGTCTGGAGTCCCCATCAAATTTGTCCGGCAGGGACAAGCGGAGGTTAGGAGCGGCCACTCGCTGCGGAGGAGGTGCAGGAGCTGGCGGAGGAGATGGTTGCTGCTGTAGCAGAGGCAGAATTTGCTGTAACATGGCGGTCAACTGCGACAGCTGCTGTCCTTGTTGGGCAATCTGCTGCGATTGCTGAGCGACCACCGTGGGAAGATCAGCGAGACTTGGCAGCGGCACCTCAGCGGGATCCATGGCCGGATCTACTGTCACGATTCGGCTTCCAGGTAGTGGATCCTCTGTGCCAGAGAGGGATTGGCGTGGACCGTGCTAGTGGACCGGTTCTAAGCCACTACTGGTTTTCACCAGAGCCCGCCGCAAAGCGGGATGGTCTTGCTGCGGCGGTAGTGACCAGGTCGTATCCACTAGCAACGGCTCACCTCTCTGGCTGCTGAAGATAGGCGCGGTACAAGGGAGTAGGCAGAAGCAAGGTCAGACGTAGCAGAAGGTCGGGGGCAGGCGGCAAGGTTCGTAGTCAGGATGGGTAGCAGAAGTTCAGGTACACAGGCTTTGGACACACTAAACGCTTTCACTGGCACAAGGCAACAAGATCCGGCAAGGGAGTGCAAGGGAGGAGACTAGATAAAGGCAGGGAGCAGGTGGGAGCCAATTAAGCTAATTGGGCCAGGCACCAATCATTGGTGCACTGGCCCTTTAAGTCTCAGAGAGCTGGCGCGCGCGCGCCCTAGAGAGCGGAGCCGCGCGCGCCAGCACATGACAGCAGGGGACCGGGACGGGTAAGTGACCTGGGATGCGATTCGCGAGCGGGCGCGTCCCGCTGTGCGAATCGCATCCCCAACGGCCAGAACAGTGCAGCGCTCCCGGTCAGCGGGACTGACCGGGGCGCTGCAGGGAGAAAGACGCCGTGAGCGCTCCGGGGAGGAGCGGGGACCCGGAGCGCTAGGCGTAACACATACATTCTTTGCATGTCTATTCAGTACCAACTGGTAAAACAGGTTAAAAGGAAAAAAAAAAAAAAGAGAGACTGTGACCTTTATTCACTCATAAACATGAACCGTGTCAGATAATGTTCATACGCAGGTTAGGGAACTCACCAGGAATTATATGTCACTAAAACACCAAGCACTTGGAAAATAAAGGCCCAAAATGACATGGTATAGATACAGAGGAAACAGATAGATATGAAATGTTTTTCCCGTACAGTAGGAGGGCTTTCTTTGTACGAATGTATCAACACAGGATGAAAAAGACAGGGACAGAACAGGGACATCTGCAAATCGCCACAAATTTTTGTAAATTTTGATGCTGAGGGGGATAAATAAAATAGTTTTTGTCCAAAAAGACAATAACTGGCTTACGTGACACTTTTAATGGTTTTTAGACACTCTATGGGCATGGTTTATCAGAAAGCAGGAGTGCTCACACTTGGGGGACATAAGTTAAAGGGGTACTCCGTTGCTAGACATCTTATCCCCTATCCAAAGGATCACAGGGTTCCGGCCACTGTGGTCGTGACATCACACCACGCCCCCTTGTTACATCACACCACGCCACGCCCTCTGCATTCATGTCTATGGGAGGTGGCGTGACGGCAGTCATGCCCCCTCCCATAAACATGAATGCAGGGAGCATGGTGTGACATCACGAAGGGGCGTGGCGTGATGTCACAACCACAACCGCCCTAACCCAGCGTTCTGAACATAATGTACAGAATGCCGGGTGTCTGCACGGAGATCGTGGGGGGTCCCAGTGATTAGGCATCTTATCCCCAATCCTTTGTATAGGGGATAAGACATCTATCAATGGAGTACCCCTTTAAATGTGCCAGAAAATACACATGTCTAATGAAGCTGCCTTGAGAAGTGAAACATGTGATGTTTTGTCACTATAGTATCTTTGGGTCCTTTGTGTGGACGGTATGGCTACATGCAATGGAAATACTGCAGAGTAAGCTTTTGTTTGTTATTTGTGACAAATAGCACACTGCACTATGGGTATTATGCAAATCGGAATACCCGTTTTAAGCGTTACTGTGATTTAACATGACTTTTCACATGTTCCACAGACATGTCAAAAATTTGATCAGTTGGGGTCTTTGTGCTGAGACCCTAACCGATCACTAGATATAGCTTGGAGAATCCTGCAGCTGTGCACTTCACTCCACAGCTCGCTGCTTTATCCCAATTGTTGCAGGAGGGGGACTCTCATTGGATTGAGGGAAAAGCCAAGGAGCGAAGCGCACAGCTGCACACTTCTCCTACCTATATCTCGCGATCTGTAAGAGTCTCAGTAAGGGGACCCCAGCTGAGCAAAATATTTGACATGTCTTCTTGACTTGTCAAAGGTTTTATTTAATCCATATTAAAGTGGAATTCCAGGATTTTTTATTTTATTTGATTATGCTACAGGGGCTGTAAAGTTAGTGTAGTTCATAATATAGTGTCTGTACCTGTGTTTCATGGTGGTCTCACAATTCTTCTTAGATTTTTGCCCCAAGGCTTATTTTTAAGAGCATACAAAATTACTGTGGTCTCAAGTTTTCCTAGGTTGCAATGCGGCCCGAGACATTACATCACTAGTCAGGTGTTCAGAGGGAGCCTGTCTGTGCTTCAATGGGTGGAGCGACCGCTGGGTGGGAAGGTGTTCATTCTGCAGTGAATTGTAGGCTTGCAACAGCTGGAGGCACCCTGGTTAGAAAACACTGGTCTATTGCATAGAAGGGAGCACATGTGTCTTTCAATGGGTGGGGTGGCTGATGTGTAGGATGAATAAAAATAACCTCACACTTACAAAAAAGGAATTTTGGGATGTGTAGTTTGAGGGAGGGAACTCCAACAGGAAATAGCCAGTTCAAAAAAAGATAGCTACAGCATTATGGTTGACTCAGAACCTTCCTAACAATGTCCATTACCGTCTGGCAGGTAAGTACTAAAGTCACCTTATGTTGGACAATCCCTTTAATCACATTTGGAAAATAAAAAATAAAAAAAGGTGTCTATTTTATTTTTTATTGTTTTTGTATAAACTTTTTCTTTAGGGCCTCTGGGCTGTTACATAACAGTGTCAGCCCCAGTAATTATGATGCTGGTGCTGGCAAAGCGTGCACAAAGGGTTAATCATCATGATCAGAGTTTTCTCCATTACTGTCTTGTATCAGAACATTTGTTAACATAGGTCATGACACCCAAATCTTTAGGAAGATTTAGTAAGTGTGTACATGGTGATCACCAGGAGTGTGTACATGTATCAGTGAGAGTGCACTCACCTTATAGAGGAAGCTCTGAGCATGGAAGTGGACTGTATGCATGTCAACTTCATTCCCCATTCCTAGAAGATACCAGTTGGTCTTTTCACCTTCGGTCATGGTCAGGCCATGGAGGTTTCCATAGATTTTTCCATTTATAGCTGGAAAACCACAAATGCATGTATAGTGAAAAATATTGTATTCTCTGTGCAGACTCCAAACCAGGTGTAAGCAAGAAAACCAGCAGAATAGTGAGTACAGCTCTGGAGTATAATACAGGATATAACTCAGGATCAGTACAGGATAAGTAATGTAATGTATGTACACAGTGACCCCACCAGCAGAATAGTGAGTACAGCTCTGGAGTATAATACAGGATATAACTCAGGATCAGTACAGGATAAGTAATGTAATGTATGTACACAGTGACCCCACCAGCAGAATAGTGAGTACAGCTCTGGAGTATAATACTGGATATAACTCGGGATCAGTACAGGATAAGTAATGTAATGTATGTACACAGTAACCTCACCAGCAGAATAGTGAGTACAGCTCTGGGGTATAATACAGGATATAACTCGGGATCAGTACAGGATAAGTAATGTAATGTATGTATACAGTGACCCCACCAGCAGAATAGTGAGTACAGCTCTGGAGTATAATACTGGATATAACTCAGGATCAGTACAGGATAAGTAATGTAATGTATGTACACAGTGACCTCACCAGCAGAATAGTGAGTACAGCTCTGGAGTATAATACAGGATATAACTCAGGATCAGTACAGGATAAGTAATGTAATGTATGTACACAGTAACCTCACCAGCAGAATAGTGAGTACAGCTCCGGAGTATAATACAGGATATAACTCAGGATCAGTACAGGATAAGTAATGTAATGTATGTACACAGTGACCCCACCAGCAGAATAGTGAGTACAGCTCTGGAGTATAAAAGGAATATAACTCAGGATCAGTACAGGATAAGTAATGTAATGTATGTACACAGTGACCCCACCAGCAGAATAGTGAGTACAGCTCTGGAGTATAAAAGGAATATAACTCAGGATCAGTACAGGATAAGTAATGTAATGTATGTACACAGTGACCTCACCAGCAGAATAGTGACCCCTCCAGCAGAATAAATGATAAGTGTTGTGTGTGTGTGTATATATATATATATATATATATATATATATATATTTGAAAAATTTACAAATTTGTGATGTAAACTATAACACAATTGTTCGAAGGTGAAGACCCACCTACCATGGATTTTGTTACTTTCTTCAAATTCCTCCGTCATATTGATAGCAGCAGGGTCTTTGTGAGCATAACTCCTAATGTTGTCATCCAAATACCATGAGAGGTTTTCATCAAATACAAAGAAAAGCAAAGCAAATTCCCGGGCCACATCCTTCCTCACGCCTTTGTTGTCCAGTACACCTTTCCGACAAGTCAGTAGTGGTCCAACAAGGCCACTGTACATATCCTGCACAACGAATCAAGACAATTGTTGAAAAAGAAAAAAAAAAAAAGTAATTGAGCGATTCAGAAGACATAGCTAAAGATATATGGATTACCATGTTGGGGGGTTACTATGGATATATGGGGTACCATGAGGCAACTTGAGAATCTCTCCTCAGATGGTGCTGGCAGCAAACTTAAAGGGGTACTCCGCTGCTCAGCGTTTGGAACAAACGAACGCTGGAGCCGGCACCGGGAGTGCCCCGCCCCCTCAATGCAACTCTATGGGAGGGGGTGTGGCAGCCATCAGGTCCCCTCCCATAGACTTGCATTGAGGGAGCGGGCATGACGTCATAAGGGGGCGGGGCTATGACATCAGGAGCTCCCGGCGCCGGCTCCAGCATTCGGAACAGTTTGTTCCAAACGCTGAGCAGCAGAGTACCCCTTTAAGTCCTTCTGTCTGTACAGTTAATATTTGTGGATGTAGTGTGTGCGCGCATGTTCTGGGTACTGTAGTCCTCCCATTCCCTTTATTACCCTGGTTGCCTGTCTTTGAACCCTCTCCAGCTCCACTATATCTTTCTTGTACAGTACTGGTGCCCGGTACTGTACACAGTATTTGTGCTGTTACAGTTAATATTCTCATTATTGTAGATGGAATTTACATAGTTTATTCTTATGGATTCCTACGGATTTTTCTATGGTTAGTTATTTGCTGCCACCTTGTGGCCTTTTTTGGTAATGCTCCTGTTTCTCTCTCCTGAAAGCCATGACTCATTTCCTTTGTATGTAACCACGCCCCTGCTTAGTGCATCACTTCCTGTGTCATGGCTGCCTGCATCTGCCACATGTAACAGGGACTCATGTATTCTGCTTGCTAAGCTAAGGAAAGCATCATCTTTTGATCGCATAATACAGTGGTCCCTCAACATACGATGGTAATCCATTCCAAACGGACCATCATTTGTTGAACCCATCGTATGTTGAGGGATCCGTGCAATGTAAAGTATAGGACAGTGGTCTACAACCTGCGGACCTCCAGATGTTGCAAAACTACAACACCCAGCATGCCCGGACAGCCGTTGGCTGTCCGGGCATGCTGGGTGTTGTAGTTTTGCAACATCTGGAGGTCCGCAGGTTGTAGACCACTGTTAGAGGAAGTTGTACTCACCTGTCCCCGCCACTCTGGACCGTCACCGCTGCCCTGGATGTCGCCATCCATCGCTGTCGCCGCGTCCCCGAGGTGTCCCCGACGCTCCGGCAAGGCCTCTGCTTCCCCGGCATCACGTCACTATGCACGCCGCTCCTATTGGATGACGGGACGGCGTGCGCAGCAAGGTGATGACGACGATGGAGAGCGCTGACGATTCAGGGGATCCCGAAGAGGACGCTCTGGAGCCCCCAGGACAGGTAAGTGATCGTCACCGGAGGTCACGGGGCACCGTAAACGGCTATCCGGGGGCAGCTGAAGCAGTCTACACTGCCGGATAGTCGTTTATGCGATGGCCCCGACATACAAAAGCATCGTATGTTGATGCTGCCTCTGAGAGACCATCGTATGTTGAAATGATCGTATGTCGGGGCCATCGTAGGTCGGGGGGTCACTGTACTTAGATCCATTCATTCTGCTGTATTCCTGTTGTTTGATGTACAGAATAAACCAGCGTGTGGATGAAAACAGTATTGGTGAGTTCAGCTATCTGAGAAGGATTGTCCGCAGTGTACAGGCCAGACATAGAGGTCTTACAAGGGATGGATCGCTATTACAACAATCTGAGTCAGAATAGAATTCCATGTGTGGTCTGACTAGTAGTGTTGCTCACGAATATTCGCAATACGAATTTTATTCGCGAATATCGCATATTCGCGAATATTCGCGAATATAGCACTATATATTCGTAATTACGAATATTCGTTTTTTTTGTTTTTTTTCACAGTACACATCACAGTGATCATCCCTCTCTGCTTCCAGCTTGTGTGGTGTAAAGAAGGCTCTAATACTGCTGTGTGAGACTGGTGCGCAAATTTTCGCATATGCGAATATTTGCTTGTGCAGGTTTTCGTATATGCAAATTTCGCGCATGTTAATTTTCGCATACGCGAATATTTGCATATGCGGAAAAAAAAACGCGAATATTCGCAAATATATGACGAATATTCGTCCATATATTCGCGCATATTCGCGAATTCGAATATGGCCTATGACGCTCAACACTACTGACTAGTGATTTGCAAACTGAAAGCAAATGAATATTAATAGACAATCAAGTAATCCTAGCCCCTGTGTAGTGTCTGCACCTTTTGTCTTTAGTAATTGCTGTCTTTTTAAATTTTTTTCCCATTTTTAAAGGGGTACTCCGGTGGAAAACTTTTTTTTTTTTAATGAACTGGTGCCAGAAAGTTAAACAGATTTGTAAATTACTTCTATAAAAAAATCTTTACCCTTCCAGTACTTTTTAGCACCTGTATGCACCTCTGTCTGTGTCAGGAACTGTCCAGAGCAGCATAGGTTTCCTATGGGGATTTTCTCCTGCTCTGCACAGTTCCTGATATGGGCATCAGGTGTCAGCAGGGAGCACTGTGGACAAGACAAAAAAGAAATTCAAAAGGAAAAGAATTTCCTCTGTAGCATACAGCTGCTAAAAGGTACTGGAAGGGTAAAGATTTTTTAATAGAAGTCATTTACAAATCTGTTTAACTTTCTGGCACCAGTTAACTTAAAAAAAAAATTTTTTCCACTGGAGTACCCCTTTAATGGTTCATTTTAAGCTGCAAGGGGCAGGAGAATTGCCCCTGGCTGGGGCAAAAGTTCATGTTCAGCCTAACTTCACTTTTTAAAGGGGTACTCCACCCCTAGACATCTTATCCCCTATCCAAAGTATAGGGGATAAGATGTCAGATCGCCGCGGTGCCGCTGCTGTAGAGCCCCGGGATCCCCGCTGTGGCACTGCGCTATCATTACAGCACAGAGCGAGTTCGCTCTGTGCGTAATGACGGGGGATACAGGGGACAGAGCCGCGTGATGTCATGGCTCCGCCCCTCATGACATCACGGCCCGTCCCCTTAATGCAAGTCTATGGCAGGGGGCGTGACGACCACCGCGCCCCCTCCCATAGACTTGTATTGCAAGATGCGGGCCGTGACGCCACGAGGGGCGGAGCCGTGACGTAACGATGCTCCGGCCCCTGTATTGCGCGTCATTACGTGCAGAGCGAATTCGCTCTGTGATGTAATGATAGCGCGGTGCCGCAGCGGGGATCCTGGGGCTCTCCAGCAGCGGCACCGCGGCAATCTGACATCTTATCCCCTATCCTTTGGATAGGGGATAAGATGTCTAGGGGCGGAGTACCCCTTTAAAGGGGGACAACACCCATAGACATCTTATCCCCTATCCAAAGGTTAGGGGACAAGATGTCTGATCACGGGGAGTCTGAAGGATAGGGGAAAAGTTGTCTGACCACAGCCGTCACCCCCTCCCCCCATAGACATGAATGAAGGGGGTGAGCCGTGACGTCACGACCATCGCTGCCCGAGGCCGGAGTTCTAAACAGAAATGTTCAGCACCTCGGGGTGCCAGGCCAGAGATCGTGGGGGGGAGGGGGGGGGGGTGTCCGGCTGCTGGGACCATCCACGATTCTTCGAATAGGGAATAAGATGTCTCGGGCCGAGTACCTCTTTAACTCCATCATCAATTATTAGGGTGATTGGCAGCTACAAGGACTGGGTACAACTTCAGTGATGTGGCAGGGAACTCCGGGTACCCTAAACTTTGGGGTCACCTGGATCACAGGCTCGGAGTTATCCAGGAAGAAAAGTTATTTTCTTCCAAAAACATGAACACCTCTGTCCCCAGGTTGTGTGTTATACTACAGCTTGGCTGTATTCACTTTAATAAAACTAAGCTGCAATACCACACTCAGCCTGAGGACAAGTGTGGTGCTATTTTTATTTATTTTTGTTAAGAAATCAATTCTGTTTTTCTATTCCTGTATGACTCCTTTGATAAAGAGGGCAGCTGTCAGTAATCTCTTAAATGACCCTTAACCCCTTCATGACCCAGCTAGTTTTGGCCTTCATGACCCAGTCCGTGTCTCTTTAAGTGGTAATAACTTTGAACTACTTTTGCCAGGCAAAGTGATTCAGAGATTGTTTTTTCGAGACATATTGTACTTTATATTAGGGGTGAATTTTTGTTGATACATGAAGCGATTTTTGTGAAAACCTCTAAAATATTGTGAAAAATGTAAAAATTTTTCATTTCTCTATGTTTTAAACTCTCTACTTGTAAGAGAAATAGTCATGCCAAAAAAATGTAGTTATGAGTTCACATCCACAACATGTCTACTTTATGCTGGTATCATTTGTTAAACATTCCTTTACTTTTTTACGACATTAGAAGGCTTATGTTATTATGAGCATTTTTTCTAATTTTCTACAAAAGTTAAAAATCAATTTTTTTGGGGAACAATAACATTTTGAATATATGTGTGTGTGTGTGTGTGTGTGTGTGTGTATATATATATATATATATATATATATATATATATATACGCACACATATATAAGTATATATACGCACACATATATAAGTATATATATATATATATATATATACGCACACATATATAAGTATATATATATATATATATATATATATATATATATGTGTGTGTGTATAGTATACAAAAAAGAGGATTGCAGCAGCACACATTGGTCAAAAATGTAGGCTCTTTGCGCACTTTTTGATCAAAACGTGTACGTATATGTATATATTTATTTTTAAAAAATTATTTATTTTATTTACATTTTTTTTTTTTTACTTCTCTATAATAGCTCCCCTTAGTGTCTAGTGCCGAAAACATGCAGTACCAAGTTTTGGACACTAGGGGGAGCTGTTGTACAACTTAAAAAAAAATAATAATAATTGAGAAAACGAAAGTGAAAGTAAAGCATGCCGTCGGGCACAGAGACGGTAGCTCCGGACAGGTAAGGGACACCAGGGGAAGGGACACCGGGGGAAGGGGGACACTTGGGTCTCCTAGCAGAGCAGTGTGTGTCCCGATCCCCGTGATCAGGACACACGCACCACGCTGCTTAGGATTTTTATGTGCGAAACGCTGCCATCAGCTAGTCAGATTTGACTAGCTGTTAGGAGCGATCGCTGTGAGGAGAGGGGGGGAGGACGAACCCCCCCCTAGGTCCCGAGGCAAGATGGCTGGCTATCAGTGATAGCCACCAACTTACCGGGCACAGCACTGCACTTTTAGTGGCGGCCAATATAATACATGACATACATGTACGTCATGGGTCAGGAAGGGGTTAAAGGGGTACTCTACTTGAAAACATTTTTTATTTTATCAACTGGTGCCAGAAAGTTACACAGATTTGTAAATTACTTCTATTAAAAAATCTTAATCCTTCCAGTACTTATAAGCTGCTGTTATGATCCACAGGAAGTTCTTTTCTTTTTGAATTTCCTTTCTGCCCGACCATAGTGCTCTCTGATGACACCTCTGTCCATGTCAGGAACTGTCCAGAGCAAGAGAGGTTTTCTATGGGGATTTGTTCCTGCTCTGGACATTTCCTGACATGGGCAGAGGTGTCAGCAGAGAGCTCTGTGGTCAGTCAGAAAGGAAATTCCCCCCTGTGGGTCATAACAGCAGCTGATAAGTACTGGAAGGATTATGATTTTTTAATAGAAGTAATTTACAAATTTGTTTAATTTTCTGGCCCCAGTTGATTACAAAATAAATGTTTTCCAATGGAGTACCCCTTTAAAGTTACAGAAATGTCAATGAGCAGCTACAAAAGTCAGAAAAAAAATTCCTATTATAAACTTTGTATGGTCACCTTTACAAAGTCTTCTTTAGAATAGTAGCCCCAGGTTAAGCAATCTGGATCATTACTCCCTGGTCCTGATCTTTCCGGAACATTCCATTGGTAAGTGCTTGTTCCCCCTGAGCGGAAATAAAAAATAAAAAAAAAGGCTTAAATAGGTGAAAGACGTCCTAAGGCTGGGTTTACACGTTGCATTACTGCGTCGCCGCAATTGCGGTAAAGATTGCACAGATCACGGTACAAACACATACATGGAGATTTATCAGAACTTGTCCAGAGAAAAATCTCACCAGTTGCCCATAGCAACCAATCAGATCGCTTCTTTCATTTCAGAAAAGGCCTTTGAAAAGTGAAAGCAGCAATCTGATTGGTTGCTATGGGCAACTCAGCAATTTTTCCTCCACACAGGTTTTGATAATCTCCCCCTGTACAATTTTTACTGCGATTTTGGTCATTCACAGCAAAAACTCAGTGGCACTGCGACACAGCGTGTGGACACAGCCTAAATCCCACATTAGTCCTCCTCATTATTTATCCTAATGATTAATTTGGGCTTTGCTTTTTGCTTAGGCTGTGTTCACACGTTGCAGCTAATTAATGGTACCTCAACTAATTACTTCATAACAAGAATTATGAGTCCTTTTTACAGCGATTTTCAGTCACTTTTGGCAAAAAAGCATGTGGTAATTAGTCACGGTACTACTAATTGGCCGCAACGTGTGAACACAGCCTTAGCAGCAGCTCAGAATGCCCACAGTGCTCTCTGCTGACACCTCTGTCCATGTCAGGAACTGTCCAGAGGAGGAGTAAATCCCCATAGCAAAACAAACCTCCGGACAGTTCCTGACATGGACAGAGGTGTCAGCAGAGAGCATTGTGGTCAGACTGGAAAGAACTACACAACTTCCTCTGGAGCATACAGCAGCTGATAAGTACTGTAAGGATTAAGATTTGTATATAGAAGTAATTTACAGATCTGTATAACGTTATGGTACCAGTTGATTTGAAAAAAAATGTTTCCCTTCGGAGTACCCCTTTAAATTCTTAATGCACAGCAAGCTTTAGAAAAGGAAGGAATAGAGGACTAGTACCAGAGGATCTTATATTATAATGGGTCCCAATTATCCATATTTCTCCATAAAAGAAAAAGGAAGGGGGGGCTTTAACTCACCTGGTCGTGTACCTTGGATCTCATTGCCACCATAAAGATTAACCACCTGAACACCATGCGCGTAGATGGAGTACGGCCGCGAGGCTTTATTCTTAAATACGATAAGTATGCTGTCCCCAACCTCTGCTCTTATGAATGGGCCTAAAAGAAGAATACACTGAATGTATCATCAGAAAGTGACATATTATACAAATCAGGATTTTTTTTATAAACATTTTATTAAAATTTTTACATAGAAGAAAATAGACTTTGTATTTTAAAGTAACTATCAATTTAATTAAAAAAGAGCAAACACAATAGGCTGACATTTTCTGTTTTCCTTAAAGGGGTACTCCACTGCTGAGTGTTTGGAACAAAGTGTTCTGAAGGCTGGAGTTGGCCCCGGGAGCTTGTGATGTCATAGCCCCGCCCCCTCATGATGTCACACCCCACCCCCTCAATGCAAGTCTATGGGAGGGGGCGTGACAGCGTCTCCTT
Organism: Hyla sarda; assembly: GCF_029499605.1. Taxonomy (NCBI): domain Eukaryota; kingdom Metazoa; phylum Chordata; class Amphibia; order Anura; family Hylidae; genus Hyla; species Hyla sarda. Next base: position 31,047,608 of record NC_079190.1, on the reverse strand, counting down.
TAACAAACATACTGTACGTGTGAATAGACCCTAAAGGGGTACTCCGGTAGAAAACTTTTTTTTTTTTTTTTTTTTTTTAAATCAACTGGTGCCAGAAAGTTAAACAGATTTGTAAATGACTTCTATAAAAAAAATCTTAATCCTTCCAGTACTTATTAGCTGCTGAATACTACAGAGGAAATTATTTTCTTTTTGGAACACAGTGCTCTCTGCTGACATCTCTGTCCATTTTAGGAACTGTCCAGAGCAGCATATGTTTGCAATGGGGATTTTCTCCTACTCTGGACAGTTCTGAAAATGGACAGAGATGTCAGCAGAGAGCACTGTGCTCGTGATGTCGGCAGAGAGCTCTGTGTTCCAAAAAGAAGAAAAAAATTCCTCTGTAGTATTCAGCAGCTAATAAGTACTGGAAGGATTAAGATTTTTTTTAATAGAAGTAACTTACAAATCTGTTTAACTTTCTGGCACCAGTTGATTAAAAAAAAATTAAAGTTTTACACTGGAGTACCCCTTTAAAGGGCTGGAGCTGGTGCCTGGAGCTTGTGATGTCATAGCCCTGCCCCCTCATGATGTCACACCCCGCCCCCTCAATGCAAGTCTATGGGAGGGGGCGTGACGCTGTCACGCCCCCTCCCATAGACTTACATTGAGGGGGCAGGGCTTGATGTTATGAGGGGGCAGGGCTATGACATCACGATCTTCCGGCGCCAGCTCCAGCGTTCAGAACAGTTTTTTCCAAACGTTGAGCAGCGGAGTACCCCTTTAAGAGATTTTTTGTTGTACCCAGGATTTCCAGATGTTCCTCCTCTGCAGATCTTTTCTTCAGTTCTGTGAAGTGTCCATCTGTGTATTCCCTGTAAACCACCTTCTTGTATGTAGATCCTATGCGGTCTTCACCAGAACTAACAAATATGTGGCCTGGGCTACAAGCAAAGAAGACGTGACATAATGTAATAGATTGTCAATGATATAACAAATAAACATTTATTTCACTAATACAGATAGAAAACACTATAATCATGTATTCTCCGCTCTCCACCACATGTGCACCCACAGGGCGTCCATAACATGATGAGCCTGGAGGCTATTGCTGCCTAAATTGTATTATTTATTATTACTCTGATATATCCGCACTTGACTTATACGTTTTAGTGTTTAAAAGGGTCATCAAGGATTAGAAAAACATCCACTTCCAGAAACAGCGCCACAGTTGTCTTCAGGTTGTCTCCGGTATTACTCTGCTCCATTCTCTTAATGGAAATGGGATGCAATACCAAAGACAAACAACTGCAAGTACAAAAGTGCCACCGTTTCTGGAAGAAAGCAGCTATGTTTTTGGAATTCTTGAAAACCTCTTTAAAGGAAAACGGTCACCAGTTCACCCGCACTATAACCGATACACCGGGTTATAGTGCGAGTGAACAGGAGACCTCTGCGGGGTCTCTGACTACTATACCTACCTGCAATCCGGAGCACTGATCCCCCGAAGGTCCCCCTCTCCCAGCGCTGACTTGCGCTTTGAGGCGGGCCCACCTGCTAGATTTAAATATTCATTTGCGCCGGTCACGTGAGCGCTCAGTAGGCAGGAGCGCTTACGTGACCAGCGCTTATGAATATTTAAATCCAGCTGGCGGGCCCGCCTCAAAGCACAAGTCAGCGCTGGGAGAGTTGGATTGTTGGGGAATCAGGGCTCCGGACTGCAGGTAGGTATAGCAGTCCCAGACCCCGCATCGGTCTCCTGTTCACCAGCACTATAAGGCTGCATTCACATCACGTTTTGTACATACGGGTGCCGATCCGGCGGGAGAGGGGCAAACCGGGCGCTCCCGTGCCTCCATTTACTCCATTTACTGCGTGACTCCATTTACTTTAATGAGCCGACCGGAGTCAAACGGTGACTCCGGTCGGCTCAGTTTTGACCCGTATGCGGTTTCCTGACCGGACCTAAAACCGTAGTATACTATGGTTTTAGGTCCGGTCCAAAACCGGATACGGGTCAAAACTGAGCCGACCGGAGTCACCGTTTGACTCCGGTCGGCTCATTAAAGTAAATAATGGAGTCACGGGCTGATCCGGCTGGGGTACGGGAGCGCCCGGTTTGCCCCCCCCCACCGGATCCAGCACCCGTATGTGCAAAACGTGGTGTGAATGCAGCCTAACCAGGTGTATCAGGTTATAGTGTGGGTGAACTGGTGACAGTTTTCCTTTAATGTCGATGTCTTTAATGTTTCTATGTGTCTATACCCCTCTGACATTTTTTCCATTATCTATTTCTTTACAAGGCAAGCTAGGAACCATTTGGATAGCGTTCTACTATTCACGATGAGACCTGACAACTCTCTCTACTGGTATAAGGACCAATAGGTGCCTCATAAAGTTGTGCCCAGGTGAAAGCACACTGTGGTAGCGGGGTGTGATGAGGGCAGATGTTGTTACCCTAGGGGTAGATGGCATTAACCCCTTGTATTCGTGACGCCAGGGCGTTGTTTAGCCTAAAACCACCCAAAGGTATACCGCTGGATCCTGGGCTAGGCACGGGGGCAATAAAGACTCCGACACCAAGTTACGGACAACGGTAGCTTTACTGAGGGTAGACAGTTGGTAAAGTCTATACAGTTCAGCCAGGGCCCAAGGAGGTGACCAGTGACGCAGAGACCTTAACCCCTTAAGGACTCAGGGTTTTTCCGTTTTTGCACTTTCGTTTTTTCCTCCTTACCTTTTAAAAATCATAACCCTTTCAATTTTCCACCTAAAAATCCATATTATGGCTTATTTTTTGCGTCGCCAATTCTACTTTGCAGTGACATTAGTCATTTTACCCAAAAATGCACGGCGAAACGGAAAAAAAAATGATTGTGCGACAAAATCGAAAAAAAAATGCCATTTTGTAACTTTTGGGGGCTTCCGTTTCTACGCAGTGCATATTTCGGTAAAAATTACACCTTATCATTATTCTGTAGGTCCATACGGTTAAAATGATACCCTACTTATATAGGTTTGATTTTGTCGCACTTCTGGAAAAAATCATAACTACATGCAGGAAAATTTATACGTTTAAAAATGTAATCTTCTGACCCCTATAACTTTTTTATTTTTCCACGTACAGGGCGGTATGCAGACTCATTTTTTGCGCCGTGATCTGAAGTTTTTATTGGTAGGATATTTGTTTTGATCTGACTTTTTGATCACTTTTTATTCATTTTTTAATGCGGCTTAATTAATGATATATTTTTATAGTTCGGACATTTACGCACGCGGCGATACCACATATGTTTATTTATTTTTTTTTTTACACTGTTTTATTTTTTTTATGGGAAAAGGGGGGTGATTCAAACTTTTATTAGGGAAGGGGTTAAATGACCTTTATTAACACTTTTGTTTTTCCTTTTTTTTTGCAGTGTTCTAGGTCCCATAGGGACCTATAACACTGCACACACTGATCTCTCATCCTGATCACAGGCGTGTATTAACAAGCCTGCGATCAGCATTATCGGCGCTTGACTGCTCCTGTCTGGATCTCAGGCACGGAGCAGTCATTCGTCGATCGGACACCGAGGAGGCAGGTAAGAGCCCTCCCGGTGTCCGATCAGCTGTTCGGGACGCCGCGATTTCACCGCGGCGGTCCCGAACAGCCCGACTGAGCAGCCGGGATACTTTCAGTTTCACTTTAGAAGCGGCGGTCAGCTTTGACCGCCGCTTCTAAAGGGTTAATACCGCACATCGCCGCGATCGGTGATGTGTGGTATTAGCCGCGGGTCCCGGCCGTTGATTAGCACCGAGACCCACGCGATATGATGCGGGATCGCGGCGCGATCCCGCTTCATATCGCGGGAGCCGGCGCAGGACGTAAATATACGTCCTGCGTCGTTAAGGGGTTAAGGGCTTTCTGGGACTTGTAGTAGGACTGGACAATTGAATGCAGACCACGTTGACTTGACAGATGACAGGGACTGACTTGACTTGACTCATAAAGCTGTGACTTTATCTTACTTGACTTGATGGTGGCTGCAGGACTGGACTTTGAGGTCTCCAACACTCTGGACACACACACTAGACAAGACTGCACTGGACCTCAGCAGAAGAGCAGAGATCAAAGAGAGAGAAGCTCCACCCAGGGCTTATATGGGGGAGTCTAGCAGGAAGCCCATAGGTCACTCTTGGGATCACCTGGTCACTGGTACCTCCTGGGTAACAATCACATGACATATCACATGGTTTAACTCTTAACCCGATAACGACCATGGATGTCTTTACTCGTCCAATGGCTGTTAACGGGATATGTCGCGGGCTCCCGACTCGAGCCTGCATCATACCGTCCGGCCCGCAGCTGATTCCTGTAGCTGGGGGCCGGAGTTAATAGCCGACATGCGGCGATCGCCGCGGGCAGCTATTAACCCTTTAGATCTCTGCTGTCAAAGTTGACAGCGACATCTAAAGGTGCCTTTATCCTGTCCCTGGTGGTCCAGTGGGGTATATCGCCCTCCCGCAGCAAGATCGTGTCGATCCACTGTGGAGGTAACCTGAGTGCTTACCTCTCCTTCCATGCTGGCTCCTGTGCTCTGAATGATAAAGCCTGAGCACACAGATCAATATGGTTCTATGGAACCACATTGATCTGTATGAGGAATCTAATGATCCCTCCTAAAAGTCCCCTAAGGGGACTAAAAGTAAAAGGAAAAAAAAAGTTTAAAAGCACACACATTAACCCTTTCCTTATTAAACATTTAAATCACCCCCCTTTTCCCAAATTCAATATAAATTTTTTTTTTATAAACATAATAAAAATAAACATATGTGGTATCCCCACATGCATAAATATCCGAACTATAAAAATATATAATAAATTAAACCGCACGTCAATGGCGTATGCTCACTTTTTATACCTTAAGAAAAGGAATAAAAAGTGATTAAAAAGTCAGATCAAAACAAAAATGGTACAGATTAAAAGATCATGGTGCAAAAAATAAGCCCTCATACTGCCCTGTATGCAGAAAAATAAAAAAGTTATAGGGGTCAGAAGATGAAAATTTAAAATGTATTAATTTCCGTGCATTTAGTTATGATTTATTCCAAAAGTAGGACAAAATCAAGCCTATATAAGTAGGGTATCATTTTAATCGTATGAACTTACAGAATAAAGATAACGTGTCATTTTTACCAAAAAATGTACTGTGTAGAAACGGAATCCCCCAAAATTTACAAAATGGTGTTTTTTCTTCAATTTTGTCGCACAATGATTTTTTTTCCAGTTTCACCATAGATTTTTGGGTAAAATGACTGATGTTAATACAAAGTAGAGTTTGTGATGCAAAAAATAAGCCATCATATGGATTTTTAGGTGCAAAATTGAAAGGGTTATGATTTTTAAAAGGTAAGGAGGAAAAAATGAAAGTGCAAAAACAGAAAAACGCTTGGTCCTTAATGGGTTAAAGCAACATTACATTTTATAAACAGTTTACATGGTAAAACATATTTACAATGGGGAAACAAGTGCAGGGGGCCTTGGGGACACTGAAGGAAGCTGCCTGATAGGACAGCAGGAGCACGGGGCAACATACTTGGCCACCACAACACAGTACTGTACCAATTTTCTACAAAGTGGGGGAGATTTATCTAAATTTGTGGAGAGGCAAAGTTGACCAGTCACCCATAGCAACCAATCAGATGGCTTCTTTTAGTTTTCAAAGGCCTTGTTAAGAAACAATCTAATTGGTTGCTATGGGCAACTGGGCAACTTTGCCTCTCCACAGGTTTTGATAAATCTTCCCCATTGTTTTGGCCCCAAAATACTACACAGCCTTGTTCTTTTCCCCCGCATCTTTTTCATATGAACTGCAGCTTTTTATTGGATCAACAGCAATATGGGTAAAGAGAAAAGAACCACCAGCAACAATATGGATAGAAAGAAAAGAGGAACACCAGTGAGATAGATGGGGAGAAGAGGAAGACCAGCAAGATAGAGGGTGACAAGAGGACAAAAGACAACAAAAAGAATGGAAGAGGATAGCCAACATCAAGGGGGATAGTGAGAAGAGGATAACTATAAACGGATGGAGAAAGAGGATGAACAAAATCGACTGAGAGAAAAGGACAAGTAAATATAAGGTGGATAGTGACAAGAGGACAACCAACAAGATGGATAGTGAAAAGATGTCAACCATCAAGATGGATGGATATAAAGAGGACAACCATCAAGATGGATAGAGAGAAGATGACAAGCATCAAGATGGATGGATATAAAGAGGACAACCAACAAGATGGATAGTGAAAAGATGTCAACCATCAAGATGGATGGATATAAAGAGGACAACCATCAAGATGGATAGTGAAAAGATGACAACCATCAAGATGGATGGATATAAAGAGGACAACCATCAAGATGGCTAGAGAGAAGAAGATGACCAACAACAAAAAGGACGGTGAGAAAAGCATAAATGTAGAAAATAGGATGACCAAGAAGATGGATGGTGCAAAGAGGATGACCGAAAAGAAAATGAATGGAGAGAAGAGGACCATCAATAACAAGATGGATGGAGAGGAGAAGACGGCCAAAATGGGTGGTGAGACGAAGATAACCAATAAGAAAATGAATGGAGAGAAAAGTATTAATGTAGAAAACAGGATGACCAAGAAGATGGATGGTGCGAAGAGAATGACCAATAGAAAAATAAATGGAAAGCAGAGGACCATCAACAACAACAAGATGGATGGAGAGAAGACAACAAACAAAATGGATCGTGAGAGGAGGATAATCAGGATGGATGGAGAACAGAGAATGACCAAAAAACTAAATAGATGGAGAAAAGAGGACGACCAACATCAAGATGGATAGGGAGACAAGGAACACCAACCACAAAATAGATGTAGAGAAGAGGATATTCAATACCAAGATGGAAGAGAACACCAACAATAAGCTGGATGATATGGAGTGGAAGATACACAACAAAAAGAATGGAGGAAAGAAGATGACAAACAAGATAAACTGAGATAATCATATAAACATGTCACTGCGAAGACTAAAGATCCTAAATTATGACAAAACATACATATATACATACATATATACATACATATATACATACATACATACATATATTGTTGCATATGTAACATACCTCTCATGTTCATGTTCTGTGATGTTGTGCTTTTCAAGTTCCCATGATCTATCAGGGGAGTAATCCCACTCCACTTCCTCCGCAGCAATAAAGTAAGTCCTCATAGCGCCATAATGGTGATCATCAGCCATCGACTGGTCACAGGCCTGGACTGTATACGTGTGTTTCATTCCCCCCATATAGTGATTTATTGTGTGACAGCCAACTTCAAATATTCCTGCAGAAGATTGGCAAGGAACTTTACGACTCAAAAATAATTCACATTGCTATAGAATCAATAAAGTGAGCCACAAACTCGCTAAAACAACGAGTCACAGTTACCATCCATGCTACCAAAGCCTAAAATACGCAAAGCCAAAAATATCATGCCTAATAGCAGTTAGAGGTTTTAACACAATTGATATGTTACTGGACCTGTAGAAAAAAAAAAGAAAAAACATATGATACTTACCTACCCCTGGTCCCCTGCAGCTCCTGCCGCAGTGTCCTTTTCATCTGCTTTCGGTCCTCTGCTGCTCCTGTCTTATGTCTGCTTCAGACAAAAGAGAATAGTATAGAGCAGTGGTCTTCAACCTGCGGACCTCCAGATGGTGCAAAACTACAACCCCCAGCATGCCCGGACAGCTGTTGGCTGTCCGGACATGCTGGGAGTTGTAGTTTTGCAACATTTGGAGGTCCGCAGGTTGAAGACCACTGGTATAGAGAATAGTATACAGAATAGAGCCCAGCATCAAGGGACCGGATGCAGGGGAAATGAGAGGTGCAGCAGGGCCTGCGGAGGACCAGGGGAAGGTAATTATCCTTCTTTTTTTACAGCCCCAGCAACCTATCGAATATTTAAAATGCTGGAAGATGCCTTTAACTTTCATTTTCCATTGTTTTGATGTCACATTAACAGGAAGTTGAGAAATAAAGTGTTGTTCTAAGCCTACATCTTCCTTTTAATGGTTTCATTAAGATGTAATATTGGGTTACAGTGGACTGGTCTTTTTTTAAATCTTAGGCCAGCACGGAATAGAGCAGTAGATGTTCAGCTGTAACGTGTGCGGCATTGAGCTTCACTCCCCCAGCGGCTGGCAGATCCGACCTTTTTTTCTCCATAGACTTATGCAGAGAAAAGGTCAGATTTGACTGACAGCCAGGAAGAGAGATGCACGATGCTGCAAACTTAACGAGCGACCAGAGCGGATCTGAGATCCTATGCGATCACAAATTTTCACATGCCTGGGCGACATGTCAAAGGTTGTTTTAAATGACAGCGATTCCATACGGTGCCAGGACTATATACAGTGAGTGTTTTTGGAATACCTTTTTAAGGGTGATGTTACACGTAGCACGTTCGCAGCAGGTTCCCTGCAGCTAAAATTTTGTTTTGCAGATTTTCTGCTCCATAATCCAGCAAGCGGAATTCCACAGCAAAAAATTCACAAGCGGAACCCATTGACTTCCAGAGCAGAAAATCTGCAGGAGGAACCCATTGATTTTGCAGCAGTAAACCCGCAAGAAGAACCCATTGACTTCTGCAGCAGCATGTGCTACGCGTGAGCCTACCATGAAGGTTTGGTTTATGCGGTGGTCCTTCTTTCACTCTATATACCCATACTGCGGATTTTCTGCTGCGTAATTCTGCAAGCGGGATTTCCACAAACCGATTGACTTTTTCTGCAGAAAATCTGCAAGTGAAACCCATTGACTTTTGCAAGATATCTGCAAGTGAAACCCATTGACTTCTGTATATTTTACTTATGTAGAATATCTGCAAGTGGAACCCATTGACTTCCGCAGCAGAAAATCCGCAAGTAGAATTTCAGCTGCGGGAAACCCGCTTCGCTACGTGTGACCCTACCCAAAAGGTTTGGTTTTAGTGTTAGTCCTACTGTCACTTTGTGCATGGGTCCTGTGTTTCCGACCCCCCAATCATACTTTCATAGCATACTCACTGTTCCCCTAGATACTTACCTGCCTGATCTGGCTGCATGTACGCAGTGACTGTTGTGTGAGGGAAGAGATTTACAGTGTCCCTGGTCATTCCGCCAAGGTTAAGAGTATTCCCTTGAAAGTAAATCCCATGTATGTCAACCTCTGTGCCCAGACCTAGAAGATGCCACGATACGTTGTCTCCCCGACACATTTCAAGACCAGGTAAGTCCCCAAATACATAGCCATTGATAGCTGTGGAGGAAAAGAAAAGATATGGTCAGCTCTCAAATTCTGATAGTTTGTTACAATGTATCAGTGGAAAGGTAACCTGCTAGAAGTGGTCTATTCTGTGGGCTAGTGTTTCCCAACCAGGGTGCCTCCTGCTGTTGCAAAAACTACAACTCCCAGCCTTCGGCTGTCCGGGCATGCTGGGAGTTGTAGTTTTGCGACAGCTGGAGGCACCCTGGTTGGGAAACACTGGTCTAAAGTATATGGGTATTCATTGTCTGACAAAATGATAGTCTGGGCATGCTGGGAGTTGTAGTTTTGCAAAAGCTGGAGACACCCTGGTTGGGAAACACTGGTCTGTAGACTATAGGTATTCATTGCTAGACAATAAGATAGCCCGGGAATTCTGGGAGTTGTAGTTTTGCAACAGCTGGAGGCACCCTGGTTGGGAAAAGCTGGTCTGTAGACTATAGGTATTCATTGCTAGACAATAAGATAGCCCGGGAATTCTGGGAGTTGTAGTTTTGCAACAGCTGGAGGCACCCTGGTTGGGAAAAGCTGGTCTGTAGACTATAGGTATTCATTGCTAGACAATAAGATAGCCCGGGAATTCTGGGAGTTGTAGTTTTGCAACAGCTGGAGGCACCCTGGTTGGGAAACACTGATCTACAGTCTATGGGTATTCATTTCCTGACAATATGATGATCCGGGCATGCTGGGAGTTGTAGTTCTGCAACAGCTGTAGACACTCTGTTTGGGAAAGCTGGTCTATGGACTATAGGTATTCATCGCCTGATAATATGATAGTCTGGGCATGCTGGGAGTTGTAGTTTTGCAACAGCTGGAGACACTCTGGTTGGGAAACACTGGTCTGTAGACTATGGGTGTTCATTGCTAGACAATAAGAGCTCGGGAATTCTGGGAGTTGTAGTTTTGCAACAGCTGGAGGCCCCCTGGTTGGGAAACCCTGTGGGCGCTGCGGCTGTGGTTGTTGTAGGTGCATTTTGGGTGACATTTAATGCACAAAAGCAGAGTAGAGTTAGTATTTTATGCTTTCGCTTATTTTGGTGAATAAGATTCCACAATCATACTGATAGGTTCTTTGGTTGCTTATTAAAATTGTTATGTGGACGCCAGATGGTAAAGTTAAATTGTAAACCTCATGGTTGTACTGTGTGTGTACTATGCTGTGGCAAAATATATGTAACTGGTGTGCCATGTGCAATTCTTAATATAGAAGCAGGTGGCGGTAGAATCCACATTAATCTTGTGAAGTAGTGGCCAATATGTATGTGTCCTATACGCTCAGTCAGTGAGGTTCTAACTATACAGTTGGATTGGTAATGTGTAAAACCGCCATCCAGTGGTCCTAAAAATAAAATTACTGGTATTCATATGCCTAGTGCCTTTTTTTACCCTTGGGTAACCTGTATACACTCATTGGCCACTTTATTAGGTACACCACCTGTTCAGTTGCTTGTTAAAACAACTCTCCGATCATTCAGTTACATGGCAGCAACTCAATGCATTTAGGCATGTAGATATGGTCAAGACAACTTGCTGGAGCTCAAACCGAGCATCAGAATAGGGAAGAAAGAGAATTTAAGGGCCTTTGAATGTGGCATGGTTGTTGGTGCCAGACTGGCTGGTCTGAGTATTTTAGAAACTGCTGATCTACTGGGATTTCGGGCACATCCATTTCTGGACATTTTCTTATCACACTTTGGGCCCCTTAGTACCAATTGATCATGGTATAAACACCACAGTCTACCTGAGTATTGTTACTGACCATGTCCATCCCTTTATGACCACAGTGTCCCCTGAATCTTTTGATGATACTTCCAGCAGGATAATGCCCCATGTCACATGACATCATCTCATACAGGACAATGAGGTCACATGACATCATCTCATACATGACAATGAGGTCACATGACATCATCTCATACAGGACAGTGAGATCACATGACATCATCTCATACAGGACAGTGAGATCACATGACATAATCTCATACAAGACAATGAGGTCACATGACTCCAATGGCCTCCACAGTCACCAGATCTCATCCAATGAATGGGATGTGGTGGAATCGGAGATTCTCATCATGGATCCGACAAATCTACAGCAACTGTGTGATGTCATCATCTCTTTATAGAGGAACTTTGTGATGTCATCATGTCTTTATAGAGGAACTGTGTGATGTCATCATGTCCACATGGAGGAACTGCGTGATGTCATCATGTCCATATAGAGGAACTGTGTGATGTCATCATGTCCATATAGAGGAACTGTGTGATGTCATCATGTCTATATGGTGGAACTGTGTGATGTCATCATGTCCATATGGAGGAACTGTGTGATGTCATCATGTCTATATGGTGGAACTGTGTGATGTCATCATGTCCATATGAAGGAACTGTGTGATGTCATCATGTCCATATAGAGGGACTGTATTATGTCATCATGTCCATATAGAGGAACTGTGTGATGTCATCATGTCTATATGGTGGAACTGTGTGATGTCATCATGTCCATATGAAGGAACTGTGTGATGTCATCATGTCCATATAGAGGGACTGTATTATGTCATCATGTCCATATAGAGGAACTGTGTGATGTCATCATGTCTATATGGTGGAACTGTGTGATGTCATCATGTCCATATAGAGGGACTGTATTATGTCATCATGTCCATATAGAGGAACTGTGTGATGTCATCATGTCCATATAGAGGAACTGTGTGATGTCATCATGTCTATATGGTGGAACTGTGTGATGTCATCATGTCCATATGAAGGAACTGTGTGATGTCATGTCCATATAGAGGAACTGTGTGATGTCATCATGTCCATATAGAGGAACTGTGTGATGTCATCATGTCTATATGGTGGAACTGTGTGATGTCATTATGTCCATATGAAGGAACTGTGTGATGTCATCATGTCCATATGGAGGAACTGTGTGATGTCATCATGTCCATATGGAGGAACTGTGTGATGTCATCATGTCCATATGGAGGAACTGTGCGATGTCATCATGTCCTTATAGAGGAACTGTGTGATGTCATCATGTCCATATGGAGGAACTGTGTGATGTCATCATGTCCATATGGAGGAACTGTGTGATGTCATCATGTGTATATGAGGGAACTGTGTGATGTGATCATGTCCATATGGAGGAACTGTGTGATGTCATCATGTCCATATGGAGGAACTGCGTGATGTCATCATGTCCATATGGAGGAACTGAGTGATGTGATCATGTCCATATGGAGGAACTGTGTGATGTCATCATGTCCATATGGAGGAACTGCGTGATGTCATCATGTCCATATGGAGGAAGTATGTGATGTCATCATGTCCATATGGAGGAAGTGTGTGATGTCATCATGTCCATATGGAGGAAGTGTGTGACATCATGTCCATATGGAGGAAGTATGTGATGTCATCATGTCCGTATGGAGGAACTGTGTGATGTCATCATGTCCATATGGAGGAACTGTGTGATTTCATCATGTCCATATGGAGGAGCTGTGTGATGTCATCATGTCCATATGGAGGAACTGTGTGATGTCATCATGTCCATATGGAGGAACTATGTGATGTCATCATGTCTATATGGTGGAACTGTGTGATGTCATCATGTCCATATGAAGGAACTGTGTGATGTCATCATGTCCATATGGAGGAACTGTGTGATGTCATCATGTCCATATAGAGGAACTGTGTGATGTCATCATGTCTATATGGTGGAACTGTGTGATGTCATCATGTCCATATGAAGGAACTGTGTGATGTCATCATGTCCATATGGAGGAACTGTGTGATGTCATCATGTCCATATGGAGGAACTGTGTGATGTCATCATGTCCATATGGAGGAAGTATGTGATGTCATCATGTCCGTATGGAGGAACTGTGTGATGTCATCATGTCCATATGGAGGAACTGTGTGATTTCATCATGTCCATATGGAGGAGCTGTGTGATGTCATCATGTCCATATGGAGGAACTGTGTGATGTCATCATGTCCATATGGAGGAACTGTGTGATGTCATCATGTCCATATAGAGGAACTATATGATGTCGTCATGTCCATATGGAGGAACTGTGTGATGTCATCATGTCCATATGGAGGAACTGTGTGATGTCATCATGTCCATATGGAGGAACTGTGTGATGTCATCATGTCCATATGGAGGAACTCTGTGATGTCATCATGTCCATATGGAGGAACTGTGTGATGTCATTATGTCCATATGGAGGAACTGTGTGATGTCATCATGTCTATATGGAGGAACTGTGTGATGTCATCATGTCTATATGGAGGAACTGTGTGATGTCATCATGTCCATATGAAGGAACTGTGTGATGTCATCATATTCATATAGAGGAACTGTGTGATGTCATCATGTCCATATGGAGGAACTGTGTGATGTCATTATGTCCATATGGAGGAACTGTGTGATGTCATCATGTCCATATGGAGGAACTGTGTGATGTCATCATGTCCATATGGAGGAACTGTGTGATGTCATCATGTCCATATAGAGGAACTGTGTGATGTCATTATTGTCCATATGGAGGAACTGTGTGATGTCATCATGTCCATATAGAGGAACTGTGTGATGTCATCATGTCCATATGGAGGAACTGTGTGATGTCATCATGTCCATATGGAGGAACTGTGCGATGTCATCATGTCCTTATAGAGGAACTGTGTGATGTCATCATGTCCATATGGAGGAACTGTGTGATGTCATCATGTCCATATGGAGGAACTGTGTGATGTCATCATGTGTATATGAGGGAACTGTGTGATGTGATCATGTCCATATGGAGGAACTGTGTGATGTCATCATGTCCATATGGAGGAACTGCGTGATGTCATCATGTCCATATGGAGGAACTGAGTGATGTGATCATGTCCATATGGAGGAACTGTGTGATGTCATCATGTCCATATGGAGGAACTGCGTGATGTCATCATGTCCATATGGAGGAAGTATGTGATGTCATCATGTCCATATGGAGGAAGTGTGTGATGTCATCATGTCCATATGGAGGAAGTGTGTGACATCATGTCCATATGGAGGAAGTATGTGATGTCATCATGTCCGTATGGAGGAACTGTGTGATGTCATCATGTCCATATGGAGGAACTGTGTGATTTCATCATGTCCATATGGAGGAGCTGTGTGATGTCATCATGTCCATATGGAGGAACTGTGTGATGTCATCATGTCCATATGGAGGAACTATGTGATGTCATCATGTCTATATGGTGGAACTGTGTGATGTCATCATGTCCATATGAAGGAACTGTGTGATGTCATCATGTCCATATGGAGGAACTGTGTGATGTCATCATGTCCATATAGAGGAACTGTGTGATGTCATCATGTCTATATGGTGGAACTGTGTGATGTCATCATGTCCATATGAAGGAACTGTGTGATGTCATCATGTCCATATGGAGGAACTGTGTGATGTCATCATGTCCATATGGAGGAACTGTGTGATGTCATCATGTCCATATGGAGGAAGTATGTGATGTCATCATGTCCGTATGGAGGAACTGTGTGATGTCATCATGTCCATATGGAGGAACTGTGTGATTTCATCATGTCCATATGGAGGAGCTGTGTGATGTCATCATGTCCATATGGAGGAACTGTGTGATGTCATCATGTCCATATGGAGGAACTGTGTGATGTCATCATGTCCATATAGAGGAACTATATGATGTCGTCATGTCCATATGGAGGAACTGTGTGATGTCATCATGTCCATATGGAGGAACTGTGTGATGTCATCATGTCCATATGGAGGAACTGTGTGATGTCATCATGTCCATATGGAGGAACTCTGTGATGTCATCATGTCCATATGGAGGAACTGTGTGATGTCATTATGTCCATATGGAGGAACTGTGTGATGTCATCATGTCTATATGGAGGAACTGTGTGATGTCATCATGTCTATATGGAGGAACTGTGTGATGTCATCATGTCCATATGAAGGAACTGTGTGATGTCATCATATTCATATAGAGGAACTGTGTGATGTCATCATGTCCATATGGAGGAACTGTGTGATGTCATTATGTCCATATGGAGGAACTGTGTGATGTCATCATGTCCATATGGAGGAACTGTGTGATGTCATCATGTCCATATGGAGGAACTGTGTGATGTCATCATGTCCATATAGAGGAACTGTGTGATGTCATTATTGTCCATATGGAGGAACTGTGTGATGTCATCATGTCCATATAGAGGAACTGTGTGATGTCATCATGTCCATATGGAGGAACTATGTGATGTCGTCATGTCCATATAGAGGAACTATGGGATGTCATCATGTCCACATGGAGTCCAATAAAGGTTACGTCATTTTATCCATTAAAACATAGTAGCAAAGCGACACTTGTTATAAAACCCTAAGCACATTAGGATTATGGCCCCTTCGGCTATACTTAACCTGTTAAGGACGTAGGGCGTATCCATACGCCCTGCATCCCGAGTCCTTAAGGACACAGGGCGTATGGATACGCCCGTGGGAATTCCGGACCCCGCCGCTAGCCGGTTGGGGACCCGATCGGGATGCCTGCTGAAATCATTCAGCAGGCACCCCGATCACCCGGAAAATAGGGATGATCAGAGTTGTCAGTGACAGCCCCGATCAGCCTAAGGGATAGGAGTGAGCTTGCAGAGCTGCGATCTCCTCCTATCCCCTGCCATTAGTCAGAACTGAGAATCAGAATATTCGGTAAAAGCGTTTTAGAGTTGTTAACGCTCAAAGTGACAGTGATCAGAATTGTGAAAAAGGGCTCAGTCTTTAAAGGGTAGCTCCCACCATCCTATTTTTTTCTCTTCCTAGACCGTTTCCCCCCCCCCCCACCCCCACCCCCGCTATGGCACTAGGCCGTTCACTGCCCCCCCCCAATATCCCCCCCCCCGCCCCGCATACCCCGTTCCCTCATTACACTTGCAGTTACTGCAGAGTCCGGCAGCGGGCGTGCAGGGAAAGCGGCCGCAACGAGGCGGCGGCGGTGATGTGCGGGAGGAGTGGCCTCCCAGCCAGTGGCCGGGGAGCCAATGCGCTCGCTCCCGCCTGTCTGACTGACAGGCAGGGAGCGAGTGCAGCCTAACTGAAAAAGGACTGATTGCCACTCCAAAATCCGTCCTTTTTCAGTGGCCGGTTTTTATATGTAAATTAAACCTTTTTAATGAAAAAAAAAATAATAATAAAAGTATATTAGAGATATGTTGTAGTACATAAGTACTACAACATATCAAAAAATAAAGTTGGTGACAGTGCCCATTTAAGGGGTTAATAATCCTACAGCGCAGCCCATAAACATGATATGAATGGGGCCTCACAAGGTTATAAACATTTTCTATGGTCTATGAATGTCTCCAGTAAACGTTACCAAACATTTTGTTGGATTCCTGAAAATCGGCGTCTTCTACATCGACCACAGATAAATCCAGAGAAGCTGCTTCAATATTTTCCTCCAGATACCAGCTTAAATTTTCATCAAAGACGGTAAATAGTAAGAAGAACTCATTTTCTATCTGGACCTGAAAAATGTAACATCAGAATTATCAAGACCAAAGGTGGTGGGAATATGGTAATCCAAATATGGGAGAGGTGGGTGACAAACCTCAAAGAGGACCTGTACCCACCACCAAAAATTCCCCCTAGCCCCCTAGGCAATGTGAAGGGGACCCTCAGAGCAGTATATAGCCCCTTGGCAACAACTATAGGACCTTTAGAGCAGTATACAGCCCCCTAAGCAATGAGTATGGTAACCCTCAGAGCAGTACATAGCCCCTAGGTAATGTGAATGGGACCCTCAGAGCAGTACATAGCCCCTAGGTAATGTGAATGGGACCCTCAGAACAGTACATAGCCCCCTATGTAATGAGAATGGGACCCTCAGAATAGTACATAGCCCCCTAAGCAACAAGCATGGGACCCTCAGAGCAGTATATAACCTCTTGGCATTGAGCATGAGATCCTCAGAGCAGTATATAACCCCCTAAGCTACAAGCACAGGACCATCAGAGTAGTATGTAGCCCCTAGGCAATAAGCATGGGACCCATAGAGCAGTATATAGCCCCCTAGGCAATGAGCATGGGATCCTCAGAGCAGTATAGCAGTATATAGCACCCCCTAGACAACAAGTATTAGACCCTCCTAGCAGTGTATAGCCCCCATAAGCAACAAGCATTGGACCCTCAGAGCATATAGTCCCCTAGGCAACAAGCATGGGATCCTATGAGCAGTATATAGCCCAACAGACTACAAGCTTAGGATCCTCCCTTAAGACTAGTATATAGCCCCTAGACAATGAGCAGAGCCGCACATAGCCTGGTAGACAATGAGCCTGGGACCCTCATATCAGTGTATACCCATATAGACAATAAGCACTAGACCTTCAGGTCAGTATAGAACCCCCTAGGCAACAAGCATGGGACCCTCAAAGCAGTATAGAGCCCCTTGACAACCAACAACCATATACTATACCTGTGTGTTGTTGGACCTTAGTGACCCTTTTTTGCAGACCAGCAGGGGACCCACCAGTCCAGAATTTGTGTCCTTCACTGGGTCAGCTGCGGAGTAGTACAGGTATGTCAAACAATCGGGGTCACTGTCTGTAGGTCCATCCTTCTCTAGGACGTTCCAGGTGTATGTGAACGTGTCTCCCGGCGCTACATGAGCTCCAGACTTCACGGCACCTCCTTCCATAAAAACACAATGATAATATATAAATAAGATTACAATGGATGTTTGGTCTTTATTAAAGTTTCTACATTTTATTTAAATAAAGCCTAATGCTGGGTTCACACATTGTAAAAAAAAAAGGCAGTAAAATAGGTATTATTATTAATAATGTATTCTATTAAAGTCTATGGAAAAGTATTCTATAGTGCACACATTGTCTAAAAAGAACTGCAGTAAGTCTAATGTGGTGAGGGTGTGATGAAGGGCAGATGTTATTACCCTTAGGGCAGATGTTATTAACCCTTAATATTCGTGATATGGTTATCCTCTACACCGCCTGAGGTATGGCTGCTGGGAAAATAATCACTTCGATGCAAGGTTACGGAACAACGGCAGCTTTACTGAGGCTGACAGGTGTTATAGTCTTTACAGCTCAGTTAGGCCCAAGGAGATGACCAGTGAACTTCAGAAGGCTTGTTGGCTCGCTGGGACTTGTAGTGTACTTGGACTCAATTATGCAGTCCCACGCTGACTTTAGACTTGACAGACTTGACTATGCTGACTAGACTTCTCCCCTGTATTTGCTTACCAGGCTTTGACTTTCACCTGAAGGGAGTTCACTGATGATGGAAGCGTGGCTGCGTGGTTAGGCCTAGGTCTCCCTCAGGACACCAGACACTCTCAGGTCTGCGCTGTACTGCTCCTCAGCATGCATAGAACTCACTAGGCTAGCTCCTCCCTAGTATATAAGGGAGCAATTTTGGAGGACTCCCATAGGTCACCAACAATCACCTGGTCACGGGCACCTTCCCTGGTTACACAGACTTAGCAACAACACTTAAAGGCACACTAACATGAATATAATACATTAACTCTTTGTACAATATAAGAGATGGTGAGAGTCCTGAGGAGTGTGGAGGCCAGGGGCCTTGGACTGAGTCCACCTGATAGGACCAATAGTATACAGAAGGGCCACTTCTGTACTGGGCCACCACACTAACATTGGAATTACTGCCTTATTTTAACATTGTATGCACTGACAGCCTAATTTCCGGCAATCTATATCCTTCTGCACATGACGGCCAAAAGACTTAGGCAATATTCACATGTACGGAATTTCCGGACGGAATTTTGCGTTGAAATTCTGCCAAACATTCTGGAGCAGCAGAGTCCAGTAGTATTTAATGGGATTCTGCTGTGCTGTGCACACATCCAGAATTTCCGGAAATTCCGAACCCTGTGTCCGCAGAAAAAAATTAACCTGTCCATTCTTTCTGCGACTCCGCACGGAATGCATAGCCATCCATTCCTGTGCGGTCCTAGCCCTGGCATAACATGTTATGCCAGCGCCCGCAGTCTCCAGAATGTCTGCATGGAGATTTTCCATGCGGACATTCCAAAATGTGAACATGGCCTTATAATGGGATTGCATAATGAAGATCAATAAGGGCCCATCCACGCTGCTGCTTAATTTTGCTTGCAGCAGAGTTCCATTGTTTTCAATAGGATTCTACTGGACCATTCACACTGTGGAATTTCCATGGTTGAAATTTCGACCTGCCAAAAGAATCAACATGCTTATTTTTTGGCGGAATTAGGCCTAGACTACATTGCCGCCAATGGTGATGGTGCATATACGCACAGTTCTTGTGTCGGCGGATTTCAGCAGCGCCAACTGCAGACAGAATCTCCATCTGGAATATCTCTGGGACAGGACCCTAGAACCGGGGAGGAAAGTGTGCAAACATGCGCTTCTCCCCCCCTTGTTCTCCTCATCCCGACCCATCTAAACTTTTGACAGGGGACACTGACGGGGACCCTTATAGAAACAAATGTTTTTTTGTTTTTTTTTTATGAATAGTCAATTATGAAAGTTTTATTATGTCAACTTACACTATGGCATTCTTCTACAGTGGGACCTCAACTTCACAGGTTACAATATGGTCTCTTCTGGACCATACACTGCTACAGACAGTCCAGACTGGTGAAACGTGTCAATGGCTGGAAAGACTGAGCAAGCAGAATGGACATTTCCCTGTCAAATCTCTGTATTACTGAAGTGCATCCGAGTCCTGCAGATACACAGGTGTATTTAAAGAAGCCTTTCACATCCAGGCTTTGCCTGTGAAAGAGTTTGTTTCCAGTAACTAGCATTGCGTTCCCTGTGATTCCTGATATTTGTTATTTGATCTCTGCTTGGCTTTCTGACTTCTCTACTATATTTGCGTCTTGATACCTCGACATTTCCTGTTGACTTTGACTTTATTGTTTGATCAGTATTATTTCTGTTAGTTTGTGTGCCTCCGGACTGTTCCCGACCTGTGTCTGTTTTTTGTAGTTTATTGTGATGACTGTTAAGGCCATCACTTATATAGGAAGGGACTGGCACCATGGTTACTGACCCGATTCCTAAGGCGGGTACGTAAGTAGGCAGGGACAGAGGCTTTGGGTGAGTTCAGGGCTGCACTCTTTCCCTGCCCAGACGTGACACTTATTTTTCTTTAATCCTAACGTTTTCCTATTTTTGGATGACATTTTGGTTACCAGGTTTCCATAGAGTTATGGTTTCAACATACAATGGTCGCTCTGGAACCAATTCATATTGTAACTTGAGGGCCCACTATTTTATAGTTTTCAATGCTGTTTTTAACAATGGTACACATACACCTAGTGGGTTTTCTTATAACATGTTTTCTTTAAGAGGCGTTCCCTTACCCAGTGGATACCTGGAAAAACGTCTTTTGTGAGGTATTTTTACTAAAGCCACGATGAAGGGTGCAGTATAGCACCAGAAACATGTCAGGTTTTGCTGGGGTGTCTCCTGTCATTGAGGTTTGTACGCTCTGATTTTAATAGTATTTGCATAAAGACCTACTTTCAATGCACCAGCGCTGGATCATTCTACAGTGTGACACTGAGTGGTGGTGAGATCCGTGGGTGAAGCTGTTAAAGGGGTATTCCAGGAATCAAAAAACAGTCCTTTTTTCTTTCAAAGAGAGCGCCCTCCTTGTCTCCACTTTGAGTTTGGTATTATAACTTGGCTCCATTCACTTCAATGGAGCTGAACTGCAGAACCATACCCAAACTGGAGACAAAGAGGGAGCTGTCTTTGAAAGAAAAAAGGCCTGTTTTTAATTCCTGGAATACCCCTTTAAAGACCAAGGACTGGTGAACTGGTCCCTTTTCTGTTTCTTTCATAGTATGCCAATGTGTGTCTACACCATTGTTTCCTAACCAGGGTGCCTCCAGCTGTTGCAAAACTACAACTTCCACCATGCCCAGACAGGGAAAGGCTGTCCGAGCATACTGGGAGTTGTAGTTTTGCAACAGCTGTGGACATCCTGATTGGGAAACACTGGCCTACAGAATGACATATGTCAGAGCTGTCTAGGCGTTGGAAGTAGAGAACTACATTGGGAAGTTTCCCCAACATATATATGGACAGTCTAAAATGGACAACTGAGGTTACATACCATCTACATAGGGTGCACCCTCTGAGTCTTTGCCAAACGACAGTCCATGAGGCATCATGCTGTAGTTCCTGTCAGCTTTATTGGAAAACACAATCTCAATGGTATCACCCACTTCAGCTTTGATGACTGGACCTAAAGAAAACATACAAAAACATCAATTAGTTGGTAATACTGTAGACCAAGAATTTATTGAGCGGACTTTGCACACTTTGTACCATAACTTTCTTTTTCCAAACATTAAATTTTTTTTCCAATACAGTATATGCCCGGCTGTTTGTACCCACATTCATAAAGTATGTAGTAAATAAAAAATACTTAAAAAAAAAAAAAAAAGTTTAGCTTTAATCAGTCAGGGTCTCCGCCTCCGAGACTTTCATCTCTATACAAAACTTGAGAAGTGTACTTTTGAAAAGACCAGCCTTCCGTTTCTGGGGCATATTGTTACCAGTCAAGGTCTACAAATGGATCCTAACAAGTTTTCTGCTGTACTGGATTTTCCTCAACCTTCTGGCTTGAAAGCAATTTAGCGCTTCCTCGGCTTTGCCAATTATTATCGGCAATTTATTCCTCACTACTCCACCTTGGTTGCCCCCATCGTTGGTTGCTCCCATGGTTGCAAATCCGAAGGTCTGGACTCCTGAGGGCGAAGAAGCGTTCAAACATTTAAAATCCGCCTTCGCTTCTGCTCCTGTGTTGTCAAGACCAGATCCAGGTAAGCCATGTATTTTGGAGGTGGATGCTTCTTCAGTTGGTGCAGGTGTTGTTTTGACGCAAAAATCATCCAAAGGAAGAACTGTAACCTGCAGTTTCTTCTCTAAGACTTTCTCTCCTGCGGAGAGAAATTATACAATTGGAGATCACGAGCTCTTGGCTATTAAGTTGTCCTTGGAAGAATGGCGTCATCTCTTGGAGGTCTCTGTACATCCGCTTACTATTTATACTGACCACAAAAACTTGCTATATCTACAGACTGCCCATCGTCTCAACCCTCGACAGGCTCGCTGGTCTCTGTTCTTCTCCAGATTTGACTTTTTTAATCACTTCCGTCCAGCAGAGAAGAATCTAGATCTTCTGAAGTACAAGACCAAGAATCTCACCCTCAACATATTTTACCTCCTAATCGTCCCATTTCAGCAGCACCAGCAAGTCTTCAGCACCTGCCTCCTGAGAAGCCCTACATTACTCCCCGCCTAAGACTCCGAGTCTTGAAATGGGTCATTCCTCTCTGTTGGCCGGTCATGCCGGTATTCGTAAGTCCTTGCAACTGATCTCCCGACAGTATTGGTGGCAAACTCTAAAACAAGATGTCATTGACTTAGTTTGTTCCTGTTCAGTCTGTGCACGGGACAAGACCCCTCATGCCAAGCCTGCTGGTCTACTACATCCTTTTCCAGTTCCTGATCTGCCCTGGACTGACATAGCAAAGGACTTTATTACTGACCTTCCTTCTTCTGGCGGCAATACGGTCATCTGGGTTGTTGTGGACCGATTTTCTGCTATGTTTGACTATGTTCCTGCCTTCAGTACCTCACCTTACCCAGCTACCTGTTTGGTCCAGCCGTGTTGGGGGTAGCGACCTGGCCGCAGCAAGCTCATCCTGCCGAAGCAAGCTCATCCTGCCTTGTGGCGGGCTCTGTTGAAGACTTTAGACTCCGCTCGGTCCTCAGTCATCAGCCACACAGGTTAGAGGATCCACATCCAGCTCTGTAACAGCCTTCTGATTCTACATTTAAGACCTTCTATTTTAAACCAGAGTCTCGTGTCTCTATGATACTATTGTGATTCAATTAATTGTATATATTGTTTATTGTTTTATTTACATACATAGCTTTAAACTAGCATAATAGGAGCGTCTTGTCTTAGAATTGGAAATTTTTCTATCCTTGGTGACGGAAATTTGGATTTTATTAAAGACATGACGTGAGTATTATCCCTCCCATTGGACCCATCCCTATAATACTTCTATTTCTTTTTGTTTTCACAGCCCAGTTATGCTGTCGTCTTCAGGACCCTTTTAACAGCCTATTGACAGTTGATGTTTGATGAAGGTTTTCTTCTACTCTTCATTAATGTTTTTCCTCGTTCCTGTATGTGTTTTTATTCATTCAAGTTATGGTGACCATCTGTTCTTCACCGAAAAGAAGAAGGAAGATACCAGGGCGGCAGTTACCTATTTAACCTATCCTATGCTGTGATTGGTTGTTGTATTGGTGCAGCATGTTTGGTTGCATTTTATATGTAAAAGTTTTATTTGTGATATTTACATTACTTATTTGCTGCTGAGTTCAGTAAAAGAAGTTAAAAAGCATAATACTCACATCTTGTCTTTAATAAAATCCAAATTTTCCATCACCAAGGATATGAAAATTTCCAATTAGAACCAACTCCTTGGTCTTCATGAATTTAACTTATTTTTCTAACAATTTCTATACTTCAGATTATTAACTGTTTCATTTTCATGTCAAGACCTATACTGTGTAATGAAGCCACAACCCTTTAAAAAGTGCATATATAAAAAAAAATGGTATTTCATAACACCTTCCCTCCATGTGATTGTCTATGTGATCCATAAGAAAGCCTGACGAAGAGGGGGTCCCGCCCTTCGAAACACGTTGTTTCACCTGCATGCTCTTAGATAAATATTTCTTATTTTTAAGTCCGTTTTTGTCGGTTTACTGCCCCAATTCAGACGCTTACCTCCCAGAGGAGAGCGCCACAAAAGACACTTAATCTTTTGGGAGAATTCCTCTCCCCGATCTACTATTTCCCAAGACCGTCCTCTGCCAGCTGAGAACGGGACCGGTGCCGGCTGCACTCCTCCTATACACCACGGCCAGTGGTATCAAGTCTTCCATGGTGTTGTGCTCAAAGTACAACACCATCAGGTGAGCAAACCTCTTTCCACACTTTTTCCTTATACTTTAAAAGGATAATTGCGCTCAGATGCACATCGGTTCTTTTCTGTTTTTTCTTTCATAATCATTATCTATGTGATCCATAACATACTAGTAAATTCCTTCATTCACCAAAAGTAAATTCTTAACCCCCCCCCCCCCCCCCCCCCACTCCCTTCTAAAAAAAAAAAAAAAATCTCAAAGGTCTTGGCTATTAGGTGTCTTACTTCTTGGCAAATTGCTGTTCACTATCTGTTGTTAGGCTCTGTCTGTCTCTAGTAACAGAGAGGCAGGAAGTGGAGGCAGGGCATAACTACTTCTATGTGCAGGAAAGAAGGGGATTGAGAGCTTGGACCGTGTACCTGCAATCTGTGAACCCTTCCCTGTCCTCCAGAGGTTCTACACTGTCCCTGAAGGGTAAATCAAGATTTTCCTTTTATCTCAGCAGCAGTAGTTGAAGGCTTTGTATAACCTCTATCTTGTGCTGCTGTTTCTTTTCATTATGTTCATATAGTACCTTGCAATGCCAGTGCATCAGTAAACCATTCTCCCCTCCACATGCAACCTATGGTACTGTGGTGTAAATCATCCGACAACACAGTGTCAGCCTATTCAGCCAATTGCACTTTTACCAGCACTATGCCATGGCATAAGAGAAAAAAAAGGTGCTGTCTTGTGATTTGACATAGAAGTAAGGGAAAGGAAGTCTAGGAGTGAGTCCTGCTAGCAAACAGCCCAGCTCTGGTCCTACTCTCTAAAATGGAAATAATTAGAAATAGTTCACCCCAGAGGGGACTCTCAGGAGCTCAACAACAGCAGTGATGGCACTATAATCACCTTTTCACCAGCCTGGGGGGGGGGTTAAACTAACAAAACTGTCCAAGTTTAAAAAAATCTTTTGAAAGACAAGTACTTTTTAAGCCACAATTGTGTTGCACATTGAACAGTAAATCTGCTTCAATGTTGTTTATAAGTCCAACATAACTTTAATAACATATATTTATATTTAAGAGCCCTAAATTATTCTACAAAATTCTGGCTGCCCACAGTCACCAGTAGGGGGAGCTAGGAAACAAATTGAACAATTAGATTTTTTATTTGTATAAATATAGATAGGAATTATTCAGTACAGAGTTTGGACCATTTTTAATAACAAAATAGGATGAACATTAACTTGATCGGATTGATAAAAATATACAATAAAAGTAAAAAATAAGTACGGTACAAATAATCCTGCTGTTCATACCTAGTATACCAAGATGTTTTTCAGCTTTAGATTGAGACTTCTTATTACTAAATGATTCATCTGTACATTCTGTGTAATGCACCTTCCAATAAGAACCTCCGATCCTGTCACTGCCCTTCATAAAATAAGGAGCAGACGGGCTGTAATACAAAAAATGTTAAATTATGACTGTTTTGTATATAAGTGAGACAGACCACTGACCAAAATGACTTGTGCCTGTTAAAATAGATAAAAAGGAAGATCAATTTGTCATCCTAAAGGGTTAAAAAAAAAAAATCACACAAAACTAGCAGTTCAATCTTTCTACCAGCAGGTGGTGCTCCAGTAAATTCGTTTTTTTTGTACATAAACAAGAGTGCTTTATGTACTCATAGACATGTTTATTGTGAACAGCACACCATGTGGTCAGGTGAGGTAGTAAGTAAAATATTCACCTTCAAAGAACATTTTTATCATCATTCTATTTTTTTTATTATCAATATATAGTTCAAGTTCCTGGTTGGTTGAACTTGATGGACGTATGTCTTTTTTCAACCATACTAACTATGTAACTATACTGTATATTTTAATGTCATTTAAATAAACTTTTGATTTTCGAGACAAAAATGTGTTACATGTCAAATTAGATCAGTTGGTGTCATTAGATACAGCCAGGTGAAGCGTGCAGCTGTGCTCTTCAATCCCTGGATCAGTGCTCATTATTCATGGGCTCCATTATACGCCTATGGAACCCATGAATTTCAATGAGTCTGTGCTAAGTGCCAAAAGTTTATTTAAATCACAGTAATGCTTCAATGATAAAAAGGGATAAAATCTCAAATATTAACACAAACTTTATATAAAAGAATGCATCTGATTATTAGATCCTTGGTAAGCAGAATGAATCCCCTTACCTGTCTGGATCATCTAGAGGCTTATGTGTAAATCGGTTGTAATTATTTGGTGCGTAATTCCATAGGACTTTGTCAGCAGCAATAAAATATTTTCTCACATAACCAGGTGTCAAAGCTGCAGGATGGCGCCCACAGGTCCCAACATTGTACAGCCCCATCATTCCAGCTGTAGAAATATATATTAATAAATTGATCAGCATTACATTTTAGACCTATTTAGATAAAAAAAAAAATAATAGGTTGGGCATGCATTTTAAAGATATATTACTGGTAGACCTAGAAATGCTACTTTATGCTTCAAAATAAATAAGCCTAATAAGTTTGCAAAAAAGCATCTAAAGAAATCTCAGACCATGAGAACTCTGTGAGACCTCCATGAGTGGCCCAGCCAGAGCCCAAATAGAATAGATCATCTCTGAATAGACCCGAAAATGGTCCCCAGCCAACCTGACAGAGCTTGAGAGAATCTGCAGAGAAGAATGGCAGAAAATCCCCAAATCCAGGTGTGTGAACCTTGTGGCCTCATTCCCAAGAAGACTGGAGGGTGGAATCACTGCCAAAGGGGCTTCACCTAAGTCCTGAGTAAAGGGTATGAATAATTATGTCACTACAAGATTATAGGTTTTTCTTTACAAGTTAGTAAGGGTGAGTTGCACGTGAAACGTGTCGCTTCCTGCTCTGCCATGTCATATTGTGTGTCGTTTTTGGAATAAAAGTTCAAGTTTTTGCACATCATTTGGACAATAGAGTTTCACTTTTTACAAACATTCTTTGTTTGTATTGGAGGCAGAATGATGGGAAAACACAGTTTGAAAGGGTCTGTTGACTTCATGAATGCTGACCCCCCCCCCCCCCCCTTCACTACCCACTGTACAGCAACCTCAGTTAGAGTAATAACAATGAAATACAACACTGTCTGTGATGCCCACAAGGAGATTGGGTGAAATAGCCCAGGACATCTGAGGGTAATAATCCATTTGTAGGGTGTACACTAAAGGGAAACATATTGTGCAGACCACACACTACCTCCAGCTGGAGGCCCACAAAGAGTTGAGTTATTGCAGAAGAGTCCTTGCCCAGCTGTTTTCTCTTCTAACTAGATAATTCTTCCTCTTGGAGCAGGAACAGGATTTTAGAGATAAATGTCCTCTCAGCGTGGACTGGAGACAGGCTTAGGATGAAACCTCCTGCAACACCACACAGTACCGTGATCACTAGGACGGACCCAGATCTGACTCAGGTTAGACTCTAGCAGCTGGAACTGGATGTAGGTTCACTGGCAAAGTCTTTTTTTTGTTTACTTGCTTGGAGGAGCATTAGTTGGAAACTGGTTACTGACTAGACCTAATTCTTGTTCTACTCACGTGACCTAGTCTGACTACATGTTCACACTTCTCTGGCTAGGGCCAGACTAACTGGTTCCAGCCCTCTGGGGAGAAATGGTTGGACTCGGGAGACTCCTCCCTGAGAACCTCTAGTAATTTATATATAGAAACTAGCTGAGGAGAATCTAGTGACCAATGTTTCATGCATCCTTTACAAATACAATCGATCAGTGGTGGCAGTAGAGCAATTTATTGACCCTTGGATATCCTTAAAACCAAAGTGCATGCAGAAGTAGAAATGTGATATGCAAAATGACAAGTTATACAGGTTAAACTCATGTCTACAACCTGTCCCCTCTATACATTTAGGACCAGATCTCCTAATACCTCCCCTCGCGTAATTTCCGATCCCCCCCAAGATTTCCTTCTGTGCTCTTCTCCGTGATATCTCCTGTGCACTCTAAGGCCATGTTCACACTACGGAGTTCACACTGCGGAATTTCCACGGCGGACAATTCCACCGCTGAAATTTTTCCGCGCAAAGAAAGAACATGTTCATTCTTTGCGCGGATTCCGCGAGCACTGCATACCTGTCAATGGTGACGGCTCAGTGCCCCCTGGCCCTAGCGCCGAAGCATCTTCGACAGCGGCCACCAGGCGGAATCTCCGCTCGCGGAATTCAGCGAGCGGAGATTCCGTAGTGTGAACGCACCCTTAGACATCAGATTCTCAGCCACCATCACAAAAGCCTTTAATAATCCTGATGCCTCAGTACTACTTTATGAGCAACTTGAACCCACTCTTACACAATATATAACCGTATATAGATATATACCTATATATATATATTTATACACACGTATACTGTATATAATCTTATGCACTATTATCCAGGCCACTGTGTTTTATCACTTTTTACATATTTTCCCTATGTAGATTTCTGTAGAAAAATGCCACAGGATGCGTGCATACAGGCATACTATATATACGATCTGTTAGTTTATGGTTTATATAATTTCAGGAATATACAGTAATAGCTCATACTTGAAAACTTTACCTCCCTAAATTCCAGAAATTATATGTAATCTGATCACTCTCCATTGAACAGTAATTCTACATTATTTGTAAAGGGGTTGTGCGCCCTATAGAAACCCTTCATGTTACAATGGCCACGAGGCAGAAAGCCAATTACAGGGTCTACCCTCCCCACCTTCCCTGGGCTTGAACCCCTAGAAATTAGCTGTAATCTTCAGGGGAGCTAGATAGTAAGTGTTTTCTGCAGCGCCACCACAGGAGAGATGAAGCATTACACACTTCTCAATTAAATCACTGGGTTGTATACTTAAAGAAGTAGTCCAGTTTATGGAAACTTATCTCCTATCCGCAGGATAGGGGATAAGTATCTGATCGCGGGGGTCTGACTGAGGGGCCTCCGCAATCCCCTGTCCGACTCTCCCCATGAATGAAGGTGTGTTGACCACAGCACGAAGCGGTGGCCAACACGCCCCCTCAATGCATCACTATGGCAGAGCCGGAGATACAGGAATGTGTGGTCGATACAGCTTTATTCATGGGGATAGCTGGGACGTTGAGCAGGAGATCGTGAGGGGTCCCAGCAGTTGGACCCCCACGCTCAGACACACAGGATAAGGGATACATTTTCTTAAAATGGACTACTCCTTTCAAGGGGGTGTCCAGATAAAAATCTGATCATAGGGAGTCTGATCACTGGGCCCCACCCCAAACCCACCACCCCCCTCGATCTTCAGAACGGGGCCCTGGCTCAGGCTCTATTCATTTCTATGGGAGTGCTGGAGATGTCAGAGTTCCCAAGATCGCATGAGGTCCAAGTGGTCAGACCCCCTGGGACCAGATACTTATACCCCATCCTTGTTTTTTTTTTTTGCTGGACAACCCCTTTAATGTACATTCTTATGAAATATTATCTATGTCTATATAATATAAAGGAAAATAAAGTTGGTGAAATTCCCATTCACTGTGTATAAATGACTAATCCATATTATTAATGACCCTAGAATACAGATAACTACTGCAATATGTGGGTGAAATTTTCCTTTAAGCCGCTGTCAAGTCCAACAAGACTATTGCTACGTTGCGCACATTCCATTGAGAATTACAGGTCAGGGGTTACCCCATAGAAATAGAATCTCTCCCGGCTTCTACACATAGATAAAGAAAACTAGACATCTGTCATTTCTTGCTGAGTAATAAGTTTACTGGACCTGACACTTGTTTATGGCTCCGGGCTGTGACCATTGTTCTCCGCTCAATACATGTGCACTTTATACCGAGACTAACTACTATACTATCTATAAAACATACCGTCATAGTGTCCCTGCTGTGTCATGAAACGTGATAAGGGCTATCATATCAGTTCTGCCAACGTTGCACAAAATTTTAAGATCTATTTGCAAACAGAGGAATTACAGTGGGAATAATTTAAAGGTGTATTCCAGCCAAATACATCTTATTCCCTATCCAAAGCATGGGGGATAAGATGTCTGATCGCGGGGGGCACCCGCACTCTATGAGGGGCTGCTGCTCCAGTCTCGGAAACCTCTGTGTTTCCGGGACTGGAGATATGACGTCATGCCACGTCCCCTCGTGATGTCATGCCCCGCCCCCTCTGTTCATGTGGGTGCTGCACAGAGATCATGGGAGTTCCCAGCAGAATACACCTTTAACCATTTAATCACAGGACAATTTTCTTTGTATGTCTATTTTTTTCCTCCTTGCCTTCTAATAGCCATAACTCTTTCAATGTTTCTCCTACAGACCCAATTTAGGGCAGATGGGCAAGTAGGCAGGGAGAGTGTTATTAGGGACAGCTTAAGGCTTGTCCCCCCAGTCTGTCATAACTAATTCTCAACCTTTATGATTTTAATGTGATTGAAAAAACGGCCACTAGGTGGCTCTGTTCTGTTCCCTGCACAAGTCAAACAGTTAGTTTGGTCTCCTCCTGGCCTGGCAGAAGACCAAATCAGGAAGTGTGTGTGGGGGATGGCGAGGCACAGCTCACTCGAAGGCTTCAGTGATGTCGCCCCTGCTGGGGAACGCCCACTTTCTCCTGCCGGGAGCTCACACAATTTTATTTTAAGGACAGGAGGGGTGTTTAGAGTAGTTAGGGAATATAATCTGAGTTAGTTTAGAAAATATGGTTTGATGACAGGGACTACATTATTTTATTTGAAAGATTAAAAAAGGGGGTGATTTAAACTTTTGTTAGGGCAGGGGCCTATTCACATTTATTACAACATTTTTTTTAATTATTTGTAGTGCCCATAGGAGACTATTACATGTTATCTTTTAACTGTAAACACTATTTAATGTTGTGCTATAGCATAGCATTGATCAGTGTTATCGGCTCCCTCCTTATACAGGCTGACTGTTTTCTTAGATAGCCGACCTACCAGCCTCCACCTCAGCTGATCTGGACCCTGCTATTACACTGCAGCCTCCCCCAAAACACCACCCCCCCCCCCCCTCGACACCAGTCATCTTAACTTTAAGGTCAAAAGACTGTTAACGCTTCATGACATAAATACATGTCACTTTACATTAACGTATTCCTGCCCACATACATATACATTAAAGAGAGTGAATAGGTTAACCTGTTGGGGACGGAGGGCGTACAGGTCCTGGTACTACTTAGCGGTCTCCAAACTGTTCTTCCCCAGTTGTTGTATAACTACAACTCCTAGCATGCCTTTTGGCTGTCAGTGCATGCTGGGAGTTGTAGTTTTGCAACAGCTGTAGCCACACTGGTTGGGAAACACGAAGCTAGAGTCTATTTCCTAACTCAGTGATTCCAACCCGTGTGCCTTCAGCTGTTGCAAAACTACAATTCCCAGAATGCACTGACAGACCGCACATGCTGGGAGTTGAAGTTTTGCAACAGCTGGAGGCACACGGGTTGGAATCACTGACCCAGAGTCTGTTTCTTAACTCAGTGGTTCCCCAACTGTGTGCCTACAGCTGTTGCAAAACTACAACTCCAAGCATGTACGGTCTGTCAATGCATTCTGGAAGTTGTAGTTTTGCAATAGCTGAAGGTTTGGGGTGCCTCCCCCCCCCTCCCATGTGAATGTACAGGGTACATTCACACGGGCAGGGGTTTACAGTGGGTTTCCTTCTACAAGTTTGAGCTGCCGCAAATTTGCCGCCGCAGCTCAAACTCCCAGCGGAAAACTCACTGTGAACCCCCGCCCGTGTGAATGCACCCTAAAAACACTACACTACATTAACACAAAATAAAAAGTAAAACACTACATATACACATCCTTACACATCCCCCCCCCCCAATAAAAATGAAAAAGTCTCAAAAGGCAGTGTTTCCTAAACAGAGCCTCCAGCTGTTGCAAAACAACAACTCCCACTATTGTGGGACAGCCATTGACTGTCCTGACAGGCTGGGAGTTTTGCAACAGCTGGAGGAACCCTGTTTGGGAAACACTGCTGTAGGGTTTTGGTGGAGAGCCCCATCCTTGTACCCTATTGCAAATCCCTAATTTAGGCCTCAAACGCGCATGGCACTCTCTCACTTCAGAGCCCTGTCATATTTCAAGGAAATAGTTTAGGGCCACAGATGAAAAAATTGCATTACAAATTTTGGGGCGATTTTTCTCCTTTTACCCCTTATGAAAAGGAAAAGTTAGGGGCTACACCAGCATGTTAGTGTAAAAAAACTAAAATTTTTACACTAACATGCTGGTGTTGCCCCATACTTTTCATTTTCACAAGAGGTAAAAGGAAAAAAAGACCCCCCAAATTTGTAACGCAATTTCTCCTGAGTACGGAAATACCCCATATGTGGACGTAAAATGCTTTGTGGACCCACAACAAGGCTCAGAAGTGAGAGAGCACTATGTACATTTGAGGCCTAAATTGGTGATTTGCACAGGGGTGGATGATTTTACAGCGGTTCCGACATGAATGCAAAAAAAAAAAAAAACACCCACATGTGACCCCATTTTGGAAACTACACCCCTCACGGAATGTATCAAGGGGTATAGTGAGCCTTAAAGGGGTAGTCCGCCCCTAGACATCTTATCCCCTATCCAAAGGCGGCCATCACGCCCCCTCCCATATTTTGCATTAAGGGGGCAGGCCGCCACGCCCCCTCCCATAGAGGAGTTATATTGAGGGGGTGGGCCGTTATGTCACAAGGGGGCGGAGCCGTGATGTAATGATGCTCTGGCCCCTGTAATACCCGTCATTACGCATGGAGCGAGTCTGCTCTGTGCAGTAATGTTAGCGGGGTGCCGCAGCCGAGATCCCGGGCATCCCCAGCAACAGGACCCCGGTGATCTGTCATCTTATCCCCTATCCTTTGGATAGGGGATAAGATGTCTAGGGGCGGAGTACCCCTTTAACACCTCACAGGTCTTTGACGAATTTTTTTTAAAGTTGGACGTGAAAATCAAAAATGTGTTTTTTTTCCTGAAACGCTGGCATTACCCCAATTTTTTAATTTTCACAAGGGGTACTAGGAAAAAAAACTCCCCAAAATTTGTAACCCCATTTCAAAATGTTATACCCCATTTGTGGATGTAAAGTGCTCTGAGGGCAAACTACAATGCTCAGAATAGAAGGGGTGCCATTGGGCTTTTAGAGAGAGAATTAGACTGGAATTGAAGGTAATGTGTGTTTACAAAGTCCATGTGACCCCATTTTGGAAACTAGACCCCTCAAATGTAACAAGGGGTGCGGTGAGCATTTACACCCCACAGGTGTCTGACAGATTTTTTGAACAGTCGTCCGTAAAAATGAAAAATTTTATTTTTCATTTGCACAGCCCACTGTTCCAAAGATCTGTCAAACGCCAGTGGGGTGTAAATGCTCACTGCACCCCTTATTACATTCCGTGAGGGGTGTAGTTTTCAAAATGGGGTCACATGTGGGGGGTCCACTGTTCTGGCATCATGGAGGGCTTTGTAATCGCACATGGCCCCCGACTTCTATTCCAACCAACTTCTCTCTCCTAAAGCCCAATAGCGTTACTTCTCTTCTGAGCATTGTAGTTCGCCCGCAGTGCACTTTATATCCACACATGGGGTATTTCCATACTCAGAAGAAATGGTGTTACAAATTTTTTGGGGCTTTTTTTTCCCATTACCCCTTGGGAAAATGAAACATTTTATTGAAAATTGTTTTATTTTAGATTTTTACGTCACATTTTAACAACAATTTGTCAATCACCTATGAGGTATAAACAATCAATTTACCCCTTGTTACTTTCCTTGAGGGGTGTAGTTTCCAAAATAGCATGCTATGTTTTTTTTTTTTTTTTTTTTACTGTTCTGGCATCATGGGGGCTTCCTAAATGCGACATGCCCCCAAAAACCATTTCAGCAAAATTCATTCTCCAAAATGCAATTGTCACTCCTTCCCTTCTGAGCCCTCTAGTGCACCCACAGAGCATTTTACATCCACATATGGGTTATTTCCTTACTCGAGAGAAAAAAAAAAGTTTTGGGGGGGCTTTTTAACTTTTTTCCCCCTTGTAAAAATGAAAAAAAATGGGGCTACAATAACATGTTAGTGTAAAAAAATTACTGAATACTTTGATTGGTGCAGTTTTCATATTGGGGTCCATTATAGGGGATTTCCAACATAAAGACCCTCATATTCACTTCAAAACTTAACTGGTCCCTGAAAAATTCTGATTTTGAAATTTTTGGAGGAAAATTGCTGCTATACTTTGAAGCCCTCTGATGTCTTCAAAAAGTAAAAACGTGTTGACTTTACGATGCCAACATAAAGTAGACATATTGTATATGTGAATCAATGTGTAATTTATTTGACATGTGCCTTTTTCTTACAGAGAGCTTCAAAGTTAGAAAAATGCTAAATTTTCTAATTGTTCCTGAAATTTTTGCATTTTTCACCAAGAAATGATGCAAGTATCAACAAAAATTTACCACTAACATAAAGTAGAATATGTCACGAAAAAAAACTATCTCAGAATCAAATTTATAAGTAAAAGCATCCCAGAGTTATGTATGTATAAAGTGATAGAGGTCAAATTTGAAAAAAATGCTCCCATCCTTAGGGTCATAATGGGTTAAAGACTGAACTAGGATAGGGAGTCCAGAAGTATGTGAGTGTCTTTGATCTAAAGTATGTTTTTGTCTTAAGTGAGGGATTTAAGATTAAGGGACTTTACATTCAGTCTAGAGAAGAGTCAGATGTATTTATTTACTGTGAGTCTGTTTCTGCTCATTCTGCGTTATCCACTGTTTTAAAGGGGATGGCAACCTTTTATGAAGTTTATAGCAAACTGTAGTAATAGTTATAATAACTTACTCACTAATATCCCGATGCTTCACTTTGGCCCTGTTCTGTATACCAGCTTCGCCCTATATGATCCCCAGTTCCTGTGTTCTGGCAGCACAGCTCCTCAATCCTTAAATGGCTGACTATGGAGGAGCATGTGACAATACACAGCACTCTGTCTTTGCCACTGCACCTGCACTCCTTGCTTGGCAGAGTGAATTGTCACATGCTTCTACAACTATCACTAGTCCACCACCCCTGCTGTCCACAGGTTACCACTATCAGTAGTCCACCACCCCTGCTGTCCACAGGTTACCACTATCAGTAGTCCCCCACCCCTGCTGTCCACAGGTTACCACTATCAGTAGTCCCCCACCCCTGCTGTCCACAGGTTACCACTATCAGTAGTCCACCACTGCCTGCTGTCCACTATCTACCAATACCACTAGTCTACCACTGCCTGCTGTCCGCTGGCTACAGCTACCAGTAGTCCACCACTGCCTGCTGTCCACTATCTACCAGTATCACTAGTCTACCACTGCCTGCTGTCCGCTGGCTACAACTACCAGTAGTCCACCACAGCCTGTTGTCAGATGACTAGTACTACTGCCACACCAGCATGCTTGCTGCTGCTACTACCAGGCCAAGACATACACAACCAATGAACCCATAAGGTTACCCTAGCAGTGTTATACAGAGCTCTTAGGCAGTGTTATACCCAAGTTTTGAGGGTTATTGCATTACAGGTTTTGTCTGGTTACACACCGCAAACCAAACCTGTTTTGTAAATTTTGCTCATCTCTAGTCATGATCAACCATATACAGTAGTACAGACTTGTGTACTTAGGTCTCGTTGAAACTACTGCCTCATCACCTCCTATAGGTACAGTACTAGCCTCTACTACTACAACTATTTTGAAATGAAAAAAATGGCAAACTAAAATGTTTACCTATAATAACTAATACACATTAAATTCATTGAACCTGTGGCCCCATATATGACTGGATACCCACTATAGTAAGCAGTTTCCGTTGTATAATTTTATGGTTTTTGCTGATATCAGTATTATTATTAGTATTGATTCCTGCCCCTGAATTTTCCACATGAGAACTATTCGACACATCAGGCAGTAACCTGCAGTAAATTCCATCACTGCCGCTATCAGCGGATTTATTCCTTTATGAGTATAGAAAAGTATACAATTTCAGGTCAAGACTCCACAACCGTTTATTATCACTACTTTCACTGACTGAAAGAAAGAAAAAGTGTAAAGACTCTGGTCACAATCCTGGCAAAGGTGCAACACTGTAGAACAGCGGCCCCCAATCCAACCATCAAGGCTCACCCCTTTTTTTTTTTTTTTCCATTTACTCCTTTGGAATAGAACAGCAAAAAATCTAAATCCTGGACTGTTGGTGGCCTTGAGGACTGGGCTGGGGACCTCTGCTCTACAGGACTGAAAGGTGGTGTCTGGTTAAGGCCAGGTCGTACATAGCAACAATGACATCTTGTGTCATCTGACTGATTTGATTTTCTTTTTTAAGTTGACTTGCGGTCCACGTGAACATGGTCTATGATTAATGTCAGTAAAGACAGACGTACCAATAAAGAAATATTTTTTATAGGTTCTGCCCGGCTGGAATTACCATGCTGCGTATCTATAGAGGACCTTACTATCGGCCAATAGTGCAAGACAAAGACCCTAAGGGAGATGAGAACTAGTTTTGTACTTAAAGCGTACCTGTCAAACCCCCTCCCCCTAAAAAAAAACTGTTATATGTTGCTCAGAACCTAATCCTGATCATGTACATCTAATTTGTATGTGTCTGTGACCTATATTTCATTCAGAATTACCTTTATTTACTTGCCATCATTTCTCAGTGAGGTTCCTGTCCATGCAGAGGCATGGGGCGTGTTCCTCTCTTCTCCTCACTGTGATGACTCCTCCCCCTCCCTTACTCTGCTCTGACTCACAGAGGGCCGGGAGCAAGCACAGCAGTTCTGGGTCTGCCTGCAGCCCTGTCAATCACTCATGGTGTCCATGACGTGTCAATGACCACTGGACACTGCAGGACTGGTATGTGTCCCAGGAGGCAGGGGACCCTAAGATGCCACTTTTTTGACTGCCTTTTTCAGTATGAAATATTGAAAATTTTCTGATGTAAGTAATTGCAAAACATATTGTTTTTGCATGCTTTATAACATATCAAAAGTTATTGTATCTGACAGTGCCCATTCAAGTGTGGTGCAACAGACCAGGTAGGCATGGGGCGCTCAGAGGTCTCTGGCCAGAGCTTCTAGATGTGAAGCATGCCAACCATAGTAGCGGTGAGTGTGGATGCCTATTTTCCTCTTTATGAAGATGCATGATATGTCTTTCACCGTTCTGATCATCCGGCACCTCCGCTTGAGGTTTACATAGAGGCCCGGCTCTCCCGCTACAATGTGTTATAGAAATGAGGAGATGAATTTGTGGTGCTGCTTAATGAGTCTTTTTTTTGGTATATAACACTGTAGAGCAGTGATCGTCAACCAATCCTCCCAGTCTGTAGGAATAGAACAGGGAAATATTCTAATCCTGGACGGTTGTTGGAGCCTTGAGGACTGGGTTGGGACCTCTGCTTTAAAGGACTGAAAGGTGGTGTCTGGTTCAGGCTAAGGCTAACAAATCGGACTGCATAGCAACTAACAAAGCCACCTACATGCAGGACAGGTGCAAGGATTTTTGCCACCCTAAGCAAAAGCTAATTCTGCCGCCCTGCCCTTTTACATGCCCCACCTTACTACAGGGGTGTAGTGATGAGCGGCAGGGGCCATATTCGAATTAGCGATATTTCGCGAATATATGGAACAAATATTCGTCCTATGTTTGCGAAATTCTCATATTCACTATGTTCGTTCATTTTTTTTTTCATGTAAAAATCGTAATGAAATTCCTATAGTGCGCATGCGCGATTATATAGTGAAGGGGTGGGAAACATTCCTATTGGTTGCTAGGGATGTTGCTAACCTCTGACAACTGTATTTGCATCCTTCTCATTGGCCCACAAGCTAAAAGAAGGGAGGGATCAGTGTCCTTTGGAAGTGCCAATATTAGCTAATATTTACATATTCACATATATGAAATATCCGCGCTCCCCACTGACTCACACAGTAAATAGTATTGGAGCCTTCTTTGGACCGCAAGCTGGAAGCAGGGAGGGATGATCACTTTTTTTTTTTACACAGTACACATTATTGTTGTGATGTGTACTGTGAAAGAGAAAAAAAACGAATATTCGTCATTCCGAATATATATATATATATACTATATTCTAAATATACGTGAAACCGTGCTGATATTCACGATAAAAAATCTGCATTTCAAATATTTACGCTCAACATTACAGGGGTGATACATTAAAGGGGTATTCCGGGCAAAAACATCTTATCCCCTATGGAAAGGATAGGGGATAAGATGTCTGATCGCAGGGGGCCTGCCGCTGGGACCCCCTGTGATCTCCCTGTATCAGCACGCATTCTATGCGTAGCTGCGTCTGAAGTTTCGGAAACCGCCGGGCTTCCGAGACGGGGACATGACGTCACACCACGCCCCCTCCTTCATGTCTATGGGAGGGGGAATAACGGCCGCAACGCCCCCTCCCATAGACATGAATGGAGGGGGCGTGGCGTCACGTCCCTGACTCGGAAGCCTGGCGCAGCTATGCATAGAATGCGGGCTGCTGCAGGGAGATCCAGGGGTCCCAGCGGCGGGCCCCCCGCGATCGGACATCTTATCCCTTATTCTTTCCATAGGGGATAAGATGTTTTTGCCCGGAATATCCCTTTAACATAAACTAACCTCCTCCTCATATAATCACATTACTACTGGGGGGAGTGGTTACTATCAGGACCTGGAGACAGTGTGCTCTAGGCGGCTGCCTGTTTTGCCTATAGGTGGAGCCGGCCCCATGTGGCCGTTACCAGAAATCCATTGTTCGGTCGTGTAAACTGTCACCGGCAGATCATAACATGACCCCATTCACTTACGTTATCCTTGCGCATGTGACCCCCTTTGCGGTAACAGTCGCCACATAGAACCCATCCTCAAATAGAAGGAATTTCAAGGTAATAAAGGGGAGTCCAATATTGAGGACACATAGGGGGATTTATAAAGATCGTATGCCATTATTTCTAGCATAGCAAATTCCCAATTTTGGGGGAAAATTTGCAGCTTGCACCACTTTTAGCGGGCTTAGCATGGCCTCCCAAAGATTTATTATCATTTATACCAGAAATTAGCTTGAGTTATCTTAGATTGGCGTAAGTTATATCAGTTAAATTGTGTATGATATGTGCCTCTTAATAAATCTGGTGCTGTTGAGGACCCATCATGTACATCAGTGTTTCCCAACCTGGGTGCCTCCAGCTGTTGCAAAACTACAACTCCCAGCATGCCCAGACAGCTGATGGCAGAAATCCATGTCCTGCCGCCTAAGCCACCCCATTCAGATACATGGAACTGATACTCGGATGCGAATACACCTTATTGTACCACTGTATGGTCTTTGAATGCCTACTTTACTTACCTAACATATTTTATTATCTAATATTACTGTATTTCTTTGAGATATTGTGCATTTTACATATTTGTATGAATTACTTACTTTACCTTGGACTCATTGCTTGTTTTATGTTTATTGTATTAACTTGTAGTTTAACACTCCTAATAAAATCTGCTGAACCAGAAAGATGACCACATAGTCAACTCTATACGGACTAGGAATGATGCTCATCTAGTGCAGACCATATCTGGTGTATATGTTCCCAACCACTGCCAGAACTGGCAAAATTTGTGGATTTAGAGGAAGCTCTGGAGCTCATGGCATACAGTATTATTATCAGGTTCAATCCATAAATGAGGTATAGAAAGTTCTCCCTATTGGTGTTACTATTGGAATTAGAGAAATTCTAGGAGGGTCAACAAGAGCTGGAGGGATTCATCCACAGGGAATTCCCATCCATTTGTTCCTAGCATTGGGGAAAATCCTTTTACACTAGGGGCACAATGGAATGTGTACTATCAAGGACCGACCAGGGGACAGGGAGAGTGAGCCCTAAATTGACCCTAAAAAGACTCTCCCTGCCTACTTGCCCATCCATCCTAAACAATGGATCGAAAATTGGCCGTCGGTCCCATCCTGCGCTAAAGTGCAGTGGCGTAAAAACACATAATATACATAGTCGGTCACAGACCACAACAGAAACAGAAAACTACTAGACAACCAGATATACCAGACAGAATACACATACTAACAGGGCAGAATATAAACTCACAAACAGAGCAGAATATAGTGAATTAACAAACAGTTCATAAACCGGATATCAGATAAACGGCAGACATGATAAAATGAACAAGACTTGGCATGATAGGAGTATACAGCAGAATCCAGGAAATGAAGGGGATAGCGGAAGAACTGAGAGCCAAAACACTAAACTGAACAGGTAACATAGAACACTGTTCACAAACAGGTACAAGTACAAAGGACAAAGATCAGATCAACCAAACAGGATATAAATATAGGACACCTTTCACACTGGACACAAGACAAGGAAACGGATGAGTCAGAATTGACTCCATGAACAAACAGAAATTGGCTCAATCCCGCAGAAGACCTTTGGTAGACAAAGGGAATAAACAACACCCCCAGAGTCCCCTCCACAAAGGTAAAAGAGATCTATTGCTAAACAGGAATATCACATACAGAGCACAGGTAACAAACAAGATTCAGACACAGTGGGAACACAGACTAAGCAGAATGGACAAACTAATCCTAAAACCAACAAATGTAACAGACTAAAATCTACAAAGAACAAGACTATTAAACCATGGCTAAAACGCAGATAAATACAAGGTAAATGCTCAAGCAGACTTGAAAGTGTATTGCACACAATAACAAGCACCCGAATGCAGGAGAACTCTGATTAAATAACCACACCCGAGTTTTCATTCATTCAGAGCATTAACTATTTTCTATCTAGGTAAAATTGCAAACTGCTCTGAACATACTAGTGTGTGAATACACACCTAAACAGAAAAATACAAAAACAAATAAATGGACATTACATGTACAATAACATTTGAGAAATTTTAAAGGGGTACTCCACCCCTAGACATCCTATCCCCTACTCAAAGGATAGGGGATAAGATTTCTGATCCCGGGGGTCCCGCCGCTGGGCCCCCCATCGATCTCCGTGCAGCACGCGGTGTTTTGAATGTTATTTTCAGAGGTTTGGGTGGCCATGGTCGTGACGTCATGCCAGGCCCCATCACGCCCCCGCCCATAGACATGAAGGGAGGGGGCATGGTGTGACATCACGAGGGGCATGACATGACGTCACAACCCCCGCCGTGGGAACCCAACGTTCTAAACATACTGTTTAGAATGCTGGGTGCTGCACGAAGATCAAGGGGGCCCCAGCTTCGGGACCCTCGCGATAAGACATCTTATCCCATATTCTTTGGATAGGGAATAAGATGCTTAGAGGCGGAGTACATCTTTAATAACCACCTTATTAGGATATAGCATTTGACAGATTTTCGCTAGTTTTTTTATTTGTTATATCTGCCACTGCAGTTTTTGAGCCAAAGCCAGAAGTGGATTAAAGGGGTACTCCGGTGAAAAACTTTTTTTTTTTTTTAAATCAACTGGTGCCAGAAAGTTAAACAGACTTAAAATCTTAATCCTTCCAGTACTTATTAGCTGCTGAAAACTACAGAGTGGGCAATTTATATGGATACACCTTAATAAAATGGGAATGGTTGGTGATATTAACTTCCTGTTTGTGGCACATTAGTATATGTGAGGGGGGAAACTTTATGCCTGCGGCGTCCTCGTGGCACATCCAGATTCATACACGGCAGCATCATCAGTGTGGGATATCATACCGCCAAAGGGCACAATTCTACCACCATCATCAGGTGTAGCTTTCCCTACCATATACATTTTTTTCAGCGCCCTAGACTAACATACATCTGTCTCCACTGGATGTGCCACATATCTAATTTTATCATCTCATTCCGGCTTATTGTCCAGGAATCTGTGATCGTATATGTGGTTACTTGAATAATATATCTGTCAGTCTTTGTGCAATATCTAATCTTGGTGCGGCTGTCATCTTTTATATGTACAATACAGGCTACTATCTGTAGAATACCCTCTGAAGCCATCAATTTTTGCAGCGGATGTGTATCATTACTGTATCTGTACTATTTATTGTGCAACTGTTACCATATTTCTATGACAGACCTCTGACTAAGACTGACACAGACTTCCTTTTTGAGACGCCTGCTTACTTCTCTTACCCTCTATCATAATATTGATTACTTTATCGCGTCTGTTCTATTAGGTACACCCATTTATATTATTTGTGTTTGTGGTTCTCTTATCCCTGATGAGTCCCCCCATCATTAAGGAGGGCGAAACGCGTAGGTAAAAGAGACCTACCACAATTTTAAGATTGTATTGTACTACCCCCTTATATATTGCTTTCTTTCTATTTCCACACTTATATTAGGAGTAGAATTTATTAGGGACTTTAAGAATAGGGCTTCACCTGTACCCCTTTTTTCCTCATGCCCCCAATTCATGTGTGTACCCCTTATTATCACTTTTTACTGATATTAGTAAAAGTTATGTTTTAACCAAACTCGAATGGTGTCTATACTAAGTGGTGCCTGAAACTCCAGCTACTGCAGCATCTCAACGAGGATGACCCAGATCGGCGCACTGAATTTGCAGAATGGGCAAAACAAAAATTGGAACAGGACCCTCAGTTTACGCAGAAGATTTTGTTCAGTGATGAGGAAACTTTTATGTGAATGGTGAAGTTAACAAACAAAACCACCATTATTGGTCTGACACTAACCCACATTGGATAGATCCCTCCAAGACTGTTGGAACACAAAAATTGATGGTATGGTGCGGTATATTGGGTACAAAGATAGTGGGGCCATTCTTCATCAATGGAAACCTCAAGGCCACTGGATATGTGAAATTGCTACATGATGATGTGTTTCCCTCTTTATGCACTGAAGCTGGCACGTTCCCTGAGTTTTTCCAGCAAGATGGTGACCACCACATTATGGGTGTCAGGTCCGAGCATTCCTAGATGAACAGTTTCCTGGAAAGTGGATTGGTACAATTGAATGGCCCCCAAGGTCTCCCGATCTGACCCCCTTAGACTTTTATCTTTGGGGTCATCTGAAGGCAATAGTCTATGCTGTGAAGATACGAGATGTGCAGCACCTGAAACTACGGATACTGGAAGCCTGTGCTAGCATTTCTCCTGCGGTGTATATAGTAGTATATAGCAGTGTATACGGATACTGGAAGCCTGTGCTAGCATTTCTCCTGCGGTGTATATAGTAGTATATAGCAGTGTATACGGATACTGGAAGCCTGTGCCAGCATTTCTCCTGCGGTGTATATAGTAGTATATAGCAGTGTATACAGATACTGGAAGCCTGTGCTAGCATTTCTCCTGTGGTGTATATAGTAGTATATAGCAGTGTATACGGATACTGGAAGCCTGTGCTAGCATTTCTCCTGCGGTGTATATAGTAGTATATAGCAGTGTATACGGATACTGGAAGCCTGTGCTAGCATTTCTCCTGCGGTGTATATAGTAGTATATAGCAGTGTATACGGATACTGGAAGCCTGTGCTAGCATTTCTCCTGCGGTGTATATAGTAGTATATAGCAGTGTATACGGATACTGGAAGCCTGTGCTAGCATTTCTCCTGCGGTGTATATAGTAGTATATAGCAGTGTATACAGATACTGGAAGCCTGTGCTAGCATTTCTCCTGCGGTGTATATAGTAGTATATAGCAGTGTATACGGATACTGGAAGCCTGTGCTAGCATTTCTCCTGCGGTGTATATAGTAGTATATAGCAGTGTATACGGATACTGGAAGCCTGTGCTTGCATTTCTCCTGCGGTGTTGCTATCAGTGTGTGAAGAGTGGGAGAAGAGGGTTGCATTGACAATCCAACACAATGGGCAGCACATTGAACACATTTTATAAGTGGTCAGAAACTTGAAAGAATAAAGTTACGTTAAAACCAAGCGCATCATTGTTTTTCTTGTGAAATTCCCAATAAGTTTGATGTGTCACATGACCCTCTTCCTATTGAAAAAACAAAAGTTGGATTCAAAATGGCCGACTTCAAAATGGCCACCATGGTCACCACCCATCTTGAAAAGTTTCCCCCCTCACATATACTAATGTGCCACAAACAGGAAGTTAATATCACCAACCATTCCCATTTTATTAAGGTGTATCCATAGAAATGGCCCACTCTGTACAGAGGAAATTATTTTCTATTTGGAACACAGAGTTATCTGCTGACATCAAGAGCACAGTGCTCTCTGCTGACATCTCTGTTCATTATAATAACGGTCCAGAGTAGGAAAAAATCCCCATAGCAAACATATGCTCCTCTGGACAGTTCCTAGATTGGACAGAGATGTCAGCAGAGAGCACTGCGTTCCAAAAAGAAAATAACTTCCTCTGCAGTATTCAGCAGCTAATTAGTACTGGAAGTATTCAGCAGCTAATAAGTACTTTCTGGCACCAGTTAATAAAAAAGAAAAGTT
Source organism: Hyla sarda (assembly GCF_029499605.1). Lineage (NCBI taxonomy): Eukaryota > Metazoa > Chordata > Amphibia > Anura > Hylidae > Hyla > Hyla sarda. Next base: position 31,002,842 of record NC_079190.1, on the reverse strand, counting down.
TTCCACCAGAGTACCCCTTTAAGTTCAAAAGAGAAGTATACGTCCTTCCTTTATATTTCCCATTCCTTATAAATACACTTCTCATTTTGGCTCAAAAACTGCACTGGCAGTTTTCCAAAAGACGTCAGAATAAAACCTGTGTGGAAACCTAGCCTCTAAGAGAATTTAGATTTTTCTTTTTGGTCTTGAGACATTTCAGTTTTCCAGACGACAAGAATATTGGGGGAGATTTATAAAAACCTGTGAAGAGGAAAAGTTGACCAGTTGCCCATAGTAACCAATCAGATCGCTTCTTTCATTTTTCACAGGCCTCTTAAAAGATGAAAGAAGAAATCTGATTGGTTGTTATGGGCAACTGGTCAACTTTTTCTCAACACAAGTTTTGACAAATTTCCCCCTTTATTCTAATATCAGAATAACAACATTATGGTCTATAACCGATGCATAGGAATACATTGATGAATACAACTATGGAGTTAGCTATGAACGCTTTATTACATCGCTACATCTTTGTACTACTTTATCAGAGCTGCAGTAGTTATGTGACTCATGACTAGTTACATGCCTGCAAAATCCATTAACCCATTGTTTACCTTGAATATGGTCATTGACTTGACAGCTCAACATCCACGATCCGGGCGTTGACGGTGTCATTTCCACTGTGACGAATGTCGCGGGGAACAGGTTGACGACGTCTGTTCTGTGTCCTTGGTTGGTGACTGTGTGACCATAGAAGAATGCAGAGTGGATATCCACTTCATTACCCATTCCAAATAAATGCCAGGACACAGACTCTCCGAGACACATGTCCATAGCCGGAAGGTTCCCGAAAAGGAAGCCATTGAGACCTGAAAATAAGGCGAGATATATCATGAGATCAAACGCTGGCAGCTCAGTGATATATGAAGCTACCTAATCACGTACCCAATACAAATGCAGTTGTGCTACAAGTGTTGTACCAATGGAAAATTGGCAATTCATGATTTCCCATTGCCATGCCCGGAAAGGCTCTCCCCCCCCCCCCCACACACACACAACTACCTTTATATAGGTATAATTCCTATATGTTCCACTTTCCCTAAGGAGAGGAGTGACAGCTACTATGAGACCTGGTGAAATATGTTAAATGGGCACTGTGAGGGTCTGGGCGCTCTACACATAACAATTAGGGATGAGTAAATTGAATCTAACGAATCCGAATTCATTACAAATTTCAGGAAAAATTTGATTTGTAACGAGTGCGAATCACTTTATTAAACTCCATTTAGTGCGGTCCAGGCTCCAGGGGTCGGGCATCCAAAATGGCGGAACCAAATGTGAGGACATGGGGCAAGGAATCCTGGGAAGGCGGGGATAAGGGTCGGCAGGATAACCCTAAATCACATGCAGCATGCAGCCTATTAGCAGCCAGCCACCCCTGTGATGTCACAGCCCTACATAATCGGCAGCCATCTTCCGGCCAGCCACATCAGCATTTTATTACAGAGAGAGAGGGACAGAGAGCAGTGTGTTTTGCACAGAAAAGCATTTTTACAGCAGTGATTCACCTCCCAGTCACATCAGCGTTCTATTGCAGAGAGGGACAGGGAGCAGTGTGTTGTACAGAAAAGCATTTTTACAACAGCGATTCACCTCAAGCCCAAATCCAGCCTAGAAGCACTGATAGGGAAGGGAGTGAGATTGAGAGAGATGCAATTTTTAGTGTAGTACACAGTGACTGATGCAGCACTGGTGTGTACAACAGCTGAAAAGCTTATAGTCGCCGGCCAGTTAGGGTGTGCAGAGCACTTAAAGCATATTATCCTCCATTAAGTGTAACCTGTGCGTACATCTAAGTGGTGTACAATTTTGTTCCTGTTAAAGTCTTAAGGGCCTAGATACTGTGAAAGGCCAGCCAAAAGTACACACCTGCTGGTGTTGTAGACAAATACTGTTTTAAGCGTATTGGAACGCATTGTCCTCCCCTCATAAGTGCATACCACATATGCACATCTATGTGGTATAACATTTTGTTCCTGTTAAAGTCTTAAGGGCCTAGATACCGTGAAAGGTCAAGCAAAAGTACACACCTGCTGGTGTTGTAAAAAAATACTGTTTTAAGCGTACTGGAGCCCATTGTCCTCCCCTCATAAGTGCATACCACATACATACATCTAAGTGGTGTACCATTTTGTTCCTGTTAAAGTCTTAAGGGCCTAGATACTGTGAAAGGCCAGCCAAAAGTACAGTAAAAGTTTTAAGCGTAGTGGAGCGTATTGTACTCCCCTCATATACGCACTAAGCATGTCAGGCAGAGAAGTGCCAGGACATGCACAGAGGAGTGGAAGAGGTCTAACATCCAGAGGATATTAACCTGGCCACATGCAAGATGTGTCAGCAGAAGGTGAAGCGGGGCCAGGGTCCCTGAGTCAACATATGCAGCGTCACCATAAAGCGGCATTGGCTCCAATGTGGTGGTCCAGCCTGCTGCATCACCCAGTGGCACACTGCTCCCTGTTTCAGCCAGCCAAGGCTCCACCACCTTAGTTGAAGGGAGCTGTGTATCAGTCCCATATTCTGTCGCTCCAGATGCTTCTGCTCCTCCTACTTCAAGTCAATCATTCCGCCAGCAATCCATCAGCGAAGCCATGTCCAAGAGACACAATTTTTTGGAACAGAAGGTGGATCAGTCCTTGAGCCTGTCGTTGTGTACCAAAGTGCACAGCAGCGCCAACATGTGGAGCTGTAACTACGGTCAGGGACAATACATGTCCTTTACAGCTCACTGGGTGAATGTGGTTCCTGCACAGCCACAACAGCAACTTGGACAGGTCACGCAGCTTCCTTCTCCACGCTCTAAGGCCCTTGGTCCTGTGACAGTATGCGACTCCACCTCCTCATCCTCCACCGTGTCCTCAGCCTTCACGGCACGGACAAGTCTCAGTGCCCCTCCAGTATACCATGTGTGCAGGACATGGCGGTGTCACACTGTTCTTCACATGGTTTGTCTTGGCGAACAGAGTCACACAGAGGAGGAACTACTAAAAGTCATTCATCAAGAAATTAAATCATAGCTTACTCCACGAAAATTGGAAATGGGAACCATGGTGACCGACAACGGGAAGAACATCTTGTCTGCACTGCAACAAGGAAGCCTGAGTCATGCGCTCTGCATGGTACACGTGTTCAATCTAATTGTCAAGAGGTTCCTGAAGTGTTCCCCCCCCCATCTGCAAGACATTCTGCCACCATATGTTCTCCTCATGCTGCTGCGACCTCCAGGCTGTCTCATTCTGTAACTATATGGTCTCCTCATGCTTCTGCCACCTCCAGGCTGTGTCATTCAGCCACTATATGGTCTCCTCATGCTGCCGCCAACTCAAGGCTGTGTCATTCAATCACTATATGGTCTGCTCTGGCTGCTTCTAACTCCAGGCTGTGTCATTCAGCCACTATTTGTTCTCCTCATGCTGTCGCCAACTACAGACTGTGTCATTCAGCCACTATATGGTCTCCTCATGCTTCAGCCACCTCCAGGCTGTGTCCCTGTACCACCATGTTGTCTTCTCATGCTGCTGCCACAATAAATAAAACTTTTTAGGTTCACCAATTTGAAATCTTCAATTTAAATGAATCTTCAATTTCAATGTTCAAAAATATCTTTAATCTTTTAATTGTGAGGCCCTATGGTCCCGTCAGGCTGTTGGCACCTCCAGGCTGGGTCATTCAGCCACTATATGGTTTCCTCATGCTGCCGCCACCACCAGGCTCTGTCATTATGCCGCTCTGTGACAGTGATTCTAATAGTGACGCCTCTAATCTGCATGTCATACTGAATAACAGTATTATTTCACTAACCCAGCACACACCCTATGCGTGTTACAGCAAGGCAAAGTGTCCTTCACCCCTATTGAGGCTCTCTATAGTCCAGAAATAGCCATTTTTAATACAGATTCGTTGCGAATAAATTTGGAGCTAACCAAATTTTTTTTGAAAATTCGGCAAATCGTCCGAATTGAATTTTTTAAAAAATTCGCTCATCTCTAGTCACAATAGCGGAAGGAGAAAAAAGTCCTTGGATGTCGATAGATAAAAGGTTATCTAAATGTTTTAAGTTCAATGTCTTGCAGACCTGATCTTACCTGTAATGGTGATTGGTGGGCATGAGTTAAGCCCAGTGCATAATTCCTGTGGGCAGTGTCACCTGGAAGGGTTTTCCCCTGCGCCATACAGGAGTAGTCTTGAGGTTTATCAAATGGTGTCAAAGTGTGGACTTCCAAGGACCCTTCATTTTAGCTATGTAGGGAGTATTTTATATGTTATGTGGCTAAGTTATAATACATGTTGCTTATGACTAAGTGGTGGTGGTGGTGGTGGTTTTGCTCAGCATAGGATCTACTGACCCCAAGTCATGTTTGTTCTTGTTGAGACATTTTGGGGAACACTCACCGTGCATCTTGTTGCTTTCCTGAAAGTCTTCATCCTCCACATCTACCGCGTCAGGCTCAGAGCAATACGTTTGAATGTTCTCCTCCAGGTACCAGCTGATATTTTCATCAATGACGTAGAACATCAGTACAAAGTCTCTGTCAACGTCTACCCGGTTCAAGGAACTGTCCAACGTGCCTGCAGAATGGTGACACAAAAATAACAACTAGGTTCACTGAATCCTGAATGAAGCCAAAGCCCACCGCATGAGAAGAACATACAATAATATGTACTATCTAAAGGTAGAAGAGGTAGCAGTCGCACTGGGGCTCTGGTGCATAAGGGGGCCCCAAAGCACATAAGAAACCAAGTATTTGAATTGGCATATGGGGCCCTGTTGCAGATTTTGCATCGGGGCCCATATGCTACAAGCTACACCTCTGACTTCCTAGATATAGGATGGCAAATACTGTTGTTCTATAACCTAATGTCTATGAAACATGGTACCTGATATATCTGGCATCTGCTTTTAACACTTTTTTTCATAGATTTAAAGTTGTTCAGTTTGGATGATGTCTTTACTTAAGAACTGACCTCCATATTAATTGGGAGTAGGTGAGGAAAAAAGGGTATAGGTTATGGGTATAAGATGGAAGAGCAATAGTTGACAGGCCTTGGAGGGCTTCTATCATCTCAGAGTTGGCTTTATCCTGACTGCACCACTAACCACAAGGAAACAGGTGTTTAATGGTCTATTCACACGTACAGTATTCTGCGCAGATTTGATGCGCAGGATTTTCTGCTGCAGATTTCAATGTAAACTAAAAGACTGAACGCAGCTTCAAATCCTGCGTATCAAATCTGCACAGAATACTGTACGTGTGAATAGACACTAAATATGATGATTTCTATGGTAGAGTTTTCTCTGCATGCTCTGTGACCTGTGCAAGGTCATTGTGCAGGGAGGGGGAGAAGGGGAGCTGTGACCAACACCTATTGTGAATGGCCTGATGCTGTCTTACCTATATACTGGTATAACTTTTCACTGTAATCCTAACTGCTGAACAGTTTTCGCCACAGTACAGCTTATTTTTAAGCTCAGTGGGGAAGATTTATCAAAACCTGTCCAGAGGAAAAGTTGCTGAGTTGCTCATAGCAACCAATCAGATTGCTTCTTTCTTTTTACAGGGGCCTTATTAAAAATAAAAGAGGTGATCTGATTGGTTGCTATGGGCAACTGGGCAACTTTCCCTCTGCACAGGTTTTGATAAATTTCCCCAGTGACCAGAATAAAAACCTGCTAAAATTCTGTATTATTGTAAAATAAAGATGTAACCAACAGAAGAATAACAATTTTAAATGTAAAAATATGTTTACTAGAAAAAGTTAAAACATAAAAACACTTTCCCTTTAAAAGTGACTTAGGATATAACTGAGCATTAGTCTTGCAAAGTATGCTCCTGCAATTTCCCCACATGAATTTAGTATTTAAGAGGTCAAAGGTCACGATTTTTGGTTCATTTCTTTTTTATTTTTCAGCTTTTACTTTATCTATGGGCAGCATAGTTAATCTGTGCTCTTAACAACCTAACTACTTACTATGTCAGACAAGTTTAGGGTTAAATGCATAACGTGTAATAGAACATAATCTTTCTCACAAGTCAGTTGAAGAGTTCATGCATACCACCGTTCTACAGAGACCCACACTGGGCAATGTGCCCAGTCATTCACCATATGGGGGCACATACATTTTTTAGATATTAAAACAACGGTTTAGTCAAGTAAATTAGTTCCTTGATGTTTTTTTTTTTTTTTTTGTTTTTCTTTAAGATTTAAGAAAAAAAATAAGCAAACCTGAGCAAATGTAGACCTGTTGGGACCTAATTTAAAGGAGTATTTCCACCTCAGACATTTATGGCATATCCTGTAAACCTTAACTGAGTCCTAAGAAAGGAGTTTCACACTACTTACAATATGCGCTCTTCTATAAAGTTGTGGTGAGGATGTGATGAGGGCAGATGGAATTACCCTAGGGGCAGATGGCATTGACCCCTTATGTTCGTGACGCTTCTTCTCCACTTAAGGTATACCGTTGGATCCTGGGCTAGGCACCGGGCAAATAATGACTCTGACGCCAAGTTACAGAGCAACGGCAGCTTTACTGAGTTAGACGGGTGTAAGTAACAGTCTTAAATGGGCATTCCAGGATTTTTTTTTTATTTGACTATGCTACAGGGGCTGTAAAGTTAGTGTACTTCATAATATAGTGTCTGAACCTGTGTGTGATGGTTTTCTCACAATTCTTATGTGATTTTCGCCCAAATATTTATTTTTAACAGCATACAAAATGACTGTTGTCTCAGATTTTTTCCCAGGTTGCAATGCGGCCGAGACCTGACATCACTAGTCAGCTGATGACAGGGAGTCTGTCTGCTTCAATGGGTGGAGCGATTGCTTGGTGGGAGAGAGATCAATATGAACTAATGCAACAGCTGTAGGCACCCTAATGCAATTTTTGTCGATACTTGCATCAGTTCTTGGTGAAAAACTCAAAAATGTTATGAAAATTTTAAAAATTTTGCATATTTTTAACTTTGAAACTCTCTGCTTATAAGGAAAATGGACATTTCAAATACATTACATATTGATTCACATATACAATATGTCTACTTTATGTTTGCATCATAAAGTTGACATGTTTTTACTTTTGGAAGACATCAGAGGGCTTCAAAGTTCAGCAGCAATTTTCCAGTTTTTCACAACATTTTCAAAATCAGAATTTTTCAGGTATCAGTTCAGCTTTGAAGTGGATTTGAGGGGTCTTCATATAACAAGGGGTCCAGAAAGCCTTGACACCCCACAGGTGTTTGACGACTTTTCGTTAAAGCCGGATGTATAAATTAATTATTTTGTTTTTTTCACTAAAATGCTGTTTTTTCCCCAAATTTTTAATTTTTACAAGGGGTAATAGGAGGAAATGTCCCCCAAAATTTGTAACCCCATCTCTTCTGAGTATGGAAATACCCCATGCGTGAACGTCAAGTGCACTACGGGCGCACTACAATGCTCAGAAGAGAAGGAGTCACATTTGGCTTTTGGAAAGCAAATTTTGCTGAAATGGTTTTTGGGGGGTATGTCGCATTTAAGAAGCCCCTATGGTGCCAGAACAGCATAAAAAAAAAAAATGCATGGCATACTATTTTGAAAACTACACACCTCAAAGAACGTAACAAGGGGTACAGTGAGCCTTGACATCCCACAGGTGTTTGATGTCTTTTCGTTAAAGTCAGATGTGTAAATGAAAAAAAAAGGTTTTTGCACCAAAATGCTTGTTTTTCATCAATTTTTACAAGGAATAATAGGAGTATGAAAATACCCCATGTGTGGATGTCAATTGCTCTGCTGGCGCACTACAATGCTCAGAAGAGAAGGACCGCCATTGAGCTTTTGGAGAGAGAATTTGGTTGGAACAGAAGTCAGGGGGCCATGTGCGTTTACAAAGTCCCCCATGATGCCAGAACAGTGGACCCCCCCACATGTGGAAACTATACCCTTCACAGAATTTAATAAGGGGTACAGTGAGCGTTTACACCCCACTGGCGTTTGACAGATCTTTGGAACAGTGGGCTGAGCAAAAGAAATATTAAATGTTTCATTTTCACTGACCACTGTTCCAAAAAATCTGTCAGACACCTGTGGGGCATAAATGGTCACTGCACCCCTTATTAAATTCTGTGAGGGGTGCAGTTTCCAAAATGGGGTCACATGTGTGTGTGGGGGGGGGGTCCATTGTTCTGGCACTATGGGGGATTTGTTAACACACGTGGCCTTCATTTCCGGACAAATTTTCTCTCCAAAAGCCCAATGGCCCTCCTTCTCTTCTGAGCATTGTAGTGCGCCAGTCATTTTTATTTGGGGGGGGGGGGCAGTGTAAGGGGGTGTATATGTAGTGTTTTATCCTTTGTTTTGTGTTAGTGTAGTGTAGTGTTTTTAGGGTACATTCGCACTGGCGGGGGTTTACAGTGGGTTTCCCGCTAGGAGTTTGCGCTGCATCGGAAAATTTGCTGCAGCTCAAACTTCAAGCAGGAAACTCACTGTAAACCCGCCCGTGTGAATGTACCCTGTACATTCACATGGGGGGCAAACCTCCAGCTGTTGCAAAACTACAACTGACAGACTGTGCATGCTGGGAGTTGTACTTTTGAAACAACTGGAGGCACACTGGTTGGAAAACCTTCAGTTAAGTTCTGTAATCTAATTTTCCAAACAGTGTGCCTCCAGCTGTTGCAAAACTACAACTCCCAGCATGTACTGATTGGCGAAGAGCATGCTGGGAGATGTAGTTATACAACAGCTGGAGGTACACAACTACAACTCCCAGCATAGCAAGATTTAGAGGGCCACGGTTTATAAACCACCGCACAGTGATCTCCAAACTGTGGCCCTCCAGGTGTTGCAAAGCTACAACTCCCAGCATGCCCACACAGCAAACTGCTGTGTGGGCATGCTGGGAGTTATAGTTTTGTAAGATCTAGAGGGCCACAGTTTAGAGACCACTGCACAGTGATCTCCAAACTATAGCCCTCCAGCTGTTGCAAAACTACAAATCCCAGCATGCCCAAAAAGCTGTCTGGGCATGCTGTGAGTTGTATTTTTGCAACATCTGGAGGACTACAGTTTAGAGACCACTGTATAGTGGTCTCTAAGCTGTAGCCCTCCAGATGTTACAAAAATACAAATCCCAGCATGTTTAGAGACCAAACTGTAGCCCTCCAGATGTTGCTAGGCAACTCACCGGCTTCCGTAGTCTGCACCAGGGAGCCAGCCGCACATCATCGCAGCTGCTGATCACCGCCGATGGTAAGTGACCTCTGGTCACAGGACAGTTCCCCCCGTTCTGCCCGGAATACAGTGGGTGGGCAGAACGGGGGAACCGAACTTTAACACCCCGTCGCTTCTCACCGGCCAATAGCAGGGATAGGAGGGGTGGCACCCTTGCCACCTCACTCCTATCCCTTCAGGGGGATCGTGGGTGTCTTGGACAGTCCCGATCCCACTTATTTTCCAGGTCACCGGGTCACCAGAAACCCGTATGACCCGGAATCACTGCAGATCGCCAGACTGAATTAAGGACCCCCTCGGGGCATTTTCACGGGATGCCTGCTGAATGATTTCAGCAGGCATCCCGGTCCGGTACAGGTACGCCCTGGGTCCTTAAGTACCAGGGAGCGAGGGCATACCTGTACGCCCTTGGCCCCTAAGTGGTTAAAGGTATATGACAAATCATATTCATTACAATAGATAATACAGGTGGTAATTAATAGTGAAATTAATAGTGATGAGCGGCAGGGGCCATATTCGAATTTGTGATATTTCATGAATATATGGATGAATATTCATCCTATGTTTGCGAAATTTGCATATTCGCTATGTTACTTTTTTTCTTCCCCTGCAAAAATTTGTAATGAAATCGCATTGTGCACATGTGCGATTATATCTTTCAGCTAAAAGAAGGGAGGGATCAGTGTCCTCTGACTGGAGGTGCCTATATTCGTGAATATTTGCATATTCGCATACATTCGCATATTCACAAAAAAAAAAAAAAAAAAGAATATTCGTCATTACGAATATATATCACTATATTCTAAATATTCACGAAATCGCAAAGTTGCGATATTCACAATAAAAATTTGCATTTCGAATATTCGCGCCCAACACTAGTAGTTAACTATTTAGTTGATACAGACAAAAAAAAGGGGCCCAGGGGTCACTGAATCGAGTCTGGCTGACAGGGCAGCAAGGGTACAGGGGTGCAACTCCTGTACTGGGCCACCACACAATCACTGCTTATTATGTAATAGATTAGACGGCATGTATACCCAAAGTCAGAGGTTGGTATCACCTAATCTGTATTAGAGCAATGCAGTCCTCAAGACCTACCCACATTTCAGGTTTTTTCCAGTTACTCTATTGGAATTGAACAGGGGAAAATGTAAATCCTGGACTGTTGCTGGCCTTAAAGAGTACCTCACATTAACTTGATACATTTTATAATTCTCCCAGTTCACTGCCCCCAACATGATAAACCACCCCCTGCCTTTATTTTTATTATTTTTTAGTTTTCTACCTTGATATTGCTCTGTATTTTCTGCTCAGTCAGATTCACAGACTGGGAAGGGGCGTTCCCCAGCAGGTGTGACATCATCTGAAGCCATACAGGAGAGAACTTCCTCCCTCACTCTGCCACATACAGCCCAGAGCAATTCAGCGTGAGATTAGCTATGATTGGATAAGGCTGCACACATTCCCCCTCAGAACCCCAGACTGCATTTCTTGTGTTTGGACTTCTGCCAGGCCAGCAGGAGTCCAAAGTATGTGCAAAAGATGGAAGGAAATGTGCTCTGGACAAGTAGGGAGACACCTAGTAGCAGCTTTTTTAAACACAAATAAAGCATAGAAAACTAATTTTTTTTTAAACAAAGTACATTAGAAAGATTTTTTATTTATCATAAGGAGTGCAATAGCAATTTTTTTTAATAAGAGTGCCCATTTAAGGACTGGGTTGTGGACCTCTGCATTCAAAGGCAACTGTAAACCTTTTCAAGCTTACTGTAGAGAGCTAGAAGGGGGAGGCTCCAAGGTAGATATAGCCATAAGGCAACACCCCATTTGGCCCTCTCTTTATTTTAGATTTTACTATATTGCATCGGCCACAGGCTTTAATTGTGCCCAGGTATTACTGCCTACTGGCATGGCTCTACCGAGCACTAGCTTAAAGGGGTACTCTGGAGGGAAAAAATGTTTTCAAATCAACTTGTGCAAGAAAGTTAAACAGATTTGTAAATTAATTTTATTTAAAAATCTTAATCCTTCCAGTACATATTAGATGCTGTATGCTCCAGAGGAAGTTGTGTAGTTCTTTCTAATCTGACCATAGTGCTCTCTGCTGCCACCTCTGTCCATGTGAGGAACTGTTCAGAGCAGAAGAGGTTTGGACAGTTCCTGACAGCACTCTGGTTAGACTGGAAAGGACTATACAACTTCCTGTGTAGTATACAGTAGCTGATAAGTACTGTAAGGATTAAAATTTTAATATAGACGTCATTTACAAACCTGCATAACTTTCTGGCACCAGTGGATTTGAAAATATTTGTTTTCTAACGGAGTACCCCTTTAAAACAGAGAGGGTCAAGTAGAAACATAACTTCAATTCCTACCTAGAATAGTTTATTTCTATGTCACTCATTGACTGCCATTTTCTCTGTTGGTTATATAAAACATGTGAAGCACTTCTGCTATGCATAACATTTCCCACCATACCTGGGATCTATAGTATTTACCTTTCTTACAAGTCAGCAGGGCCCCTATCAATCCACTAGCTATATCTCTAGGGGCATCAATATGGGCGTGATAGATCCAGGTAAGACAGTTGGGGTCTTCAGGGGTCGGTGCATATTCCTGTTTTACAATCCAGGTGTAGGTGTGACGTCCGCCAGGAGGGACGGCATCATCACGTTTGTCAGATTTGCTGGTTCCATCTGGATATAAAGCTCCTACAACATAAAGCATGTAAGAAAATTATTCCTGTTTTTTTTTTTTTGGGATGTATACATAATTTTGCTCAAAAAATTTAAAAATGTCTAAGAAATGATACGATGATCACCCAAAGGAAGCTAGGTCTTCCCTTTCAACCCAAAACAAGGAAATTTTCTTTAGACTAGATCAACATTTAACCATTCATTTCAGCAGAAGTTTTCTTTAAAGCAAGGGATTATCTTTGGAAAAACATGCTGGTATATCAAAGGGGTATTCTGGGCAAAAACATTTTATCCTCTATCCAAAGGATTGGGGATAAGATGTCTGATCGCGAGGGGCCCGCCACTGGGACCCCCAGCGATCTCCCTGCAGCACCCGCATTCTATGTGGGGCCTGTGTCTCCAGTTTTGGAAACCTCCGGGTTTCCGGGACTGGGGACATGACGTCACGCCCCCTCCATTCATGTCTCTGGGAGGGGGCGTGACGGCCGTCACGCCCCCTCCCATAGACATGAATGGAGGGGGGCGTGGCGTAACTTCACGTCCCCAGTCCCGGTAACCCGGAGGTTTCCGAAACTGGAGACACAGCCCCCAGCGTCGGGCCCCTCCCACCCGGTATCAGACATCTTATCCCCTATTCTTTGGATAGGGGATAAAATGTTTTTGCCCGGAATACCCCTTTAAGGATCAGCCATAGGGAAAACATTTTCGCCCTAAACCAGAATCCTCATAGCTTTTACCCAAGCCATCAGTACATTGTAAAGAACCCTCTGCTTTATTAACAGAATATAGACACCAAATATATCACCTACATTTGGACGATGGCCAGGACAGCCATGTCATCATGGGGCATGTGCATACTCCATGGCTCTCCGATTCTATCTCCAACATGGACTATCAAAGATCCATCTACAGTATGGACCATCACTTATCCATCTTCAATATAAACCATCAGTGATCCATCTCCAACATGTACCATCAATGATATACCTCCATTATAAACCATCAAAGATCTATATCTAATATGGGTAATCAAGGTAGCATTCCTAATATAGACCATCTATAATCCATCTCCAACACGGACCATCAAAGGGAAAGTCATCCATTTTGGTTCAATTTTTTTTACAGCTGTTACTATATAGCTATGACCAGCATAGTTAATCTGTACTCTTAAAAACTAAAGAATTTACTAGGTAAGATAATTTAAGGGTTAAAAGCACAAAACGCGATAGAACATGATGTCATATAATCTTTCTCACAAGTAAATTCAAACTAAATTGCTTTCTTGAGGTAAAGAACAGTTCATGCATAGCACCGTTCTACAGAGACCCACACTAGACCATCTATAATGCATCTCCAATATCGACTATCTAAGATCCCTCTCCAACATGGACCATCAAAGATCCATCTCCAGTATAAGCCATTGTGGCATGGGGTGTGATGCAAAGGGCAGATGGAATTACCCTAGGGGCAGATGGGTTAAACCCTTGTATTCGTGACACCAGGGCGTGGTTTATCCTCAATACCACCCAAAGGTATCCCGCTGGATCCTGGGTTAGGCACTTGGTCAATAATGACTCCGACGCCAAGTTACGGACAACAGTAGCTTTATTGAGGTTAGACAGGTAGAATAGTCTATACAGTTAAGCCAGGCCCATGTAGTTGACCAGGGACTTCAGAGACCTTAAGAGCTTAATGGGACTTGTAGTAGAGGTGGACAATTTAGTGCAGGCCACGTTGACTAGACAGATGACTTTGACTTGACTGACTTGTGACTGACAGGACTGTGACTGTGGTTACTTGCAGGTTTGTAGCTTGTGGCTGCAGACTGGACTTGAGGCCTCCTATGAATCTGGACACACACTTAGGCTCGACTTGACTGGACCTCAGCAAAGACTAAGAGAGAGCAGAGACTCCACCCAGGGCTTATATGGGGGAGGCTCTGGTGGGGTCCCATTGGTCATCCCTAGGTCACTGACACCTCCAGGATAACAATCACATGACAAATCACCTGGAAAACAGTCTTAAAGGGGTATTCCAGGATTTTTTTTTATTGACTATGTTACAGGGGCTGTAAAGTTAGTGTAGATCATAATATAGTGTCTGTACCTGTGTGTGATGGTTTTCTCACAATTCTTATGTGATTTTCACCCCAATATTTATTTTAAACAGCATACAAAATGACTGTTGTCTCAGATTTTTCCCAGGTTGCAATGCGGCCGAGACCTGACATCACTAGTCAGCTGATGACAGGGAGCCTGTCTGCTTCAATGGGTGGAGCGATCACTTGGTGGGAGAGAGATCAATCTGCAACTAATGCAACAGCTGTAGGCACCCTGATTGAGAACCACAGGTCTTTTGAAAGGATGCAGCTCATTTATGTTTCAATGGGTGGGGTGCCTGATGTGTGGGAGGGAGGAAAATGGAATTATGGGATTTGTAGTCAAAAAAAGAAAACGGAAACAGGAAATACCAGTTCACAAAAAGTTAGCCACAGTGTTATGGTAATCACATAACATAGCCATTTAGCCCCAAGACAAACACAGATCCTTCCTAAGCATGACCATTACTAAAATCGCCTTATGGTGGTTAACCCCTTTAAAGATATAACACTCTTACATATAGAACATAGGGATTATCTACAATTACAATAAACAGATGCGGGGGGGGGGGGATGGGCAGGGGACACTGCTGGAGGCTGCCTGACAGGGCAGCAAGGGTACGGGGTAACACCTCCCATACTGGGCCACCACACCATCAAATATTTCTCTTTTAGATGAACAATCAATGATCCAGTTGCTCTAACTCTGTAGCCATAGCTAAAAATAATGCAAGTCTTTAGACACTTTTTTCACATTTTGTTATGTCGCGGCCTTGTGCTACAATAATTAAAAAAAAAAAATAAGTTTCCCCGTCATTCTGCACTCAATACCCCATAATGACAACGTAAAAACAGAATCTTAAAAATCTAATTTATTGGAAAAGAAAAATAAGCATAAGTATTCAGACCCTATGCAGCCTCCAGTCTTTACACACTTTGATTTGGGGATTTCCTGCCATTCTTTTCAGCAGATCATCTCAAGCTCTGTCAGGTTGGATGGGGACTGTCAGTGGAAGTCATTTTCAGGTCTCTCCAGAGATGTTTAGTTAGGTTCAAGTCAGGGCTCTGGCTGGGCCACTCAAAGACATTAACAGAGTTGTCCCCTGTCACTCCTGTGTTGTCTTGTCTGTGTGCTTAGGGTCATTGTCTTATTGTAAGGTGAACCTTTGGCCCAGTCTAAGGTCCAGAGCACACTTGGTTAGGTTTTCATTAGGAATATTTCTGTACTTTGCTCTGCTTTCCCTCAACCCTGACCAGTCTTCCTGTCCTAGTAGCTAAGAAATTCCAGCACAGCATGATGCTGCCCCCACCATGATCACTGTAGGGATGGTATTGGGCAGGTGATGGGCAGTGCCTGGTTTCCTCCAGACATGATGCTGCCCCCACCATGATCACTGTAGGGATGGTATTGGGGCAGATGATGGGCAGTGCCTGGTTTCCTCCAGACATGATGCCCCCACCATGCTTCACTGTAGGGATGGTATTGGGCAGGTAATGGGCAGTGCCTGGTTTCCTCCAGACATGATGCTGCCCCCATAGTACTTCACTGTAGGGATGGTATTGGGCAGGTGATGGGCAGTGCCTGGTTTCCTCCGGACATGATGCTGCCCCACCGTACTTCACTGTAGGGATGGTATTGGGCAGGTGATGGGCAGTGCCTGGTTTCCTCCAGACATGATGCTGCCCCCATCATGATCACTGTAGGGATGGTATTGGGCAGGTGATGGGCAGTGCCTGGCTTCCATCAGACATGATGCTGCCCCCACCATGATCACTGTAGGGATGGTATTGGGCAGGTGATGGGCAGTGCCTGGTTTCCTCCAGACATGATGCTGCCCCCACCATGATCACTGTAGGGATGGTATTGGGCAGGTGATGGGCAGTGCCTCGTTTCCTCCAGACATGATGTTGCCCCCATCGTACTTCACTGTAGGGATGGTATTGGGCAGGTGATGGGCAGTTCCTGGTTTCCTCCAGACATGATGCTGCACCCACCATGATCACTGTAGGGATGGTATTGGGCAGGTGATGGGCAGTGCCTCGTTTCCTCCAGACATGATGTTGCCCCCATCGTACTTCACTGTAGGGATGGTATTGGGCAGGTGATGAGCAGTTCCTGGTTTCCTCCAGACATGATGCTGCACCCACCATGATCACTGTAGCGATGGTATTGGGCAGGTGATAGGCAGTGCCTCGTTTCCTCCAGACATGATGCTGCCACCACCATAATCACTGTAGGGATGATATTGGGAAGGTGATGGGCAGTGCCTGGTTTCCTCCAGACATGATGCTGCTCCCACCATAATCACTGTAGGGATGGTATTGGGCAGGTGATGGGCAGTGCCTGGTTTCCTCCAGACATGATGCTGCCCCCATCATGATCACTGTAGGGATGGTATTGGGCAGGTGATGGGCAGTGCCTGGCTTCCATCAGACATGATGCTGCACCCACCATGATCACTGTAGCGATGGTATTGGGCAGGTGATAGGCAGTGCCTGGTTTCCTCCAGACATGATGCTGCCACCACCATAATCACTGTAGGGATGGTATTGGGCAGGTGATGGGCAGTGTCTGGTTTCCTCTAGACATGATGCTGCCCCCATCGTACTTCACTGTAGGGATGGTATTGGGCAGGTGATGGGCAGTGCCTGGTTTCCTCCACACATCATGCTACCCCCACCATGATCACTGTAGGGATGGTATTAAGCAGGAGATTGTTTCCTCATGACATAAAAAGGCTTAGAATTGAGACCAACAACTTAAATCTTGGTTTCATCAGACCAGAGGATATAGCTCCTCACAGTCTGAGAGTCCTTTTTTTTTTTTTTTTTTTTGCAAACTCCAGAAGGCTTTGATGTGTCTTTTACTAAGGAAAGGCATATTTCTGGTCTCTCTGCCATAAAGCCCAGATTTATGGAACGTTGCAGTAATGGTTGTCCTTCTGAAAGTTTCTCCCATCTCCACACAGAATTTTTGGAGCTTAGCCGGAGTGACCATTAGGTTTCCTCTAGACATGATGCTGCCCCCATTGTGATCACTGTAGGGATGGTATTGGGCAGGTGATAGGCAGTGCCTGGTTTCCTCCAGACATCATGCTACCCCCACCATGATCACTGTAGGGATGGTATTGGGCAGGTGATGGGCAGTGCCTGGTTTCCTCCAGACATGATGCTGCCCCCACCATGATCACTGTAGGGATGGTATTGGGCAGGTGATGGGCAGTGCCTGGTTTCCTCCAGATATGATGTTGCCCCCACCATGATCACTGTAGGGATGGTATTGGGCAGGTGATGGGCAGTGCCTGGTTTCCTCCAGACATCATGCTACCCCCACCATGATCACTGTAGGGATGGTATTGGGCAGGTGACATGATGTTGCCCCCATCGTACTTCACTGTAGGGATGGTTTTGGTCATCTCTCTTAACAAAGTCCTTTTCCCCCGATAACTTAGTTTGGTGGAGTCTGTTCCAAACTTCTTCCATTTTAGAATTATCGTGGCCTCTGTGCTCTTGTGAACTTCCAGTGCAGCAGAAATGGTTTTGTCCCCTTTTCCATATCTGTGCCTCCACACAATCCTGTCTCTGAGCTCTACAGGCACTTTTGTCCACCTCATGGCTTGTTTTTTGCTCTGATGTATTGTCAGCTGTGAGAAGATTATGGAGAGAAATGGGAGGCCCCCTGAGCTAAATTTCAATTTCATAGTAAAGGGTCTGAATACTTATGTTCATGAAACATTTTAGTTTTTCCTTTTAAAAAGTTTTCTGTTTTTATGTTCTCATTATGGGGAATTGAGTACAGACTGATGAAGGACACATGGATTTTTTTTATTTGGATACATTTTAGAAAATACATACAATAGGATGTTCCTGTATATGGTCCAGATATTGTCCAACCATTGTACTGGTACTCCACTACTGTGACAATTGATGACAAACACATTTACCTTCTGAATCCTTTTCATAGAAGACCCCATGTGGATGAAGTGTATATGGTCGGGAAGCAAAATTCTTCAGGTGTACGAGGATGGTGTCTTCAACTTCTGCCTTGATAATAGGGCCAAGGAATCCCAGCCAGGCAGGTTTGGTGACCTCCTCTATGTACCGGTCATCAGTAAACTGTTTGTATATAGCCTTCTTATAAACTCGTCCGATTCTGTCTTTGCCGGTTTCCAGAAATATTGACGAATGTCTGGTAAAATAAGAAATGATACAGTAAACATCATAAATTAACTCTAAAATTATGAATTATTGAGATTAAGGTACAAAATAATAGTATGCACAATATAAATAGCTGTAAAGAATAACATTAAAACTACTGACTTGATCGAAATAATTTATTTAATAATACTTTATTAAATTAATTGTGTTGTGATTATAATACAGACAATGTCAGGAAGTTATTGGCCAGTTACAGAGGGGAACAATGCCTCCAATGGATAAGCAATACCGCGAACAAATAGTTAAAAAATGTGCAAAAAGACAATCTGAAGAATGTGAAGAAGAAAGGGCTCGTAGACTAATAGCCGGTCTACGAGAATAACTGAGCTCTTTACTTCATACATGACGTATCTGAGGTCTACTTTTCACCCAACTACTAGTGTTAATCTTTTTCTATTTTCTGATTGTAAATTTTTTATTGATAACTTTTTGCACATTATTATGGGGGCTGCCATCTTGTTTGAGCAGTTTTTAACACCATTTAATAGGCTTGACAGCAGGAACCATGGACATAGAAAACAATAGACAGGAGCTGTCCCATTCACATGAATTGTAAACATTGCTGGGCATTCTCTGGGACCTTTTCAGAGGTCATTCAAAAGGAGGGACATGCTGATCTGTAAGCAGCAGCTATTGTGTGTACCTCTAATATATAAATATATATATGTGTATATATATATATATATATATATATATATATATATATATATGTCACCTTGCACTGCAATACTGTCTGTGATGATAATGAGGACACTGTTAGGAAGTGATCTGTACAGAACAGGATATCTCCGCTTTAATGATAACATGGAATATAACAAAAAACAACAACAACATAAAACATAGAAACTTGTCTGATGACATGTTACCTTTAACACAGAATTCCCTAAAAGGTGTTTTATATAACTGTAACTGAGCTGTTTTTGTAAACCAGACAACCTCTTTATTTACTTTACAGATCACCGAAAAATTGGTTAAAAATTGCATAACATGGCTAGGCGAGCAGGAAATAATCCAGCAGTCATGTGTTATCCCCTTTCCTTAGTCTCATATTCAGCAGTAGCAAGAAGGAGACGACAGAATAAAGTATAACTAATGAATCAGACTACAAGGTGTTTGTAGTCTGTAACCATGGAGACACATAAATCTGCACAAGAGCTGCCTAAAACAGCATGATATTTTTTAACACAATGATTTATAATCTTGATTTTATTTTAGACTTGCTGAGTACCCGGCGTTGCCCGGTTTTTCCTTCCTAATCCTTGTTGGGGAGGAAAATAAACAAAGGAGGAAGCTTTTGACTTCACATCCTGTCCTTCATATTGCTGTCATATCCCGACCTCCTATCCCGACCTCCTATCCCGTCATCCTGTCTCGACCTCATATGCCATCCTCACATCTTGTCCTCATATCCCGACCTCTTATCCCATCCTCATAGCCCGTCCTCATATCCCGTCCTCCTATCCCCACCTCTTGTCCCATCCTCATAGCCCGTCCTCCTTTCCCATCCTCCTTTCCCGTCCTCCTTTCACGTCCTCCTTTCACGTCCTCCTTTACTGTCCTCCTTTCCCGTCCTCCTATCCCGTCCTCCTATCCTGTCCTCCTATCCAGTCCTTCTATCCCGTCGTCCTATTCCATCCTCCTATCCGACCTCCTATCCCAACCTCCTATCCCGACCTCCTATCCCGTCCTCCTATCTCGACCTCCTATCTCCACCTCCTATCCCGTCCTCCTATCTCGACCTCCTATCCCGTCCTCCTATACCGTCCTCCTATACCGTCCTCCTATACCGTCCTCCTATCGCGTCCTCCTACCTCGACCTCCTATCCCGACCTCCTATCCCGACCTCCTATGTCGACCTCCTATGTCGACCTCCTATGTCGACCTCCTATCCAGACCTCCTATCCCGTCCTCCTATGTCGACCTCCTATCCCGACCAGTAATATGTGTACCAGTTATTGAAATATCTCCAGCCGTACGGAAGTTATGTGGGAACATACATTTCCCATTGATTTGCATGGGACTTTAAACAAAAACCCCGACCCTCACAAATGGGGGTAGTTAAGGGTTAAGTTAACTATCCTATATTTTAAGTGGACATATAAGTAACATGTGACCAAGTATTATCGAAATATCTCAAGCCGTTTGGAAGTTATGCAGTAACATATATTTCCCATTGACTTGTATGGGACTTTAAACATAAACCCCGCCCCTGGCAAATGGGGGTGAGTAAGGGTTAAATCACAAATCACCTATCCCATGTTTGTTGTTGACATATAAGTAACATGTGATCAAGTTTCATGTTAATATCTTTAGCCGTTTGGACGTGATGCTGGAACATACACACATACATACATACACACATACACACACACATACATACACACATACATACACACATACATACATACACACATACATACATACACACACACATACATACATACAAACATACACACATACATACATACATACACACACACACATACATACACACATACATACATACACACATACATACATACATATATACATACACACACATATACACACACACATACATACATACATACACACATACATACATACACACATACATACACACATATATACATACACACATACATACATACACACACACATACGCACATGCACACATACACACATACATACATACACACACACATACATACATACATACACACATACATACATACACACATACAGACACACATATATACATACACACATACATACATACACACACACATACGCACATGCACACATACATACATACATACACACATACATACACACATATATACATACACACATACATACATACATACATACATACACACATACACACATACACACATACATACATATATACATACATACATACACACACATATACACATACATACATACACACATACATACATACATACACACATACACACGTTGAGTTTTATATATATAGATATATGGTTGCAGAAGTATATATACTTCTTAGAGTTTCCTGCAGAATAGACAGATCCAGGCAGCCCACATCTATATCTCTCCATAATCTTTTTCCTCTGCAATTTCTTATCATTTATTGCAGCTTCTGTCCCATCATTACAGATAATTTCTATTTAGATTTTTGCAATGAGTTCCAGGTTTTCTCTTTCCTTTTCTCATTCATTAAACTGTTCCAGGAAATGAGCTGTATACGGTAAGACTAGTGTAGAGCTTGAAGCCCCAATCTAGTGGGGATAGAACATAGTGATTGAGAAGCAAAAGTTGATTTTATTTCTTTTAACCCTTTGTAAACACAGCTATTTTTTAAATTTATTATTATGATTATCCTTGCATTCTGAAAGCTATTAACTAATTAAAGCTAATTAAACTCTTTCTATAATGTAGATAATACCATTATATGTATATTTGTAATATACATTGGTTAAAAAATGTGTATATTTTTGAGTAAACAAATGATGTTAGCCTATAGTTGAACTGTGTGTCTCTGTAAGTAGACCAAATACAGGAAGTGAGGGTGGGACAAGCAGGGCTCTGTGCAGGCTCCTGGCTTGTCAATCATCCTGCTCTGTGAGCTGGAAGCCTGTCATAGAGCTCACAGTCCTACTTATCCTCAGTGCACAGAGCCCTGCTTGTCCTCGGTGTACAGAGCCCCGCTTGTCCTCGGTGTACAGACCCCTGCTTGTCCTCAGTGTACAGACCCTGCTTGCCCTCGGTGTGCAGAACCCTGCTTGTCCTCAGTGCGCAGAGCCCTGCTTGTCCTCGGTGTACAGAGCCCTGCTAGTCCTCGGTCTACAGAGCCCTGCTTGTCCTGGGTGTACAGAGCCCCGCTTGTCCTCGATGTACAGAGCCCCGCTTGTCCTCGGTGTACAGAGCCCCGCTTGTCCTCGGTGTACAGAGCCCCGCTTGTCCTCGGTGTACAGAGCCCTGCTTGTCCTCAGTGCACAGACCCCTGCTTGTCCTCAGTGTACAGAGCCCTGCTTGCCCTCGGCGTACAGAGCCCTGCTTGCCCTCGGTGTACAGAACCCTGCTTTTCCTCAGTGTGCAGAACCCTGCATGTCCTCAGTGCGCAGAGCCCTGCTTGTCCTCAGTGCGCAGAGCCCTGCTTGTCCTCAGTGTACAGAGCCCCGCTTGTCCTGGGTGTACAGAGCCCTGTTTGCCCTCGGTGTACAGAACCCTGCCTGTCCTCGGTGTACAGAGCCCTGCTTGTCCTCGGTGTACAGAGCCCTGCTTGTCCTCGGTCTACAGAGCACTGCTTGTCCTCGGTGTATATATATATTTCTGGGTAAAACAGTAAAAAATGCAGTCCTGCCATTTTTGGGGAAGTTCATTTTACGGTGTTACCTTGTTAAAATTGACTTGTTAACTTCATGATCACAGTTACACCAAATTCATCCAGTTTTTGTGATGCTTTACTACATCTTTCTTATTTTTTTCCAATAAAAAAATAATAATTGTTTTGCATTTCCTACTCTGACCCCTGTAAGTTTGACTTTTTTCTGTCTATGGAGCTGGGTGATGCAGGGTGAACTGTAGTATTTATCTATAGCACTTTGGGTTAGATGACTTTTTGATTGCTTGTTAGTCTATGTTTTTTGGAATAAGTAAAAATAAAATTATCTCTAACAACATTAACCCTGCAGGACAAATAACATTGTTTTATTAGTCAGGACATTTCCGCAGGCGGCGATACAGATTATGTGCATTTTATTTTGTAGTTTAGATTGTTTGGTTGAAAATGAAAAAAAGTGGGTGAGTAGAATTTTTTATATGGTGGATTTTAATATTTTTTTTAAACATTTTACTATTATAGGGGGTTTGCAATGCGATTGTATGGCTATGTACTGTCATTTAAAGGGGTACTCCACTGCTCAGCGTTTGGAACAAACTGTTCCGAACGCTGGAGCCGGGAGCTCGTGATGTCATAGCCCCCTCATGAAGTCACACCCCGCCCCCTCAACGCAAGTCTATGGGAGGGGGCGTGACAGCTGTCACGCCCCCTCCCATAGACTAGCATTGAGGGGGTGGGGTGTGATGTCATGAGGGGGCGGGGCTACGACTTCAAGAGCTCCCAGCACAAACTACAGCGTTCGGAACAGTTTGTTTCAAACGCTGAGCAGCGGAGTACCCCTTTAAGTGAAGCTTAAGTACCCCTATTATAGAGTGAAAATCATGGCAGGCCTAGAGGCCTTTACTAGGCCCGGCCTATCATGACAACCCAATGGCACCCCGCAATAAGCTCCTGGCCTGTACCATATTCCACAAAGGGGTTAATAATGGTATACATTATACATGACAGCCTAGTGTTGTTATGGGTTAATGTCCCTGGAAGTCTAAGGTGACTTAGTGGTTAGTACTTATAATAATATAAAGTATATGTTTATTATCATGAAGTGGTTTGGGATGGTAAAGGCATTAACATCAGAAGTTTTGGTGGGTGGGTTCGGGTGCTAAGAACGCACCAATTGCTAAAAGGAAGTGGCAGATGCCTTCAGTTGTAACCCTTTGTTTCTGTTCTGCATTCATCAGAAAGCCTGTTGCGCAACGTATAGATTCATAGAACATCTCATAGAATTTTCCAGGAATCCGTACACCACTTACCCCACCCTGTGAGGAGAGCCAAGCAGAATCCTATTATGGGAAACCTCTACAGCTCTATGATGCAGGATAATATACACGTATATACTTTTCTGCCACTCTTTTACTACACATACTCCCATTCCATGTATGTATTACCCATGCTCTATAGAGATCAATGACATTTATGAGCACAAAATGACCCAATGGCCTGTCAATAACTATGAAAGTACAGGTAATTGTGATATGCTTCTGTGGAGCTGACATCACGGATGCTAAATGCATTGAAAAATTTCCACTGAAAATTTCCCAGCAATATCATCCAAACCATTCAGATATGAAATGGTCCCAGTCAGCGAGCAAAGGTTTCAAGCCAACGGACCCGGTTATCATAAGGCATTAAAAAGGGTTGTAATATCCCAGATTCCCAGTAATGCCTTTCCATGTGCGATATTAAAACATATGGACAGGGCCGGTTATAGATCAACTCCGTAAACTTAAACAACTAATATGGACTAAACTAAAATATTGGCCCTCATTTACTAAGAGTGTCGGGTTTATCTCTGAGTCTTTCTTCATTTACTCCTTGTATTTTTCTCCCTGATTTACTAATGTGTCGCATGGGAAAAAAATTGTGTCCCACGGGTTGGAAATTGTGTCGCATAGTAAATTTTTTATATGTCCCCCGCACAGCGCACGTTATATATGTCCCCCGCACAGCGCATGTTATATATGTCCCCCCGCACAGCGCATGTTATATATGTCCCCCGCACAGCGCATGTTACATATGTCCCCCACACAGCGCATGTTATATATGTCCCCCGCACAGCACATGTTATATATGTCCCCCGCACAGCGCATGTTATATATGTAACCCGCACAGTGCACGTTATATATGTCCCCCGCACAGCGCATGTTATATATGTCCGCCACACAGCGCACGTTATATATGTCCCCCGCACAGCGCATGTTATATATGTCCCCCACACAGCGCATGTTATATATGTCCCCCGCACAGCGCATGTTATATATGTCCCCCGCACAGCGCATGTTATATATGCCCCCCGCACAGCGCATGTTATATATGTCCCCCACACAGCGCATGTTATATATGTCCCCCGCACAGCGCATGTTATATATGTCCCCCACACAGCGCATGTTATATATGTCCCCCGCACAGCGCATGTTATATATGTCCCCCGCACAGTGCATGATATATATGTCCCCCGCACAGTGCATGATATATATGTCCCCCGCACAGCGCATGTTATATATGTCCCCCGCACAGCGCATGTTATATATGCCCCCAACACAGCACATGTTATATATGCCCCCCCCCCCGCACAGCGCATGTCATATATGTCCCCCGCACAGCGCATGATATATATGTCCCCCGCACAGCGCATGTTATATATGTCCCCCGCACAGCGCATGTTATATATGTCCCCAACACAGCGCATGTTATATATGTCCCCAACACAGCGCATTTTATATATGTCCCCCGCACAGCGCATGTTATATATGTCCACCGCACAGCGCATGTTATATATGTCCCCAACACAGCGCATGTTATATATGTCCCCAACACAGCACATGTTATATATGCCCCCAACACAGCACATGTTATATATGCCCCCCCCGCACAGCGCATGTTATATATGTCCCCCGCACAGCGCATGTTATATATGCCCCCCGCACAGCGCATGCTATATATGCCCCCCGCACAGCGCATGTTATATATGTCCCCCGCACAGCGCATGTTATATATGTCCCCCGCACAGCGCATGTTATATATGTCCACCGCACAGCGCATGTTATATATGTCCCCAACACAGCGCATGTTATATATGTCCCCAACACAGCACATGTTATATATGTCCCCAACACAGCACATGTTATATATGCCCCCCCCGCACAGCGCATGTTATATATGTCCCCCGCACAGCGCATGTTATATATGCCCCCCGCACAGCGCATGTTATATATGCCCCCCGCACAGCGCATGTTATATATGTCCCCCGCACAGCGCATGTTATATATGTCCCCCGCACAGTGCATGTTATATATGTCCCCCCGCACAGTGCATGTTATATATGTCCCCAACACAGCGCATGTTATATATGTCCCCCGCACAGCACATGTTATATATGCCCCCCCCGCACAGCGCATGTTATATATGTCCCCCGTACAGCGCATGTTATATATGTCCCCCGCACAGCGCATGTTATATATGTCCCCCGCACAGCGCATGTTATATATGTCCCCAACACAGCGCATGTTATATATGTCCCCAACACAGCGCATGTTATATATGTCCCCCGCACAGCACATGTTATATATGCCCCCCCCGCACAGCGCATGTTATATATGTCCCCCGTACAGCGCATGTTATATATGTCCCCCGCACAGCGCATGTTATATATGTCCCCCGCACAGCGCATGTTATATATGCCCCCCACACAGCGCATGTTATATATGTCCCCCGCACAGTGCATGTTATATATGTCCCCCGCACAGCGCATGTTATATATGTCCCCCGCACAGTGCATGTTATATATGTCCCCCGCACAGTGCATGTTATATATGCCCCCCGCACAGCGCATGTTATATATGTCACCCGTACAGCGCATGTTATATATGCCCCCGCACAGCGCATGTTATATATGTCCCCCACACAGCGCATGTTATATATGTCCCCCGTACAGCGCATGTTATATATGTCCCCCGCACAGCGCATGTTATATATGTCCCCCGCACAGCGCATGTTATATATGTCCCCCGCACAGCGCATGTTATATATGTCCCCAACACAGCGCATGTTATATATGTCCCAAACACAGCGCATGTTATATATGTCCCCCGCACAGCACATGTTATATATGCCCCCCCGCACAGCGCATGTTATATATGCTCCCCGCACAGCACATGTTATATATGCCCCCCCCGCACAGCGCATGTTATATATGTCCCCCGTACAGCGCATGTTATATATGTCCCCCGCACAGCGCATGTTATATATGTCCCCCGCACAGTGCATGTTATATATGTCCCCAACACAGTGCATGTTATATATGTCCCCAACACAGCGCATGTTATATATGTCCCCCGCACAGCACATGTTATATATGCCCCCCCCGCACAGCGCATGTTATATATGTCCCCCGTACAGCGCATGTTATATATGTCCCCCGCACAGCGCATGTTATATATGTCCCCCGCACAGCGCATGTTATATATGCCCCCCGCACAGCGCATGTTATATATGTCCCCCGCACAGTGCATGTTATATATGTCCCCCGCACAGTGCATGCTATATATGTCCCCCGCACAAAGCATGTTATATATGTCCCCCGCACAGTGCATGTTATATATGTCCCCCGCACAGCGCATGTTATATATGCCCCCCGCACAGCGCATGTTATATATGTCCCCCGTACAGCGCATGTTATATATGCCCCCGCACAGCGCATGTTATATATGTCCCCCCCACAGCGCATGTTATATATGCTCCCCGCACAGCGCATGTTAAATATGCCCCCCGCACAGCGTATGTTATATATGTCCCCCGCACAGCGCATGTTATATATGTCCCCCGCACAGTGCATGTTATATATGTCCCCAGCACCGCGCATGTTATATATGTCCCCCGCACAGCGCATGTTATATATGTCCCCAACACAGCGCATGTTATATATGTCCACCGTACAGCGCATGTTATATATGTCCCCCGCACAGCGCATGTTACATATGTCCCCCGCACAGCGCATCTTATATATGTCCCCCGCACAGCGCATGTTATACTGTATATGTCCCCCCACAGCGCATGTTATATATGTCCCCCGCACAGCGCATGTTATATATGTCCCCCGCACAGCGCATGTTATATATGTCCCCCGCACAGTGCATGTTATACTGTATGTGTCCCCCACACAGCGCATGTTATACTGTATATGTCCCCCGCACAGCGCATGTTATGCTGTATATGTCCCCCGCACAGCGCATGTTATACTGTATATGTCCCCTGCACAGAGCATGTTATACTGTATATGTCCCCCGCACAGCGCATGTTATGCTGTATATGTCCCCCGCACAGCGCATGTTATACTGTATATGTCCCCCGCACAGCGCATGTTATACTGTATATGTTCCCCGCACAGCGCATGTTATACTGTGTATGTTCCCCGCACAGCGCATAATATATGTCCCCCACACAGCGCATGTTATATATGTCCCCCGCACAGCGCATGTTATATATGTCCCCCGCACAGTGCATGTTATATATGTCCCCCGCACAGCGCATGTTATATATGTCCCCCGCACAGCGCATGTTATATATGTCCCCCGCACAGCGCATGTTATATATGTCCCCCGCACAGCGCATGTTATACTGTATATGTCCCCCCACAGCGCATGTTATATATGTCCCACGCACAGCGCATGTTATATATGTCCCCCGCACAGCGCATGTTATATATGTCCCCCGCACAGCGCATGTTATACTGTATATGTCCCCCCACAGCGCATGTTATATATGTCCCACGCACAGCGCATGTTATATATGTCCCCCGCACAGCGCATGTTATATATGTGCCCCACACAGCGCATGTTTCTGTGCGAAATCTTTGTTTATTTTACTCCAAGATGATGATATATATAGTACCCTGACACATATATTTATTTTGTCCATATTTAGCATTATTAATATTCAGTTGTATATTTTATATTTTACTGGTGCAGTAGTACAGTAGTATATTTGTTATTTTTTTATAAAGTTTTTTCTGATAGGTTAGGATAGATAAATGAGGTGAACCAGGTCTTTTATTTATTTATTTATTATCCATGTTGCTATTCTTTTTATTTTCATGTTTTATTTTTTCATACTTTTATAAACTTTTACGATACTGACATACCAGACTTGCTCTCTCTTGCCACTATTATCATGGTTCTTTTTGCCGGCCTTGTAGCTCATGTTATATCATCATTTATCTGATTATTGTATCTACAGCAGAGCAGGTTAGTTCTTCTATAATTTTTATAGGAAAGCCGAGAAGGTAAATCCAGATACAGGTGGGTGCTGCGTGCTATGTTGCGGGGGTCCCCATCGGCGGGACCCCCGTGATCAGACATCTTATCCCCTATCCTTTGGATAGGGGATAAGATGTCTAGGGGTGGAGTACCCCTTTAATCATTTAAATCAAGCAGTAATCTCAAAGAGAGTAACAAGTACTTATGGATCTCCAGGGGGAGAAGAGGGAGACACAGCCATCAGACTGCTGACTCCTCCATTTACTAACTTGAAGCCAAAATCAAAAACAACACCACATCTAGGTCAGTTCAACAATATAGATACTTTTGTCAAAATGGTTAGCAAAAATCTTACACAACTTAAAGAAAAAAAAACATGCAATGAATCTTACTTATAAAGAAACCAAAGCACTGGAAGTTTTGCAGGCAAATTCTAAAATCACAATAAAGCCCTCCGATAAGGGGGGCAATGTCGTGATAATGGATACAGTAGATTACCGGAAGATGGTCATGAGACTATTAGAAGACAAACAAACCTATATGAAATTTGGAAAAAATCCAACCACAAGTTTTGTAGCAGAATTGAAGGCAATACTAGATGAGGCAAGAAGTGAAAATTTGATTACAGAAGAAGACTAGATGCCTCCATAATCCAAAATCAACAATAACCACTTTCTATGCGATCCCCAAGATACATAAAAAATGCCATCCAGTCCCTATCGTATCAGGGAATGACAACCTTATCCAGGGAATTAGCCAATACGTAGATCAAATCATGGCCCCATTTGTACCTACCTTACCTATCATTAAGATATGAAAGATCCCCTCACCAGACTCCAGGAGATTCACTTTTCACCTCACATCTTAATAGCAAGCCTCGATGTAGAGGCTCTCTATACTAACATACAGCACGAGCTTGGTGTAGAAGCGGTCAGACACTTCATATAAACTAAAGGGACATATTTTAAAAAAAAAAACACAATGATTTTGTAATTTCACTTCTTAGATTTCTTTTGACACATAATTATTTCACTTTAGATGTGCAATTTTACTTACAAAAAGAGGCACCGCAATGGGTACAATTTGTGCACCTAATTTTGCGAATTTATTTCTCGGGTGATGGGAAGACACTTGTTTTTTCTGCCACCATGGTGCAATACACAGAACACATTATTTTTTAGGGTTGTTTGATTTTTTAGAGAATTATTTAAAGACTTTGTTAAGACACTAAAAACTAATCAGATTGGGATGTTTTTTACTTTTGAAATTCACTTGGAGATACTTAACTTGGTGGGGGCATCCAAACAAAGATACACAGAAAGAAGACATCTACAAATAATTTCCTACAATGGAAGAGTTTTCATCCTGCCCCTCCCCCACTCAAAAAGGAGTAAACTAAGATTTTGCCCACATACTATCGCACATCGGGACCTGCGCAGTAAGAAGAAAGTAAGAGAAACACACTAAGTGTTAGCACAGGCAAGGCTGTGCACATCATCAGGTCCGGACCCATGCGCAGACCATACAAGAGAAAATAACAAATAGATTGCGCATCGGGAGCTGTGTACAAATGTCATACTGCCCAGCTCCAGTAGGAGTCAGTTTAGACTACTGACTAGCGTGATTGGTGCAGGTAAGTGATGAATTACAGGTAGGTATACCTGTCAGCAGGGCCGGTTTTAGGCTTAGCGTGGCACTAAAAGTCGTAATAGTGCACTAACCAGATTTGCACATTTTTATTCACTTCAAATACCATAAAAAATATCTAAAAAGCAATTGAAAAGTCCAATCAAAACTAAAATGGTACCGATATAAACTACAAATCAAAGCGCACACGGGGGCGTAAAGGAAAGTTGTGCAGAAAACACTATGGCCGACATTTATCATTGTCTTTAGACTGTTTTTTGTGTCTAAAAAAGGGGCAAAAAAGGAGCAAGCAGCGTTTTTTTGCGCCTTTTTTTGTCCCTTTTTGTTTACACATTTCTGCTGATTTTGAGTTGCAATTCACTGATTTTGGCAATAGACATGATATGGAAGGGTTTTATCAACTGCGCCTTTTTGTGAAAAGGAGAAAAAAAGGCGCAGAGCCACTGAAAAGTCTCTAAAACTACACCAGCCCAGACATGGTGTAGCTTTTTGGTGTATGTGAAGAGAGAAATTTCAGACAATGTGACCTGTACAAAATTTATCATATGCTCTTTGACCATTTAATACATTTTGTGTTCCTACACATTACCAGCACACAAAAAAGGTGTAAAAAAAATGCTTCACTTACACTACAATGATAAATGTGGGCCTATGTGCCAACTACACCACCAAGTATTGATGTGATTCAAAAACCTCTAAAAGGTGGAAGGGCACAACGAATGGTCCATTGTAACCGGTGGGGGTAAAAACTTCCCCTGTAAGGCCCTACTATCGCATTATTAATTCCCTTCTTGGCAAGTGTTACTCACCCTAAAAATGGCGGCCCCACACAGGAACCTCTCCCTATTTCCACCTACAAACGCTGCCATTTCCCAGGGTTTTTATGTGGAAATAGGGATTGGTTCCTGTGTGGGGCCGCTCTTTTTAAGACGAGTAACACTTTCCCCAAAAAGGTGGAAGGGAACAACATATTGTCCTTTGTAGCAGGTGGGGGTAAAATCTTCCCCCGTAAGGCCCTACTCTCGCCCTATTAATTCCCTTCTTGGCAAGTCTTACTTGCCCAAAAAAGGGAGGCCCCACACAGTAAATTCTCTCTATTTACACTTAAAAACCCTGGAAAATGACAGTGTTTGTAGGAGGAAATAGGGAGAGGTTCCTGTGTGGGGATGCCCCTTTTAGGATGAGTAACACTTGCCAAGAAGGGAATTGATAATGCGAGAGTAGGGCCTTACATGGGAAGTTTTTACAATGGACCATACGTTGTTCCCTTCCACCTTTTATAGGTCTTTGCATCACATCAATACTTGGTGGTGTAGGTGACACATGGTGTTTTTTGCACACCTTTCCTTTTCTTACATATAAAAAAATTGGGGTCCATAGATTTTATCTTAAGAAAAGTTAAGTTTTAGCTAATGCATATCCTAAATACTTACTTGTGGTCTGATGCGGAGGAATGTCTGTAACTGGGGAACAGCATCTTAAATATGTTTTGCACTATCCATATTTGTGAAGTGTTGGTGGAGGATGTGGCGGATGTCTCCTCCTTCTTGGCTGGGCAGTAGCTGCTGACTGTCCTCTATTAGATCATCCTCACTAAATAATGGAGCTGAACCCACAGCATAAGATACTTCTGTAGGGGAGGGAACAGCATAGGACAGAGGCAATGGGAGAACAGGGACTGCTCCCCGGCCATGCCAACTGAGGGTTGTGTCTGAGGAAGCCACCAACTGTTGACTGGGGGTATCAGATGTCACTTGTGATGAAGTGGATGACCATGTTAACCAATCGATAAGGGCAGATGGGTTGCTGGTCGAGACACGACCGCTAGCTGATACCAGGAGCTCAGGCCTCTTGGTGCGACTCCTGCGGCCACTCGCCCCTAGTCTGCTGCAACCTTTGCCTATGCCTGATGAATTTAGGCCTCTGCCATTCATCTGTGCACGTCCTGGCACTCCTCTGCCTGACATACTTAGTGCGTATATGAGGGGAGTTCAATGCGCTCCATTATGCTTAAAACAGTATTTGTCTACAACACCAGCAGGTGTGTACTTTTGGCTGGCCTTTCACAGTAACTAGGCCCTTAAGACTTTAACAGGAACAAAATGGTACACCACTTAGATGTATGTACGTGGCATGCACTTATGAGGGGAGTACAATGCGTTCCACTACGCTTAAAACAGTATTTGTCTACAACCAACACCAGCAGCTGTGTACTTTTGCCTGGCCTTTCACAGTAACTAGGCCCTTAAGACTTTAACAGAAAAAAATGGTATACCACCTATGTACGCACAGGTTACACATAATCAAGGATAATACGCTCCGCTACGCAACCTGTATTAGGTACGGATTATGGCTTTTAGTGCTCTGCTCACCCTTACTGGCTGGCTACTATTATCTTTTCAGTTGTTTTACACACCAGTGCTGCAGCACAAAGCCACTGTGTACTACACCCAAAATTGCACTTTCTCTCTTAATCTCTCTCCTTTCCATATCAGTGCTTCTAGGCTGGATTTGGGCTTGAGCTGAATTGCTGCTGTAAAAATACTTTTCTGTGCAACACACACTGTTCTCTGTTCCCCTCTCTCTCTCTCTGCAATAAAACGCTCATGTGACTGGCCGCAAGATGGCTGCCGATTATATTGGGCTGTGACATCACAGGGGTGGCTGGCTGCTGCTGCATGTGATTCAGGGTCATCCCACCTACCCATGTTCCTGCCTTTCCAGCGTTCCTTGACCCATGTCCTGAAATGTGAAGCTGCCATCTTTGATGCCCTGGAGCCTGGACCGCACTAAATGGAGTTAGTGAAGCGATTCGTGCAATTGAATCGTGGCAATAATTGCTTTCGTTGTGAAGCAAATTTTTCCTGAAATTCGTAACAAATTTGGATTTGTCAGATTCAATTCGCTCATCCCTACCTAAGTCAATAGCTCTTAAGGGGGTCTGAGCAGGGTCTATATTAGTGTATGGGTCTGTTTTAGGGGCTGTAATTGTTTGGGGGGGGGGGGGTCTTTGTCACAGAGAATGAACACAGCCTAATATCAGGACATGCAGGAGACCACCCGGGACAGCGTTACAATGACCCAAATATGGGACTGTCCTGCAGGATCCAGGACAGTTCAGGGTAAAGGTCTGGTCTGATGTCTTAATAAATTTAGTAGGTCTGGTTGTGGGACTGTATTTATTTATGAAGGCTGACCTTGGGTCTGTATTTAGGGCTTTTGGTTGGCATCTGCATTTGTCTAAGATGGTATGACCTTTTGTAGAGTGTTTGGCATGGGCTCGCTCTGTATTTATTTTGGGGCTTTGTTTTTTGCCTGAACTTCAGATTCTTTCTTATGTCACATTGGGATAGTCATATTTATTACTAAATTTCCCCTCTAATGCCCACCATGTTTTGTCCAGGGGCTTCCACAGTCCTTGACCAAGCCCTTGAACACACTTTTTGTCAAAGCCACCACATGTCTTACTCGAGTGGGAAATTCCAGTTTCCCTGCGGTTCACAAGAACACAATATTGTTCCTGATAGATGTGTGTGTCCAGCAGTCTGGAAATAACTTGTCTTCAGGATGTAAGGGGAAAACAAACAGCATTCTGTCCAAGCCTACAGTCTGGTCTCACAAGTGACAGATCCCATTACTTGGTCTTGGGTAAATTGTTGTTTAGTACAGTAAACAGAGGCCACAAGTCATAGAAAGGATGTACAGCAGGCTGGATCATCTGAACAAGAACATTTATTATCATGGAATTATAGTCCCAAAATTTTAAAGCTTAACATTTATTAGATATTCTTAAAAAGTTTATATACAGTACCCAGAACCTGTCTTCAAAAAACAAATGTGCATATGTAATCATCAAAGCAGAGTGATAAAAGACTAGACGAAAAAGAAAAAAAAGGGGTGCCACACAGCGTATCAGAAGATACCCCCAAACAAGACACATCAAGGAGAATACTGATCAATTATGCCACATTGTACATCATTCTTAATGAGAAATACTTGTGCCTCCACAGTTCCTATTAGCAAAATACATGTGTCCGAACTGTTTTCCCCCTAAACTGGATATTGGGGTTCATCAGGGAACTTAAAATAACAGAACAGTGATTTCTAGATTAGAAAAGCTCAGAAAACCTTGGCGAATCAAAAAATCATAGCCAGATGAAATAAACCATATGGGTAAAATAAAGCATGGGGTGATACCTTGGGTCCAATTTGGACCACTTACTCAGATCCTATTCGGTTTGGCCAATGGACCATCTCAGTCTGCTAGTAAAAGGCCGTCCCACTCCTGCCAGACTGCCCAGCTTCCTTTGAAGGGGCACAATCAGCCCATTAGATTCAATGACTGATCATACGGCTGCAACATACAAAGGGCGCCGCACAGTCCCTTCCTAGCTGCATTATTTATGCTTCTCATAAAGTTGGGTGCCCAATAGGAAAGATATAACTAGGACCCCTTTTATAGTGAGTAAAATAGAATGACAATAGATAATGTAGGTTATTGTAGATATAGGAAAGAACTTGTATGACAGCGGTTATTAAAGGGTTAAGCATTGTGTCGTCTTAACCCCCCTGAGAGCCTTGCCCAGCCCAAAACACATGTGTTACTTAATCTTACACTCATAGAAATGATCCAGATGTCTCAAAGTCAAGGAGTGAATGTTAACATGAAGCAGATGTGGTAGCATTGTTTCCCATATATTATATAACCTATATGGGGTGTACTGTAGCTTTAATGTACATTTTCAGTAAATAGACCATAAAATGTTGTGTATCTTACATGATATGTAGCACGTAGTACTATATTTGTACTATATTTGTTTAAAAAATGTAATTGAAGGTATGTAGGTAGTGCCCTGCCATACATAGTTTTTCACATTTTTTTGTTGTTGTTGTGGGACGATAGGACTTACATAGTGAGTCTATCTATGTCTGCACAACTGTTACTGTCAGGGGCCACAAAACAAGCAAAACTTGTGCATTACTGCATAGTCCTGACCTGAGCAGACGCCATGGGGGAGATTTATCAAAACCTGTCCAGAGGAAAAGTTGCCCAGTTGCCCATAGCGACCAATCAGATCACTTCTTTCCTTTTTAAAAAGGCCTCTGAAAAATGAAAGAAATGATCTAATTGGTTGCTATGGACAACTCAGCAACTTTTCCTTTGCACAGTTTTAAATAAATCTGCCCCATAAATGTTCAGCATAGAGTGAAAAATTTACCAGCAAATGGTTGACCATGTGGAAAAGTAGAACATGCCAAATGTGGCATCTTTTTAGGTGTCAAAACTGTAATAAATCATCTATTTATGACATAAATTTCAGATTAGAATCAATTAAGACCAGAACATGAGCAAGTAATGTCAACAATTGAGTAAAATTATTAAAATTCTACATGCTCGATCCTTCTTTCACTTATCAGGGAGAGTCGGGAGACCCACATACACAGAAGATAGTTGGCTGGCCCTACCAAAATCAGAACATTTGGCAAAATTGCTCTCTAATTCTCTATTAACCCCCTTATATACCATAGATTTAGTGCGGTGGCACAGTACAGAGTTATTACCCCGCCCCGTGCTGCCCTGTCAGGTAGCCTCCCTGAGGTGTCCCCTGGGCCCCCCTTACATCCGTCCCCTCATGTACATATGTTTTGCTGTGGTGTCCCGGTATCGTATTGCATACCGTACCTAGTGTAGAGGTCCCCAAAGTCAGAGTAACTATGCTCAGGTAGGGTCACCCAGGTGGGGCAGCCCCTAGTCGCCGCTCTTCTACTCTAATTCTATAATGTTGATATATGTATATATTTAGTAACAGTATATATTTAATATAATGTATAGTATACTTACCTTGTTTAGCGTCGCAGGACCTTAGGTCATGTGACCATGTTAATATCCTCTATGGTATGTTAGAGGACCTTTGGAGGTCCTTGGGTCACATGTTACCCATGATCCTTTGTAATGGTGATTGACACAAGTATGGACCAATTAGCACTAGTCCAGCCCCTGCCCATATAAGGAAGCTGCGTCCAATTATCGCTCTCTTGGGTTGCTGCTCTCGTGGATGCCAGACTAACAGGACAGATCTGCGCAGCTTTCAAAGACAAGCTAGGGCTGAAAACCTACCGGCCTCAGCTGAACTAAAACCGTGAGTTCTAAACTAATCCCAGCTAAAGCTAGCGTGACTACTGGACCGCAACTAATTCCCCTAAATCCAGTGGAACAGCGCATATTACCTAAAAGACTCTAAATTGCTAAAGTCCCAACCTTTGTCAATCTCCAAGAAAGCAGTTGTATGTATAGAGACTGTTCCGGTTATGAAGCTTGCAGAAAATCTTCAGTAAAAGTTACACCTATTTTAGAAAACTCTCCGGTTGTTGACATTCCATTATTATCTACCTCCCTATCGCTCTTGG
This sequence comes from Hyla sarda, assembly GCF_029499605.1. Lineage (NCBI taxonomy): Eukaryota > Metazoa > Chordata > Amphibia > Anura > Hylidae > Hyla > Hyla sarda. The sequence continues at coordinate 30,965,906 of NC_079190.1, read as the reverse complement.
GAAGGGTGGCGGTAGGACAAGCATTACTGAGGAGCCCTCACCCTGGCGTCACGAATAGCAAGGGTTAACAAACACCCTTTAGTCACCACACAGCTACACTCCCCATACCCTACATCCCCCAGGCTATCACATTGCCATTTATTATGCTGTAAAGTGTGTAAAGAAGTGTTATAACTTTAAGAAATGTTCCCATGTGATTCTTCAGTTGTCATGTGAGTTATCATGTGATTGTTACCCAGGAGGTATCAGTGACCAGGTGACTCAAAGGGGTACTCTGGTGGAAAACTTTTTTTATTTTTTTTTAAATCAACTGGCTCCAGAAAGTTAAACAGATTTGTAAATGACTTCTATTTAACCCCTTAAGGACCAAGGACGTACCGGTACGTCCTTGGTCCTGCTCTCCTGATATAACGCGGGGTTACATAGTAACCCCGCGTCATATCACGGCGGGCCCGGCGTCATAGTGAAGCCGGGACCCGCCTCTAATAGCGTGCAGTGCCGATCGCGGCGCCGTGCGCTATTAACCCTTTAGCCGCGCGCTCAGAGCTGAGCCGCGCGGCTAAAAGCAAAAGTTGCCGGCTAGCTCATTCGGGCTGTTCGGGATAGCCGCAGCGAAATCGCGGCATCCCGAACAGCTTACAAGACAGCGGGAGGGCCCCTACCTGCCTCCTCGCTGTCCGATCGCCGAATGACTGCTCAGTGCCTGAGATCCAGGCATGAGCAGTCATGCGGCAGAATCGTCGATCACTGGTTTCCTATGAGAAACCAGTGATCAACATAGAAGATCAGTGTGTGCAGTGTTATAGGTCCCTATGGGAGCTATAACACTGCAAAAAAAGTGAATAAAGATCATTTAACTCCTCCCCTATTAAAAGTTTGAATCACCCCCCTTTTCCAATAAAAAAAAAAAAAAAAGTGTAAATAAAAATAAACATATATGGTATCACCGCGTGCGGAAATGTCCGAATTATAAAAATATATCATTAATTAAACCGCTTGGTCAATGGCGTGCGTGCAAAAAAATTCCAAAGTCCAAAATAGTGCATTTTTGGTCACTTTTTATATCATTTAAAAATGAATAAAAAGTCCTATCAATAAGTCCTATCAATGCAAAAATGATACCGTTAAAAACTTCAGATCACGGCGCAAAAAATGAGCCCTCATACCGCCCCATACATGGAAAAATAAAAAAGTTATAGGGGTCAGAAGATGACAATTTTAAACATATTAATTTTCCTGCATGTAGTTATGATTTTTTCCAGAAGTCTGACAAAATCAAACCTATATAAGTAGGGTATCATTTTAATCGTATGGACCTACAGAATAAATATCAGATGTCATTTTTACCGAAAAATGTATTATGTAGAAACGGAAGCCCCCAAAAGTTACAAAACGGCGTTTTTTTTTTCAATTTTGTCGCACAATGATTTTTTTTTCCGTTTCACCGTAGATTTTTGGGCAAAATGACTGACGTCATTACAAAGTAGAATTGGTGGCACAAAAAATAAGCCATCATATGGATTTTTAGGTGCAAAATTTAAAGAGTTATGATTTTTTAAAGGCAAGGAGCAAAAAACGAAAATGCAAAAACGGAAAAAACCCCGGTCCTTAAGGGGTTAAAAATCTTTACCCTTCCAGTACTTTTTAGAGGCGGTATGCTACAGAGGAAATTCTTTTTCTTTCTGAATTTCTTTTTTGTCTTGTGCACACTGCTCTCTGCTGACACCACTGTCCATGTCAGGAACTGTCCAGAGCAACATAGGTTTGCAATGGGGATTTTCTCCTGCTCTGGACAGTTCCTGATATGGACATCAGGTGTCAGCAGAGAGCACTGTGGATAAGACAAAAAAGAAATTAAAAAAGAAAATAATTTCCTCTGTAGCATACAGCTGCTAAAAAGTACTGGAAGGGTAAAGATTTTTAATAGAAGTAATTTACAAATCTGTTTAACTTTCTGGAACCAGTTGATAAAAAAAAAAAAAAAGAAATGTTTTCCACCGGAGTACCCCATTAACCTCTTAAGGACCCATGACGACGTCGCCCCGTGTCATAGCACGTCAGGCCCGGCCTCTTACAGCGGCCGGGACCCGTGGCTAATAGCGCGCGGCATTGATCGCGGTGCCGTGCGCTATTAACCCTTTAGACGCGGCGTTTAAAGTTGCATGCAGCGTATAAAGTTAAAGTAAAACCATATATGTTTATTTTCATTTTTATTTACATTGTTTTTCTTTATGGGAAAAGGGGGGTGATTCAAACTTTTATTAGGGGAGGTGTTAAATGATCTTTATTCACTTTTTTTTTTTGCAGTGTTATTGCTCTCATAGGGACCTATAACACTGCACACACTGATCTCTCCCATAGGGACCTATAATACTGCACACACTGATCTCTCCCATAGGGACCTATAACACTGCCCACACTGATCTCTCCCATAGGGACCTATAACACTGCACACACTGATCTCTCCCATAGGGACCTATAACACTGCACACACTGATCTTGTACATTGATCACTGGTTTCTCATAGGAAACCAGTGATCGATGATTCTGCCGCTTGACTGCGCATGCCTGGATCTCAGGCACTGAGCAGTCATTTGGCGATCGGACAGCGAGGAGGCAGGTAGGGACCCTCCGGCTGTCCTGTAAGCTGTTCGGGATGCCACGATTTCGCTGCGGCTATCCCGAACAGACCACTGAGCTAACCGGCATGGTATCGCCGCGTGTGGAAATGTCTGAATTATAAAAATATATCATTAATTAAACCACACGGTCAATGGCGTGCGCGCAAAAAAATTCCAAAGTCCAAAATAGTGTATCAATATACATATAATAGTGGATCAATAAGTCCTATCAATGCAAAAATGGTACCGCTGAAAACTTCAGATCACGTCGCAAAAAATTAGCCCTCATACCGCCCCATACACGGAAAAATAAAAAAGTTATAGGGGTCAGATGACAATTTTAAACGCATACATTTTCTTGCATGTAGTTATGATTTTTTCCTGAAGTCCGACAAAATCAAACCTATATAAGTAGGGTATCATTATAATTTTATGGACAGACAGAATAAAGATAAGGTGTCATTTTTACCGAAAATGTACAGTGTAGAAATGGAAGCCCCCAAAACTTACAAACTTTATTTTTTTTTTTTTCAATTTTGTCTCACAATGATTTTTTTTTTCCGTTTCACCGTAGATTTATGGGTAAAATGACTGACGTCATTACAAAGTAGAATTGGTGGCGCAAAAAATAAGTCATCATATGGATTTTTAGGTGCAAAATTTAAAGGGTTATGATTTTTTAAAGGTAAGGAGGAAAAAACGAATATGCAAAAACGGAAAAACCCTCAGTCCTTAAGGGGTTAAGGGTGACCAATGGGATCCCACCAGAGTCTCCCCAATAAAAGCCCTGGGAAGAGTCGCTTCTCTCTCTCTTTCTGCTAAGGCTGGGTTCACACCACATTTTGTAACTAAGGTTCCTGTATACTGCTGGGAGGAGGGGGGGGGCTTAATCGCGGTGCCTGCACTCAGCCGTATTCGGTAACCATATTTAATGCATGTCTATGAGCTTACCGGAGGCAAAAACGTGGTCGACCGCGTTTTTGCCTACAGTCAGGAAACCGCATACGGCCGAAAATGAAGCCGACCGGAGGCTGCGGTTCACTCCGGTTGGCTTTTAAACATGCATTAAATACGGTTCCCGAATACAGCTGAGTTCGGGTGCCGCAATTAAGCCCCGCCCCCCTCCTCCCAGCCGTATACGGGAACCGTAGTTACAAAACGTGGTGTGAACCCAGCCTAAGCTGAGGTCCAGTGCAGTCGAGTCTAAGAGTGTGTCTGGAGTCATAGAAGGCCTCAAGTCCAGTCTGCAGCCACAAGCTACAAGTCTACAAGTAATCTAAAGTCACAGCATTGTCAGTCACAAGTCAGTCAAGTCAAAGTCATCTGTCAAGTCAGCGTGGCCTGCACTAAATTGTCCCGTTCTACTACAAGTCCCAGCAAGCCCTTAAGGTCTCTGAAGTCACTGGTCACCTCCGTAGGCCAGGCTACACTGTATAGACTGCACCATCTGTCACTCAGTAAAGCTACCATTGTTCGTAACTTGGCGTTGTCATTATTGCCCCTGTGCCTAGCCCAGGATACAGCGCTATACCTTCGGGTGGTATCGAGGATACACTATGCCCTGGCGTCACGAATACAAGGGGTTAATGCCATCTGCCCCTAGGGTAATTCCATCTGCCCTGCATCTCACATCCCCATACCACAGTAGTACGAGACAATACTGTAGACCAGTGTTTTCCAACCAGGTTGCCTCCAGCTGTTGCAAAACTGCAACTCCCAGCATGCCCGGACAGCCATTGGCTGTCCGGGCATGCTGGGAGTTGTAGTTTTGCAACAGCTGGAGGCACCCTGGTTGGGAAACTGCTGTAGACAGTACTTGCACTTCCAGTGGTGACACATAACAAGATATCTATCAAGGAGGCCCCTTGGTGACCACCAGTTATTAACCCCTATTTTACCCTACATTAGCTATAGGGGATGCAAAGGTAGCAGTTTCCGTGGGCCCTGGTGCCCAAAGGGGCCCTAAAGACAACTCTGCTCCATAGGAAAATACCAGTATTATAAACAGCACATGGTAGACATTAAAGATTTAGCATTGAGGCCCAGAAGTTACAAGTTACGCCTCAGCCTAGACCACCAGCAAATAAAATATACACACCTTTAATAAATCACAGACCATTATATATTAAAGGGGTATTCCCATCTGAAGAAGTTATTCCCTAAACACAGGATAGGGACTAACAAGCTGATCGGTGGATGATCAACTTCTGATCCCTGTTTGAGGGACAAAATTTCCCCCAGAAAGAAATGAAAGTGAAAGCAAAGTGATCTTTATTGTGGCAACCACTAGGAAGGCCAAACTGCAACTTTCACTTTTTTTTTAATTTTTAAATCAACTGGTGCCAGAAAGTTAAACAGATTTGGAAATGACTTCTATTAAAAAATCTTTACCCTTCCAGTACTTTTTAGCAGCTGTATGCTACAGAGGAAACTCTTTTCTTTTCTAATTTATTTTTTGTCTTGTCCACAGTGCTCTCTGCTGACACCTGATGCCCGTATCGGGAACTGTTTAGAGCAGCATAGGTTTGCTATGGGGATTTTCTCCTGCTCTGGACAGTTCCTGATACGGGCATCAGGTGTCAGCAGAGAGCACTGTGGACAAGACAAAAAAAGAAATTCAAAAAGAACAGAATTTCCTCTGTAGCATACAGCTGCTAATAAGTACTGGAAAGACAAACATTTTTTTAATTGAAGTTATTTACTAAAAACATTTTTTTTTCTCCCCACCGGAGTATCCCTTTAAGCCCCACTTACACCCTAGACCACCATGGAAGAAATTATGAAGTTCCTCTTTTACACTCCACTCCTATAACCACCTGGAAAGCTTTAAATATTATTTCTACTATTGTTTACTGTCAATACCTGCGACGTGTAATCCAGTGTATTTTGGGTTCAGGCCACATAGGACGGAAATGCTGTGGGTTTTCTGCAGAGGACCATATGCAGCATTTCTGCATGTAAACACACAGCATATCCTCCCCATGTGAACATACACTTATACACTTATTACTGCTTCATTTTAGGGACAAATGCTCTTTGTAAGTGACATGGAGCACATATGGAGGGACAATACAACAATATATGATCACGGTCTATATAAGCCACCTACTGTAGTTATGTTCAGCAGGTTCTCACTGTACTCCACTAGAGAATAACATCCTCCTAAACCGAACTGATAATTGTTAATCCACTAATGGCCGACTAATCCGACTCGTCATTCAGCCAAATATAACAGCCAACTGGGGAATTAAGTTTCAGTAAAGTCAATACAACCTGAGTAAGATAAATTTTGGCCTAGTTCCAAGGTCCCCCACAGCAGTGCCAGTTTCCCCATCACACTTGTGGTTGGCATTCTACCCTGACTAAGTTAAACAGTAAAGACCAGAAATATTACCTGGAATTCCTTAATAATAAATAAAATAAAAAAAAGCAAAAAAAAAAAAAAAAAATAGTTTCAAGGGGTACTCCGGCGGAAAACTTTATTTATTTTTATTCTTTTTTAATGAACTGGTGCCAGCAAGTTAAACAGATTTGTAAATTACTTCTATTAAAAAAATCTTTACCCTTCCTGTACTTATTAGCAGCTGTATGCTACAGAGGAAATTCTGTTCTTTTTGAATTTCTTTTTTGTCTTGTCCACAGTGCTCTCTGCTGACACCTGATGTCCATATCAGGAACTGTCCAGAGCAGGAGAAAATCCCCATAGCAAACCTATGCTGCTCTGGACAGTTCCTGACACGGACAGTGGTGTCAGCAGAGAGCACTGTGGATAAGACAAAAAAGAAATTCAAAAAGAACAGGATTTCCTCGGTAGCATACAGCTGCTAAAAAGTACTGGAAGGATTAAGATTTTTTAATAGAAGTAATTTACAAATCTGTTTAACTTTCTGGCACCAGTTGACTTATAAAGACCTAAAAAAAAAATGTTTTCCACCGTAGTACCCCTTTAAAGGGGTACTCTGGCGCTAAGACATCTTATCCCCTATCCAAAGGATAAGGGTTAATATGCCTGATGGTGGGGGTCCCGGCGCTGGGGACCCCCGTGATCTTGCACACAGCACCCTGTTACAATCAGTCCCCGGAGCATGTTCGCTAGCGATCACGGGGCCAGAGCATTGTGACATCACGGCTCCGCCCGTCACACTCCGCCCCCTCAATGCAAGCCTGTGGGAGGGGGCGTGACAGCTGTTAAACCTCTGCCCACCAAGGAAGGTTGTTCCTGCGGTCATACTACTGTCGTGCTTCGTTTCTGCAGTTGGATGAGCCGCAGAACCAGGCACAACCACAACTCTATGCTTCGGGCTATGTTTGTAGAAACAATGAAAATGATGTTGCACTTGCAGGAACGCAGCGGCCTATTCAGGTGGTCAGATCACCAGCAATTTAATATTTAGGCCCCATTATGTGGCGATGTGACCAAAAGTCCCCCAAAAAAACTTAAAAGAAGGGTAGATCATAGAGGATGGAATTGCTCCATAAAGTGGGCTAGACATACTTGTACATATTACTTTATCTGAGAGCATCCTTACATAGGAGTTGGTAGGATGTTAACACCACGTCTTGATTCCGGTCTACATGGCAGTATAGCACCCCTTTAATACCTCAGGCTGACATGGGTATAGCATGTCCATACTGTATGCCTGCCAACCTTACCTGCTTTCTTAGCAACAAGATTGTCTGAGATTACTGGTAACTAAACTTCCACCGGGTAAAGGGCAAGAATGATGCAGTACTAAGTCCCAGACTTTTATTTATATCAAATTATGGTAAAAGTAAAGGACAAACATCTCCATTTAAAGGAAATGTCCACTTTGAACATTTACTTTTAGTGTAAAGGGTCCCCAAACAAAAGGCTGATCACAGGTCAAGGACTCTTAGCTATCCACTGCAGTCAGTTCAATGGGGGGAGTTCAGAGGAAAAGTTGCTGAGTTGCCCATAGCAACCTATCAGATCGCTTCTTTAATTTTTAACAAGGTTTCTGCAAAATGAAAGAAGCGCTCTGATTGGTTGCTATGGGCAACTCAGCAACTTTTCCTCTGCACAGCTTTTGATAAATCTCCCCCAATCTCCCTACAGCCCCACCTCAGGTGAAATGAGGTATTGCACAGTTGCCATTGATATCAATTGGCTTTCTGTGTCTTGCTGGGTCCTCCAGAAAGAGAAATGATCTTTGTATGCACTAATGGATCCCGCTAATGGATGACAATCCTAAACGGAAGACCAGCCTCTATTAAAGTGTACCTGTGGCTTTAAAAAACTCTAGAGACACATCAAAAGTTTTTATCGGTCGGGGAGTTAGACTGTGACCGATGATGAGAACGATTGGGCAGCTCCATGCTCCTCTCCCCACTCTATGTCTATGAAACCTAAATGGCCCCATAGACTTACATTGTAAGTCTGTCCATGTCACATGACACTGAGTCGGAGAGAACACACTAAGTGAAGACTTCTCCCTGGTTGTTCTTGTGATGTCCCAGTATGGGATATAGTCCTGTACAGTACTTAGGTCCTGTCAGGTTGAGTCCCTCTGTGCCCTAGGGGCTCTCCTGCAGCGTCTCCCCCATTGTGTTATATGTATTAGATATAAAGAACCTTTGAGGACCTTTGAGTTAGTCACATGATAATGTTGTCACATGTTCAATTCACATGTTTGTTACCCAGGGAGCACCAGCTAACCAGGTGACCTGCAGCTTGACCTATGGGCTCCTTGCTCAGCCCCCCCCCCCCCTTTATAATAGGGGAGATACTACAATCTCTCTCTTTTTGACCATTCATTGCTCTTAGATCCTGAGCTCAAGTCCAGTCCAGACTACTCAGAGCCGGTGTCCAGCACACCTGGAGGTCTCAAGCCTAAATTACAGCCACAAGTCAGTAAGTCAAGTCATCTCTGTCTGCTGTCACTATCTTCAGTCAAGTCAAGTCTATCATAGTCAGCGTGGCTGTCCTAAAGTCTGTCAAAGTCACTGCCAGTCCCAGCAAGCTGCAAGGTCCCCTCCGTGTTACTGGTCACCTCTCTGGCATCCTGGCCTAGCTGTAAAGACTGTACCATCTGTCTACCTCAGTAAAGCTACCGTTAACCCTAACCTGATCTTGGACTATTATTACCCTGCCTAACCAAGAGATAGCGGAGCTACCTTCGGGTGGTTACTTAGGAAAACCACGCCCTGGCGTCACGAACATCTGCCCCATATACCTCATCGCACCCCCGTGCCACACCACATTCTCTTGATTGATCTGGGTCAGAATACTTATACCCGACTGATCAAAAGTTTTGGTTTGTCTTTACAACAGTGTTTCCCAACCAGGGTGCCTCCAGCTATTGCAAAAACTACAAAACCCAGCATGCCCAGACATGCCACCCCTCCTATCCCTGCTATTGGCCGGTGAGAAGCGACGGGGGGTTAAAGTTCGGTTCCCCCGTTCTGCCCACCCACTGTATTCCGGGCAGAACGGGGGGAACTGTCCTGTGACCAGAGGTCACTTACCATCGGCGGTGATCAGCAGCTGCGATGATGTGCGGCTGGCTCCCTGGTGCAGACTACGGAAGCCGGTGAGTTGCCTAGCAACATCTGGAGGGCTACAGTTTGGTCTCTAAACATGCTAGGAGTTGTATTTTTGTAACATCTGGAGGGCTACAGCTTAGAGACCACTATACAGTGGTCTCTAAACTGTAGTCCTCCAGATGTTGCAAAAATACAACTCACAGCATGCCCAGACAGCTGTTTGGGCATGCTGGGTCTTGTAGTTTTGCAACAGCTGGAGGCACCCTGGATGGGAAACACTGCTCTACAAGATATTAAAATATTTTTTTAAATGAAAATGTATGTTCTAAACCAGACAACCCCTTTAAGACTCCTGTTCTCCATCCAAAGTCTGCATCGGAGCTGCCCCACTAGTGGTCCAATAATTCAGGACTTTTTCGCTCTATAACGCCCCCTGTCTGCCCTGCATACCACCAACGTATTGTAAGTGATAGGGCTGCGATTACACCATTCGAAACGCCCTCTTAATCTATGAATCACGTAATAAAGTATGTCCTTAGATTGTGTTACAATAAACTCATGACTTATACATTCGCCGGTGACCTCATGAAGTGCGCTGAAGATGCTATTAGTAGGAAGGATCAGGAATCGCAACGGGTTAAATCCTGGCTGTGTGTCACCTCTGCAGAGATTGCATAATTGACATTCAGCAGAACATGGACACAGTACACACCGTCCTGTGACGTCGCTTCACCGTGCGCCTGCAAAGACCAAGCTGGCATCATAATGCACCGGGCACGTCGCAGCAGAAGTTGCAGCACGGCGCAACCCTGGTCGCTGCAGACGTAGAATCCTTCTAAGACAATGGAATCAGTGTGACTCAATACGTATTCGATAGAAATGGATAGGTGACTATATATATATATATATATATATATATATAACAAGAAATAGTCGCCATGCACTTACCCGTCATCAGATATATTGACTCCGGTGATCAGATTTTGCCCACTTGGTGCATAGTCCCAGGGTTCCTCCACAATGCCTATATAATAGGTTCTTGTAAGCGAAAGCCCCAGTCCAGACAAAGAGCTGAGGAGCAGCAGAGTTTCAATGGTCGCACAGTACAGAGAAGGCATTTGTGTGTCTGTCAGCAGCAGCCAGACGGAATGAAAGGCTTCCAGCTTTGCCTGCTCGGAGAGGAGACTCTTAATAACACAGGACACTCCTCCTGCCAGCCAGAGGCCGGGTCTGGACACTTGAGAAATTGTGCGAGGAAGATTAGTAGAAGTGGCAATAGTCACAAGAGAAAGATGAGCCGCAGCTATGTGTAGGGTAAAAGCAGACACAATGCAGCACCAGCGTCCGAAAAAATCTTAAAGGGGTACTCCGGTGGAAATATATACCGTATATATATATTTTTAAATCAACCGATGCCAGAAAGTTAAAGGGTACCTCTCATCAAATAAACTTTTGATATATTTTAGATGAATGAATGTTGAATAACTTTCCAATAGCATGTTAATGAAAAATATGCTTCTTTCTATTGTATTTTTCCCGATCAGTCCTGTCAGCGAGCATTTCTGACTCATGCTGGAGTCCTAAACACTCAGAGCTGCCAGCCTGCTTTGTTCACAGCCAAACAGGCTGTGAACAAAGCAGGTTGGCAGCTCTGAGTGTTCTCCTTTGGGAACAAAGCAGACTGGCAGCTCGTAGTGTTTAGGACTCCAGCATGAGTCTGAAATGCTTACTGCTAGGACTGGTAGGGAGACCCCTAGTGGTCATTTCTTCAAAGTGGAAAATGAAATAGAAAGAAGCATTTTTTTTTTTTTAATAACATGCAATTGTGAAGTTATTCTGCATACATTAATCTATAATATATCAAAAGTTTTTTTTTTTGATGAGAGGTACCCTTTAAACAAATTTCTAAATGACTTCTATTAAAAAATCTTAATCCTTCCAGTACATATTAGCGGCTGTATACTACAGAGGAAATTCTTTTCTTTTTGGATTTCTTTTCTGTCACGACCACAGTGTTCTCTGCTGGCACCTCTGTCCATGTCAGGAGAAAATCCCCATGCTGCTCTGGACGGTTCCTTAAAATGGACAGAGGTGTCAGCAGAGAGCATTGTGGTCGTGACAGAAAAGAAAAGAAATCCAAAAAAGACAAAAACTTCCTCTGTAGTATACAGCCGCTAATAAGTACTGGAAGGATTAAGATTTTCTAATAGAAGTAATTTACAAATCTGTTTAACTTTCAGGCATCAGTTGATTTAAAAAAAAAAAAAGAGTATGCCTTTAACAATCTGAAAGCGTCATAAATAGGGTTGCCATCTGGCCGGTATGTTACCGGTATAGCCGGTATTTTGACCACCCCGCCGGTATTTTTATATTAGAAATACCGGGAATGCAGTGGTTGGTATTTATCCAACCAATCCTCCAACTCGCAGAATGTTACACCATATACTATACCAGTGTTTCCCACCCAGAGCACCTCCAGCTGTTGCAAAACTACAGCTCCCAGCATGCCCGGACAGCCGTTGGCTGTCCGGGCATGCTGGGAGTTGTAGTTTTTCAGCATCTGGAGGCACTCCTGGTTGGGAAACGCTGACCTATACTATATAGTATTATATAGTCCAACATGCTGGGAGTTGTAGTTTTGCAACAGCTAGAGGCGCTCCTGGTTGGGAAACGCTGACCTATACTATATACTACTATATAGTCCAACATGCTGGGAGTTGTAGTTTTGCAACAGCTGGAGGCACCCCTGGTTGGGAAACACTGACCTATAGTATATACTACTATATAGTTTGCTCCAAACGCTGAGCAGCGCAGTACCCCTTTAGTACCGAATCCCACTAGTTCACTATAGTCACCACTAGAGATGAGCGAACTTACAGTAAATTCGATTCGTCACAAACTTCTCAGCTCGGCAGTTGATGACTTATCCTGCATAAATTAGTTCAGCCTTCAGGTGCTCCCGTGGGCTGGAAAAGGTGGATACAGTCCTAGGAAAGAGTCTCCTAGGACTGTATCCACCTTTTCCAGCCCACGGGAGCACCTGAAAGCTGAACTCATTTATGCAGGATAAGGCATCAACTGCCGAGCCGAGAAGTTTGTGACGAATCGAATTTACTGTAAGTTCGCTCATCTCTAGTCACCACAAAAAGAAAACCTGAATAAACTGGATATGGTTGTAATCGTCTTGACCTACAGAATAGAGATAATGTCATTTTTACCTTAACATGCGCTGCATAGTAACAAAACCTCCCAAAAGTTGCTAAATTGAGTTTTTCACCCTACTGATGATTCATTTTTGTTTTGCTATAAATTTTGTAGTGAAATTTGTTAATGTAGGAGTGTCTCCTCGCAGGTCGGCTCTGGTTAGGCCTGTAGAAATGATGAGTGACTGCTGCTGTCCAAATTAATATATGCTGAGTGTCGACACAAGGAATGAACACTAGTGTTGCTCACGAATATTCCCAATGCGAATTTTATTCCCGAATATCGCATATTCGCGAATTCGCGAATATTCGCGAATATTCGCGAATATAGCACTATATATTCGTAATTACGAATATTCTTTTTTTTTTTTTTTTTTTCACAGTACACATCACAGTGATCATCCCTCTCTGCTTCCAGCTTTTGTGGTGTAAAGAAGGCTCTAATACTACTGTGTAAGACTGCTGTGCGAATTTTGGTATATGCGAAAATTTGCATATGCAAATTTTCGCATATGCGAATTGTCCCTTATGCGAATTTTGCATATGCTAATTTTCGCGTATGTTAATTTTCGCATTCGCGAATTTTTGCATATGCGAAAATAAAACGAGAATATTACGAATATGCGAATATTCGCGAATATATGACGAATATTCGTCCATATATTCGCGAATATTCGCGAATTCGAATATGGCCTATGCCGCTCAACACTAATGAACACCAGACAAAAGTTTGGTATAAAGTCCTTCTCAGCAGAGCTGGGAGCACACGCTGATCAAGGAGCCCGTTTTATATGGGGAAAACAACTGTTATACAGTGGTCCCTCAAGTTACAATATTAATTGGTTCCAGGACGACCATTGTATGTTGAAACCATTGTATGTTGAGACCAGAACTCTATGGAAACCTGGTAATTGGTTCTGAAGCCCCAAAATGTCATCCAAAAATAGGAAAAAGTGAGGATTAAAGAAAAATAAGTAGATAACCAATACAGATAAAGCAAATCCTTACATATAAAATTAAGAAATATCTGCTGGGAGCTGTAAATTACTGTCTATGTCAGTGTTTCCCAAGCAGGGAGCCTCCAGCTGTTGCAAAACTACAACTCCCAGCATGCCCGAACAGCCAAAGGCTGTCCGGGCATGCTGGGAGTTGTAGTTTTGCAACAGCTGGGGGTACCCTGCTTGGAAAAACACTGGTCTATGTAGAGGACAGGAGCTTCTTCGGGGTCCTGTACAGTACACGAAATGTCCTAAAAAAGTAACATTGAGTCACTCTCACCTGGTGTGCAAAGAAACAGCTAACCCTGGTACAGGTAAAGAGTACAGAACATGTAATACCTCCCTGTACTGTAGGGGGCGCTACCAGACACCAGTCAGTGCATGCACTTCAGTAATACAGATAAAGAGTACAGAACATGCAATACCTCCCTGTACTGTAGGGGGCGCTACCAGACACCAGTCAGTGCATGCACTTCAGTAATACAGGTAAAGAGTACAGAACATGTAATACCTCCCTGTACTGTAGGGGGCGCTACCAGACACCAGTCGGTGCATGCACTTCAGTAATACAGATAAAGAGTACAGAACATGTAATACCTTCCTGTACTGTAGGGGGCGCTACCAGACACCAGTCAATGCATGCACTTCAGTAATACAGGTAAAGAGTACAGAACATGTAATACCTCCCTGTACTGTAGGGGGCGCTACCAGACACCAGTCGGTGCATGCACTTCAGTAATACAGGTGTTTTACCAGTGAATGCCCATTCTGATTGGTCGGTTCTTCCGGCCATTGACACGTTTCACAGATCTGGAATGTCCGTAGAATTGTATGTTGAGTCTCGTTTCAACTTACAATGGTCCAGAATAGACCATTGTATGTTGAAACTATTGTATGTTGAGGCCATTGTAAGTTGAGGGATCACTGTATAGGGTCATTAAAAAGGGGGAGGTTGTTTATCAGAGGAAAATCATTGTGTTATATTTTGATTGGTTAAACAAGTATATATGTTCATATAAGGCGAAGCATCTTATTATGCATATGTCATGTGCATTCTTTCCTAATATTTTCATTGGCATTAGAGATGAGCGAACTTACAGTAAATTTGATTCGTCACGAACTTCTCGGCTCGGCAGTTGCTGACTTTTCCTGCGTAAATTAGTTCAGCCTTCAGGTGCTCCGGTGGGCTGGAAAAGGTGGAAACAGTCCTAGAAAAGAGTCTCCTAGGACTGTGTCCACCTTTTCCAGCCCACCGGAGCACCGGAAAGCTGAACTAATTTATGCAAGAAAAGTCATCAACTGCCGAGCCGAGAAGTTTGTGACGAATCGAATTTACTGTAAGTTCGCTCATCTCTAATTGGCATCGATATTAACTTCTTTTTCTTCAACTTGTTTACTTCGACTTCTTCCTCTTTCCTTCGGCTTTGTTGTTGTATCAGGCACAGTTCTGACCACAGGCACAGTCTCCAGTTACTTCCATAGGGTGCGTTCACACGCTAGTAGCTAGCAGTGGGTTTCACCCTGCAGAAAAACCTGTGCGAGTTACGCTACCATTGATTTAAATGGGTTCGCGGACAGTCCGCAAATCTGACACTATTGCGTACTCTCTGTGGACCCATTCAAATCAATGGTAGCGTAACTTGGAGCAGGTTTCCCGCAGCGTAAACACGCTGCTAATAATAGCGGGTGAATGCACCCATAAGCTGGTCTATTGGATAAGGGTTATAATGTTTTTCTGCAGCATTTGATTTATTAGCAATATGTATGTGTATTTCAATATATTAATGAGCAATCAGAATCATCAGAATCATCCTTAACAGCTTCATTACAAAATAACATTGGTCCAGTGTAAAACAAGCCTCATATGGGTCTGTGGATGGAAAATGAAAAGACTTCTGACACTTTAGGGTACGTTCACATGTGCGCAGATTTGATGCGCAGGATTTTCTGCTGCAGATTTCAATGTAAACTAAATGACTGAGCATAGCAGCTACAAATCCTGCGCATCAAATCTGTGCAGGATCCTGTATGTGTGATCGTAGCCTTAAAGGGGCACTCCGGCGCTAAGACATCTTATCCCCTATCCAAAGGATAGGGGATAAGATGCTTGATCGCGGGGGGGGGGGGGGGGGGGGGGGGGGGGGGGCGCCGCTGGGGACCCCCGTGATCTTCCACGCAGCACCCCGTTAGAATCAGCCCCCGGAGCGGGTCTGATTACTAGCGATCACAGGGACGGAGCATAGTGATGTCACGGCTCCGCCCCCTCAATGCAAGCCTAGAGCACGCTCCGGGGGCTGATTCTAACGGGGGGGGGGGGGGGGGAGATCA
The DNA here is from genome assembly GCF_029499605.1 of Hyla sarda. NCBI lineage: Eukaryota > Metazoa > Chordata > Amphibia > Anura > Hylidae > Hyla > Hyla sarda. The sequence continues at coordinate 30,950,252 of NC_079190.1, read as the reverse complement.
CGGGGGCCCCCAGCTGCATGACCCCCCAGCGATCAGGCATTTTATCCCCTATCCTTTGGAAAGGGGATAAGATGTCTTAGCGCCGGAGTACCCCTTTAAAGTTGAAGAGAAAAAAGCAGAAACGCAAAAATTAAAATTGGCTGCGTCATGAAAGGGTTAAGAGCACTTAAAAAAAAATTATTGGTTACTATGGGCAACATGCATAGTCATACTGTTAGACATTTTAACAAAAATCAGGCCAAAATAGTGATCAAATTAAAGCTTAGCTCCGATCAGTTGCTATGGGAAACCGAACCAGTCTAACAGTTTTGCTAAACAAGGCCTAGAGAACTGTATATCAAATGTACAGTCCAAAAAAAAAAAATTTTATCCAAATTTTAAAAATGTTAGTTTTTTTTTTTTTTTTTTTTTTTTTTTAAAGCTAGTCCAGTGAAGTGAGTACAAAGTTGCTTCCTTCTTTTTACATTTTTGATGCATTAGAGGAACAAATAATAAGAAGGGAGATGAATAAAACTGCCTGGACTAAAGATTTGATGCAATTTACCCCCCCCCCCCCCAATAAAATCAATAAGATTTTCCTGTGATAAACAACCTCCCCCTTTTTAATGACCCTATACAGTGATCCCTCAACTTACAATGGCCTCAACATCCAATAGTTTCAACATACAATGGTCTATTCTGGACCATTGTAAGTTGAAACGAGACTCAACATACAATTCTACGGACATTCCAGATCTGTGAAACGTGTCAATGGCCGGAAGAACCGACCAATCAGAATGGGCATTCACTGGTAAAACACCTGTATTACTGAAGTGCATGCACTGACTGGTGTCTGGTAGCGCCCCTTACAGTACAGGGAGGCATTACATGTTCTGTACTCTTTACCTGTATTACTGAAGTGCATGCACTGACTGGTGTCTGGTAGCGCCCCCTACAGTACAGGAAGGTATTACATGTTCTGTACTCTTTACCTGTATTACTGAAGTGCATGCACTGACTGGTGTCTGGTAGCGCCTCCAATAAAATCTTCACTGAAAATGCCGCCAGCTAGCATTGTGTGTATGATCATCCAAGAATACGCAGCGTATTTCCCGCTGCTGTAGATGATCTTGCGCCGCATGAGCGATACGTGGGAAAGTACCCAAAAGAAGCTGCAGGATGGCAGCCCTAATAATACAGTGGTCCCTCAACATACGATGGTAATCAGTTCCAAACGAACCATCGTTTGTTGAAACCATCGTATGTTGAGGGATCCGTGCAATGTAAAGTATAGGACAGTGGTCTCCAACCTGCGGACCTCCAGATTTTGCAAAACTACAACACCCAGCATGCCCGGACAGCCGTTGGCTGTCCGGGCATGCTGGGAGTTGTAGTTTTGCAACATCTGGAGGTCCGCAGGTTGAAGACCACTGATATAGGAAGTTGTACTCACCTGTCCCCGCCGCTCCGGACCGTCACCGCTCGTCACCGCTGCCCTGGATGTCGCCGTCCATCTCTGTCGCCGCGTCCCTGGGGTGTCCCCGACGTCGCTACGTACGCCGCTCCTATTGGATGACGGGACGGCGTGCGCAGCGACGTGATGACGATGGAGAGCGCCGACGATGCAGGGGATCCCGAAGAGGACGCGCCGGAGCCCCGAGGACAGGTAAGTGATCGTCAGCGGACCACACGGGGGCACCGTAAACGGCTATCTGGTGGCAGGTGAAGCAGTCTGCGCTGCCGGATAGCCGTTTATGCGATGGTCCCGACATACAAAAGCATCGTATGTTGATGCTGCCTTCAACATGCGATGGCCTCTGAGGGGCCCTCGCATGTTGAAATTATCGTATGTCTGGGCCATTGTAGGTCGGGGGGGGGGGTCACTGTACAGCACAAAAAATTAAACAGAACATACAATCAATCAGAAAATAGCAACAGATAAAAAAAATAATAATAATTTGTATTCAGTATTTAGTTCCAAACTGGAAAAAAAAAAAGAAAACTTGTTGACACATTACCTTATACCTACACAGGATCCACAACAGATTTGAAGTTGTAAAAACCTGCAAGTGCCAATCCGCAACTGCAAATTTTACAAGGCAATTCCTATGCACTTTTGACTGCTTCACATAATCCACAATTGCGTATTTTACAACTGCGGATCTGCATTTATGATTCCGTTGTGTGTAAATAGGCTCCAAAGGGGACTTTACATCAGGGACATTTATGGCATCTGCAGAGGGTCAAACGTGTCTAAGGCTGGGTTCACACCACGTTTTCTTAAATACGGTTCCCGTATACGGTTTGGAGGAGAGGGGCGGGGCTTAATCGCGGCGCCCGCACTCTGCCGTATTCGGGAACCGTATTTAATGCTAGTCTATGAGCCGACCGGAGTGAACCGCAGCCTCCGGTCGGCTTAGTTTTCGGCCGTATGCGGTTTCCCAACCGCAGCCAAAAACGTGGTCGACCACGTTTTTGCCTGCGGTCGGGAAACCGCAGATTTTGGAAGCCCTGTATAATTTCAATAAGAGCTGTGTAAACAGCATAGCACCACAAGATTCTCTTTTGTAACATAGCCCATTTGACAGTTTTCAGCTTCCCAACTACCTCAGTTGGCGGCGGGGGGGGGTGGGGGGGGGGGGGGGGTATCCCTCGTTCATATGATCAGTGCAGGTCCCATTTCCATATGAGGAACCCAAATCCATCAGACAATTATGACATATCCCATACATGTCCAGATGGAGATACCCAATCACTGTATAAACTAAAAGTATAATAATAGTATAAATAAAATAGTCTACAACCACCAACTATACTTTATTGCTGTCAGTGAATGGGAACATTCTTGTAAGAGGCTGCAACCTTGTAGAGAGAGTCGGATACTGCTATGTCCAATGTAGACAACGCTCTATAACAGTGGTCTCCAACCTGCGGACCTCCAGATGTTGCAAAACTACAACTCCCAGCATGCCCGGACAGCCGAAGGCTGTTTATTTCACGGCACAGCTCCAGCCGGGCATGACTGCCAGGATTACCATCCGTGCAGCGGTGTTTTGCTTGGCGTCTCTAGAGTGAGGGCTCGGTGTGTGTAAACCCGGGGAACATGTGGGGATTTCCCGATAGACCAGCTCTGAATACAGGACTGTGGTGACCTTAGCTTTCAGTCACAAGCAGCCAAGTGTCCATTACATGGAGAGAGTTCAAGAATGAGGAACGAGGAAGGAATCCAGACGGCACAGAGACTTTCCTTCACCTGGGACAACGACTTTAACCCCTTAAGGACCAGGCCATTTTACACCTTAGGACCGGAGCGTTTCTTGAACATCTGACCACTGTCACTTTAAACATTAATAACTCTGGAATGCTTTTACCTATCATTCTGATTCCGAGATTGTTTTTTCATGACATATTCTACTTTATGTTATTGGTAAAATTTTGTCGATACTTGCATCGTTTCTTAGTGAAAAATGTCAAAATTTGCTGAAAAAATTGAAAATTTTGCATTTTTCTAACTTTGAAGCTCTCTGCTTGTAAGGAAAATGGATATTCCAAATAAAAAAAAAATGTATTCACAAATACAATATGTCTACTTTATGTTTGCATCATAAAATTGACGTGTTTTTACTTTTGGAAGACACCAGAGGGCTTCAAAGTTCAGCAGCAATTTTCCAATTTTTCACAAAATTTTCAAACTCACTATTTTTCAGGGACCAGTTCAGGTTTGAAGTGGATTTGAAGGGTCTTCATATTAGAAATACCCCACAAATGACCCCATTATAAAAATTGCACCCTCCAAAGTATTCAAAATTCACCATCTTCATTTTTTACACTATCATGTTCTTGTAGACCCAATTTTTGAATTTTTACAAGGAGTAAAAAGAGAAAATGTATACTTATCTTTGTAGCCCAATTTCTCTCGAATAAGCACATACCTCATATGTCCATGAAAAGTGTTCGGCGGGCGCAGTAGAGGGCTCAGAAGGGAAGGAGCGACAAGGGAATTTTGGAGAGTACGTTTTTCTGAAATGGTTTTTGGGGGGCATGTTGCATTTAGGAAGCCCCTATGGTACCAGAACAGCAAAAAATTCCCACATGGCATACCATTTTGGAAACTAGACCCCTTGGGGAACGTAACAAGGGGTAAAGTGAACCTTAATACCCCACAGGTGTTTCACGACTTTTGCATATGTAAAAAAAAAATTATTTTTTTTTCAGTAAAATGTGTGTTTCCCCCCAAATTTCACATTTTTGCAAGGGTTAATAGCAGAAAATACCCCCCAAAATTTGTAACCCCATCTCTTCTGAGTATGAAGGTACCCCATAAGTGGACCTGAAGTGCACTACGGGAGAACTACAATGCTCAGAAGAGAAGGAGTCATATTTGGCTTTTGGAGAGCAAATTTTGCTTGGGGGGCATGTCGCATTTAGAAAGCCCCTATGGTGCCAGGACAGAAAAATAACCCCCACATGGCATACCATTTTGGAAACTAGACCCCTTGAGGAACGTAACAAGGAGTACAGTGAGCATTTACCCCCCCCCCTGGTGTCTGTCAGAACTTTGGAACAGTAGGCTGTACAAAATTTTTAATTTGCACAGCCCACTGTTCCAAAGATCTGTCAGACACCAGTGGGGTGTAAATTCCCACTGCACCCCTCATTACATTCCGTGAGGGGTGTAGTTTCCGAAATGGGGTCACATGTGTTTTTTTTTTTTTTTTTTTTGCGTTTGTCAAAACCGCTGTAACAATCAGCCACCCCTGTGCAAATCACCTCAAATGTACATGGTGCACTCTCCCTTCTGGGCCTTGTTGTGCGCCCCCAGAGAACTTTGCGCCCACTTATGGGGTATCTCCGTAGTCAGGAGAAATTTCATTACAAATTTTGGGGGGCTTTTTTCCCTTTTACCTCTTGTCAAAATGAACAGTATAGGGCAACACCAGCGTGTTAGTGTAAAAAATTTATTTTTTTACACTAACATGCTGTTGTAGACCCCAACTTCACCTTTTCATAAGGGGTTAAAGGAGAAAAAGCCCCCCAAAATTTGTAACACAATTTCTCCCGAGTACGGCGATACCCCATATGTGACCCTAAACTGTTGCCTTGAAATACGACAGGACTCTGAAGTAAGAGCGCCATGCGCATTTGAGGCCTGAATTAGGGATTTGCATAGGGGTGGACATAGGGGTATTCAACGCCAGTGATTCCCAAACAGGGTGCCTCCAGCTGATGCAAAACTCCCAGCATGCTTAGACAGTCAATGGCTGTCCGGCAATACTGGGAGTTGTTGCTTTGCAACAGCTGGAGGCTCCATTTTGGAAACAGTGGCGTACCGGACGTTTTTCATTTTTATTGGGAGGGGAGGGGGGGCTGTGTAGGGGTATGTGTATATGTAGTGTTTTTTACTTTTTATTTTATTTTGTGTTAGTGTAGTGTAGTGTTTTTAGGGTACAGTCACACGGGCGGGGGATTACAGCGAGTTCTTGCTGCGAGTTTGAGCTGCCGCGCAAAATTTGCTGCATCGCAAACTTGCAGCCTGATACTCACTGTAAGCCCCCTGCCCATGTGAATGTACCCTGTATATTCACAAGGGGGGGACCTCCAGCTGTTACAAAACTACAACTCCCAGCATGCACAGTTTATCAGTGCATGCTGGTAGTTATAGTTTTGCAACAGCTGGAGGCACACGGTTGGGAAACACTGAGTTAGGAAACAGACAATGTTTCCCAACCAGTGTGCCTCCAGTTGTTGCAAAACCACAACTCCCAGCATTCTCAGGCATGCTGGGAGTAGTAGTTCGGCAACATCTTTAGAGCCAGATGTTGCCGAACTACAACTCCCAGCATGCTGGGAGTTGTAGTTTTGCAACATCTGGAGGACTACAGTTTGCAGACCACTAATACAGTGGTTCCCAATCTGTGCCCTTCCAGATGTTGCAAAACTACAACTCCCAGTATGCCAAAACTGTCCAGGCATGCTGGGAGTTGTAGTTCTGCAACATCTGAAGGGCCAGATGTTACAGAACTACAACTCCCAGCATGCCTGGACAGTAAGGGCATGCTGAGGATGTGTAGTTTTGCAACATCTGGAAGGGCACAGTGGTCTCCAAACTGTGGACCTCCAGATGTTGCAAAACTGCAACTCCCAGCATGCCCAGATGCCAAGGGCTGTCTGGGCATGCTGGGAGTTGTAGTTTACAGGGTCCCATTACAGCAATGCATGTCGCTTTACGGCGATGTGCATTGCTGTAAAGGGCCCGACCGCGGCTGAAGATCTACTCACCTGTCGCCGCCGCCGCCGTCTTCATCGCCGGGATCCGGGTCTTCAGGGACGAGGTAAGTACCGGGGCCGGTCCCCAGCACTCCCCCGTCCCCCGCCGCGTCCTCCGGTCTTCCTCCCGTCCTCTCCGGACTTCAAGGGGCCGGGCAGGACGGGAGGAAGTAACCACCCCCCCCCCCTTGCGATTGGTCGGTTAGTTAACCGACGGATCGCAGGGGATCGGAGGAGGTGGCCGGCTTGCCACCTCGCTCCTATACGTTAGCATGGTCCTGGATGTCTGTGACAGCCGGGATCATGCGAAATTACCGGGCGGTTGGGTCCCAGAGACCCGATCAGCCCGGTATCGCCGCAGATCGCAAGGGCCCCCCTCGGCGTTTGCCCTGACTGCTGAGACACAATTAGCTCCTAGCAGGCTATAACTACCCCTCCCCCTTACTACAATAAATACTTAAATAATAACTGACACAACAACAATTTAACTTTTCCGTGGGTGGGGATCGGCCACAGCTTTATTTATAAAATTACTTATATAAATAACAATTTAACTGTAACAAAGACACCGATTGGCTTCTTACCAACCCGAGAGGTGCTGCCACACTGTCCTGTGTGGAGGTCTACCCCGGGTTGACCCCGCTTTCACCGTCTTCTTACCGCCAAGCTGTGACTTACAATAAACAGAGATACAAAAAGGGAGGGAGGGAGGGCAAAACTCCGGGTCCTGGGCAGATTGAGGGGGGAAGGGAGGCACCACAGCTATAAATACCCAGGGGAGGGCCTCTGAAAGCCCGGGAAACTATTAAACCCCTGATTGGTGCACTCCTTCCCCCCCCCACCCATGGGACATACCACTGTAGCCATTTGCAAGTTTTACAGGCGGGGGAGGGGGCTAAAAACCTTGCCTGTATATTTCTTAACCTCTTACTGCTCACCAGTCAGGGGGCAAGCTAGTTATGCACAGCTTGCCCCTCCAGACTGCTGAGACACAATTAGCTCCTAGCAGGCTATAACTACCCCTCCCCCTTACTACAATAAATACTTAAATAATAACTGACACAACAACAATTTAACTTTTCCGTGGGTGGGGATCGGCCACAGCTTTATTTATAAAATTACTTATATAAATAACAATTTAACTGTAACAAAGACACCGATTGGCTTCTTACCAACCCGAGAGGTGCTGCCACACTGTCCTGTGTGGAGGTCTACCCCGGGTTGACCCCGCTTTCACCGTCTTCTTACCGCCACGGAGGAGACCAGTTAGCCCTACACTGGGCTCCGACCCCCACCCAAGAGATAGTGGATAGCCAACACCTGGGGCCACCTCCAGCCCCCCAGCACACCCAACACATTTCCTCTCCAGGAAATCCGCTCAGCGCTTTTCCTCTCCAGGAAATCCGCTCAACACTTTTCCTCTCCAGGAAATCCGCTCAACACTTTTCCTCTCCAGGAAATCCGCTCAACACTTTTCCTCTCCAGGAAATCCGGGTACCTGCCACCAGGACCAATTTTTTAAATTTATTTATTTATTTATTTTTTTTTTTATTTTTTTATAACCCGTGTGAACTCATCTCTCAGACTCGCCCATACACCGAAGAGTGCTGCAGCACTCGCACCACCTTGAAAGCCGCTCTCAAAACAAAAACACACATGGGAAACATCAAACTGGGCGAATATAGCAACACAACATGCAGATCGCCCGCGGCCGTCGTGCAGCGCTACCCTCTCCGGAAACCCAGCCACCTCCGCCGGCCCCGATACAAAAAGAGAGCAAATCCAGAACTCACAAAACAGTCATTCGCGGACCCTCATGGAGCACGAGCTGCGTGTCCCGGATCACCTAAACAGTCTCGGACCGACGGGCCTTTATTAGTTTTATTTTTTATTTTATTTTTTTAAACTTTTACCATGAAACGCACAAAATAGGCACCCAAAAACACAGACACCCAAGTCCCATGGAAGGAGACGAGGAGAAAGAAAAAGTGCCCCATCCACATAGCCCTGAAAAAAGCTAGCGCAAAAACTCGGATTAGAAAAAATTACGCAAAAGCGACAACCAAAAACCTGCAGCCGCCACTAAGCGACCCAAAAACAGATAGGAAAAACCGGTCGCCGACAGCAAGGCCACCCACTCGCGGGCCCAGCCCCTAGGTATACACCACCCGCAAAGCAGAAAGAAAATCACCCCCTGCCATGTGCCGTGCAGCACAGCGGGAAAGCCACCCAACTTTTTATTTATTTATTTTTTTAAATTATTTATTATTTTTACTTATTTATTAATTTTTTTTTTTTTTTTTTTTTTTTTTTAAAGCTGATTCACATGAAGAGGTGAAGATCCCACATCACATACTCAGAATGTTATTTGGATACACTGAGAACACTGCCCAAATCTCGAACCTCCTTGGAGAGGTGACACAGCAGATAACTTCCGTTATCACATCCTATTAAAACGAAACAGGAAATCAAACATTAGCCTCGTAAGGTCACTTCAAAGGGCATTCCAGGTACCGAAACCAATATTTATTTATTACTTTTTTTTTTTTTTCTTTATGTTTTTATCCCCTGTCCACAGACCCTTTAGAACCTCCGGGACCCTCCACGACTGTAGATAGACATCCCGGCCTCCACACCAACACCAACCACACGCAAGTACCGTACCGTGAGTGCGACCAAGTCGCAGGAGCCACCAAAGCGGACCACAAATTACACCACTCTCCCCGATGACCCACGGGCCGGCCACACAAGCAACCCTCCGGAACTACAGCCAGAGAAAACAGGACAAAGCGTCAACACCCAATACCGACCCAGGGAGCATAGCCCTGAAAGAAATTGTAACTCCAAACAGCGAAGCACTAGATGCAACAGACAGAGCACAGGAAGAAAACACGCCCCGTGATCACTCAAATCACACACTAGAAAAGAAGAAAAGCATCACAAAATTAGCGCGCAACCAAGCGCAGGGGACTTGCAACCCACACAGTAACGTTACAAGCCTAGAACATGAGCTGCCGAAGCAAGCACCCAAAGTCCCACAACCAACACCAAGGGAGAAGCACAAACAAAACCCCAAGCATGGCAGAAACCCACTGACTACCAAGACCCAGGGGTAAACCACCCCACAGCACCACTGGAAAACCAAACACCACACCAACAACCGACCAAACCAGCCACATCCGAGAACAAAGCGAGCTCCCCGTGCAGGGAACTGAAAGCAGGCCAGGCCACCGCATGACCCTTGAAAAAACCCCAACCAACCGAAATGTCAGCCCAAAGTGTACCAGGGGCACATATGCGGGGGCCCAAATACCAGACACCCTCGGCGGCCAAAGACAACCTGCAGGAAAAAACTCCGCCCAGAACCATATTCCATGCGGAACTTACAGTAAACCAGCAAGGACCGGAACAGGGGCACCTAGCGAGCCCCGAGGAAACCAAAGCAGAGAAAACGCAATCACTCCCCGTCCACAGGAAAACTGCAGACCAACGCCAACGCGGCATGCGGAAGACTGCAACAAACCACACCCCAACAAGCGTAGAGCACAGGAGAATCCCCCTCCGGAAAACCACCACAAACAAAAGAACCCACGAGGAAAGACAAACTGAGACTCAAAGCGAAACCTACCCACCGCCACATCAGCTAAAGCACCCAGCACGACATACAGGAGTCCCATGCCTACCAAAGATCGGGAGCAAAACAGGAGAAAACATCAGACAATACACTAGGACAAACAGAGCAGCGGAGAGGGACTACAACTAGTGACGGAGAGAAACACCAAACAAAGGGGGAGAAAACCAAAAGAAACAAAACCGTAACTGGGTGCCACCGATTCAAAATAAGGAACAAGCCTCAGGAGCTAAATCCACAAAACCCGGTCATCCAGAGCGTAAGGCCAAAAGACCACTCACCTAAGCGTGCACCGCAGAAATTGATACCACACCAAAGCACCCCGTCAAGAAGAGACGTACCCAACTCACAACCAGAGACCAACATAGACATACACCTATATCCGAGACCCAAACCCAACAAACCCACAGGAACAAAAGGTGGAAACTACCAGAACAGCCATAAGCACACTAACCGGGGAAGGAGTGGGAACCAACCCAGCTAGCCAGTTGAAGACAACTGGCCTGCCAAAGCACCAAGGGCAGGCACGAAAATAGAGCCCCCCCCTGCCCCCCCCGCAACAGCACACTCACTAAGTCCAGAAGATGGAGAAGGCACAAAAGCAGGAGGAACCACTTCACCACCGCAGGCGTTGAACAAGGCACGCTGGAGACCACCTGGTTGCGGGTACTCTGCCGCCGCCCGGAATGGCGCCGGGAAACCAGCAGCAGAGAACTCAGGAAGAGGGACAGCAGCGGCCGCAGTGGTGGTTTTTCGGGAAATCGGAGCGGAGAGGTGATGGAGGGTTTGGGGTGCAGTGGCTGCCTGAACCATGCGCCGTGATCCGAAGTTTACAGCGATACAATTGTCGTGTCAAACAGAGTTGCGATATAAATACATATATATATATATATATATATATATATATTTTATTTATTTATTTTTATTTTTCATTTTTTTATAGGTATGAAAAGCGACCAAAATACGCTATATGGGACTGTAGAATTTATATATTTAATTTTTAATTCGCGCTTACACGCGGATCAAATGAGGATATATAACTTGATAGTGCGGACATTGACGCACGTGGCAATACCACATGTGCCTGTGTATAGAAATCTACACAGTTTGTACTTTTTTATTTTATTGTAATTTTTCTTTTTTTATTTTTATTTTATTTATTTTTTTTTTTGTATTTTTTTTATTTTTTTTTTATTTTATTTTTATTTATTTATTTTTTTTTTAAATTAATTAATTAATCACATTTTTTTTTTTTTTTTTTTTTTGCGCATACGCCATTGAAGGAATGCAGCAATCGAAGACATATTTAGATAGTACGGACATGTACGCACGCAGCGATACCATATACATGCTTGATGTAATACAGTTTTTATTTTATTTATTTATTTAATTATTATTAGTTATTTATCTATATTTTAATTCATGTTTTTATGTATGGGGGAAAAAGGGGGGGGGGGGGGAGGAGTGATCCAAACATTTATCATGGCAAGGGTAACATTTTTTATTTTTTTTTTTTTTTTTGTGCGCAATGCTATAGCTCCATAGGGAGCCACAACACTGCACACACAGATCACTTGCCATGTATTAACATGGCAATGATCTGGGTTGTCAGTGATTGATTGCTCAAGCCTGAATTTCAGGCTTGGAGCAATCAATCCACGAGCGGACGCGCAGGAGGCAGGTGAGTGACCCTCCTGCTGCGTTCCAGCTGATCGGGACATCGCGATTTAATCGCGATGGTCCCGATCAGCCCGACTGAGCAGCCGGGACGCCTATACATACATTCAGATGCGGCGATCAACTTTGATCGCCGCATCCAAAAAGGTAATGCCGGACATCTGCCCGATCGGCGATGTCCGGCATTAGCACGGGTCCTGGTTGCTAATAGCAACTGGGACCCGACGGCTATGATGCGCGCTCGCCTTGTGAGCGCGCATTATAGCTGGGAACACGCAAATGGACGTTAATAAACGTCCATTTGCGCAAGGCTATACAAAACAGCCGCAGCAACCCAGGGGGCCGCCACCGCAGACGGAGGGGACAGCAACGGGGAAGGAGGCAAAGCGCGCACATAAGGAGCACGCCTGGCAAAGGGGCTCGGGCCAGGGGCAGAGAAGTGGATTGGAGGAACGGGCAGGGAAAAGGATTAAAGGTACGGGAAGGGGATTAAAGGAACGGGGCAGGGAAGAGGATTAAAGGAACGGGCAGGACGGGCGGACGGGGGGTGGGGGGGGGGTCAAAGGAGGGCGGGACTGTGAGAGGGCGAGAGGTCCGCCAGCCTCCCGAACCTAACGCCAGGGTGCAACAGGAGGGGAGGCCAGCTCAGCCACAAGTGAGCATGCCAACCCTCACCCTACTGCTCCATCCGGGCCATAATATAAGGGGCAGATACATACCAACCGGCAGACAAAACTCCGGGTCCTGGGCAGATTGAGGGGGGAAGGGAGGCACCACAGCTATAAATACCCAGGGGAGGGCCTCTGAAAGCCCGGGAAACTATTAAACCCCTGATTGGTGCACTCCTTCCCCCCCCCACCCATGGGACATACCACTGTAGCCATTTGCAAGTTTTACAGGCGGGGGAGGGGGCTAAAAACCTTGCCTGTATATTTCTTAACCTCTTACTGCTCACCAGTCAGGGGGCAAGCTAGTTATGCACAGCTTGCCCCTCCAGAATGCCTGCTGAAGGATTTCAGCAGGCATCCAGTTCCGATCTCTGCCCGGCGAGCGGCAGAGATCGAAAATACAACAGGACGTTCTCTAACGTCCTTGGGCATTAAAGCCCAAGTAGTGGGGACATTAGAGAACGTCCTATGTCCTTAACAGGTTAAGGAGCACTCTGCCCCCAGACATCATGAGGGAGAATTATCAAAACCTGTCCAGAGGAAGCGTTGCTGAGTTGCCCATAGCAACCAATCAGATCGCTTCTTTCATTTTTCAGAAGCCTTTTCAAAAATGAAAGAAGCGATCTGATTGGTTGCTATGGGCAACTCAGCAACTTTTCCTCTGGACAGGTTTTGATAAATCTCCCCCCATATCCCTATATGTTCCCTATCTTATATAAGATGTCTGATCTCTGGCCCGACACCCCAGAGATCCGCTGCACAGAGCGAACTCCACTCCGTGCCAGAGCGACAACAGCTGCCATGCCCCCTCCCATAGACATTAAAGGGGTACTCTGCCCCTAGACATCTTATCCCCTATCCAAAGGAGAGGGATAAGATGTCTGATCATGGGGGTCCCCAGCGGCGGGATCTCCCTGCTGCACCCGGCATTCGTCCAGAGCGTTGGGTGAAGCGCCGGAGGCTCATGACATCACAGCCACGCCCCCTCAATGCAAGTCTATGGGAGGGGGCGTGATGGTCCTCACGCCCCCTCCCATAGACTTGCATTGAGGGGGGCATGGCTGTGACATCACAAGCGGGGCGTGACTGTGACGTTACGAACCTCCACCCCGCATCGCAAATCATCCAGCACGGAGCGAAGTTTGCTCTGGGGATCAGGAGCCGAGATCCCGGGGGTCTCCAGCGGCAGGACCGCCGCGGTCAGACATCTTATCTATCCTTTGGATAGGGGATAAGATGTCTAGGGGCAGAGTACCCCTTTATTATCAGCCCTAATCCTGTATCTGTATAACTTGGAGTGTAGTATCTGTATAACTTGGGGTATAGCTATGGAACAGCAGTCTCCAAACTATGGCCCTCCAGATATTGCAAAACTACAACTTCCAGCATGCCCGGAAATACCAGATTTTTTGTTGCAAGTCGAACACATCTATGTCAGCTTTGACCAAAATGCAGGTTCCACGCAACTGCAACCAAGCAAGCTACTTATGACTTCTCTGCCATTTGGTTATTTAAAAAATATATATATACATTTTAAGCCAAATTGCAACTGTAACAAAGTTGCATGATAGAAAGATGCAGGCAAATTGCACTAATCCTAACCCACGTAGCAGTGAATCCTTACCATAAAGCAGTGTTTCCCAACCAGGGTGCCTCCAGCTGTTTCAAAACTACAACTCCCAGCATGCCCGGACAGCCAAAGGCATGCTGGGAGTTATAGTTTTACACCATCTGGTGGCACCCTGTTTGGGGAAGCCTCATTGGAAACATGCTGAAGAGTCATTGTCTATATCTTATTTAACCACTTAGTGGCCCATATTGAAGTAGTGAAGGAATAAAGAGGTGGCTGAGTTTGTGCTCTTTCCATTTATATCTATGGGAGCTACAAAAACAGTAAGGTCTCATTCACACAGCAGAATTTCCAGGCTGAATCCAGCAGAAAAATTCAGCTTGGAAATTCTGTTGCAGCGAAGTCACATTGTTTTCAATCAGATTCTGCTGCACCGTGCAAATGGCGGAATTTCTGAAGCGGAAACATTCGGGCATAGGAATTCTGATTCCTGCCTCTGTCAAAATGATTGTCAAGTCAGTTCTTTCTCTGAAATCTGCTCGGAAATGCATTCGAGACGGCACACTTCCGAGCGGTCCTAGTGCCGACATGTTCTCCCGGCCCCTGCTGTTTGCAGAATGTCCGCCCAGAAGTTTTGAACCTGATGAAGGCTGGTGATATCACAGAAAACTGTTTATTCTTAACACATCACAATGATCACAATGTGATCCGCTATAGATAATGCACAATTTTAGCAAAGAACATTGAGCAGATTCTGTTTCATTGTCTTCTGCGTTTGACATGAGAGAGCGTCTCAAGAAAGCCCTGGAAAGTATTGGAGGGGAGGGGCGCATGACAAGGGTGTCTGCGCAGCATGGGTAATTTGAAGGGGTCAGGGCGGAGGGCTAGGGGAGTGGCGATAGCGAAGGGGTATTAAAGGAAAGAGGATAGGGGAGGGGTGTCATAACGGTGGGAAAGGAGCCAGAGAAGACGTCGTTCCCACCCACCCGCCCTGTTATTTGCTCTGATGTCATGGCAGCGGGAGTAGGGGGAAGGCTTGGAGGCACATTTGCAGGTATATGCTGGATGCAAGGAGTGGTCAGCTGGGTGAGGGTACCCAGCTTGGATATTCCCCTGCGGGATTGGGCCCCAGGGAGGGGTAGGGACTCTGAAAACGGTGCCCCGGGGTCCGGTGACATACGGCCAGTGGTAATAAGTAGGAGGTCCCATTACAGGTGATGGAGGAAGTGGAGAATGTGCGAGGTGCCTTCGGGTCTTCCCCCTTATTGTTTGATAGCAGGAAGTTTATGTTATATATGATGTTGTTTAATAAATTGGGCTGCTGTGGCCGTTTATACACCAGTAATGTGTCAGTGTTTTATTGGGAAGGGAGTGTTCAAGGGGTGTATAACAGCAGCAGCTAGACCATCCCTTAGTCAAGAAATAACTAGTTCGCAAAGAGGTGATATGTCTCCACCTGCAGGTCACTGGCAGTATTGCATTAGTTCTCTCTTTCCAGATGACAGGTCAGTGTGACATTCCAGGCACTTGACAGAGATTTTTTTTCTAACAAACCAATGTAATCTGATCTCCTAATCTCTTTAGCCCAGCTAATCCTCAATTTCAAAAATTTAGAATTATACTTTTTAAAACTGATGCCCTGCAGGTCGCATTTAAAAAGTACCTGACAACAAATAAACTTTTCTAAACTAACTCAGGCTATGTTCTCTAACTAATTCTAACACTTCTCCCACCCTTAAAAAAAAATGTCAAAGCTTTAAAGGAGTGGTCCAGTCTTGAAAAATGTACCCCCTATCTTAAGGATAGGGGATAAGTTTCAGATTGCGGGGGTCCGACCACTGGGACTCCATCCCCCCCCCCCACACACACACATGATCTCCCATACAGGTAAGGGTGCGAGTTGACCACCACACGTAGTGGCGGCTGACACACCACCTTAATATAACTCTGTGGCAGAGCCGGAGCGCTGCCTTCGGCAATCTTCGGCTCTGCCATAGCGCTGTATTGAGGGGGCGTGTCAGCCTCCACTTCCTGAGGTCGCAGGGGGCCCCAGCCATCAGACCCCCCGCGTTCTGAAACTTATCCCCTATCCTTAGAATAGGGGATACGTTTTTCAGGACTGAACTACTCCTTTAACCCCTAAAGGACTGAGCCCTTTTTTGCAATTCTGACCACTGTCACTTTATGCATTAATAACTCTGGGATGCTTTTACCGTTTATTCTGATTCCAAGACAGTTTTTTTGTGACATATTCTTTTTTAACATAGTGGTAAATTTTCGTCGTTACTTGCATCCTTTCTTGGTGAAAAATCCCCAAATTTCATGAACATTTTGAAAATTTTGCATTTTTGAAACTCTGCTTGTAAGGAAAATGAATATTCCAAATAAATTATATATTGATTCACATATACAATATGTCTGCTTTATGTTTGCATCATAAAGTTGACATGTTTTTACTTTTGGAAGATATTGGAGGGCTTCAAAGTTCAGCAGCAATTTTCAAATTTTTCACGAAAATTTCTAAATCTGAATTTTTCCGGGACCGGATTTGAGGGTCTCTCATGTTAGAAATACCCCATAAATTACCCCCTTATAAAAACTGAACCCCTAAAAGTATTCAAAATGAAATTCAGAAAGTTTATTAACCCTTTAGGTGTTTCACAGGAATAGTAGCAAAGTGGAGGGGCAAGCTGTGCATAACTAGCTTGCCCCCTGACTGGTGAGCAGTTAAGGGGTTAAGAAATATACAGGCAAGGTTTTTTAGCCCCCTCCCCCGCCTGTAAAACTTGCCAGTGGCTACAGTGGTATGTCCCATGGGTAGGGGGGAAGGAGTGCACCAATCAGGGGTTTAATAGTTTCCCGGGCTTTCAGAGGCCCTCCCCTGGGTATTTATAGCTGTGGTGCCTCCCTTCCCCCCTCAATCTGCCCAGGACCCGGAGTTTTGCCCTCCCTCCCTCCCTTTTTGTATCTCTGTTTATAGTAAGTCACAGCTTGGCGGTAAGAAGACGGTGAAAGCGGGGTCAACCCGGGGTAGACCTCCACACAGGACAGTGTGGCAGCACCTCTCGGGTTGGTAAGAAGCCAATCGGTGTCTTTGTTACAGTTAAATTGTTATTTATATAAGTAATTTTATAAATAAAGCTGTGGCCGATTCCCACCCACGGAAAAGTTAAATTGTTGTTGTGTCAGTTATTATTTAATTAATTATTGTAATAAGGGGGAGGGGTAGTTATAGCCTGCTCGGAGCTAATTGGGTCTCAACAGTCTGAAGGAGAAAATTCTAAATCTTAATTTTTTACACTTGCATGTTCTTGCAGAGCCATTTTTTTAATTTTAAAGAAGTAAAAGGAGAGAAATCGCCCAAAATTTGTAACCCAATTTATCTCGAGTAAGGAAATACCTCATATGTGGATGTAAAGTGCTCCGTGTATGCACTAGAGGGCTCAGAAGGGAAGGAGCGACAATGAGATTTTGGAGAGTGAATTTTGCTGAAATGGTTTTTGGGGGGAATGTCGCATTTAGAAAGCCTCCCATGGTGCCAGAACAGCAAAAAAAAAAAGAAAGACACATGGCATACTATTTTGGAAACTACACCCCTCAAGGAATGTAACAAGGGGATCAGTGAGCCTCAACACCCCACAGGTATTTGATGACTTTTCATTAAAGTTGGATGTGTAAATGAAAATTAAAATTTTTTCACTAAAATGCAATTTTTCCCCCAAATTTCACATTTTTACAAGGTGTAATAGGAGAAAATGCCCCCCCAAAATTTGTAACCCCATTTCTTCTGAGTATGGAAATACCCCATGTGTGGACGTCAAGTACACTGCGGGCGAACTACAATGCTCAGAAGAGGAGTCACATTTGGCTTTTGGAAAGCAAATTTTGCTGAAATGGTTTTTGGAGGGCATTTCGCATTTAAGAAGCCCCTATGGTGCCAAAACAGCAAAAAAAAAAAAAAAACACATGGCATACTATTTTGGAAACTACACCCCTCAAGGAACATAACAAGGGGTACAGTGAGCCTTAACACCCCCACAGGTGTTTGACAACTTTTTGTTAAAGTCGAATGTGTAAATGAATTTTTTTTTCACTAAAATGCAGTTTTTTCCCCAAAATGTTACAATTTTACAAGGGGTTATAGGAGAAAATGCCCCCTGAAATTTGTAACCCCATTTCTTTTGAGTATGGAAATACCCCATGTGTGGACGTCAAGTGCACTGCGGGCGCACTACAATGCTCAGGAGAGGAGTCACATTTGGCTTTTGGAAGCAAATTTTGCTGAAATTATTATTTTTTTTTTGGGGGGGGGCATGTCGCATTTAGGAAGCCCCTATGGTGCCATAACAGCGATAAAAACCACATGGCACACTATTATGGAAACTACACCCCTCAAGGACTGTAACAAGGGGTACAGTGATCCTTAACACCCCACAGGTGTTTGACAACAAGTCGGATGTGTGAATGAAAAAATTAATTTTCACAAAAATGCATTTTTCCCCCCAAATTTTACATTTTTATAAGGGGTAATAGGAGAAAATACCCCCAAAAATTTGTAACCCCATCTCTTCTGAGTATGGAAATACCCCATGTGTGAACGTCAAGTGCACTGCGGGTGAACTACAATGCTCAGAAGAGAAGGAGTCACATTTGGCTTTTGCTCAAATGGTTTTTAGGGGGCATGTTACATTTAGGAAGCCCCCCTATGGTACTAGAACATTGGACCCCCCACATGTGACACCATTTTGGAAACTACACCCCTCACAGAATTTAATAAGGGGTGCAGTGAGTATTTACACTCCACTAGTTTTTGACAGATCTTTGTAACAGTTGGCTGTACAAATTAAAAATTACATTTTTCATTTTCATGGACCACTGTTCTAAAAATCTGTCAGACACCTGTGGGGCGTAAATGCTCACTGTACCCCTTATTACATGAGGGGTGTAGTTTCCAAAATGGGGTCACAGGTGGCGGGGGGTCCATTGTTTTGGCACTATGGGGGCTTTGTAAACACACATGGCCTTCAATTCCAGTCAAATTTTCTCTCCAAAAGACCAATGGCACTCCTTCTCTTCTGAGCATTGTAGTTCGCCCGCAGAGCACTTTACATCCACATATGGGGTATGTTCTTACTCAGAAGAAATGGGGTTACAAATTTTGGGAGGCTTTTTTTTCCATTTTTCTCTTGTGAAAATGAAAAATTTAGGGTAACACCAGCATTTTAGTTAAATAAACATTTTTTTTTTCATTTTCCCATCCAACTTTAATGAAAATTCGTCAAACACCTGTGGGGTGTTAAGGCTCACTATACTCCTTGTTACGTTCCGTGAGGGGTGTAGTTTCCAAAATGGGGTCACATGTGGGTATTAATTTTTTTTGCGTTTATGTCAGAACCGCTGTAAAATCAGCCACCCCTGTGAAAATCACCAATTTAGGCCTCAAATGTACATAGTGCGCTCTCACTCCTGAGCCTTGTTGTGCGCCCGCAGAGCATTTTATGCCCACATATGGGGTATTTCGATACTCAGGAGAAATTGTGTTACAAATTTTGGGGGTCTTTTTTTCCTTTTACCTCTTAATAATAAAAAGTATGGGTCAACACCAGCATGTTAGTGTAAAATGTTTTATTTTTTTACACTAACAGGCTGATGTAGACCCCAACTTTTCCTTTTCTTAAGGGGTAAAAGGAGAAAAAGCCCCCCCAAAAAAATTTCGCCAGAGTACGGAAATACCCCATATGTGGCCTTAAACTGTTACCTTGAAATACGACAGGGCTCCGAAGTGAGAGAGCGCCATGCTCATTTGAGGACTAAATTAGGGATTGCATAGGGGTGGACATAGGGGTATTCTATGCCAGTGATTCCCAAACAGGGTCCCTCCAGCTGTTGCTAAACTCCCAGCATGCCTGGACAGTGAGTGGCTGTCCGGAAATGCTGGGAGTTGTAGTTTTGCAAGATTTAGAGGGCCACGGTTTAGAAACCACCGCACAGTGATCTCCAAACTGTGGCCCACCAGATGTTGCAAAACTAGAAATCCCAGCATGGCCAGACAACAAACTGCTGTGTGGGCATGCTGGGAGTTGTAGTTTTGCAAGATCTAGAGGGCCACATTTTAGAGACCACTGCACAGTGATCTCCAAACTGTAGCCCTCCAGCTGTTGCAAAACTACAAATCCCAGCATGCCCAAACAGCAAACAGCTGTCTGGGCATGCTGGAAGTTGTAGTTTTGCAACATCTGAAGGGCTACAGTTTAGAGACCACTGTAGACCTCCAGATGTTGCTAGGCAACTTACTGGCTTCCGTAGTCTACACCAGCTGCCGCCGCCGATGATAATTGACCTCCGGCACCAGTCCCCGTCAGTTTCCCCGTTCTGCCCGGACTACTGTGGGTGGGCAGAACGGGGGAACGGAACTTTAACCCCCCCCCCGATCTGCTATTGGTTTGTGACCGACCAATAGCAGGGATAGGAAGGGTGGCGCCCCTGCCACCTCAGTCCTATCCCTTCAGGGGGATTGTGGGTGTCTTGGACCCCCCGATCCCCCTTATTCTCCGGGTCACCGGAGACTCGTATGACCCGGAATCACCGCAGATCGCCGGTCTGAATTGACCGGCGATGTGAGGCAGTCGCTGACATGGGGGGGTCCCAGGCCCCCACTCGACAATGTGCCGGGATGCCTGCTGAATGATGCTTATCAGCTGCTGTATGCTCCACAGGAAGCTGTGTTTTTCTTTTCTGTCTGACCACAGTGCTCTCTGCTGCCACCTCTGTATGTGTCAGGAACTGTCTAGAAAAGGAGCAAACCCTGTAGTAAACCTATCCTGTTCTGGACAGTTTCTCACATGGACAGAGGTGTCAGCAGAGAGCTCTGTGGTCAGACTCTAAAGAACTACACAACTTCCTATGGAGCATACAGCAGCTGATAAGTACTGGAAGGGTTAAGATTTTTTAATAGACGTTATTTACAAATCTGTATAACTTTCTGGTACCAGATGATTTGAAAAAAAAATGTTTTTCACCGGAGCACCCCTTTAAGGTTTTTCTAACATTTTGTATATACAGCAACCGTGCAGAAGTATTTATGTCTACAAACAAACCCTGTGTATAGCCTGATTCCCTCTGTCTGTAGATTAGTGTAGGATTAGAATTATAAAACAGATGGAACCAAACTAGGAAAGTGCCTTTAGGTCAGTGTTTCCCAACTAGGGTGCCTCCAGCTGTTGCTAAACTACAGCTGTTGCAAAACTGGCTGTCCGGCATGCTGGGAGTTGTAGTTTTGCAACAGCTGGAGGCACCCTGGTTGGGAAACTCTGCATATCACAGAGGGGTCCAAGTATCATGTCAAGATTGGATTCATATACAGTACAGACCAAAAGTTTGGACACACCTTCTCATTCAGAGTTTTCTTTATTTTCATGACTATGTAAATTGTAGATTCACACTGAAGGCAACAAAATTATGAATTAACACATGTGGAATTATATATATAACAAAAAAGCCACCTTTTGCTGTGATTACTGCTGTGCACACTCATTCTCTTGATGAGCTTCAGGAGGTAGTCACCTGAAATGGTCTTCCAACAGTCTTGAAGGAGTTCCCAGAGATGCTTAGCACTTGTTGGCCCTTTTTGCCTTCACTCTGCGGTCCAGCTCACCCCAAACCATCTCGATTGGGTTCAGGTCCGGTGACTGTGGAGGCCAGGTCATCTGGCACAGCCCACCCATCACTCTCCTTCTTGGTCAAATAGCCCTTACACAGCCTGGAGGTGTTTGGGGTCATTGTCCTGTTGAAAAATAAATGATCGTCCAACTAAACGCAAACCGGATGGAAAGCATGCCGCTGCAAGATGCTGTGGTAGCCATGCTGGTTCAGTATGCCTTCAATTTTGAATAAATCCCCAACAGTGCCACCAGCAAAGCACCCCCACACCATCACACCTCCTCCCCCACACCATCACACCTCCTCCTCCACACCATCACACCTCCTCCTCCATGCTTCACAGTGGGAACCAGGCATGTAGAGTCCATCCATTCACCTTTTCTGCGTCGCACAAAGACACGGTGGTTGGAACCAAAGATCTCAAATTTGGACTCATCAGACCAAAGTACAGATTTCCACTGGTGTAATGTCCATTCCTTGTGTTCTTTAGCCCAAACAAGTCTCTTCTGCTTGTTGCCTGTCCTTAGCAGTGGTTTCCTAGCAGATATTCTACCATGAAGGCCTGATTCACACAGTCTCCTCTTCACAGTTGTTCTAGAGATGTGTCTGCTGCTAGAACTCTGTGTGGCACTGACCTGGTCTCCAATCTGAGCTGCTGTTAAGGCTGGTGTTTCTGAGATTTCTGGTGACTCGGATGAACTTATCCTCCGCAGCAGAGGTGACTCTTGGTCGTCCTTTCCGCATGTCAGCCAGTTTCTTTGTAGCTCTTGATGGTTTTTGTGACTGCACTTGGGGACACTTTCCACCTAGAATATGACATATTTTCAGTTGTTTCACACTTTTTTGTTATTTCTATAATTCCTCATGTGTTAATTCATAGTTTTGATGCCCTCAGTGTGAATCTACAATTTTCATAGTCATGAAAATAAAGAAAACTCTTTGAATGAGAAGGTGTCCAAACCTTTGGTCTGTACTGTGGTTGTGTAGTTAGTAACAGCAGGGGGGAGATCAACACAAAATTATTACAAAAGAAGTTACATACAAAATATGACATCACAACGTCCAGGTCTGGTAGGAGTGAGATGAATAGAAAAGAGGGTCGGGGGCTCACACTACGTACAATATATACCGAGGTTTCTGTGTTACACGTAACCCCACGTGTCAAAAGAGATGAAAAGATAATGCATTGAATTGATACAGACCTCTAGGTTTATATATATATATATATATATATATATATATATATATATATATATATATGTGTGTGTGTGTGTGTAAGTGTTGAAATGCAAATAGCCAGATAAATAAAGGTGGGGATATAAATATAAGTTAGTTAATAATCAATGTGGATAGTAAATATAATTGTAGGCTAGTTGTATAGATAGTATAATGGTATTTATTAGGTAAAATTATATTTACTATCCACATTGATTATTAACTAACTTACCGTATTTATCAGGGTATACCACGCACCGGCCTATAACATGCACCCTCATTTTACCAAGGATATTTGGGTAAAAAATAGTTTTTTACCCAAATATCCATGGTAAAATGAGGGTGCGTGTGTGCGCGTGTATACCCCGATACATCCCCAGGAAAGGCAGCAGGAGAGAGGCCGTCACTGCCCGCTTCTCTTCCCCTGCCTTTCCTGGGGTTTAGAGCCCTGCTGCTGACGCTTCTCTCCCCCTGGCTATCGGCGCCGCTGCCCGTTCTCTCCCCCTGACTATCGGTGCTGGCGCCCCATTGCCGGCGCCGATAGCCAGGGGGAGAGAAGCGGCGCCGACAGACAGGGGGAGAGAAGGGGCAGCGGCACCCATTGCTGGTGCCTACCCCCCCCCCCCCCCCATCCCCGGTTGCATAATTACCTGTTGCCGGGGTCGGGTCCGCGCTGCTTCAGGCCTCCGGTGTGCGTCCCATGCGTCCTTGCTATGCACTGCATGGCGCGGCCCAATGAGGAGTGATGCCTTTGTGCCGCGCCGTGCAGCGCATAGCATCGACGCATGGGACCCACACCGGAGGCCTGAAGCAGCGCGGACCCGACCCCGGCAACAGGTAATTATGCAACCGGGGATGGGGGGAGGCAGCGGCGCCGGCAATGGGTGCCGCTGCCCCTTCTCTCCCCCTGGCTGTCGGCGCCGCTCCCCCATTGACGGCGCCGCTTCTCTCCCCCTGGCTATTGGCACCGGCAATGGGGGAGAGAAGGGCCGGCAGGGGCAGAGAAGCCGGCAGCGCTGGCGGTCTCTGCACCTGCAAAGCCGCTGCAGTTCATTGATTTAAAGCGCCCGCTTTAAATCATTGAACTGCAGCGGCTTATCGGCGTATAACACGCAGGTAGACTTTAGGCTAAAAATTTTTGCCTAAAAAATGTGTGTTATACGCCGATAAATACGGTATATTTATATCCCCACCTTTATTTATCTGGCTATTTGCATTTCAACAATTACACACACACACACACATATATATATATATATATATATATATATATATATGTATATATATATATATATATATATATATATATATACCTAGAGGTCTGTATCAATTCAATGCATTTTCTTTTTAGGAGTGAGATGAACATGAGCAGCTGCTTAATCCCCATTTTGCTTCTGAAGGTAACTTAAAGAGATTTGAGGATATCACATTTCATTTCTATTTGTTTATTTAATTTTTAAATGGATATTCCAATATCATAAAATTGTATGCAAATAAAACTATCACCCCAAGATCTATAATTGTGTTATCACAGAGGGTACCGGCTATAGCATACTTTTTCTTGATTCACCCCTAACCGGAAGTTGTATAGTTCTCTCATTGTCTGTTGTTTCTGAGCTCTAGCCCTACCCCCCTGAGTGATGTCATCACCTCGGACCAGTCACCTATATCATCATCTCCTTGTCTTGTACACATATATACTATATCTATATTGGGATATTTAGATAAAAAAGTGGTGTTTTTATACAGTGCTGCCTTTTGCTGACAGAGGAGCAGACAGGAAATGCGTACAGATACTGCAGACTGTTCTGCTGTGTTACAGAATGTTCTGCAGCAGCTCTGAGCGGGGAACTGGCAGGAGTGCTGTGGGAGTAGGCTGGGTGGGAGAAATGGGATAAAGAGTTAAAGGGGTACTCCCGTGGAAAACTTTTATTTTTATTTTTTTTTAAATCAACTGGTGCCAGAAAGTTAAACAGATTTGTAAATCACTTCTATTAAAAAATCTTAATCCTTCCAGTACTTTTTAGGGGTTGTATACTAAAGTGAAATCCAAAAAAGAAATGCATTTCCTCTGATGTCATGACCACAGTGCTCTCTGCTGACCTCTGCTGTCCATTTTTGGAACTGTCCAGAGCAGGAGAAAATCCCCATAGCAAACATATGCTGCTCTGGACAGTTCCTAAAATGGACAGCAGAGGTCAGCAGAGAGCACTGTGGTCATGACTTCAGAGGAAATGCATTTCTTTTTAGGATTTCTGTTTAGTATACAGCCCCTAAAAAGTACTGGAAGGATTAAGATTTTTTAATAGAAGTAATTTACAATTCAGTTTAACTTTCTGGCACCAGTTGATTTTTTTTTTAAATGTTTTCCCTTTTTTAAACATTTTCCCTTTAAGGAAAAGCCAGCGGAGGTTGGAGTAGTAGAGCAAGGTGGAAATACAACCCTGATGGAAGCTTAAGGTGCATGGAAGCTCTGTGACCTGCTCCTTAAAGCGGTACTCCAGTGGAAAACAATATTTTTCATATCAACTGGCTTCAGAAAGTTAAACAGATTTGTAAATTACTTCTCTATCAAAATCTTAACCCTTCCAGTACTTATCAGCTGCTGTATACTACAGAAGAAGTTGAGTTGCTCTTTTCTGTCCGACCACAGTGCTCTCTATTAAAACCTCTGTCCATGTCAGGAACTGTCCAGAGTAGGAGCAAATCCCCAAAGCACAGATTTCCACTGGTCTAATGTCCATTCCTTGTGTTCTTTAGCCCAAATAAGTCTCTTCTGCTTGTTGCCTGTCCTTAGCAGTGGTTTCCTAGCAGATATTCTACCATGAAGGCCTCACACAGTCTCCTCTTCACAGTTGTTCTAGAGATGTGTCTGCTCTAGAACTCTGAGTGGCATTGACCTGGTCTCCAATCTGATCTGCTGTTAAGGCTGGTGTTTCTGAGATTTCTGGTGACTCGGATGAACTTATCCTCCGCAGCAGAGGTGACTCTTGGTCGTCCTTTCCGCATGTCAGCCAGTTTCTTTGTAGCTCTTGATGGTTTTTGTGACTGCACTTGGGGACACTTTCCACCTAGAATATGACATATTTTCAGTTGTTTCACACTTTTTTGTTATTTCTATAATTCCTCATGTGTTAATTCATAGTTTTGATGCCTTCAGTGTGAATCTACAATTTTCATAGTCATGAAAATAAAGAAAACTCTTTGAATGAGAAGGTGTGTCCAAACCTTTGGTCTGTACTGTGGTTGTGTAGTTAGTAACAGCAGGGGGGAGATCAACACAAAATTATTACAAAAGAAGTTACATACAAAATATGACATCACAACGTCCAGGTCTGGTAGGAGTGAGATGAATAGAAAAGAGGGTCGGGGGCTCACACTACGTACAATATATACCGAGGTTTCTGTGTTACACGTAACCCCACGTGTCAAAAGAGATGAAAAGATAATGCATTGAATTGATACAGACCTCTAGGTTTATATATATATATATATATATATATATATATATATATGTGTGTGTGTGTGTGTAAGTGTTGAAATGCAAATAGCCAGATAAATAAAGGTGGGGATATAAATATAAGTTAGTTAATAATCAATGTGGATAGTAAATATAATTGTAGGCTAGTTGTATAGATAGTATAATGGTATTTATTAGGTAAAATTATATTTACTATCCACATTGATTATTAACTAACTTACCGTATTTATCGGGGTATACCACGCACCGGCCTATAACACGCACCCTCATTTTACCAAGGATATTTGGGTAAAAAATAGTTTTTTACCCAAATATCCATGGTAAAATGAGGGTGCGTGTGTGCGCGTGTATACCCCGATACATCCCCAGGAAAGGCAGCAGGAGAGAGGCCGTCACTGCCCGCTTCTCTCCCCCTGCCTTTCCTGGGGTTTAGAGCCCTGCTGCTGACGCTTCTCTCCCCCTGGCTATCGGCGCCGCTGCCCGTTCTCTCCCCCTGACTATCGGTGCTGGCGCCCCATTGCCGGCGCCGATAGCCAGGGGGAGAGAAGCGGCGCCGACAGACAGGGGGAGAGAAGGGGCAGCGGCACCCATTGCTGGTGCCTACCCCCCCCCCCATCCCCGGTTGCATAATTACCTGTTGCCGGGGTCGGGTCCGCGCTGCTTCAGGCCTCCGGTGTGCGTCCCATGCGTCCTTGCTATGCACTGCATGGCGCGGCCCAATGAGGAGTGATGCCTTTGTGCCGCGCCGTGCAGTGCATAGCATCGACGCATGGGACCCACACCGGAGGCCTGAAGCAGCGCGGACCCGACCCCGGCAACAGGTAATTATGCAACCGGGGATGGGGGGAGGCAGCGGCGCCGGCAATGGGTGCCGCTGCCCCTTCTCTCCCCCTGGCTGTCGGCGCCACTCCCCCATTGACGGCGCCGCTTCTCTCCCCCTGGCTATTGGCACCGGCAATGGGGGAGAGAAGGGCCGGCAGGGGCAGAGAAGCCGGCAGCGCTGGCGGTCTCTGCACCTGCAAAGCCGCTGCAGTTCATTGATTTAAAGCGCCCGCTTTAAATCATTGAACTGCAGCGGCTTATCGGCGTATAACACGCAGGTAGACTTTAGGCTAAAAATTTTTGCCTAAAAAATGTGTGTTATACACCGATAAATACGGTATATTTATATCCCCACCTTTATTTATCTGGCTATTTGCATTTCAACAATTACACACACACACACACACACATATATATATATATATATATATATGTATATATATATATATATATATATATATATATATATATATACCTAGAGGTCTGTATCAATTCAATGCATTTTCTTTTTAGGAGTGAGATGAACATGAGCAGCTGCTTAATCCCCATTTTGCTTCTGAAGGTAACTTAAAGAGATTTGAGGATATCACATTTCATTTCTATTTGTTTATTTAATTTTTAAATGGATATTCCAATATCATAAAATTGTATGCAAATAAAACTATCACCCCAAGATCTATAATTGTGTTATCACAAAGGGTACCGGCTATAGCATACTTTTTCTTGATTCACCCCTAACCGGAAGTTGTATAGTTCTCTCATTGTCTGTTGTTTCTGAGCTCTAGCCCTACCCCCCTGAGTGATGTCATCACCTCGGACCAGTCACCTATATCATCATCTCCTTGTCTTGTACACATATATACTATATCTATATTGGGATATTTAGATAAAAAAGTGGTGTTTTTATACAGTGCTGCCTTTTGCTGACAGAGGAGCAGACAGGAAATGCGTACAGATACTGCAGACTGTTCTGCTGTGTTACAGAATGTTCTGCAGCAGCTCTGAGCGGGGAACTGGCAGGAGTGCTGTGGGAGTAGGCTGGGTGGGAGAAATGGGATAAAGAGTTAAAGGGGTACTCCCGTGGAAAACTTTTTTTTTTTTTTTTTTTTAATCAACTGGTGCCAGAAAGTTAAACAGATTTGTAAATCACTTCTATTAAAAAATCTTAATCCTTCCAGTACTTTTTAGGGGCTGTATACTAAAGTGAAATCCAAAAAAGAAATGCATTTCCTCTGATGTCATGACCACAGTGCTCTCTGCTGACCTCTGTTGTCCATTTTTGGAACTGTCCAGAGCAGGAGAAAATCCCCATAGCAAACATATGCTGCTCTGGACAGTTCCTAAAATGGACACCAGAGGTCAGCAGAGAGCACTGTGGTCATGACTTCAGAGGAAATGCATTTCTTTTTAGGATTTCTGTTTAGTATACAGCCCCTAAAAAGTACTGGAAGGATTAAGATTTTTTAATAGAAGTAATTTACAATTCAGTTTAACTTTCTGGCACCAGTTGATTTTTTTTTTAAATGTTTTCCCTTTTTTAAACGTTTTCCCTTTAAGGAAAAGCCAGCGGAGGTTGGAGTAGTAGAGCAAGGTGGAAATACAACCCTGATGGAAGCTTAAGGTGCATGGAAGCTCTGTGACCTGCTCCTTAAAGCGGTACTCCAGTGGAAAACAATATTTTTCATATCAACTGGCTTCAGAAAGTTAAACAGATTTGTAAATTACTTCTCTATCAAAATCTTAACCCTTCCAGTACTTATCAGCTGCTGTATACTACAGAAGAAGTTGAGTTGCTCTTTTCTGTCCGACCACAGTGCTCTCTATTAAAACCTCTGTCCATGTCAGGAACTGTCCAGAGTAGGAGCAAATCCCCATAGCAAACGTCTTCTTCTCTGGACAGTTCCTGACATGGACAGAGGTGTCAACAGAGAGCACTTTGGTCAGACAGAAAAGAACAACTCAACTTCCTCTGGAGCATAGAGCAGCTGTTGAGTACTGGAAGGATTAGGATTTTTTAATAGAAGTCATTTACAAATCTGTTTGACTTTCTGGCACCAGTTTATTTGTAATAGATAGATAGGGGATAAGATGTTTAATTGCGGGGGCTTGGAGCTGCCGCGTTTGTGACATCATGCCACTCCCCCTCCATTCATTTCTATGGGAGGGGGCGTGACGGCTAGTACGTAGCCATCACACCTCCTCCCATAAACCTGAATGGAGGGGGAGTGTCGGCCATGTTCGAAAGTCATCGGGCACAGAGTGAAGTTCGCTCTGTGCACCGAATGACAGGGGTGCTGCAGCGGAGATCGCGGGGGTCCCCTGCGGTGGGACCCCTGCAATGAGACATCTTATCCCCTATCCTTTGGATAGGAGATAAGATTTTTTCAGCAGAGTATCCCTTTAAGGTGCCCATACATAAGGTGCCGACGGTTTCATCCTATAGTATACCATAAAATGCAACCTGCCAACTCTCCCCTGACAGAGGATGATGATGGAGAGAAGAGTTGGGTGGGCTGGATTTTTGCCACTGAATCTTTTGGAGGGATAAGCCAGCACCAGAGCTGTCTGGCTTTGGCTTACTCCTCCCCTGTTCATAGAAGAAACATGAACATTCAACTGTGCAGGAGGTTCATGTGTATGTTCATTCGGCCGCCAGTTATTGAAAATGTATGGCCAAACATACATTGGAAAAGCCCTTGAAGTTGAGAGGTCCTTGCTCAAGTCCTTCTCACCCCTGAGAGAGTCAACGGGGGTGTTTTATGTAGTCAGTGTAGTGTAGCCAGAGATCTCCTGGGTACACTTGGAGCTGAGAGCCCCTGCAAAGCACCGGAATTACCTTGACAAAGGCAGCATGGACAAGTAGTATCACTTGGTGAAGAATAAATCTCCTTGCGGCTGATACACTTGAATGCATGATGGTGCTGCGGCTTTCTTTTTTACACTTGAGTATTGTTGGGGCAGCAAAATCAGCTGCAGAAAATCTGCAGCAAAATGCACGCGTAAAAGAACCTTTAAGCATAGGGTCACACACAGCGCAACCGTAGGGTATTTCAATCTGCAGATTGGCCCGTTGCCAGTAGTCAAAGTAACTGCAGAGTATGCTCCCAGCTGCGGCCGACCCGGCCGCAGCTGGGAGCATGCTCTGCAGTTACTCTGACTACCGGCAACGGGCGCATCCGCAGATTGAAATACGTTGCGGATGCGCTCTGTGTGACCCTACCCTAAAGGTATTTAAAGTAACTATGCATGTTGTGTTGATAAAATGGTAAAAGTCTAAAGTGGGGGTGGATACTTATGCAAGGCACTGTATATCATCCTATACGAAATGGCACGAACATGGTTTTCACATGGGGCTTGCACTGCTGCATCTTACAAAAAATGATATCACTAAGGAAACAATGTCATACAGATGCCAGCAATAGGATATTCTGTGGCTTCTCAAAAAGTTTTATGTCCTAGATATCGAGCCGCTCTGACGCACCCATTGAGATTACAAAAAAATCCCATTCCTAAAACTTCTTTTCTGTGCATTGGGGAAGTTCAGTTCAGTTTAATGGGGGAATTACTAAGTTTCCTGTGTAACTCAATGAATAAATCAAATTTATGGAAGAACATCAATGTCGATAAAGCAGCGTGAAGATATTGTAACTCTGCATCGCGTGATGTCCCAGTACAGGATATAGTCCCGTACAGTACTTAAGCCCCGTCAGGTTGAGCCCCTCTGTGTCCTAGGGGCTCTCCTGCAGTGTCTCCCCCATAGTGTTATATGTATTATGTATGAAGGACCTTTGAGGATCTTTGAGTTAGTCACATGATAATGTGGTCACATGTTTAATTCACATTATCCAGAGAGCACCAGCTAACCAGGTGACCTGCAGATTGACCTATGGGCTCCTTGCACAGCCCCCTTTATAAGGAAGGGAAGAGCTGCAATCTGCCTCTTTGATCATTCATTGCTCTTAGATCCTGAGGTCCAGTTCAGCCCAGACGTCTCAGAGACAGTGTCCTGCACATCTGGAGGCCTCAAGCCTAACTGACAGCCACATGTCAGTAAGTCAAGTCATCTCTGTCTGCTGTCACTATCTTTAGTCAAGTCAAGTCTATTATAGTCAGCGTGGCTGTCCTAAAGTCTGTCCAAGTCACTGCAAGTCCCAGCAAGCTGTAAGGTCCCCTCCGTGTTACTGGTCACCTCTCTGGGATTCTGGCCTAGCTGTAAAGACTGTACCATCTGTCTACCTCAGTAAAGCTACGGTTAAAGGGGTACTCCGCCCCTGGCATCTTATCCCCTATCCAAAGGGGCGGAGCCGTGACATAACGATGCTCCGGCCCCTGTATTGCCCGTCATTACGTGCAGAGCGATCTCGCTCTGCGCAGTAATGATAGCGGGGTGCTGCAGCAGCGATCCCGGGGGTCCCCAGCAGCGGGACCCCGGCGATCTGACATCTTATCCCCTCTCCTTTGGATAAGGGATAAGATGTCTAGGGGCAGAGTACCCCTTTAACCCTAACCTGGCCTTGGACTTTTATTTGCCCTGCCTAACTAGGACTAGTAGAGCTACCTCCGGGTGGTTACATAGGTAAACCATGCCCTGGCGTCACGAACATTTAGGGGTTAATGCCTTCTGCCCCTGGGCTACAACATCTGCCCCAAACACCTCACATCGCACCCCCGTGGCTCACCACAATCGTATTTGTACCCATTCATATACCTAAGCATCATTCTCTATATCCTACCCCATGCTCAGTAATACTTTTTGTATTATATCCCAGAATTACCTGAGCCATCGCCTGCCTAGTTGACTACTAAATCCATGTTCACGCATTGGAATTTTCCTAACGAAACCTGGCAGCAAAATGCAACTCGGAAATTTAGTTGCAGCAGAGTCCCATTGCTTTAAATGGCATTCTGCTGCACCGTGCACACGGCAGAAAGACCTGCCGCGAAAATCCCAATCACAATTGTCATGTCAACTCTTTCTGCGGAATCCACTGGGAAATGTCCCAGCGCCGGCGGAACATGCTATTTGCGGAATGTCCGCCCGTGTTTTCCGGTCAAACATTCTGCAAAGATTCCGCCGTGTCAACAAAGCCGGAAAAATATAGGGGGAGATCTATAAAAACCTGTGCTGATGAAAAGTTGCTGAGTTGC
Source organism: Hyla sarda (assembly GCF_029499605.1). Lineage (NCBI taxonomy): Eukaryota > Metazoa > Chordata > Amphibia > Anura > Hylidae > Hyla > Hyla sarda. The sequence goes on along the minus strand of NC_079190.1, from coordinate 30,918,135 downwards.
CCGTAGCAACCAATCAGATCGCTACTTTCATTTTTGAAAAGGCCTCTGAAAGTGAAAGAAGCGATCTGATTGGTTGCTATGGGCAACTCAGTAACTTTTCCTCTGGACAGCTTTTGATAAATCTTCCCCATAGTGTTGTTTACTTTCAGAGTTGAGCGAACTTACAGTAAATTGGCTGGTAGCGAACCTCGCGGCTCGGCCCTTGATTACTTTAGTCTGCATAAATTAGTTCAGCTTTCCAAGGGCTCCAGTTGCCTGGAAAAGGTGGATACAGTCCTAGGAGACCTAAGACTGTCATCCCAGACTTTTCCAGGCAACCAGAGCCCTTGGAAAGCTGAATTAATTTATGCAGACTAAAGTAATCAAGGGCCGAGCCGCGAGGTTCGCTAGCAGCCAATTTACTCTAAGTTCGCTCAACTCTATTTACTTTAATACATTTATTCTAGGATTTATAGTTTTTTTTTCTTCTTTAGGTTGTATTCACACTTACAGTATCCTGCGATTCGATGCCGTGCTCAGTCATTTAGTTTACATTAAAATCTGCCACATAAAATCTGCAGCTTCAAATCCTGCGCCTCAAATATGCGCAGGATACTGTACGTGTGAATACACCCTAAATATATAAAAAATAAATAAATGAATATAAATAAATAAATCCTAGAATATAGCTATATACTATATGACTATCTGTAGTATATCTTTACTTACCTCCCGTTTTAAACCTGTATTTGTTCGGGGAATCTTGCGCTTATTCATAAAAATAAATGACATCATCGCGGTTGATCGATACAGACGAGGAACACTAACCGGGAGAACACTGCTACATTCACCGCGAAGAAAATCAATACTCGCTTATTTGTCAAACCTGCAACCTGCCGGGGGAGTTCAGGGTCCTTCCAAATTCTTCTCAGGCAGATCATCAATGTTTGCCTAAACCTGCTTTGCTTTCTGTGTACCTGGTAGCAGAGTCATACTATCATACTACTCCTTTTGGTGAAAGTCATCTCGCTTCGTTCTCCGGCAGCGTCCAGGTTACCAGGTATGGCAGTGTAATATGTTGATTATGTAAGATATATAATGATAGAATAGTAGTTCTCTAATAGAATTTAGTAGCAAGCCTGTTAGGAATACAAATTACTGTACTAATGTGAAATACAAGCTGTAACAGCAGTGTTTCCCTACCAGGGTGCCTCCAGCTGTTGCAAAATGCAACTCCCAGCATGCCCAGACAGCTTTCTGGTCAATGAGGTGTCCATTGACCAGTCCCCTTATGCACAAAGCCTCCACCTATGTCCAAGTGACTGATTTTGCTCCTTTTTGGGACCATGTGTAATTGGATGTGGATTACCTGCAGAATTTCTGCAGAGTATTTGCGGCAGAAAATCCGCAGTGGATTTTGCTACCAATGACTTCCATGGGTCCGAAGGAAAATCTGCAAATCTGCCTCTATTGCGGATTTTCTGCTGAACGATTTAAGTCAACGGTAGCAAAATCTGCTGCGGAAATTCTGCAGGTTATCCGCCTGTGTGAATGTACCTTCTCACACGGCAGAATTTCCGCATGCTGAATTCCGCACAGATCCCACATGTAGATTCTACCTCAAATGAAAGCCCATTAGACTTCTATGGGATTCCGCACTACCATTCACCCAAATTCCGCACAAAATCTGCACAAGCCAGAAACCACCCAAATGAATGCGGAATTGGTGCGGATGTGCGGAAATTCTGCCGTGTGATTTCCGCCTAAGGGTACATTAAGACGTAGCATATACGCTCCCAATCTTATGCTGCTAAATTGATGCTGCAGATTTTATGCTGTGTAAATCAGCATAAGGCTATGTTCACATGGCGGAATTTCTGTGCCGAATTCTGTCCAAATTTACTGCACGTTCAGTTCAGTGGGATTTCTCTGTCCATTCACACAGAGGAATTTCCGCTATGGAAATTCTTCATTCCACAAAATTACAAGAACAGTAATATTACAGAAATCTGCTCAGAGCCCCGTTGAAGTTACTCAGAATTTGATCAGAATCTGTGTTTCGAAATTCCGCAAGTCTGCAGAAAATCCGCATTCTGCTCTCCTGCGCCGAATTTGAGTGGAAAAGCAGAATTTCCACCATGTGAACATAGCCTTAGAATGTGTTCGCATGTAGGGCCTCATGTTCTAGGATTGCCCCTTTTTTCCCTCCCGCTTTTTACCATTTTTGTTTTCTATGCATGAATAGGGCTCCACACGTCTTTAAACTTTGGCACATCAGAAATGCGCCAAAGTGCGCCAAAGATTATAACAATCACAATCTGAAAAAGCACCAAAAACAGGGTGAAAATCATCATCATCAACGACTCGGCGTGTACAACCACATCCACATTTTGGAAAATGGGCAAAAAAGTGATGAATTGGTTGGAATAAAATAGCACAATGTTAATAAATATAAATACATTTTGCAATGCTTATTTTTTAACCAAAATTTAAAGAAAAGCGCAATAGTAGATGATCCCCGTAGTGTACACACTGCAGATTTTAAGCTGTGTTCAGTTATTTATACACAGTACATTGATTTGCACAGTATAAAATGAGGGTCTTTTTTTGTGCCGTGATCTGTAGTTTTTATCGGTACCATTTTTGTTTTTATGGGACTTTTTGATCCCTTTTTACTTTATTTTTCTGATATGTAAACTGACCAAAAATCTGTATTCTGGCCTTTGGTATTTTGTTATGTTTATGCCATTGACCGGGCACTGTTATTAACATGATATTATAATAGTTCTGACACTTCAGCACGCAGTGATACCACATATGTTTATGTTTCTTTTTTTTTCGTTTACATCATTTATTTTTAAAAAAAGAATGGGTGTGATTTAAAATTTTATTAGAAAAGGAGTTAATTCACATTTATCAACATTTCTTTTTAATGTTATTTACAATTTTTTTGGCCCTATAGGGGACTATTACCTATAATATTTCGATACATATACTGAATAATGATATGCAGCAGACTGAGTGTTGAGCGGCATAGGCCATATTCGAATTTGCGATATTTCGCGAATATATGGACGAATATTCGTCATATATTCTCAAAATTAGAATATTCGTAATATTCGCGTTTTATTTTCGCATATGCGAAAATGTGCATATGCGAAAATTAGCTTATACAAAAATTAGCATGAACGAAAATTTGCATATGTGAAAATTAGCATATGCGAAAATTCATACGCCAGTCTCACACAGTAGTATTAGAGCCTTCTTTACAACACACAAGCTGGAAGCAGAGAGGGATGATCACTGTGATGTGTACTGTGAAAAAAAAAAAATAATATTTTTTAAAACGAATATTCGTAATTATGAATATATAGTGCTGTATTCGCGATATTCGAGAATAAAATTTGCATTGCGAATATTCACGAGCAACACTAACTGAGGAGTACATCACTTATTACCACACTCTGTTGTTGTGTTCTTCTTTTAAAACAAAATATGTTACCGTATTTTTCACCGTATAAGACGCACTTTTTCTTCCCCAAAACTGGGGGGGGGGGAAGTTGGTGCGTCTTACACAGCGAATACACACCTATCGGGTCGGTCCCTGCGGCCATCAACGGCCGGGACCCGCGGCTAATAGAGGACATCACCGATCGCGGTGATGCCCTGTATTAACCCTTCAGACGCGGAGATCAAAGCTGACCGCCGCGTCTGAAGCGAAAATAACACTAACCCGGCTCAGTCGGGCTGTTCGGGACCGCTGCGGTGAAATCGCAGCGTCCCGAACAGCTTACAGGACACCGGGAGGGACCTTACCTGCCTCCTCGGTGTCTGCTCTGTGCCGGGATCCCCTGCATGGCCGGCGCTTTCCTTCGACGTCATCACGTCGTCGCGCACGCGGTCCCATCATCCAATAGGAGCGGCGTGCGTAGCGACGTGATGACGGCGACGGAGAGCGTGGATCCCGGGGAAGAAGACGTCCGGAGTGTCGGGGACACCCCGGGGACGCGGCGACAGCGATGGAGCGACATCCAGGGCAGCGATGACGGGTCCGGAGCGGCGGGGACATGTGAATATTACCTACTGTACCAGTGGTCAGCCAACGGCTGTCCGGGCATGCTGGGAGTTGTAGTTTTGCAACATCTGGAGGTCCGCAGGTTCAAGACCACTGTTGGGTTCAGAATCTTTTTTTCCTAGATTTTGCACCTTTAACCCCTTAAGGGGTTACCGGTACGTCCTTGGTCCTGCTCTCCTGATATAACGCGGGGTTACACAGTAACCCCGCGTCATATCACGGCGGGCCCGGCGTCATAGTAAAGCCGGGACCCACCTCTAATAGCGCGCAGCGCCGATCGCGGCGCCGCGCGCTATTAACCCTTTAGCCGCTCGCTCAGAGCTGAGCCGCGCGGCTAAAAGTGAAAGTTGCCAACTAGCTCAGTCGGGCTGTTCGGGATAGCCGTGGCTAATCGCGGCATCCCGAACAGCTTACAGGACAGCGGGAGGGCCCCTACCTGCCTCCTCGCTGTCCGATCGCCGAATGACTGCTCAGTGCCTGAGATCCAGGCCTGAGCAGTCATGCGGCAGAATCGTTGATCACTGGTTTCTTATGAGAAACCAGTGATCAATGATGAAGATCAGTGTGTGCAGTGTTATAGGTCCCTATGGGACCTATAACACTGCAAAAAAAAGTGAAAAAAAAAGTGAATAAAGATCATTTAACTCCTCCCCTATTAAAAGTTTGAATCACCCCCCTTTTCCAATAAAAAAAAAACACAGTGTAAATAAAAATAAACATATATGGTATCACCGCGTGCGGAAATGTCCGAATTATAAAAATATATCATTAATTAAACCGCTCGGTCAATGGCGTGCGCGGAAAAAAATTCCAAAGTCCAAAATAGTGTATTTTTGGTCACTTTTTATATCATTTAAAAATGAATAAAAAGCGATCAATAAGTCTTATCAATGCAAAAATGGTACCGTTAAAAACTTCAGATCACTGCGCAAAAAATGAGCCCTCATACCGCCCCATACACAGAAAAATAAAAAAGTTATAGGGGTCAGAAGATGACAATTTTAAACGTATTAATTTTCCTGCATGTAGTTATGATTTTTTCCAGAAGTCCGACAAAATCAAACCTATATAAGTAGGGGATCATTTTAGTCGTATGGACCTATAGAATAAAGATAAGGTGTCATTTTTACCGAAAAATGTACTACGTAGAAACGGAAGCCCCCAAAATTACAAAACGGCGTTTTTTTATCAATTTTGTCGCACAATGATTTTTTTTCCGTTTCACTGTAGATTTTTGGGCAAAATGACTGATGTCATTACAAAGTAGAATTGGTGGTGCAAAAAATAAGCCATCATATGGATTATTAGGTGCAAAATTGAAAGAGTTACGATTTTTTAAAGGCAAGGAGCAAAAAACGAAAATGCAAAAATGGAAAACCCCCGGTCCTTAAGGGGTTAAAATTAGGTGCGTCTTATATGCCGGTGCGTCCTATAGGGTGAAAAATACGGTAATTAGTTATGGCAACTGTATGTTGTTGCATAAGTTGCGTATTGTGTAAGTTGTTTTTTCAAAATTTACACCTCAGTATTCTGATTGAATTGCTGTGCTGGCATTTTGAGGGGAAAAAAAGTTGGCGTGCATTACGGTTTGGGCGCTCGGGCTCAAAAAGGTTCGCCATCACTGCTTTAGAGGCTGCGACATCTAAATGGCCATTTTACCTTTCATTAGTGGTGCAAATCACCTTCCCACATTGCGTTAGCAGGCCTCGTAACTGCCTCTTCATCTATATCTCCTGCATTGACCTGTATGAACAATTTACCGTATTTTTCATCATATAAGATAAGACGCTCCGGCATATAAGATGCATCTAATTTTATAGGATAAAAATCTACAAAATAAAGATTCTGAACCAAATACAATGTAAAGTATAGGACGGTGATCTTCAACCTGCGGACCTTCAGATGTTGCAAAACTACAACTCCCAGCATGCTGGGAGTTGTAGTTTTGCAACATCTGGATGTCCACAGGTTAAAGACCACTGGTATAGGAGGTAGTACTCACGTGTCCCCGCCGCTCCGGACCCGTCACCGCTGCCCTGGATTTCGCCCTCCATCGCTGTCGCCACGTCCCCGGGGTGTCTCCATCGCTCCGGAGCGCGAAGACGTGATGATGAGGAAGGAGAGCGCCGGCCATGCAGGGGATCCCGGCACGGAGCAGACACCGAGGAGGCAGGTAAGGTCCCTCCCGGTGTCCTGTAAGCTGTTCGGAACAGCCGGGTTAGTGTCACTTTCCCTTCAGACGCGGTGGTCAGCTTTGATCGCCGCGTCTGAAGGGTTAATATAGGGCATCACCGCGAACGGTGATGTCCTGTATTAGCCGTGGGTCCCGGCTGTTGATGGCCTCAGGGACCGCCGCGATAGGTGTGTATTCGCCTAATAAGATGCACTAACTTTCCCCCCCAGTTTTGGGGAAGAAAAAGTGCGTCTTATACGGCGAAAAATACGGTAATGGTTGCTCATACAAGTCCTTTAGGGAGACAAAAAAAAATAATACAGAATTTTTTTTTTTTAAATATAAACGTAAAACCATTTTAATCCCCCACCCCCCACTTACAAAATAAAAAAACTAAACATATTTGGTATTGCTGCGTGAGCAATTGTCCGAATTACGGCTAGCAGCAGCAGCAGCAGGAGCAATAAAAAAAATAATAATAATTCCGCATCTGCATTTTTTTTTTGGTCACATCACATCCCAGAAAAAAATCAATAAAAAGAGTCAATCATAAAGTCTGATCTGCAACCAACTAGTATGGATAAAAGTACAGATCACGCGCAAAAAATACCCAACACACCATATTTTGGGCATATGCTTAATTAATTCATTTTTAAGTAAAAAAAAACTAATAAATCATTTAAAAAAAACTGTGGCTGTAACGTGCAGCCCTTACACAGCTAACAGATCCGCTTTACTTATGAGATGTTTTAGATGAGTGGTCTCAAACTGTGGCCCTCCAGATGTTGCAAAACTTCAACTTCCAGCATGCAACATCTGGAGGGCCACAGTTTGAGGCCGCTGTTTTAGTGGAATGTTCAATCCAGACATGTAAATATCCTCCATCATCGTGGACAGCTTTTCTCTAAACTGATCGTTGTGAGGGATCGGTAGATTTACAGAGCACAACGCAATGGAAACTGTTCCGTCCTCAACTGCATAAACAATCCCATCCAGGACTTCCGGTTCCGGCGCGGCCTGATGTAGACGGCGAACGCGTGTGCTCCTCCACCCCCGACTCCTATCAGCTAAGTACCGCTGCACTAACGGGCTTCAGAAGTCCCCGATCACCGCCCGACACCTCAGCCAGTCCGAGGGGATGGACAGGTACCTCCAACGTGGCGGCTCCTCCGGTACATCACAGCCCGCGCCTCCCCAACACACGCCACAAAACGCACCTGTCATGGCGGCGACGGCGGGACAGAAGCTGCGACCCGCTGCGGGAGTCCCCACACTGCCACCAATGAATGATACCCGCGTGGGGACACCGGGGACTGACGGGGCGACACCGCATGGCGGTTCTCAAAAACAGACACCACCTGCAGTCCCAGAATTGGCGCAGCCCGACTCTGCAGTGATGGCGGAGGCCGCATCGGGGGTGACATCACGGCCACCACAAACGGAGAGGCAGTTAAGCTCTGAGGTAACCGCTATGGAAGTCAGCCTGCCAGCTGACCCACACTTGGGACCACACACTGCCACCGTGGGCCCCTCACCCCCCGGGACTACTATTGCAACCCCTCAACTTTCCTCAGGGCCGGCCTTTTCCATAGACTACCAGCACCTGGCGAATGAAATGGCGTTGCGTATTACCCCAACTGTACGAAATATAGTGGAGGAGGTCCTAAAAGCAACTCTCCAAAACCTGAAACTGGAAGTACAGGAACATACTGGCCGCCTGTCAGAATTGGAGCACAGAACCTCCCAATTGGAGGATACCGACACGGCTGCAGCTAAACGCCTACATGGCATGGAATTGGAGATGATCCGCATTGGCGAGAAAATGGAAGACCTAGAAAACCGCTCTAGGCGTAATAATTTACGTATAGTGGGGGTTAAGGAGACAGTAGCACCTCTTGACCTGCAACGCTTTTGCGAGCGAGATCTTCCTAAGTCGCTTGGCCTGTCTCATCCCTGCAGGGTGGAACGAGCCCACAGAATTGGCCCATCTTCACACCCCCAGCCTAACCGACCATCTTCCACTCCGGAGGCCCGCCCCCGTCAAGTCATTCTTCGACTACTGGATTACAACGACAAAGTTGACATTTTGAGGGCGTACCGCCGTCTGACACAACCCCTGGAAATTCATGGAATGCGCCTGTTGATTTTTGAGGACTTCTCGGTAGAAGTGGCGAAACGAAGGAGGGCCTTCAGCACTGTTTGCACTAAGCTATTTCAGGCGAAATATAGATTACAACTTCAGTATCCAGCCACCCTGAGGGTGTTCCATCCTGACGGCTCTACCACCACTTTCAAGACTCCAGAGGAAGCGTCTTCATCAATAGACCAGCTGCTGTCCTCTTCCTCCACGTCATCTTCCGGTCCACCAGCCCGGACACCCACTCGTCGTTCGAGATCACCGAGGAGGAATCATCGTTCCCGCTCAGCACCTAGAGATTCGCAATTCTCTGCAAGCCAAAGACACCGACGTAGACGTCATCGCTCTCCAGGCCGTGGCTATGACAGCGACAGGCGATCTTCACCTGACTGAACACAGCTGTTCCTTGTTCCTTGTTCATGATGACTTCACCTTCTTCTCTTTGAGCCTTCTGCTGGGACTACGGGAATGATGAACCGGACGTCCAGGTTTTCTCTTTGTTTTTATCTTCCTCGCCTATATGGCGTTGTTATACGGAAGGTTTTCAATGTTGCCATATTCCAACCCGGCTTTGGTGCTGTAATGTTGCACGGCCGCACGGCAGGGTTGGCCTTTCACCTACCTGACTGAGGGACTTGACCATCTTAGAGGGGGTCGGGGGGAGGGGGGGGAGCATGGGCGTCCAGAAAGGTGTGATATTACTTTGATGCCTATGTCGGCCGAAAAAAGGAAGTCCATTATCCAAAAGGAAGGTTTTGCTAAATTAGCAACACTTTCTAGGATATTCTACAGGATGGTTAACTGTTATTTGCTTGTATACTGTTTTTGTTTTGTTTGTTCTTTCCCACAGCTTGGAACCTCTAGTGAAAACTACTGCCCAGTTTATTATCGGGCACCTATCCTGCCTTATAGAAACTTTACACGGTATTGCTTATTCAGGGTCATGTTTGGTATGCCCCCATTGCTGCTGTGCCCTTTCATATCTATTTACACATATATTATCTGTACAGCCCTCTATGAGGGATTGTCTGGATTGTCTTGATTTACCATGCCTAACATAATATCGTGGAATGTCAAGGGTCTTCGCTCCCCCCAAAAACGAAGACTTTTTATACGATATTTGAAGCGATTCCACCCGGACATTGTCCTCCTCCAAGAAACCCACCTAGCTGACTCAGATTTTTTTAGGTTACAGCAGCAATGGGTGGGGCAGGTGTTTGGTTCTCAGGCCCAGGATGGGAAAGCAGGAGTGGTCACTTTGATCCACAAATCTTTTGCTTTTGATCTTATATCACACGACACTGATGATGAAGGCAGGGTCTCACACTTACGACTTGACCACAATGGAGAGATCTTTAGCATTTATAACATATACGGTCCCAATGGGGAAAATAAGTCCTTTTTTCACGCTCTAGCAGACAGAATTCATGACGATAACACGACGAACAAAATAGTGGGGGGCGACTTTAACACAGTCCTCGACCCCCTAGTGGACAGAAAGGGCCCGACATCTCAAGCAATCCCCATACGTAGCAGAGACTGTGTATTGCCCCCTTTCTTAGACCAATTGGGACTGCTAGATGTGTGGAGAATGTCTCACCCGGATGATAGGGAATTCACCCATTTCTCCAATGCCCACTCTTCCTGGTCTCGTATAGACTATCTACTGACATCTCCGGAACTTTACTATAAAGTTAGCTCAGTAGACATTGGAGAACTGGCGTTGTCACACCATACCCCTCTCTGTCTGCGGCTCCTGCCCTCCTACCCCAAAGGGACAGATATTCTTTGGCGTTACCCCTCACTGCTGGCCAAGGATGATACCTTTCTCGAATTACTTAGGGGTTGGTGGTTAGAATATACCGTATATAATGGGGAACACCGCTCAGACCCAACTCTGTTCTGGGAATCGGGGAAGGCAGTATTAAGGGGAAAATTGATGGCACACGTGGCCCACCTAAAACGCACCTCTCTGAAAAATCTGAATGAAGCCAGTGCTCGACTAAGGGATGTCTATGCCACCTTCGTAGCCCACCCTACTATTCAGAACCGGGAGGAATGGAAATCGGCTAGAGCCAATTTTGAATTATGGTGGGATAGAAGGGAACGCCTAGGGAGGTCCCACTTTGAGGTAGATCTCTTTAGACACGGTAACAAATCGGGACGTCTACTGGCCCGTATAGCTAGGGGAAAGATACCTACCCCTCACATAACAGCACTTAAAGACTCCTCGGGAGTCACGCACAAAAACCCTCACTCCATTAACAAATTGCTGTCCTCCTACTATAGCTCGCTTTATGAAAACTCTCCCTCTGACCTTTCGGCGGGTGAGGCCTTCTTGAAACGGGTCCAACTTCCCACACTGACGGAAGAACAGAGGGAGATTCTTAATGCATCGGTGTCGGTGGAGGAAATACAGGGAGTTATCGGTCATCTCCATAACGGGAAGGCCCCGGGCCCAGACGGGTATTCAGGCGAATTTTATAAAGCCCTATCGGAGCAGATTGCCCCAGTCTTAAGGGATATGTTTCAGGTATTCATGTCTACGGGATCATTACCCACAGAAGCCTCTCTTGCACACATAAAAGTTTTGCCTAAACCGGGTAAGGACCTAACTGACCCAGGTTCCTATCGTCCGATATCTCTAATTAACCAAGACATCAAGATTCTATCAAAAATTTTAGCTGACCGTCTTTCTCGATTCATGCCAGCCTTAATCGGTTCCCATCAAGTGGGCTTTATTAGGAACAGATCAGCTACCATGAATTTGAGAACGGTTATGGCGGTTCTAGATCGCCTACAACATCAGCCCCAAAGGGGTGAAGCTCCTGCCTTGCTCACTTTGGATGCCGAAAAAGCATTCGATAATGTAAAATGGGATTGGCTGGGACTGGTGCTGGATGCGATTGGTATTCAAGGGTCATTTAGGAATTACATTTCTGGGATTTATGCAACCCCCAAGGCTAGAATACACACACCTGGTATCCTATCCACGCCCTTCCCTCTCTTCAAGGGCACCAGACAGGGTTGCCCACTCTCTCCCCTACTCTTTAATTTAGCGTTAGAACCCCTGGCGCTCTCCCTACTGTCTGAAAATATTTATCCTGGCATTAAGGTGGGGAAGAATGAAGTAAAATTGACAATGTTCGCAGATGATATTTTATTGTTCCTTGATGGCCCGACTGCTTCCCTAGGATGCATTCTTGAACATCTGAGAGCATTTGGGGCGTTCTCGGGTTACAAAATAAATGTGTCTAAATCGGAACTTTTACCCCTAGGTCCTTTCCGTCACCAGTGGCTTCCAGAGATATCAGGTATGGGAGTCCGCATTGCTGACTCCTCCATCACCTACCTGGGTATCAAAATAGGGAGAACGCCCGACACCATATATAGTTTAAACTATACTCCCCTCTTCTCCAAGATTAAAGCTGAATTACGTAAATGGGAAAAACTCCCCCTGAACTTTATGGGGAGATGTGCACTCATTAAAATGGTCAGCTTTGCGCGTCTCCTATACCCCCTGCAAACCCTACCACTTCTGTTAAAACATACTGACGTGAAAGGCTTAAACTCAGCATTCACCAAATTTATCTGGGCGGGGAAGAGGCCCAGAATCGCACTAAACAAATTGATGCTCAATGGGTCTGATGGGGGACTGAATTTTCCCAATGTAAGAGGATACAATCTATCATGTCTTTTTCGATTTGTTAATGACTGGATACATGGATCCTCTTATCATGCTCTTTACGGTCTAGAGAGTGAATTGGCGGCTCCATGGAACCTAGCAGTCCTCTTACATACTACATACTCTAAACTCCCCTCCATAGTGAAACGCTCTGTACTACTGAGGGATACGGTGGCATCTTGGAAGGAGGTCAGGAAGTTATATGGACTGCCTTACCTCTTATCCAAACATCTACCACTGGCGAAACATCCAGAGTTTCCCCCAAGACTTCCTCCTGAGGTGCTTGGCCTTTGGTCGGACAAGGGCCTCACGACGGCCAAGCACTTTATGGACGTTACTCAGAAACGATGGCTCCGACCATCCACACTGCTCTCCCTACACAACCTTCCCCCGTCTCATGCATTCCCTATGCAACAGATATGCTCCTTCTTCTTTAGTCGATTGCGTAACCTGTCCAAAGAGGCCACAAAGAACGAACTAGACTATCTTATTGGTTCGGAACCCTGTAAATTGTCCATCTCTATGATATACACATCCCTTAGGAAAGTACTACTGAAATTTACACCCTCTTCTATTTTTTCAGCGTGGACCTCATGGGTACCAGGAGACGATATTTCGGAATGTATCTTGAATGGGTGGAATATCATCCGTAAATGCATTATCAATGAGAGATGGCGTGAAACCTACTACAAAATGGCTCACAAAGCCTTATATGGGTTTAACATACTGCCTTCCCCGGATTTCCCCGATCGTATCACGGCCTGCCCTAAATGTGCTACCCCTTTGACGAATATGTGGCATGGAGTTTGGACGTGCCCCCATACAGAAAGATATTGGCAAATGATTATATCATACATCAGAGAGAAATGGGAAATGTCACTACCACATACACCAAGAGCCCTATTGTTTCATCAGTTTAGACCACCTGACTTGACCGACCAAGGCCCCACCAAAACACCCCAACTAGTTCACATTGTCCTCTTAGTGGCACTTAGGTGTATCTTCGCAGCCTGGCTCTCCCCTTCTGTTCCCACCATCACCATGGTCATATCGCAACTTAAATTGTTATGTGGGATAGATAGGCTTGATACTAAACGACACATGAACACAAACACGGCAAAATATTTCGCCAAATGGCAAGATTTTATTGTTACACACTACACATCAGCTGAAATCGAGGACATAGTTAAGCCCTTTAGCTCGACAGACTGGTACTGTCTTGGGGTTTTGAGTGATTCACTGGGTCCATTACGACTTACCTCTTGACCTTGACTTCTAACATACTACGAACGTGGCACGCCTAATTAGAGCGAGGCGAATGAATATTGTGATACTGCCGCGCATGTCCACTTGGGTTATCCATTAGCTGTGTGGAGTTTACAGTTTCTGGTTTTGTAATTTATTGAATGTTCTTATGGCTCCTATTCGACGATATTCCGCACTTAACTATCAATGTGTGATGTTTGTTTATAACAATGAAAATTCAATAAAATTTGTTTTAAAAAAAAAACAATCCCATCCATCATTGATGATATGAGGCTTATTGAGGCTTCTATGTAACCCTGGTCTGGATACATTGTATAGTAAATTGCCTTAAATGGACACTGTCAGATCTAAAAACTTTTAATATCATGTTAATGATGAAAATTAAAGACATTTTGTAATATCTTTGTTTTAAAAACTTTGAATATTTAATAAAGGAAATGGCTCCTGAAAATCCTACCACTAGGGGTCCTCATACCTATTGGGACACCAACCAGTCCTGCAGCAGCCTCAGGCTTGTCCATAAGTCATGGACAAGAGATGACTCATAGATAAGGCTGCATGAGCAGACACACCAATCACCGCCCACCACCACAAGGAGGGACACGCAACCCTCCAAAAACACACCAATCACCTCCCACCACTACAAGGGAGGGACACGCCCTCTCCAACAAAACACCAATCACCTCCCACCACTACTAGGGAGGGACACACCCTCTCCACATGAGAGGATTGACTTTCTGGACTGGACTGACTTTCTGCTCTCTAAGGCTTTGTTTACCAGGGGCGTGTCCAGAGTCTAGTCTCGGGAGGGGCACAATCAGAGTATCGTGTGGTGGTCGACCCGACCCCTCCAATAGACTTACATTGAGGAGGCGTAGTGTGATGTCATGCCCACGCCCCTCTTGACATCACACCACACCCCCTCAATGCAAGTCTATGGGAGGGGTCGTGTCGACCCCTGCAGCCCGCACCCAACATTCGGAACAAAATGTTCTGAACACTGGGGCAGTGGACTACCCCTTTAAATAGTTCCCCCCACATTAAGTTGGAAGCACAGTTCCCCCAACATTAGGTAGGCAGCAAAGTTCCCCCCACATTAGGTTGGCAGCACAGTTCCCCCACATTAGTTTGGCAGTATAGTTCCCCCACATTAGGTTGGCAGTATAGTTCCCCCCACATTGGGTAGGCAGTATAGTTCCCCCCACATTGGGTAGGCAGTATAGTTCCCCCACATTAGGTTGGCAGTATAGTTCCCCCACATTAGGTTGGCAGTATAGTTCCCCCACTTTGGCAGCATAATTCCCCCACATTAGGTTGGCAGTATGTTCCCCCACATTAGGTTGGCAGCATAGTTCCCCCCCCCCCATTAGGTTGGCGGTATAGTATCCCCCACATTAGGTTGGCAGTATGTTCCCCCAGATTAGATTGGCAGTATAGTTCCCCCACATTAGGTTGGCAGTATAGTTCCCCCACATTAGGTTGGCAGTGCCCCCCACAGACATACAGCCTTCAGCCATATACAGTGTATGGCTGGAGGCTGTATGCCTATGTTCTGCCCCACTTCAGATCTCCGTCCACCGCTCCTCCGGTCCGAGGTCACAATCTACTGCTATGGCCTATAGGTCCCGGTACCGGAGGAGTGGTGTTCGGAGCACCAAAGCTGACGTGCCGCTGGTAACTTACCATGCTGGCCAGCGCGCGTCCTCCTGCTCCCCCCCTCCGTTCCTATGGGCGACGCTCAGGACCTCAGTGGCGTCCCAGCATGCGCTACCTTTCAGCATCCCCTGTGTTTTTAAAGTTAACACGGGCCGCAGAGAGTTAACAGTGGCGTCCTTGTGTCCCAAAAAGATCTTTCAGGACACCGGGATGTCCTTAATAGTTATGGGGGAAATTAATCTGGGGGGAGGGGCAATTGTCCCAATGCCCCCCCTTGACCCGCCACTGATGTTTACATGGGTTAATGTCTGCGGACATTCCCCAGACAGTGAAGCACCGGCAGAACATGCATTTCCGTGCGGACTTCGCAGAAAGAATAGACATGTCTATTTTTTCTGCGGACTCCGGAATGAGGACTTTCCACCATATAGGCATCTAGTTTGATGCTACAGATGCGCTACTGACCGCCCCCAGAGTCAGCCTCCTACTTTGCCCGTGTGTCCTGGTTTGTCTGTTCATACCAGCAATACGCCGCTACCAGCCACTATGAGCAGGCACAGATTGAGCTGCGAGATGTACTCGAAACATTGCGTTTGCTACCTCTGTTGTCTGCGATGTCTGTGAGTACGCCGCGGGTGCGTGACTTGCAGCTCAGACTGTGTCTGCTCGCAGTGGCGTATTGCTGCTACAAGAAGACAAACCAGGTCATGTGGGCAAAGTAGGACGTTGACTCTAGGGGTGGTCAGTAGCGCATCCGCAGCGTCAAATGCGCTGTGGATGCGCTATGTGTGACCTTAACCGAAGGGGACCAGCTTTGATCTAGATCAGATTTCTCTGTGATAGACTTTCAATTCACTTATATTCTATGTATATTGGCCTTTTAGAACCATCAATGGTTTAAGGAGGTTTACATATATCATGAACTAGAATAGGGTTTAGTTGGAGGAGAAGTCTCACCACACCCTCATACATATAGCTGTATTATTAATATAATGGAATGATAACCTTTTCTAGGGGCTTAATCTAGAAGACTATCCATATTTTGATCGATATTGGAGATAACACCATGTTATATCTACCTACCTATTTGTGTGTAGTGTTGAGCGGCATAGGCCATATTCGAATTCGCGAATATTCGCGAATGTATGGACGAATATTCGTCATATTCGCGAATATTCGCATATTTGGAATATTCTCATTTTATTTTCGTATATGCTAATATTCGCATATGCGAAAATTTGCATACACAAAGATTAGCATTAGCGTAAATTCGCATATGCGAAAATAAGTATATGTAAATTTTCGTATATGCGAAAATTCGCGCGCCAGTCTCACACAGTAGTATTAGAGCCTTCTTACACCACATAAGCTGGAAGCAGAGAGGGATGATCACTGTGATGTGTACTGTGAAAAAAAAATATGAATATTCGTAATTACGAATATATAGCGCTATATTCGCGAATTCGCGAATATGTGATATTCGCGAATAAAATTCGAATTTGCGAATATTCGCGAGCAACACTATTTGTGTGTAGCAAGTTTGAAACTGGGATTATGCAGACTTAGAGGAACATAGCTGCTTTCTTCTACAACCATACTGGTCCTCCCTCAGGTTGTTTGTGACAGGGGCAGAGACAGCAGAGGGCCCCTGTGCAAAGAATGTGCTTCCCCCCCCCCCCATATGCCAATTGTTCAGGAACCACCCCACCCCTTCATATGTCACTTACTGAGGTGGACCCCCATATGTCACTTGCTCAGGAGGGCCCCCACCCATATCAGTTGCTCAGGAGGACCCCCACCCATATCAGTTGACAATTATTTATTAAGTCCCCCATATGCCGCAGCTCATTCAGGCCCCCCACATTAGGTAGCATAGTTTCCCCACATTAGGTAGCAGTTTCCCCACATTAGGTAGAATAGATTCCCCACATTAGGTAGCAGTTTCCCCACATTAGGTAGCATAGATTCCCCACATTAGGTAGCAGTTTCCCCACATTAGGAAGCATCGATTCCCCACATTAGATAGCATAGATTCCCCACATTAGGTAGCAGTTTCCCCACATTAGGTAGCATAGATTCCCCACATTAGGTAGCAGTTTCCCCACATTAGGTAGCATAGACCCCCCCCCCCCCCCCCACCCCACCTTTCCTCAACCCACAGACACACACACACAGATACACACACATAAACACACCTACCTGGCCTGCACAGCGCTTCTCCTTTCTGGCAGTGGCTTGACAAGTGACGTCGTCCTCCTGCGCAGGTCTGTGCGGAGGTACGTCACTGCTCACGTGTGTGTCGTGTGAGGGCAGAGCTGGTGCAAGGATTTTTGCCACCCTAGGCAAAACCTAATTTTCTGTAAACGTGGCTTTAGGCTGGGTTCTCCCACTTGTTTGTGAACGATATTACCATCAATGACTGAATAACACTGCCATACGAAAACAGAACAATGCCGCTATACAGAATAAAAACACCATAACAACAATACGGCCATACCGTGATTGAATAACAATGCCATACCAGAACAGAACAATACCCCCATATCGTGACTGAATAAAAATACCTACCATAACAGAAGAATACTGCCATACAGTGACTGAATAACAATATACCAGAACGGAACAATACCACCATACCATGACTGAATAAAAACACCATAACAGAACAACACCGCCATACCAGAATTGAACAATATGTCCATATAGTGACTGAAAAAAATGCCTGCCAGAACAGAACAATACTGCCATACCGTGACTGAATAACAATGCCATACAATAACTGAATAACAACACCATACAAGAACAGAACAATACCCCCATACCTTCACTGAATAACAACGCTATACCAGAACACAACAATACCGCCATACCATGACTGAATAACAACACCATACCAGAACAGAACAATACCCCCATACTGTGACTGAATAACAACGGCATACCAGAACACAACAATACCGCCAAACAATGACTGAATAACAACGCTATACCAGAACAGAACGATATCCCCATACCGTGACTGAATAACAACGCTATACCAGAACACAACAATACCGCCAAACAATGACTGAATAACAACACCATACCAGAACAGAACGATACCCCTATACCGTGACTGAATAACAACGGTATACCAGAACACAACAATACCGCCATACCGTGACTAACACTGCAATAACACATACCGTGACTGAATAACACTGCAATTTATATATATATATATATATATATATATATTATACTGTGTGTGCTAGAGGGTGTAATGCAGGGCAGATGGTATTAACCCCTTTGTGACCTATTCGTGACACCAGGTCAATACCACCCGAAGGTATACGGCTGGGCAATAATGACTCCGACGCCAAGTTATGGAACAACGGTAGCTGTACTGAGTTAGACAGGTGGAATAGTCTATACAGCTTGGCCAGGCCCAGGGAGGTGACCAGTGACTTCAAAGACCTTAGGGCTTGCTGGGACTTGTAGTGGACTGGGACAATGCTGATGCAGGCCACGCTGACTGGAGACAGGTTGACTTTGACTTGACTGACTATACCCTGTTTGTAGCTTACCAGCTCTGACTTGGACCTGGGGGTAGTGGACTTGTAGACTTGTGGCTGCTTGACAGACTTTAGACCTCCTCTGGACTCCAGAGACACATAGAATGTGTCTGCAGATAAGAACCATTTGGCCCATCTAGTCTGCCCAATAATCTGAATCCTATCAATAGTCTTTGGCCCTATCAGATATGAAAGATAGCCTTATGCTTATCCCATTCATGTTTAAACTCCTTCACTGTATTTGCATCAACCACTTCTTCTTTCCCTATACACCCAGAAGCACTTCCCTCTCTACTGCTAATACCTCTCCCTATACACCCATGAGAACTTACCTTTTTCTACTGCTAATACCTCTTTCTATATACCCATGAGAACTTACCTTTTTCTACTGCTAATACCTCTTTCTATATACCCTTGAGCACTACCCTCTCTACTGCTAATACCCCTCCCTATACACACATCAGCACTTCCCTCTCTACTGCTAACAGCTCTCCCTATCTCCCTATACAACCCATGAGTACTTCCCTCTATACTGCTAATAACTCTTCCTATACACCCATTAGTACTTCCCTCTCTACTGCTAATACCTCTTCCTATACACCCATTAGTACTTCCCTCTCTACTGCTAATACCTCTTCCTATACACCCATGAGCACTTCCCTCTCTACTGCCAATAACTCTCCCTATACACCCAAGCATTCTGCTAGCATTTCCTGTTGCTTTATTACATTACCTGTTCCCTGAAATAATCCCTTTCTTAGATACTGAGGTTAGGACTGTATCACATATTCTATATTCTTCCTATGGGTGTTTACACTCCAGGTACATTATCTTGCACTTATTTACATTAAATGGGAGGTCCCAGAGTTCTGACTATTTTTCTAGCTTTCCATTTCCAAACCTGTTACAGATCTTCATGTCATTACTAGACACTCATAGTATGGAGATCAGTTTAGCTCCTGCTCAGTTCATACCATAGGATTCCTATATTTTTTGTAGAGTTGCCCTTTGGATTTGTATTGATTATATGATGAGTTATACATTATAGCAGATGCTTCTTCTCCATGTTTCCATGTTAGCAGCCCCAAACAAAGCCCAATGGAGTCCTGTCACGACATGTCTGAAAAAATGTGTTTGCAAATTCTGGGAAAAATCTGAAGCGTCCACCTTTCTGCTTCATTGGTTCCTACCATATGTTGACTTGAAGCACATGTACAGTATGAACGGTTATTTCATAGTTTGCTTAGCAAATACACAAATCAATAAAGTTTCGGTTAAATCGTGGTGACGCAATACTTTCCATGGAAATGATGTATTGCGTGGTTGCTCCTCACATTGCTTTTGACCCCCTCTAACTAACCTCAGATTGTGCCCCCTGCTTCTGGTATTCACTGTACATATGTAAGGGTGTTGATCATATCCCCCCTTTCCCTTCTTTCCTCAGACTACAGATTTAGCTCTTGAAGTCTTTCCTGATATGTGTTATGCTTAAAGGGGAGCTCCCATTTATAAAAAAAACTTATCTCCTACCCTATGGAGAGGGGATAGGTGTCAGATCGCAGGGGGTCGGACTGCTGGGACCCCCCCTCAATCTCCCGCACTGTGCCCCCGCTCTCTGCATGAAAAGAGCGTTGCCGCTCACAGCACGAAGCTGTGTCTGACATGCCTCCTCCATTCAGCTCTATAGAAAGCTGCTGAGTGCATCGCTCCAGTTCTCCCATAGAGCTGTATGGAGGGGGCATGATGGCCGTAGCTTTGGTCGACATGCCCCATTCAGGAGGAGAGCTAGGGCTCCGTTTGGAAGACTGTGGGGGTCCCAGTTGTCGGACCCCTCACGATCTGACACTTATCCGCCATCCTCAGGATAGGGGATACATTTTTATAAACAGGAGTTCTTGTTTAAGACCTTCCACAATTTTTGTAGTCCAAATTTGGACCCGTACTATTTTATGAGTTTTGTTGGTAAGACCTCCAGAACTGCACACAGAATACCATGTATGGTCTCACTAGAGCTCTATTACAGTGGAATCATGATCCTCCTCTTCCTAGTGATTGTACCTCTAGCTATGCAGCATTCGGCTTGCTTTCCCTTCCACCTGGCCACATTGTTGACTCATTTTGAGACTGCCAGGAATCACTGCTCCTAAATCGTTCTCTCATGAAATCTTTACTACTGCCGGGATCACACGGCAGAATTTGTGTACTGAATTCTGCATAAATATTCTGCATGAATTTATAGCCAATTCACTTCAATAAAATCCCTGCAGCGGAAATTCTGCTGTGTGAATGGGACAGCGGAATACCATTGAAGTGTATTGGCTATAAATTCATGCAGAATTCAGTGAAGAAATTCTGCCGTGTGAAACCAGCCTAAGACCGCGTTCCCACAGCAGCAAATCCACATCAATTCCGCGTCCGCATTTGTTTTTGTAAAATTCTGCATCTTTTCCCCATTTGTGGAATTGATGCAGAATTTGTGCTCCGGAGTCTGGATGCTGTTTGCATGATTCCACAGCACAGTTAAAAAGATTGAATACATGCGGAAATCCACATATATTCTGCACAAATTTGGCAGAAATCAAGCCCCATTATCATTACCATTAAGTTTCTATCATATCCCCTCTGTCTCGTCTTTATTCTGTGGTGTCCACAGGGTTTT
This sequence comes from Hyla sarda, assembly GCF_029499605.1. NCBI lineage: Eukaryota > Metazoa > Chordata > Amphibia > Anura > Hylidae > Hyla > Hyla sarda. Next base: position 30,896,951 of record NC_079190.1, on the reverse strand, counting down.
AGTAAGAATACCTGATCACTTTGTGACGCCAGGGGACCATTATCCTATACACGGTCCAAGGTTTGGGACAGCTTCTCCTGGGCCAGACACGGGTAAATGAACCTACAGACATCAGGTTACGGATAATTGTGTTTACTGAGCTGGTGCAGATGTTATTACGCATGCAGCTAGCCTTGGTGTGAGAGTACAGCGTAACCCCTTGGTAGCCCTGTTGCCTTGCTGAGACTTGTGGTGCTTTCACCGGACAGAATTATACTGACTTGAGACTGTAGAATAAATCCTGGTCGCTAGAGTCCTGCCAAGGTACTGAAGACTGTTCAGCAGAGGCATGAATTTCCTCGTTGTGAGCAATCATTGCAGTATGACCAGTTGAGAGATCAGAGTATAAGTAGGCCTCTCCTCAGAGCACACGACCCACAGCACACCTGAGCCAAGCTGTTGCTCACTAACCACTAAACTAGAGACTGGCTAACTCCTCCCCTGCACCTCACTATACAGGGTCGACATTTGGGGTCTCATTGGCAGGCAGAGTCACATGGGGTTCACTGCAGGGTCTCATGGGTAACACCCTTAAAGGCACAATAACATATAAAACATTAACAGGAACAAAGAGGCAGCGATCCAGCACGTCAAACAAACGGGCAGCTTTATTGGAATTTGTGGCAAAACACACAGGTAAAAAAACATTCACTTCAGCATCAAACGCGATTCAAGCGCATGCGCGCTATTCATCGGTGACATCATGATTCTGTCAGGTAGGGATTTCATGTTAACTGAAGCGAATGGGGACCAATAACAATATTTGCATATTCCCACCTTCGGAAATCCTCCTCCTGAGAGACAATCATGTTTACAATGGAAAGGGTATTGTACAATAAAACAACTGTTTAAAAGAAGTTCTAAAATAGTGTTGCTCGTGAATATTCGCAATTCGAATTTTAATCGCGAATATCGTGAATTCACGAATATAGCACTATATATTCGCAATTACGAATATTCACTTTTTTTTGTTCACAGTACACATCACAGTGATCACTGATCATCCCTCTCTGCTCTTCGCATATGCGCATATTCGCGAATATTGAGCCCTCCCTTCTTTAATGGTATAGGGAACTAATGGGCTGACTAGTGCATTAACTCTTCGATTTTTTGCCTGTTGAAACCAATAGGCCCATTGTCGTCTATGGAGATCTCAGGGTATGTAAGACTATAAGATAAGCAGGAGGGTCTCGGCAGTACAGTGGATGGGAGACTGCCCGGTGGTTCGCGTCCCGGGGTGGGACACAGTGTTGTGGTTTAACTTTTTTACTTGTGATTGACAATTGTAGGTCAATTGGTAATTAAGTCTTTGAACGGTGGGAACTAGGTCAATTGGCAATTAACTGAGTGTTTGAACCATGGGAACTAGGTTAATGGGGTACCAAATATGGGTATTGGTGTTAATTGAAACTGGATGTAATGTGTAAGGCTGGGTATGAATGAATGAATGAATGAATGGGAGGTTAAGGAACATAATGGGATATTTATCAATACCTGTGCAGAATAAAGGTTGCCCAGTTGCCCATAGCAACCAATCAGATTGCTCCTTTCATTTTTCCAAGGACTTGTTAAAAATGAAAGAAGCAATCTGATTGGTTGCTATGGGTAACTTCACCACTCTTCCTATACACTGGTTTTGATGAATCTCCCCCATAGAGGGAGATTTATCAAAACCTGTGCAGAGGAAAAGTTTCTGAGTTGCCCATAGCAACCAATCAGATTGCTTCTTTCATTTTGCAGAAGCCTTGTGAAAAATTAAAGAAGAGATCTGATTGGTTGTTATGGGCAACTCAGCAGCTTTTCCTGGAAAGTAAAGTTTAACCACAACACACCCCATCCCACCCGGGACTCGAACCGGACAGTCTCCCATCCACTGTACTGCCAAGACCCTCCTGCTTATCTTACAGTCTTACATATCATCAGATCCCGATAGACCACAATGTGCCTATTTGTTTCAATGGGCAAAAAAATCACAGAGTTAATGCATTAGCCCATTAGTTCCCTATACCATTAAAGGGATGCAAACATTCGCATATGTGCATCAATTTTCATATATGCGCATAAAATGTTGCAAATGCGCATAGAAAAAAAAAGAATATAACGAATATGCGAATTTCGCGAATATATGACGAATATTCATCCATATATTCGCGAAATATCGCAAATTCGAATATGGCCTATGCCGCTTATCACTATTCTAAAACACATTGGGGGACATGTATCATTGCATTTAGACCATTTTTCACGTCTACAAATTTTGCGCAATTGCGCTTTTTTTGCATAGAGCTGCGTTTTTATTGGTGGACAGTTTTCTAAAGTTGTCACCAGTTTGGTCTACCGTACACCAACTAATCCAGTGGACTGGTATTTATCAATTGCGCCAAAAAAAAGTAGATGGTTTTTTTTGCGCAATTGCGCTTTTTTGCAAGAAAAGTAGTCTAAACCTAAGAGTGCTAGCAAGGACTCGTAGAAAATGGCAGACGGTGGAAGATGCAGGTGGGGGATGCAGGAGCCGTCTCTCAGCACTGCAGTACTACAACTACTCCCATCATGGGACAGAATCTGTCCCATAATGGGAGTAGTTGTAGTACCACAGCGCTGAGAGACGCACATCCCCTGTCTGCGGGACTCTATTGTGACTGTTAGGACTACTACTCCCATCATGGACAGACTCTGTCCATGATGGGAGTTGTAGTCCTGGGACTGAAGGACAGATCGCAGCAGGTCATTCTCCAGAGACCCGCTGCGATCTGCATTTATTAACTTAAAAAGCCGGCGGTACATGCGGCTCCACTGCGCTGCCGCCGGCTCCCGTATGCAGATGTCACTATTCATAATCCCCGCCTCTGGGAGAGGGGAGCTCTGATTGGTGGAAAGCTATTCACCACTATTAGCCAATCAGAGCTCCTGTCTTCTGGCGGGGATTATGAATTGTGACAGGTCTATACAGGGGAGCGAGTGGAGCCGCTTCTACAGTATATAATTGTTATGTGTACTGTACCCCCCCCCCCCCCCCAGACTAATACTGACCACTTCTATAGTGAGCGCTCGGACCGCTGTGTGATTGACAGGTCCCCAGCGCAAGTGTCCGGCCCCACTGACCTTTATATGTTATAACTCTTTATGATACACACTGCCCGTCCTCCTCTTCATTCTTCTGATACCGGAGACGAGCGGCTTCTGCTTTCACTATAGTCAGAGCGCCCCCTGCCGTTGTCTGGCCCCAGCCCCGTGCAGTGTGGAAGCAGGGAGGGGGCGCTCTGTCTATAGACTATGATACAGAAGCCGCTCGTCTCCGGTATCAGAAGAATGAAGAGGAGGACGGGCAGTGTGTATCATAAAGATTTACAACATATAAAGGTCAGTGGGGCCGGACACTTGCGCTGGGGACCTGTCAATCACACAGCGGTCCGAGCGCTCACTATAGAAGGGGTCAGTATTAGTCTGGGGGGGGGGGGGGTACAATACACATAACAATTATATACAGTACTGTAGAAGCGGCTCCACTCGCTCCCCTGTATAGACCTGTCACAATTCATAATCCCCACCAGAAGACAGGAGCTGTAATTGGTGTATAGTGGTGAATAGCTTTCCACCAATCAGAGCTCCCCCCTCCCGGTGGCGGGGATTATGAATCGTGACATCTGTATACAGGAGGAGGGGGGAGGGGAGTGCAGTGTTGCCGCTGGCTTTTTAAGTTAATAAATGCAGATCGCAGCGGGTCTCTGGAGAATGACCTGCTGCGATCTGTCCTTCAGCCCGAGGACTACAACTCCCATCATGGACAGAGTCTGTCCATGATGGGAGTAGTAGTCCTAACAGTCACAATACAGTTTCGCAGCTGGGGGATGTGTAAGAGCCATCCCTCAGCACTGCGGTACTACAACTACTCCCATCATGGGACACAAAATTTCCCATGATGGGAGTAGTAGTCCAAGGGCAGACTGACGGATCTCAGGGGTCTCACTCTTGAGACCCCTTGCAACTTCTCCGCCCCTGCCCCCTAGTGATGACATCATTAGGGGGCGGAGCTTCACAGTCCAGGCCTGAAGCCAGGGTGGTAAGTATGGCTCTGTGTTACGCCTAGCGCTCCGGGTCCCCGCTCCTCCCCGGAGCGCTCACGGCGTCTTTCTCCCTGCAGCGCCCCGGTCAGTCCCGCTGACCGGGAGCGCTGCACTGCCATGGCCGTCGGGGATGCGATTCGCACAGCGGGACGCGCCCGCTCGCGAATCGCATCCCAGGTCACTTACCCGTCCCGGTCCCCTGCTGTCTTGTGCTGGCGCGCGCGGCTCCGCTCTCTAGGGCGCGCGCGCGCCAGCTCTCTGAGACTTAAAGGGCCAGTGCACCAATGATTGGTGCCTGGCCCAATTAGCTTAATTGGCTTCCATCTGCTCCCTGGCTATATCTGATCTCCTCCCTTGCACTCCCTTGCCGGATCTTGTTGCCTTGTGCCAGTGAAAGCGTTTAGTGTGTCCAAAGCCTGTGTACCTGAACTTCTGCTATCCATCCTGACTACGAACCTTGCCGCCTGCCCCCGACCTTCTGCTACGTCTGACCTTGCCTCTGCCTAGTCCTTCTGTCCCTCGCCTTCTCAGCAGTCAGCGAGGTTGAGCCGTTGCTAGTGGATACGACCTGGTTGCTACTGCCGCAGCAAGACCATCCCGCTTTGCGGCGGGCTCTGGTGAAAACCAGTAGCCTCTTAGAACCGGTCCACTAGCACGGTCCACGCCAATCCCTCGCTGACACAGCGGATCCACAACCCGTAGCCGAATCGTGACAGTAGATCCGGCCATGGATCCCGCTGAGGTGCCGCTGCCAAGTCTCGCTGATCTTCCCACGGCGGTCGCTCAGCAATCGCAGCAGATTGCCCAGCAAGGACAGCAGCTGTCGCAGTTGACTGCCATGTTACAGCAACTTCTGCCTCTGCTACAGCAGCAACCATCTCCTCCGCCAGCTCCTGCACCTCCTCCGCAGCGAGTGGCCGCTCCTAGCCTCCGCTTGTCCCTGCCGGACAAATTTGATGGGGACTCTAAACTCTGCCGTGGATTTTTGTCTCAGTGTTCCCTGCATATGGAGATGTTGTCGGACTTGTTTCCTACAGAACGGTCTAAGGTGGCGTTTGTAGTAAGCCTTCTTTCAGGAAAGGCCTTGTCTTGGGCCACACCGCTCTGGGACCGCAATGATCCTGCCACAGCCTCAGTCCAGTCCTTTTTCGCTGAAGTCCGGAGTGTCTTCGAGGAGCCAGCCCGAGTTCTTCTGCCGAGACTGCCCTGTTGAACCTGGTCCAGGGTAATTCTTCAGTGGGCGAGTACGCCATCCAATTTCGTACTCTTGCTTCCGAGTTATCATGGAATAACGAGGCTCTCTGCGCGACCTTTAAAAAAGGCCTATCCAGTCGCATCAAGGATGTGCTGGCCGCACGAGAGATTCCTGCCAACCTGCAAGAACTCATCCATTTGGCTACCCGCATTGACATGCGTTTTTCTGAGCGACACCAAGAGCTCCGCCGGAAAAAGACTTAGATCTCTGGGCACCTCTCCCACAGTATCCGTTGCAATCTACGCCTGGGCCTCCCGCCGAGGAGGCCATGCAAGTGGATAGGTCTCGCCTGACCCATGAAGAGAGGAATCGCCGTAGGGAAGAAAATCTCTGTCTTTACTGTGCCAGTACCGAGCATTTCTTGGTGGATTGCCCTATCCGTCCTCCACGTCTGGGAAACGCACGCACGCACCCAGCTCACGTGGGTGTGGCGTCTCTTGGTTCCAAGTCTGCTTCTCCACGTCTCACGGTGCCCGTGCGGATTTCTCCTTCAGCCAACTCCTCCCTCTCAGCCGTGGCCTGCTTGGACTCTGGTGCCTCTGGTAATTTTATTTTGGAGTCGTTTGTGAATAAATTCAGCATCCCGGTGACCCGTCTCGTCAAGCCGCTCTACATTTCCGCGGTCAATGGAGTCAGACTGGATTGCACCGTGCGTTACCGCACTGAACCCCTCCTGATGTGTATTGGACCCCACCACGAAAGGATTGAGCTCTTCGTTCTCCCCAACTGTACCTCTGAGGTCCTCCTCGGTCTGCCATGGCTCCGGCTTCATTCTCCCACCCTTGATTGGACCACCGGGGAGATCAAGAACTGGGACTCTGCCTGCCTTAGGAAGTGCCTCTCCCCCCCTCCCAGTCCCGTCAGGCAAGCCTCTGTGCCTCCTCATGGCTCCCGTCCTTGTGTCACCCTGCCCCGTGCCAAGCTTCACCCTCTGCCCTCCCTCCCCATTCCAACTCCTGCTGTACTGCCTGCCGTTGAGGAAACCCTCCATTCTTTCCCGGTGTCCTCATCCCAGGGGAGGCAGTTACCGGACAAAAAAAAGGGGAGACCTAAGGGGGGGGTACTGTTACGCCTAGCGCTCCGGGTCCCCGCTCCTCCCCGGAGCGCTCACGGCGTCTTTCTCCCTGCAGCGCCCCGGTCAGTCCCGCTGACCGGGAGCGCTGCACTGTCATGGCCGTCGGGGATGCGATTCGCACAGCGGGACGCGCCCGCTCGCGAATCGCATCCCAGGTCACTTACCCGTCCCGGTCCCCTGCTGTCTTGTGCTGGCGCGCGCGGCTCCGCTCTCTAGGGCGCGCGCGCGCCAGCTCTCTGAGACTTAAAGGGCCAGTGCACCAATGATTGGTGCCTGGCCCAATTAGCTTAATTGGCTTCCATCTGCTCCCTGGCTATATCTGATCTCCTCCCTTGCACTCCCTTGCCGGATCTTGTTGCCTTGTGCCAGTGAAAGCGTTTAGTGTGTCCAAAGCCTGTGTACCTGAACTTCTGCTATCCATCCTGACTACGAACCTTGCCGCCTGCCCCCGACCTTCTGCTACGTCTGACCTTGCCTCTGCCTAGTCCTTCTGTCCCTCGCCTTCTCAGCAGTCAGCGAGGTTGAGCCGTTGCTAGTGGATACGACCTGGTTGCTACTGCCGCAGCAAGACCATCCCGCTTTGCGGCGGGCTCTGGTGAAAACCAGTAGCCTCTTAGAACCGGTCCACTAGCACGGTCCACGCCAATCCCTCGCTGACACAGCGGATCCACAACCCGTAGCCGAATCGTGACACTCTGTTCTCATTATGCGTTTTGCATAATGGGAACAGAGCCTTTTTGGCAGTGTGTTCCCAAACAGGGAGACTCCAGCTGTTGTTTACCTACAGCCCCCATGATGGGAGTTGTAGTTTAGCAACAATTGGAGGCTCCCTCTTTAGGAACACACTGCATTATGTGCGCTCTACCCAGGGGAGAGCGCCAAAAATGTCATTTCAGATAAGTGAATGCAGAGGACTACCTGAGATTCGGTGGAGTGTGACGATGACTAGCATTTTTTTTATGTCAATGAAAGGGTTAACGAGGGCTGTGGGGGAGTGTTTTTTTAAATCCATTTTTTATTTCATGTGTTGTGTTTTTTATAATTGAAATTTCAGGCTTAGTAGTGGAAGCCGTCTTGTAGACGGAATCTATTACTAAGCTGGGCTTAGCGTTAGCCCCGAAAACAGCTAGCGCTAACCCCCAATTATTACCCCGGTACTAACCGCCACAGGGGTGCCGGGAAGAGCCGTTACCAACAGGCCCGGAGCATCAAAAATAGCGCTCCTTGGCCTAGGCGGTAACAGGCTGGGGTTATTTAGGCTGGGGAGGGCCAGTAACAATGGTCCTCGCCCATCCTGGTAATGTCAGGCTGTTGCCGATTGGTTGGTGTCTGATTGACACTGAAAATATGGGGAAGCCTATGTGTTGTTTTTTTTTGTAATAAAAAAAAGTGTGTGGTTCCCCATATTTTCAGTGTCAGTCAGATACCAACCAATCAGCAACAGCCTGACGTTACCAGGGTGGGCGAGGACCATTGTTACTGGCTCTCCCCAACCTAAATAACCCCAGCCAGGAGCGCTATTTTTGACACTCCAGGCCTGTTGGTACTGGCTCTTCCCGGCAACCCTGTGGCGGTGGGTAACGGGGTAATAATTGGGGTTAGCGCTAGCTGTTTTTGTGGCTAACGCTAAGCCCGGCATTGAAAAAAAAATGTATTTAAAAAAAAAAAACACTCCCCACACAGCCCTCATTAAACCTTTTATTGACATAAAAAAAAAGCTGGTCATCATCGCAATACACTGAATCTGACGTAGTCCTCCCCATTCACGTATCTGAAATGAGAAAAAAAAAGGTTAGGACATCATTTGTGATCTCACCTGGTGAGTGCGCCCATACTGCAGTGTGTAACAGGGAGCCTCCAATTGTTCTTGTCTGCCTACTGTATCCTGTATATACAGTCATCTATAGATGGCGGTATATACAGGAGAGCGCACAAAGATTTAACTCAGAACTGCAGTGTGGGTTAACTCTTTCCTTGCTGGGCTCCTGTATAGTATACATGGATACACTATGCCCCCTGTATACTATACAGTGGGCGGAGGTAAGTAGTGATGCTCTGCACCCTGTATATGTATATGCTATACATCACTCCTTACCTCCTTACACTCCGTGGGGCGGGCGCTCTGCATCCGACCCATGGAGTAGTACCTGCAGTGAAAAAAATGCACACAGGGTACAAAAATGTTTGTTTCCGCACACCAGCAAAAATGCAAGAAAAAACACAAGGGGGGAGATTAATCAAAACCTATGTAGAGGAAGAGCGGTGCAGTTGCCCATAGCAACCTATCAGATTGCTCCTTTCATTTTTGTAAAGAAGCAATCTGATTGGTTGCCATGGGCAACTGCACTACTCTTCCTCTGTACAGTTTTTGATAAATCTCCCCCAAGAAAAATTACCAAAATGCAGGAAAAGCTGGGACCGTTTTTCAGGCGTTTTTGCTGGTGGACAAAAAAAAAACCTCAGTGGAATCCTGAAAAACAATAGAACAAAAGCCCAGCGTCCAGGAAACACCACTATTCCTTTGAGGTGTAGAACAGGTCTACAAATAGAACTTTGTGGAGATTTAGACCATTGCACGAAATTTATCATGGGGCTTGCTCCAAATTTAGACCAAACAAAATGATCTACAAAAAACGTCTACCAACAACAACATTGATACATCTCCCCCATTGTTCACAAACTTGCATGCATAGCAATGATTTAGTATAACAATACTTGCGGCAATACTTATCAAACCGAAATAAGCATGAAACCAAAATACAAAAAGTAGAGAATTATTTTAGTAATGGAATAGTAGTTCTCTCCGGACATTCATGCTGAAAGGCGCATGAAAGTGAACTGCCAATATTTTTCCCTGTCGGCCAACTTCCTCCTGATGCACCCTTACGTACACCAATGTTTAAATGTTCAATTCCATATATTCTAAAAACGAAAACATTACCGTTATGAATTGTTTGAAAATGCTGGGACGCCGCTGACTTACTTCATTCATTGGTATTGTCAATATCATTTATGTGCTGTAAGGCACGAGTGGTATAGCCAACATGCTTGAGATTGCACTGGGTATACTCAATAATGTACACCACATTGTGGTAATTACAACTCATGTACTCCTTAATACAATATTTTTTTGTGCCTTCAGCATTTTCAAACTCACAAGTAGGTTTTACATAATTAAATGTGCGGCAAACTTTGTGCCCACATTTAAAAAAACATTTTTGAGACATCCAATTTGTAGGATGAGAATGTGATGTGTTCACTACGCTTGGGGATAAATGATTACCCAATGAGAGGGCTCTTTTTGAAACTACATGACAACCCTTTTGCTAAATCCTAGACAGGATATTATCCTGTCGGAGAAAGTGCAAATGTTTTAATACTACATTTTTGATTTGATTGAAATGTGGGGAGTACGTGAGAGCTAAGGTGGGTTTCTCAATGAATGTTTTGGTTTTCATGGTAGGATGAATGAGGTTGCTCCAATCTTTCTTGGACACTACCCTTTCAGCTCTTGCTAAAATGTGTGAGGAGTAACCCCTTTCTTTCAGTCTTTTAGTTAGATCATCGGCTTGGGAATTGTACACAATTGGATCGGAGCAATTCCTTTTTTAGGGTGCGTTCCCACAGGGCGTATACGCAGCGTATTTGACGCTGCGCAAAATTTACGGCAGCAGCAGGAAATACGCTGCGTATTCCTTGCTCACTATACACACAGGGCTTTCCGGCGGCAGCCCTATGTGTGCAGTGAGTTTTGGAGGCGGAGCCGCACGTCACAGACACGCCTGCACACGGCCCCGCATCCAAAACTCACTGCACACATAGGGCTGCCGCCGGAAAGCCCTGTGTGTATAGTGAGCAAGGAATACGCAGCGTATTTCCTGCTGCTGCCGTAAATTTTGCGCAGCGTCAAATGCGCTGCGTATACGCCCTGTGGGAACGCACCCTTAAACGTGTAAGTTCCCCCACTGGGATGGCACGTACTGTGTGGGGAGGATGATTACTGTTTGCCCTTAACACTGTATTCCCTGAAATGGGTTTGTGACAGGTAGCTACAAATATAATTCCCCATGTTTGCCCTTCAATGCTAAATCCAAAAATACCATGTTTGTTGTGTCCATTTGGTATGTGAATTTTAAGTTATATGGATTTCCATTAATATATTCAAGAAACAGTGGTACGGGAGATTCTCCCCCCTCCAAAATTAGGAGGAGGTCATCAATGAATCTCCCGTTGATGCCCTTTTGTGTTTTTGGCAAGACATAATACTGGAATGATGGGTTCTTCCACAAACAGAAAATCTCTGTATCTCTCAGATATAATGCCCACTGCTATACCTTCTATTAATAATTGAACTAGTTCAGGCTGAAATTTCGGAGTTGGAACTGAGTCTAATGAGGCGTAAACTGCATGATCAGATGGCATTTCACAGACTTGGTCGACATACATTTTTTTATACGTAACAGTATCCAAAATTTTTATAATTATGTCGTTGTTTGATGAGAGCTCCTTCAGGGCTCTGCGTTCACCTGAGGACAAATTGTCTCTCACCTTAGAAGATTGGGAGATCTTCTTCCACACTGTGGTGCTCGGATCCGCACTTGGCTCAGTGCCAACAGTAAAAGGAACAAAGAGGCTACAATAACATATAAAACATACAGTATATACCAAGGACGTGCACGCATAGATTCAAAAGGAGGCTTGTGCCCCTGTCCTTTTAACATACTTACCCTATAATGCCCTTACTGATTGGGACTCCATTCAGCTGAAGTGACTGCCAGAGGTCCATTACCCCAAGTGCCCTTTTTTTCTACTTGAGCCCTCCCCCCAAAATGTCTGTGCACGTCCCTAGTATATACAGTACATATAACAATAATGAAATGAATTCAGGAAAATATATTACTCTGATATTACAGTACATACATAATTAATCCAACAACAGAACTTTAGTGGGCTCAACGCCTTGTGCTGCCCAGCTGCCCGAGACAGTCCAAAACCATGGGACACCACACTTCTATACATGTTAAGGTCCTTTAACCTTTTTTGGTAAGTTTTATCCTGTAGTCCATGTACTAGTTTAGTATCTTCTCTGAACTCTCTCCAAAATAGCTATATCCTTCTGAAGATACGGACTCCAGTGCTCTGTACAGCAGCATGAACACTTCCCTCTCTACTGTTAATCCCTCTCCCTATACACCCATGAGCACTTCCCTATCTACTGCTAATACCTCTCCCTATACACCCATGAGCACTTCCCTCTCTACTGCTTATACCTCTCCCTATACACCCAAGCATCCTGCTAGCATTTTCTGTTGCTCTTTGACATTGTCTGCTTATTTTTAAGTCTTCTGAAATAATGAACCCTAAATTACTTTCCTCAGATACTGAGGTCAGGACTGTATCACATATTCTACATACTGCCCAAGGGTTTTTAAGCCCCTGGTGCATTATCTTGCACTTATCCACATTAAAATTTAGTTGCCAGAGTTCTGACCATTCCTTTAGTTTACCTAAATCCTTTTACATTTGGCGGATCCCTCCAGGAACATCAACCATGTTACTAATCTTTGAGTCATCAGCAAACAGACCAAGACCTTACCATCGAGACCTTCGGCAATATCACTGATAAAGATATTAAACAAAATGGGTCCCAGTACAAATCCCTGAGGTCCCCACTGGTGACAAGACCTTGCTCTGAATATTCTCCATTGACTACAACCCTCTTTTGTCTGTCCCTCAGCCACTGCCTAATCCACTCAACAATATTGGAGTCCAAGCTCAATGACTATAGTTTATTGATACGTTTTCTATATGGGACAGTGTCAAAAGCCTTACTAAAATCTAGATATGCAATGTCAACTGCCCCTCCCCATCTATTATTTTAGTCACCCAGTCAAAAAAAATCTATAAGATTTGTTTGACATGATCTCCCTGAAGTAAAGCCATGTTATTTTTTATCTTGGAATCCATGGGATTTTAGATGTTCCACAATCCTATCCTTTAGTAGGATTTCCATTAATTTCCCCAATATTGATGTCAGGCTTACTAGCTTATATTTGCCTGATTCCTCTCTCCCACCTTTCTTATGAATAGGGACAACATTTGCTAATTCCCAATCTTCCGGGACGACTCGTGTTACCAGTGATTGGTTAAATAAATCTGTTAACGGTTTTGCTAGTTCACCGCTAAGCTCTTTTAATAATTTTGGGTATATCTCATCAGGCCCCTGTGACTTTTTGTCTTCACCTTAGATAACAAACGTAGAACCTCTTCCCCTGTAAAGACAAATGCATCAAATGATTTATTAATCTTTCTCTATAACTGAGGTCCTTTTCCTTCATTTTCTTCCGTAAAAACTGAACAGAAATATTTTTTGAGGCAGTCAGCTAGCCCTTTATTCTCTTCTACATACCTTCCTTCCTCTGTTTTTAACTTAGTTTTTCATTGTTTTAATTTCTTTTTTTCATTTATATATCTGAAGAATGTCTTATATCCTTTCTTCACAGACTGAGCTAATTTTTCTTCTGCCTGCGCTTAAGAAGCTCATATAACTTGCTTTGCCTCTTTCTGCCTAATCTTATAGATTTTCCCATCATTGCTTTGTGGTTTTTTTTTATAATTACTGAATGCTAGCTTTTAGATTTTTATAATTTTGGCCACTTCATCAGAGTAACACAGTGGTCTCTTTCTTTTTTTTTTTGCTTTTACTAAAAAGCCTAACACAACTATCCGTTGCCTTTAATAGTGCAACTTTTAAGTAGTCCCATTTCTCCTCGACTCCATTGAGACTGTTCCAGTCTGATAGGGACTGGTGATCAGTAGGTCCCAAGCTTTCACCTACAGTTATGTGAGATACCGGATCCCCTTTTGTGAATACTAACTCTAAAATGGCCTCCTTCTGGGTTGGCTCTTTAACCACTTGTTGTAGTGATAATCCCAATAGGGAATTTATAATACCTGTACTCCTGGCAGAACTAGCTATTTTGGTTTTCCAGTTCACATCAGAAAGATTAAAGTCTCCCATAATGATAACTTCCCCTTTCAATGTCATTTTAGCTATTTCCTCAATTAGAACATCTATTTGCTTTACTTGGCCAGGAGGTCTATAAATCACACCTTCACGAGTTACTGTCTGATTACCAAACTGCAATGTAACCCAAACTGACTCTAAGTTCATCTCACTAACTTGAATTAGGTTAGATTTTATGCTATCTTTCACCTACAGGGCCACCAGGGTCTTTCCTATATAGAGTGGTATTGATACATCCCAGTCATTACTTTCACTGAACCATGTCTCAGTAACAGCCACTAAATCTACTGTACATTCTCAGGTGTCATTATTGAGCCAAGTTCATTGATCTTATTCCCTAAACTGCGAGCATTAGTAGACAAAACTGTGAGCTTGTCTTCTTTTGACCTATGGGCTACATGCAAGTTCTGTGATGATGGTGAAACCTTCTTTCCTCTAGACATATAGGATGCCCCCAATTTAGTTTTTATTAAAGGGGTTTCACCCTATTAGGGCATATTGACACCACCTATAAGGCCAGTTTCACATGACGGAAAATGTGTGGAATGTCGGCATGGAAAACATTTGACTAAACATTTGGGGTGGAAATTTTGCAGCAGCAGAATCCCATTCTCTAGAATTCCACATGGATTCCGATTGTGAACATACCCTAAAACAGAGCGATTTTTTTCTTGTTTTTTTAATTTAGAAAACAAAATGGTAGTAATTGTCTGTAAACAAAAATGGCTAAAAAAGAGAATTTCAAATAGCAGTGGAGACCACGTAATATGTAATGTGGGTTTTCGAGATAAAAACCTTTTTTACATTTGTGGTAGGTGTACAGTGATCCCTCAAATTACAATGGCCTCAACATACAATAGTGTCAACATACAATGGTCTTTTCTGGACCATTGTAACTTGAAACCAGACTCAACATACAATGTGCAGACAGTCCAGATCTGTGAAACTTGTCAATGAACTGACCAATCAGAATGGGCATTCACTGGTAAAACCCCTGTATTACTGAAGTGTATGCACTGACTGGTGTCTGGTAGCGCCCCCTACAGTACAGGGTGGTATTACATGTTCTGTACTACTCTTTGGGCCAGGGTTAGCTGCTCCTTTGGACACCAGGTGAGGGCGGCTCCATGTTACTTTTTTTTAGGACATTGCATGTTCTGTACAGGACCCCAAAGAAGCTCCTGTCCTCTACATAGACCAGTGCTTCCCAAGCAGGGTGCCCCAGCTGTTGCAAAACTACAACTCCCAGCATGCCCGGACAGCCTTTGGCTGTCCGGGCATGCTGGGAGTTGTAGTTTTGCAACAGCTGGAGGCTCCCTGCTTGGGAAACCCTGACATAGACAGTGATTTACAGCTCCCAGCAGATCTTTATTACTTTTATATGTAAGGATTTGCTTTATCTATATTAGTAATCTACTTATTTTTCTTTAATTCTCACTTTTTCCTATTTTTGGATGACATTTTGGTGCCTTTACCAATTACCAGGTTTCCATAGCGTTATGGTCTCAACATACAATGGTTTCAACATACAATGGTCGTCCCAGAACCAATTAATATTGTAACTTGAGATACCACTGTAGTAGGAAAAATACATACTTAACTTCTTAATGAGGTACTCCGTTGATTATCTTATCTCCTATCCAAAGGATAGGGGATAAGATGTCTGATTGCAGGGGTCCGGCCACTGGGACCCTCCACGATCTCTGTGCAGACACCCGGCGTTCTGAACATTATGTTCAGAATGCTGGGTTTGGGCAGCCATGAAGAGCCGTGATCAGGCTATGCCCCCCTCACGACATCACGACACTCCCCCTCCATTCATATCTATGGGAGGGGGCCTGACGGCCATCACACCCCCTCCCATAGACATGAATGGAGGGAGCGTGGCATGATGTTATGAGGGGGCATGGTGCCATGACATGACCACGGCTGCCCTAACCCAGCGTTCTGAAAATGACTTTCAGAATGCAGGTGCTACACGAAGATCGTGGGGGGGTTCCAGCAGCTGGGCCCCTGCCATCAGACATCTTATCCCCTATCCTTTAGATAGGAGATAAGATGTCTAGAGTTGGAACACCCCTTTAAAGAGACTGTATCACCCATAGAGAGTCCAATACTGAAAGATACTCTTTTTTTTATCAGTTTCTATTTTCATGTTGTAATTTTGTTAATTTCACTTTTTTTGTACTATTATACGGGGGCTGCCATCTTGCCTGAGCTGTTTTAGCAGCATTTAATGACATGTCTTCCAGCAGGAACCATAGACAACAATGGACAGGACCTATCCCATTCAGATGATTTGGAAACGATACTGAGCATTCTCTGTGACTTTTCCAGAGGTCATTCTACAGGGAGGGGGAGGCTGATCTATGAACAGCAGCTATTGTGTGTATCTTTTTACTGGTGTCACCTTTCACAGTACACCTGTCTGTGCTGAGAAGAAAGAAATTGCTGGGAAATGATCTGTACAGGACAGAAAGTCTCATCTTGGGTTTAAGCCTAGTGGTTAGAATGAAAACTGCAACATTTCAAGATTATTTTATAATATAGGTAATAAAATATATTATTATAAAAAAAAAAGATATTATTTATTTATAAGACCACAAAAACATTTCCAACATTCACTGTCCAATCATGTAAGGTAAACACAGTTCATTATTCTCCGTCACATAAATGATCAGAACATGTGGAAGAGCTGAAACCGACAAGCTGAAAAAACAGTGAATGTAGTTAGGTGCGTGCTGATTTGTTTTGTTTGTTTTGCTTGTGTCTTGTTATATTGTATGTATTATGGTGTTACTAAATGAAAAATCAATAAAGAAATTTAAATCAGGTAAGCTGAAAAAACATTTCTATAATGCAAAACACGTGTCTGCCATCTGGGCTCTGAGATCAGGAATGTCCTCACTTTTAGAATGTTTCATTTCTTCAAAACTTAAAGGGGTATTCCAGGAAAAAACTTTTTTATATATATATCAACTGGCTCCAGAAAGTTAAACAGATTTGTAAATTACTTCTATTAAAAAAATCTTAATCCCTTCAGTACTTATGAGCTTCTGAAGTTATGGTTGTTCTTTTCTGTCTAAGTGCTCTCTGATGACATGTGTCTCGGGAACCGCCCAGTTTAGAAGCAAATTCCCATAGCAAACCTCTTCTAAACTGGGCGGTTCCCGATACACGTGTCATCAGAGATTACTTAGACAGAAAAGAACAACCTAAACTACAGAAGCTCATAAGTACTGAAAGGATTAAGTTTTTTTATAGAAGTAATTTACAAATCTGTTTAACTTTCTGGAGCCAGTTGATATATATATATATATATATATATATATATATATATATATATATATATATAAAATTCCCTGGATAACCCCTTTAATAAAAACAAACTCACAATAATTAGAATAATGAAATAATAGTTCATCTTATGTTTTCTACTCCACTAGGAACAGTATTATACTGTAGTACTGTATAGTGGGCTTGCACTTTTTGATCAAAATGTATACTAACAACCTGTTCGTTTTTTCAATTATGCTGAGAAGCAAGTAGATTAAAATACAATTAGTGGATGTGCGGCCATGTTTCTCTATTTGTGTTGTACATTTATAGCAGTTATATTCTTGTATAAAGGAGAAGTATTATAGTAGTGATATTCTTGTATATAGGAGGCAGTATTATAGTAGTTATATTCTTGTATATAGGAGCAGTATTATAGTAGTTATATTCTTGTATATAGGAGCAGTATTATAGTAGTTACATTCTTGTATATAGGAGCAGTATTATAGTAGTTATATTGTACATAGGAGCAGTATTATAGAAGTTATATTCTTGTAGATAGGAGCAATATTATAGTGAAAATTGTATACTTACCGTAATTTTGCTTTCTTCAAGACAGAAGGCAGCACAGAAGGGATATTCCCGGCCTCTTTTATTCCCAGTAGGACCGCCCACCTACAAAAAACTCAAACGAAGATTAACCAACTGGCAACAGACATACCTCATAAGTAGCCAACACACCTGCACGCAATTGTGTAAATGACTAGACTCTTTTCTGGTTGCACAAATTAAATTTATTGGGAGGGTTATATGTGCTGCCTCTGTCTTGAAGAAAGCAAAATTAAGGTAAGTATACAATTTTCACTTTCTTCTACGCCATTTGGCAGCACAGAAGGGATGCTCGCTAGCAGCTAACAACAACAAAAAGGGGGGGTTCAATCTTGTAATGCAGCAGACAAAACCCCCAAACTGAAGGCTGGACTCTGTGCCTGGATGTCGAGCCGATAATGCTTGATAAATGTGGATGAAGTTGACCACGAAGCAGCGTTGCAGATGTCATTCAGCGGCACTTGCGCTCTCTCAGCCCACGAAGTCGCCGTAGCATGAGTTGAATGGGCTTTCAAAGGAAAAGGCGGCTCTAAATTCTCCAACCTGTAAGCTTCTATGATTGTGGATTTTATCCATCTTGCCAGTGTATCCTTTGCCGCTTTACACCCCTTTCTTGGTCCTCCAAACTGTACAAATAAATTTTCGTCCCTACGGAACCCTTCTACTCTGGAGAGATAGTTTAACAGAGTGTTATTCACATCTAGAGATTGAAGATTATCTTCATCTTCAGGGGGACAAAAATTTGGCAAAAAAACTTCTCTGTTGACGTTGACTTCTGAAGCGACCTTGGGAACAAAGGAGGGAACAGTCCTGAGCAGAACTCCACTCTGTGTGAACTTGATGTAGGGAGACTTGGAAGACAGGGTCTGTAATTCTCCAAGACGTTTAGCAGACGTGACTGCCACCAAGAACAAGGCTTTGCAAGAGACCCACTTGATATCCGCTTCAGCGATCGGGTCGAAGGGTGCCCCTGTGAGACTCTTCAGGACTAGTGGCAAGTCCCAAGTGGCAATTGGAGTCTTGACAGTCGGTCTAAGGTTCTTTAGAGCTTTAAAGAATCTGGAGATCAAGGGTTGGTTGGCAAATCGACCATCTGTAAAAGAGTTAATAGCTGTTACATAAAACTCTGAGTGTATTGGGCTTCAAACCTTTCAAATAGCCGTCCTGCAAGAATTGCAGCACCAATGGAAGCGAGATCTCTGGGTCCCCTTTCTCACCCTTCCATGATAAAAATCTTCTCCATACTCTGGAGTATAGCTGGTTAGTAGATGGCTTGCGAGCTGATAGAAGAGTGTCTATGACTTCTTCAGACAGGCCGCTGTCTCTAAATTTTCTCCTTTCAAACTCCACACAGTCAGATGTAAGCGCTCTAGATGTTGATGGAAAAAACCTCTCTGGAGAAGTAGATCTTCGTGTAGAGGGAACTTCCAGAAATTGCCTTCTGACAGTCGAAGCAGAAGCGGGAACCAATCCCTGCGAGGCCAGAACGGGGCTATAAGTAGTACTGTCGGTCTGTCCAGGATGATCTTGTTCAAGACATGGCTCATGAGAGGGATTGGAGGAAACAGATATACATGAAGCCCCCTCCAGCTCATGGTCAGAGCATCCAGATGATCTGGTTGATCTATCTTGTACAAGGAACAGAACTTCATCAACTTCCTGTTCTGTCGGGTAGCCATGAGGTCCCATTGGGGACATCCCCACCTCAGAATGATTTGGGAGAAGTACTTCGGGTTCAGCTCCCACTCGTTGGGGTTCAAGGTGTACCTGCTCAGGAAATCTGCCTGGTAGTTCAGCTCCCCTTTTATGTGGATCGCCGAGAGCGAGGCGAGATGGTGTTCGGCCCAGTTCATGAGCATGCTGCACTCGTTTTGCAGAGCCTGAGACCTTGTTCCACCTTGTTTCCGCAAGTAATGTACTGAGACTGAGTTGTCCGACTGGACCAGCACTGGAGTGTCCTTGACAAGGGGAGTAAAATGCATCACTGCTAATCTTCTTGCTCTTAGCTCCCTCAGGTTTGAGGAGAACAGTCTTTCTCTTGGAGACCAGGATTTTTGGATCCACTGACCGTTGTAATGCGCTCCCCAGCCGAACTTTGAGGCGTCTGTTGTAATTATAGACTGATCTTGTAGTCTGAAGCAGTTGCCTCGTGACAAATTCTCCTTGTCTAACCACCAGTGAAGAGTTGATCGTGTGTGAGGTGAGAGACACAGCGGGGCTGAAAGGTTTTCTGGACGACGATCCCATTCCTGCAAGATCTCTGTCTGGAGTTCTCTCATGTGGGCCTTGGCCCATGGTACTGCCTCTATGGCAGCAGTCATCAGTCCTAAAACTTTCATCGCTGTTCTTATCTGCATCACCGGCGTCTGAATCAGATCTGTGACAGATTGTATAATCTTCATCTGTTTGTCCACTGTCAGGAGGACTCTCTCGGCGGACGAATCCAAAATCAGACCTAGGAATTTCTTCCGTCTTGCAGGCACGAGGTCTGATTTTTCTTTGTTGAGAAGAAAACCGCACTCTTGGAGGAGATTCAGAGTCCTCTGCAGATGATGTAGTAGAAGATCTTGAGACGTTGCAACGAGCAGCCAATCGTCTAAATAAGGCACGATCTGGACTCCCTGTAGTCTTAGGGCTGCTACAATGACTACTGCTACCTTCGTGAATACTCTTGGGGATGAAGACAGGCCGAAGGGTAAAGCGCGGAATTGAAAATGTTCCACCTTTCCATGATGGACGACTGAGAGTCTGAGGTATTTTCTTGACTCGAGGTTTATCGGGACATGTAAATAGGCGTCCATGAGATCTAAGGTAATCATCCAGTCGTCCTTCTGGAGTAAAGTGGTGGCGGATTTTATGTTGTCCATGCGGAACTTTTCTCTTTTTAAAAATCGATTTAGGTATCGCAAGTCGATTATGAGCCTCCATCTGCCGCCTGGCTTTGGGACAGGAAA
The DNA here is from genome assembly GCF_029499605.1 of Hyla sarda. Taxonomy (NCBI): domain Eukaryota; kingdom Metazoa; phylum Chordata; class Amphibia; order Anura; family Hylidae; genus Hyla; species Hyla sarda. The sequence continues at coordinate 30,876,652 of NC_079190.1, read as the reverse complement.
GATCGGGGAGTACACCCCCTGGCCTAGTTGGTTCACCGGAACTGGCTCCAGGGCATCCTTCATCAAGAATTCCTGTAGGAGAGACTGCATAACCCCATCGCTCTTGTTCAAGAGAAACTTTTCTGGAGGACACTCCAGGAAATTTAGGCTGTAACCTATAGAGATAATTTCTAAGACCCAGCTGTCTGTTGTAATCTTCTGCCAGGCTGCTTGATGTCTCAGCAGCCTGCCTCCTACGGTATCCCGGAGCCTGGCGTCAGAACTCTGACCTGGGTTGTTTGGACTGCGTCTGCTTCCCTCTTTTGTTGCTGTTCTGGAAACGACGAGTGGATCTTCTGTCCTGAAAGGATCTTCTCTTATAAAAAGACCTCCTGACCCTGAAGGGACGAAAGGACTTCTTCTTTTCTGAGAAAGGAAATTTTAACTCCTTCGTCTCCTTGCCTGGAGCTAAAATATCCTCTAACTGGGAGCCTATCAGGAAACCCGGCTCGAAGGGAAGGGCACAAAAATTAATCTTTGAAGAGGTCTCACCCGGCCAAGGCTTAAGAAAAACAATTCTTCTGGCAGAATTTAAAACTGCAAGATTCTTAGAGCAGACTCTGGTTATATCTAGCGGGAAATCACAGGAAAATTCCGCTGCTACCTTCAGGGTGGCGACCTCCTCCAGTAGCTCCCTTCTGGGAACTCCTTCTTCTATGTCCCTGCTCAACTGACTGAGCCAGACTCTTAAGGCCCGAGCAACTGGTACTGCGGATAAGGCTGGGTTCTCCCACTTCTCTGAATCATTTGGATCCAGCTTGTAAACTGAACGAAACCTGGACCCCAATTCTAACCTGTGTTCCGGCTTCTTCCACTCCTTTTCCATCACTGTCTTTAACACCGGATGAGCTGCAAAAACATTGGACACCTTCTTTGGAAAATAATAAAGACTATTCTTATCCTGAGCTGCCACCTTCTCCTTAGATGATTCAACAATGTCCTTCACTGCAATCACTAGTTTATCAGCAAACTCTTTCCTGAAGAGATAGTAGTCTTCAGAAACGACTTCCTCTGAATCCGACTCTGAACCACTGGAGGTGTCAGTAGTGATAGGCGGTGAAGGGGATTTAACAACTAACTGCCTCTTCTCTTTTAGCTTACATTTCTTAGCGGCCTGCTCAGAGGTGGAGCCGAAACTCTCCTTGAACCAAGAGAAAAAACCTTTCGCCTCCTGAAGGAAGTCGGCAGTCTCCTGAGGCTCAGAACACTTCTTACACACAGTAGAACTGGCATTAGGGGGTAAAGGTTGAAGGCAACTCACGCATAGAGACTTGTGTCCAGCGGGCTTCTTCCTTAAATGATGCTTGCAGGTACTACACAGATCACCCCTCTGATCCTCAGGCAACGGTTGCTCGCAGGAGACGCAGAGTCTGTGTTTAGACTTTGACTTCCTTTTCCTAGGGGTAGAAAGGCTCGACATCTGGAAGGAATACAGACAGAGGGAGTAAGCCAAACACCACGTCAACGTCCAAGACAGACCCCCTCACAAGAAGTACGCTCTACTAGGGCTAAAAACCTTCTGTACAGCAAAACATAGACTCTGCAGCCTGACCTCTAAGGGGTTAATTCACATAGACAGTGCTAGAGTACCCAAAAACAGGCATCAAATCAGTGTACACAGATCATACTGATGTCCTAACCAAAGATTAGTGCAGTCAGGTTACTTCAGTGTAAGTACAGGCTAAAATAATAGTGTCCAGCAGTTAAATGGTGCGATAAGCATTGGTGCCAGTGTGCACCTAACCATAATTGGTGTCAGTGTGCCCCTGATCATCATTGGTGTCAGAGGGCACAACTCATAGGTGTGAGCACCTACAAAACATAGGTGTCAGAGAGCTTAATATCATCATTGGTGCCAGTGTGCCTCAGTCATCATTGGTGACAGTGTGCCATAAAATAAATCATTGGTGACAGTGTGCATCAGAACATCGTCATTGGTAACAGTGTGCACACTTACCTTTACAGGCAAGAAGTCCGGCTGCCTCCGTTCCAGGAGACCGAACGCCGGCTTCTTGCCTGTTTAAATGTCCTTCCTCCCCGCCGACTCCGTACAGCCCGACTTCCGGTCACGCCGGGAAACTCGTCACTTCCGGCGCGACCCAGCTCCTGCGCACGCGCGCTGTCATTACGATCCACGGCGCGGCCGCAGAAGGACATCCAGGCGGGCTGCAGGAGAAAAAAAGGTATACTTACCGGACCGCAGGGGGGACGAAGGGGGAGGGAACACTCGCAACTCCCGGCACCAGCTGCACGAAGGGGGGACCGCACACCCAGCAGCGCACCAACACCTCCTGTTATGAAGCCTATACGGGGGAAAGCACCCCAGGCTCTCCCCAACATCCTGGATCTAAAGAAGGGGGCATAACATCTCTGCCTTAGCCACCAGGCCTCTTACCCTCACCCGGGTCACCCACATGGGCCAGTAAGGATGGCAGGACACCAGGTAGGCCAGGGTTTCCCACATTGGCCCTCAGACAAACTGCTGGGACACTGGTGTTAATTAAAAACCATTCTTTACAGAACCTAAGGAAAAAGAAAAGAAAAAGAAAGGTATTACAGGTGGGCAGAAAAACAGGGTGTGGAAACACCGCTTACCAGGAAGAAAAGAGGACAGAAAAAAACACAATTGCGTGCAGGTGTGTTGGCTACTTATGAGGTATGTCTGTTGCCAGTTGGTTAATCTTCGTTTGAGTTTTTTGTAGGTGGGCGGTCCTACTGGGAATAAAAGAGGCCGGGAATATCCCTTCTGTGCTGCCGAATGTCGTAGAAGAAAGTAGTTATATTCTTGTATATAGGAGGCAGTATTATAGTAGTGATATTCTTGTATATAGGAGGCAGTATTATAGTAGTTATATTCTTGTATATAGGAGGCAATTTTTATTGTGAAAACAAACAAAATTACAATTAACATAAATTCTTACAATGCAAAACAAAAATAACAAGCATTGTACACACAATGACTACTCAACTAGAGTATGTACAGAGTAATATTAAACTTAGAAAGTCCACATTTGCTGGAAAAGGAAAAACACAAAAAATGTAATAAAATAACATGACATCATCTGTGTTAAACCAAAGAGACATTCCTCCATAATTTCCCATTATTTTGATTCCTTCGTATCTCTAATGACTTTACCCACTGGAGCTCGGACATGATCTGTCTTACTGCTGTGTTGTGATGGAATGGCTCATTGTGTATGGACACTCTAGTTCTCATGTGCCAATGGTAATATTTAATGATTGTTATAATTATGTACATTGTCCCCCTGTCTACAGTCCTGTTACTGGATGGTACAGCATATATGATGTCAGGATACGTCAGGTTCTGCAGTAATGGGATGTTCAGCTTACTGGACACTTCTTCCCATATCCTCCTCCCGGCCCTGCAGTCAGATATGAAATGCTCCATAGTCTCCTCCTGCTGACAACCCAGAGGACAGTTCCTATCTGAGACACTTAGATATTTCAGGTTACCCCTGACAAAGAGCCTCCCATGGAGCGACAGCCAAGCTATGTCAAAGAATTTTGCGGGGAGTTGTTTCCCATTGAGGAACTTTAGACTTTCTTGTAAAGTGCTGGTCACACAATCCCTCAAGGCAAGTGGAGAACAGAAGAAAGCCCTACAAACCCTTACGTATAGATCCTTCCTTGGCTTACTCTCTATATAGGACTTCTCAATGCGCCATCTCTTCAGACATCTGAGCCCGTATTCCAGGTACGGGGGGAGGTAGTCACGCGTCCATCTCCCCCTCTTGAGACTGCCGCCTCGCACCCAAGACTCTGCAAAAGGCAATATCCAGTCCCTGATACTATTCGCCCACAGGGAGCTGTTGTTTGAGTCCAGGCAACCAAAATTAACTTTTAGAAACATGGAGTCAAAGAACACCCTTGGATTCAGCATATCCAACCCACCCTCTCTCCTCTGTAGGTAGGTGACCCATCTTTTTATCAGGTTCAACCTGTTCCCCCAGAACATTTGGAAGAACAGGCTAAAGAGCCGAGCAGAGAAAGATTCTGGCAAAGGAAAAACAACAGAGACATACAAAAAGACGGGGACCAGGTAAGTCTTCAACATTTTAACCCTTTCTCTATAGGTCAGCCTCCAGTTCTTCCATCGCTGAACCTTTGCATTTCCGGCTTCCAACTTCTCTTCCCAATTTAGTTTGGCGTTATCGTCCCTCCCGAATTTGACCCCTAGGATTTTAATATAGGAGGAGGCTCTCACAAATTGGGTCAGATCAAAATCTGGATCAGTATCTGATACCCAGAGAGCTTGACTCTTCTCAAGGTTGACCAGAGACCCTGAGGCCTCCGAGTAACTTCTGATGGCCGCAGACAACATCTCCACCTCACGAGGCTCAGATATCACTACAGTCACATCATCCGCGTAGGCAACAACACTCAGGGGTAGGCAGTGGGGGACCGGCACCCCCTGAAAACCACACTCCTGCAGTGACCTCAGAAACGGGTCTAATGCAAATACATACAGCAGCGGGCTCAGTGGGCAACCTTGTCTCACCCCCGCCTCAACCCTGAAGGTGTCACCCTGCCAACCATTGATCAGAGGAAAGCTCTCGGCCTCACAATACAAAGTCTTCAGCCAATCGATGAATTGTCCCGGAATACCGTACTTTGACAAAGTGGCCCATAGATACTCATGATCTACTCTGTCAAAGGCTTTAGCCTGGTCAAGACTCACAACATATCTCCCACACCTCAGGGCTTTACATCTCTCAAACATCTCCCTTATGGAGATCACTGCCCCAGAGATGTTCCGCCCTTTTACTGTGCCATACTGACAGCCTGCCAACAGTGCCGGGGACAGACAAACTAACCTAGAAAACAGGATTTTTGCCAGAATCTTCCTGTCGACATTCAAGAGGGCAATTGGCCTCCAGTTCTTGATGTCACTCGGCTCTTTACCTTTCGACAGCAGAATCAGCGAGGACACTCTCATGGATGGAGGCATCAGGTGACTTTCTAGACAATTTGTATAAACATCCACGAGGATTGGGGCCAAGAGGTCTCTGAATGTCTTATAGAATTCTGCTGTTATCCCATCCGGACCTGGTGCCTTCTTCAGATGTAACTTATCAATGGCCTCTTTGACCTCCGCCACCGTCAATTCTGCTGTCAAAGGAGAAAAGTCCAAATCATTAGTATCAGGGAGCGGAGTTGTCTCCAAGAATTGGGTCATCTTGTCTCTATCCAAAACCTTCCTCTGAAACAAGTCAGCATAGTACGATCTCACCACCCCCAGGATACCCTCCCGAGATTCCTGCAAAACACCCTGGGAGTCAGTGAGACCGGTGACAGATTTATTTGCCACCCGCTCCCGGCAATTCTCAAAGGGATCAGGAGACCCTAAGGACCCATAATCCCTTTCAAGAACCAGGGAGGTATACCTGCTGTACTGATACTGCCTTATCTCAGATTTCAGCCGGTCTATCCTTTGTTGGTCCCCACCCGCCGAATATAGTGACTCCAATTCTTTCCGCAGCTTGAGATACTGGCCATACTTACTCTTCCCCTTTATAACTGACAGTCTCTTTAAGAGGGTTCTGATCTCATCCTTGACATCCTCCCACCAGTCGGCCATATCATCATAGAAGTCCACCCTCTCTAGTTGACCCTGTATAAGAGAGTGAACCTGTCTCTGCACAGAAGGATCCTCTAATAGACTGGAATTCAGTCTCCACAACCCTCTACCTGTCTCAGGACCCTGTGTGACACCCAGACAAAAATATAAGGCCAGATGGTCAGAATAAGGGACGATCTTCTCATCCTTCTCACCAATGGTCTCTGTGGGACTAACCAGAGCTAAATCTATGCGACTACTTCTTCCACCACAGAAATAGGTAAATTTTGGTTTCCGACCACCCTGCACAAACACATCTGACAACCCGGCCTGTAGAATGATGTTGTTTAAGACCTTGGAGTCTCGTGTTAGAGGTCTATTAGATGTTCTGTCACTAGATGTTCTGGAGGCATTAAAATCTCCAGCCAAGATGACGGGGACAGACGTGAAGAGATATGGCTTCACTTCATTATAAAGGTTAACCCTTTCAGTCACTGTCTGTGAACCATAGATATTAATGAGTCGGAGCCTTCTACCCCGAATAGTAACTTCTAGCATTAGGCACCTTCCCATCAATACCTCTGTCAGCCTATGTACAGTTACATCATTGGTGGTAAACAGGATAGAGACCCCGGCACTTGGTTCCACAGCCAGTGACCAAAAGGATGGACCAGACTGCCATTCACGCTCTGCCTCACGTAACAGTCCTTGAGTATTTAAACGTGTCTCCTGTAAGAAGATGATGTCAGCATCAATAGACTTTAGATGGTCATATACGACATGTCTGGTCCTCCTCACTCTGACACTGTTCACATTACTGGAGAACACTTTAAGGGTAAAGTCGGCCATCATAACAAAGGAAAGCAGAAGAAGCAGAGATGTCACCCCCATCATCACAGATCTGAGTCCGAGCCCTCCTGCTGACCACCTGTTTCCATGTCCGATTCGGACAGACGTTTTGCTCGTGGGGGTCTCTTTTTTGTGGGGGGATCACCCTCTTGGTCTTCATTAAATTCATCTATCACTCTCTTTAGCTCCCTCTCCATCTCTTCCTCAACGTCTGACTCTGACAACACACTGTACCTATTTGTGATGGTCATGACACCTGACCCGGGGTCTACTTTCTTTTTGGAAGGTTTTTGGACAGTGGTCCATCCCTCCTCAGGCTTACGGCTGGTTTTGTCTTTCTTCCGTCTCTTCTGCGGATTTATTGATGCTGGGGCAGAAGAAGACATGGCCACAACCTGCTCAGTGACCTCCCTGTTCCCCTCAGTGGCTCCTGGCTGGGACTGGTCGGGCACTGTGTCACCAATATTGTCACCCATATTGTCACCACTAGTGTCACCAATATTGTCACCCATATCGTCACCTCTAGTGTCACCCATGTTATGCTGAGGCTCGGGTTGTGTCACTGCTGACCCTGACACCAACGTCTCCTCCTCCAGGTCCTCTGCCCCCTCCAGCAGGTCCTCATCAGGGAAGTCCTTACAGATGTTATGCCAGGCGTCAGGACAGTCCCTGTGGGAGTGACCGGTCTTACCACAGAGGTTGCAGCGGATATTCTGGCAGGTGGCGCTGACATGGCCGATCCCCCCACATAAATTACACTTCACTAGGGTGCACACACTCGCGATATGACCGGTCTTCCCACACTTGAAACATTTTCTGGGCTGACCTGCATAGAAACAAACCCCTTTCTCCCGGCCAATGAAGAAAGAATTGGGCAGATGTTGGGTTATGTTGTTTATCTGCCGTAACTTCACCAGGACCTTCCACCCTCCCGTCCATATGCCGTCCTCATCCCTGGTCTTAGTCAGGTCTGACATTAGGTCACAGTGTCTCTTTAACCACACAACAATATCCTGGGGGGGGACAGACTCGTTCCAGAATATAATGGTGACGTTTGCTGTGTCTGGTCTGGAGATGGGGACAAAGCTGAACTTATTCCAGCCATCAGCATCTCTCACCCGGGTGACATGGGCCCAGAAGCGGTCCAGGTCAGACATGAGTTTGAAGCTGACGTCATAGCCCTGCCTGTCAGGAAGGTTTATCACTGCCAGGATGTTAGATGGCAGGAAGCCCATTTGGTGGCACAGAAGTTCACGGACCACAAACCTCCTGTCAGGCAGCTCCTCCTTGGCCCCTCTATGTCTGAACCTGACCACGTTCCTCCTCTTGAAAGCCTGACCTGTATAATTCACATTGGACATGAATGGTGACCCGCGGCTCCAGGCATTACCAGAGGAAGCGCCACTACTTCTACCCTCCTGCTGTACTTGGGGGCGCTGTGATGGCTGCTGACCAGCCGTACTAGGGGGGTCTGACACTTGTGTGACTAAAGGGGGGAAGTGTTGTGCATCAGACTGTACAGCCCCCTCCCCACCATCAACCTCTATACTCTGGGGGTCACAAGCCTCTGGAGGCTGAAACAATGGTGGACCTGACCCCAGAGATGACCCCAGATCCCACACAGACTGTGAAGCACCCCCCTCTGCAGACACATTATCAGTAATATCACATACATTCATATCATTGCAGTCACTGGCAGTATGATCCTGCACTACAGAGCCCAGCAAGCCCTGCAGAGCCATGTCCTGTGAACTCTCTGCTGCACTGCTGCCTTCAGGTAAGAGTCCACAGTCCTGCTGCTCTCTACTGCCCCCAGGGGCTTGTGGTGACTGCACAACGGTTACAGAGTTACCTTCTGGTAGGAGTCCATAGTCCTGCTTCACCGTGCTGACTGCTGGGACTTGTGGTACCTCTGGAGGAGTCTCTGCAGGTCTCTGATGTTGCTGGACGCTTGCTTCTGCTTGTCTGTACAAATTTCCTTTCTCAAAAGGGAAGCTGGCTGGTCTGAGGAGTGGTCTTGCACAGGACTGCTGGATGTCCTCTTGTCTTGTACAGGACTGCTGGGTGTCCCCTGGTGAGGCTGAAGACTTAGGTGAAGCAGTAGATGACTTTGGCGCTGGTCTTTCCTTATATCCCTCAAATCGCTGCTGATTTCTGAAGGTCTCAGCGACTGGTCCCATCTGGTCCAATACGTCCTCCATGTCCTGCACAGTGTCAGCGAGCTGCACAGCGAGGGAGCTCAGCTTCTTATCATGTACAGCCTGGTTATTGGGGTTTGCTGCCTTTAGCTTGTATATACAGTCTATCTGTTTCTGCAGCTGTAACTTTGTCTTTTTTAAAGTCTCAAGTCTCTTTACCAGAGCTGGGATCTGCTCGGCCAAACACAGTTCAGGTGCCCGCTGAGTATTGGGGGGCCGCGCTGGTGGGGTACTCACAGGACTCTGCTTCTGAGGTGGGATCTGTCTCGGTGTTGCTGTGGTCACTGCTGCAGGGTCACAATCTCCAGACTGGGGACTGGGCCCCTGGTTCTTCCCAGTGACCGCACTTGTGGCCCCCTGAAGCCTTCCTGGTGTACTCCCTCTGGTCTCATCTGGCGTGCTTGTAACTTTTGCGCTGCTCCCGCTCCCGTATCGTGTGCGGTCAGAACGTATCAGGACAGGCTGCTGCAGATTCTCCTGCATGGTCTGCTTCTCCAGGGATGTTCTCCTCTGTCTGACTGCAGGAGGGGTGGATTGTACCTGCAGCCATTACCTTACTTGATGAAGTTTCTTTCCTCACTTCCACAGCTTTCTTCTCATCTGTGCTTCTTGCTGCACCAGAACTGACAACATTCTGAACATTTCTTACATCCAGAGAAACTTTAGGATTTTCATCCATGGATTGTGGTGTATGGGGATTAATTCCCAGAATAGGCCGAGAAGCCTGGGCCTTGCTTGGGGAGCTTCCCCACCCAGGGTGGCCCCTCCCTGGGCTTTCTCCAGACATCAGGAGAGCTACACACACACAACCTCTCAGCTAGGAGGCAGTATTATAGTAGTGATATTCTTGTATATAGGAGCAGTATTATAGTAGTTATATTCTTGTATGAAGGAGTAGTGCTATAGTAGTTATATTCTTGTACATAGGAGCAGTATTATAGTAGTTATATTCTTGTATATAGGAGCAGTATTATAGTAGTTATATTCTTGTATATAGGAGGCAGTATTATAGTAGTGATATTCTTGTATATAGGAGGCAGTATTATAGTAGTTATATTCTTGTATGAAGGAGTAGTGCTATAGTAGTTATATTCTTGTACATAGGAGCTGTTACGCCGAGCGCTCCGGGTCCCCGCTCCTCCCCGGAGCGCTCGCTTCTCTCTCGCTACCGCAGCGCTCCGGGCAGCTCCACTGACCCGGTGCGCTGCGATACCGTCTCCAGCCGGGATGCGATTCGCGATGCGGGTAGCGCCCGCTCGCGATGCGCATCCCGGCTCCCGTACCTGACTCGCTCTCCGTCTGTCCTGTCCCGGCGCGCGCGGCCCCGCTCCCTAGGGCGCGCGCGCGCCGGGTCTCTGCGGTTTAAAGGGCCACTGCGCCGCTGATTGGCGCAGTGGTTCCAATTAGTGTGTTCACCTGTGCACTCCCTATTTATACCTCACTTCCCCTTCACTCCCTCGCCGGATCTTGTTGCCATTGTGCCAGTGAAAGCGTTTCCTTGTGTGTTCCTAGCCTGTGTTCCAGACCTCCTGCCGTTGCCCCCGACTACGATCCTTGCTGCCTGCCCCGACCTTCTGCTACGTCCGACCTTGCTTCTGTCTACTCCCTTGTACCGCGCCTATCTTCAGCAGTCAGAGAGGTTGAGCCGTTGCTAGTGGATACGACCTGGTCACTACCGCCGCAGCAAGACCATTCCGCTTTGCGGCGGGCTCTGGTGAAAACCAGTAGTGACTTAGAACCGATCCACTAGCACGGTCCACGCCAATCCCTCTCTGGCACAGAGGATCCACTACCTGCCAGCCGGCATCGTGACAGTAGATCCGGCCATGGATCCCGCTGAAGTTCCTCTGCCAGTTGTCGCCGACCTCACCACGGTGGTCGCCCAGCAGTCACAACAGATAGCGCAACAAGGCCAACAGCTGTCTCAACTGACCGTGATGCTACAGCAGCTACTACCACAGCTTCAGCAATCATCTCCTCCGCCAGCTCCTGCACCTCCTCCGCAGCGAGTGGCCGCTTCTGGTCTACGACTATCCTTGCCGGATAAATTTGATGGGGACTCTAAATTCTGCCGTGGCTTTCTTTCCCAATGTTCCCTGCACTTGGAGATGATGTCGGACCAGTTTCCTACTGAAAGGTCTAAGGTGGCTTTCGTAGTCAGCCTTCTGTCTGGAAAAGCTCTGTCATGGGCCACACCGCTCTGGGACCGCAATGACCCCATCACTGCCTCTATACACTCCTTCTTCTCGGAAATTCGAAGTGTCTTTGAGGAACCTGCCCGAGCCTCTTCTGCTGAGACTGCCCTGTTGAACCTGGTCCAGGGTAATTCTTCCGTTGGCGAGTACGCCGTACAATTCCGTACTCTTGCTTCAGAATTATCCTGGAATAATGAGGCCCTCTGCACGACCTTTAAAAAAGGCCTATCCAGCAACATTAAAGATGTTCTGGCCGCACGAGAAATCCCTGCTAACCTACATGAACTCATCCATCTTACCACTCGCATTGACATGCGTTTTTCCGAAAGGCGTCAGGAGCTCCGCCAGGATATGGACTTTGTTCGCACAAGGCGTTTTTTCTCCCCGGCTCCTCTCTCCTCTGGTCCCCTGCAATCCGTTCCTGTGCCTCCCGCCGTGGAGGCTATGCAGGTCGACCGGTCTCGCCTGACACCTCAAGAGAGGACACGACGCCGCATGGAGAATCTCTGCCTGTACTGTGCCAGTACCGAACACTTCCTGAAGGATTGTCCTATCCGTCCTCCCCGCCTGGAAAGACGTACGCTGACTCCGCACAAAGGTGAGACAGTCCTTGATGTCTACTCTGCTTCTCCACGTCTTACTGTGCCTGTGCGGATATCTGCCTCTGCCTTCTCCTTCTCTACTATGGCCTTCTTGGATTCCGGATCTGCAGGAAATTTTATTTTGGCCTCTCTCGTCAACAGGTTCAACATCCCAGTGACCAGTCTCGCCAGACCCCTCTACATCAATTGTGTAAACAATGAAAGATTGGACTGTACCATACGTTTCCGCACGGAGCCCCTTCTAATGTGCATCGGACCTCATCACGAGAAGATTGAATTTTTGGTCCTCCCCAATTGCACTTCCGAAATCCTCCTTGGACTACCCTGGCTTCAACTCCATTCCCCAACCCTGGATTGGTCCACTGGGGAGATCAAGAGTTGGGGGCCCTCTTGTTTCAAGGACTGCCTAAAACCGGTTCCCAGTACCCCTTGCCGTGACTCTGTGGTTCCCCCTGTAACCGGTCTCCCTAAGGCCTATATGGACTTTGCGGATGTTTTTTGCAAAAAACAAGCTGAGACTCTACCTCCTCATAGGCCTTATGATTGTCCTATTGACCTCCTCCCGGGCACTACTCCACCCCGGGGCAGAATCTATCCTCTGTCCGCCCCAGAGACTCTTGCTATGTCGGAGTACATCCAGGAAAATTTAAAAAAAGGCTTTATCCGTAAATCCTCCTCTCCTGCCGGAGCCGGATTTTTCTTTGTGTCCAAAAAAGATGGCTCTCTACGTCCTTGCATTGACTACCGCGGTCTTAATAAAATCACGGTAAAGAACCGCTACCCCCTACCCCTCATCTCTGAACTCTTTGATCGCCTCCAAGGTGCCCACATCTTTACCAAACTGGACTTAAGAGGTGCTTATAATCTCATCCGCATCAGAGAGGGGGATGAATGGAAAACGGCATTTAACACTAGAGATGGACACTTTGAGTATCTGGTCATGCCCTTTGGCCTGTGCAACGCCCCTGCCGTCTTCCAAGACTTTGTTAATGAAATTTTTCGTGATCTCTTATACTCCTGTGTTGTTGTATATCTGGACGATATCCTGATTTTTTCTGCCAATCTAGAAGAACACCGCCAGCATGTCCGTATGGTTCTTCAGAGACTTCGTGACAATCAACTTTATGCCAAGATAGAGAAATGTCTGTTTGAATGCCAATCTCTTCCTTTCCTAGGATACTTGGTCTCTGGCCAGGGACTACAAATGGATCCAGACAAACTCTCTGCCGTCTTAGATTGGCCACGCCCCTCCGGACTCCGTGCTATCCAACGTTTTTTGGGGTTCGCCAATTATTACAGGCAATTTATTCCACATTTTTCTACCGTTGTGGCCCCTATCGTGGCTTTAACCCAAAAAAATGCCAATCCCAAGTCTTGGCCTCCTCAAGCGGAAGACGCCTTTAAACGGCTCAAGTCTGCCTTTTCTTCGGCTCCCGTGCTCTCCAGACCTGACCCATCTAAACCCTTCCTATTGGAGGTTGATGCCTCCTCTGTAGGAGCTGGAGCGGTCCTTCTACAAAAAAATTCTTCTGGGCTTGCTGTTACTTGTGGTTTTTTTTCTAGGACCTTCTCTCCGGCGGAGAGGAACTACTCCATCGGGGATCGAGAGCTTCTAGCCATTAAATTAGCACTTGAGGAATGGAGGCATCTGCTGGAGGGATCAAGATTTCCAGTTATTATTTACACCGATCACAAGAACCTCTCCTATCTCCAGTCTGCCCAACGGCTGAATCCTCGCCAGGCCAGGTGGTCTCTGTTCTTTGCCCGATTTAATTTTGAAATTCACTTTCGGCCTGCCGATAAGAACATTAGGGCCGATGCTCTCTCTCGTTCCTCGGATGCCTCGGAAGTTGAACTCTCTCCGCAACACATCATTCCTCCTGACTGCCTGATTTCCACTTCTCCAGCCTCCATCAGGCAAACTCCTCCAGGAAAGACCTTCGTCTCTCCACGCCAACGCCTCGGAATCCTCAAATGGGGTCACTCCTCCCATCTCGCAGGTCATGCAGGCATCAAGAAATCTGTGCAACTCATCTCTCGCTTCTATTGGTGGCCGACTCTGGAGACGGATGTCGTGGACTTTGTGCGAGCCTGCACTGTCTGTGCCCGGGATAAGACTCCTCGCCAGAAGCCCGCTGGTTTTCTTCATCCTCTGCCTGTCCCCGAACAGCCTTGGTCTCTGATTGGTATGGATTTTATTACAGACCTACCCCCATCCCGTGGCAACACTGTTGTTTGGGTGGTCGTTGATCGATTCTCCAAGATGGCACATTTCATCCCTCTTCCTGGTCTTCCTTCAGCGCCTCAGTTGGCTAAACAATTTTTTGTACACATTTTTCGTCTTCACGGGTTGCCCACACAGATAGTCTCGGATAGAGGCGTCCAATTCGTGTCAAAATTCTGGAGGGCTCTCTGTAAACAACTCAAGATTAAATTAAACTTTTCTTCTGCATATCATCCTCAATCCAATGGACAAGTAGAAAGAATTAACCAGGTCTTGGGTGATTATTTACGACATTTTGTTTCCTCCCGCCAGGATGATTGGGCAGATCTTCTACCATGGGCCGAATTCTCGTATAACTTTAGAGTCTCTGAATCTTCCTCCAAATCCCCATTTTTCGTGGTGTACGGCCGTCACCCTCTTCCCCCCCTCCCTACTCCCTTGCCCTCTGGTTTGCCCGCTGTAGATGAAGTGACTCGTGATCTTTCCACCATATGGAAAGAGACCCAAGATTCTCTTTTACAGGCTTCATCTCGCATGAAAAAGTTTGCCGATAAGAAAAGAAGAGCTCCCCCCATTTTTGCTCCCGGAGACAAGGTATGGCTCTCCGCTAAATATGTCCGCTTTCGTGTCCCCAGTTACAAACTGGGTCCACGCTATCTTGGTCCTTTCAAAGTCTTGTGCCAAATTAATCCTGCCTCTTACAAACTTCTTCTTCCTCCTTCTCTCCGTATTCCTAATGCCTTTCATGTCTCTCTTCTTAAACCACTCATCATCAACCGTTTCTCTCCCAAATTAGTTTCTCCCACTCCTGTCTCCGGTTCTTCTGACGTCTTCTCAGTGAAAGAGATACTGGCCTCCAAGACGGTCAGAGGAAAAAGGTTCTTTTTGGTGGATTGGGAGGGCTGTGGACCTGAAGAGAGATCCTGGGTAGTGTTGAGCGGCATAGGCCATATTCGAATTCGCGAATATTCGCGAATATATGGACGAATATTCGCCATATATTCGCGAATATTCGCATATTCGTTATATTCCCGTTTTATTTTCGCATATGCGAACATTCGCGTATGCGAAAATTAACATGTGAAAATTAGCATATACAAAATTAACATATGCGAAAATTCGTATATGCGAAAATTAGCATATGCTAATTTTCGCATATGCGAATTTTCGCATGCCAGTCTCACACAGTAGTATTACAGCCTTCTTTACACCACACAAGCTGGAAGCAGAGAGGGGTGATCACTGTGATGTGTACTGTGAAGAAAAAAAAACGAATATTCGTAATTACGAATATATAGCGCTATATTTGCGAAATTCGCGAATTCGCGAATATGCGATATTCGCGAATAATATTCGAATTGCGAATATTCGCGAGCAACACTAATCCTGGGAACCTGAGGACAACATCCTAGACAAAAGTCTGCTCCTCAGGTTCTCAGGCTCTAAGAAGAGGGGGAGACCCAAGGGGGGGGGTACTGTTACGCCGAGCGCTCCGGGTCCCCGCTCCTCCCCGGAGCGCTCGCTTCTCTCTCGCTACCGCAGCGCTCCGGGCAGCTCCACTGACCCGGTGCGCTGCGATACCGTCTCCAGCCGGGATGCGATTCGCGATGCGGGTAGCGCCCGCTCGCGATGCGCATCCCGGCTCCCGTACCTGACTCGCTCTCCGTCTGTCCTGTCCCGGCGCGCGCGATTTAAAGGGCCACTGCGCCGCTGATTGGCGCAGTGGTTCCAATTAGTGTGTTCACCTGTGCACTCCCTATTTATACCTCACTTCCCCTTCACTCCCTCGCCGGATCTTGTTGCCATTGTGCCAGTGAAAGCGTTTCCTTGTGTGTTCCTAGCCTGTGTTCCAGACCTCCTGCCGTTGCCCCCGACTACGATCCTTGCTGCCTGCCCCGACCTTCTGCTACGTCCGACCTTGCTTCTGTCTACTCCCTTGTACCGCGCCTATCTTCAGCAGTCAGAGAGGTTGAGCCGTTGCTAGTGGATACGACCTGGTCACTACCGCCGCAGCAAGACCATCCCGCTTTGCGGCGGGCTCTGGTGAAAACCAGTAGTGACTTAGAACCGATCCACTAGCACGGTCCACGCCAATCCCTCTCTGGCACAGAGGATCCACTACCTGCCAGCCGGCATCGTGACAGGAGCAGTATTATAGTAGTTATATTCTTGTATATAGGAGCAGTATTATAGTAGTTATATTCTTGTATATAGGAGTAGTGATATAGTAGTTATATTCTTGTATATAGGAGGTAGTATCATAGTAGTTATATTCTTGTATATAGGAACAGTATTATAGTAGTTATATTCTTGTATATAGGAGCAGTATTATAGTAGTTATATTCTTGTATATAGGAGCAGTATTATAGTAGTTATATTCTTGTATATAGGAGGCAGTATTATAGTAGTTATATTCTTGTATATAGGAGGCAGTATTATAGTAGTGATATTCTTGTATATAGGAGCAGTATTATAGTAGTTATATTCTTGTATGAAGGAG
Source organism: Hyla sarda (assembly GCF_029499605.1). Taxonomy (NCBI): domain Eukaryota; kingdom Metazoa; phylum Chordata; class Amphibia; order Anura; family Hylidae; genus Hyla; species Hyla sarda. Next base: position 30,860,467 of record NC_079190.1, on the reverse strand, counting down.
TAGTGCTATAGTAGTTATATTCTTGTACATAGGAGCAGTATTATAGTAGTTATATTCTTGTATATAGGAGCAGTATTATAGTAGTTATATTCTTGTATATAGGAGGCAGTATTATAGTAGTGATATTCTTGTATATAGGAGGCAGTATTATAGTAGTTATATTCTTGTATGAAGGAGTAGTGCTATAGTAGTTATATTCTTGTACATAGGAGCAGTATTATAGTAGTTATATTCTTGTATATAGGAGCAGTATTATAGTAGTTATATTCTTGTATATAGGAGTAGTGATATAGTAGTTATATTCTTGTATATAGGAGGTAGTATCATAGTAGTTATATTCTTGTATATAGGAACAGTATTATAGTAGTTATATTCTTGTATATAGGAGCAGTATTATAGTAGTTATATTCTTGTATATAGGAGCAGTATTATAGTAGTTATATTCTTGTATATAGGGGGCAGTATTATAGTAGTTATATTCTTGTATATAGGAGCAGTAATATAGTAGTTATATTCTTGTATATAGGAGCAGTATTATAGTAATTATATTCTTGTACATAGGAGCAGTATTATAGTAGTTATATTCTTGTATATAGGAGCAGTATAATAGTAGTTACATTCTTGTATAAAGGAGCAGTATTATAGTAATTATATTCTTGTACATAGGAGCAGTATTATAGTAGTTATATTCTTGTACATAGGAGCAGTATTATAGTAGTTATATTCTTGTACATAGGAGACAGTATTATAGTAGTTATATTCTCGTATATAGGGGCAGTATTATAGTAGTTATATCCTTGTACATATGAAGCAGTATTAATGTGGTTATATTCACAGATGTCACTTAAATTTACTAATATTTCCTGATCTATCCTATTTTACTATGCTAGACAACCCCTTTAAGCAGCAGACTATATGCAGATCTGAATCCAGTTTAATACAATGGCTAATGTTCTCAATATCACCATGACATCTGTAACCTTTCTCACTATATAAATGTTTGTCATTGCAGCCCAACCATGTGCACGGGGAAATGTGCAAAGATTATTGGGAAAGCCTTATTCCCATTGGGTACCTGCGCTATCGTTGCAAATCTTCTCCTGTACTTCCCAAATGGTCAAATTCTAGAAGTGGAACAGATTACAGATTTTGTCTGGTTTTTCCATGGAATCGTTGGGGCTGGATTATTGGTGAGTGTATATGACATATTAATGGTATTAAAAAGTAGTATTGTACTATAGCGTCCATGTAACTCCTTACTCCCCACCACTGCTGTTCCAGTGCTCACCAGGTCCCTGCTGATCCCCACATCTTGGTCCCATTCTCAACACGCAGGAATGCCCGCTCAGCCAATCAGTGTGTGGCTCTGTGGGCATGTCAAGATGGGAAGCAGGAAGCGGCGATCAATAGGGAACGGCATCAGTGGTGATTTGGGCAAGTGAATAGAATTATTTGTATCAATAGATGACCCATTTAAGTTTCACACAAATTAGGACAAGAATAGACACAACTTTTTTTTTTTTTTTCATAGCGGGGGAAATATTCAAAAGAGCTTGTATTCTACACCACTGCCGTGCATGTCACTTTTTTAAACATTTGGCGTATTTACACCACCTCCAGCATGGTATAAATGGCAACAGTTTTATGTACCTAAAATTGGTGCATAAACCTTGATTATGTAGCAAAGTTTGCACCATATTTTAGGCCACAACCCTTTTTTACTAAAGCGTCAAGCATGGCACTAACATGGTGGAAATTAGGCGCAAAAGTGTTGAAAATGTGGCGCTGTTAACGCACGCCACTTTTATATACAATTTTTCACAATTTACACAACCAAAAAGGCGATTTCACATTAAAATATATCTCCCAGTGTGTTTTAGTATTGGCGTTTTTTATTTAGTGTTTTATCCCCCTGTGGTTTTTATTACAAGTCATGTGACTCTTTCATTGTACCTTCAGCTCCGGACATTAAAGTGTACCTGTCGTCAACAAAAACTTTTTATATTATGTAGATGATACCATTATATGTATATTTGTAATATACATTGGTTAAAAAAAATTGTAGATTTTTGTCCCTGCAGCTATTACCTGTGTGTCTCTATGAGGAGTCCGAATACAGGAAGTGACGGAGGACAAGCAGGGCTCTGTGCACTAAGATAAAGCAGGACAGTGTGCACTGAGGCTCTACAACATGCTCCTGGGTCATACATCGGGATGATTGACAAGCCAGGAGTCTGCACAGAGCCCTGCTTCTCCTGCCCTCACTTCCTGTATTTGGACTCCTCATAGAGACACACAGACAATAGCTGCAGGGACAGCATTTTTTTAACCAATGTATATTACAAATATACATAGAATGGTATCTACATTATATAAAAAAAAGTTTTTGGTGATGACAGATACACTTTAAAGGGGTTATCCAGGAATAGAAAAACAGCTTATTTCTTTTAAAATATGTTCCCTGTCTGTCTCCAGATTGGGTGTGGTCCTGCTGCTCAGTTCCATTGAAGCGAATGGAGCCAAGTTGTAATACCACACACAACCTGGAGACAGACGGGGAGCCATTTTTGAAACAAATTAGCTCTATTTTTCTATTCCTTGATAACCCCTTTAAGAAGTGTCCAGGACACTTGGCTGTAAAATAGGTTCAAAAATATTCTTGCAATACACAACATTGCATTTTCGTTTTTCTTGGTTCCTCAGAGATCTATCAGAGAAAAAAACACGAGTATTTTCTTCTATATAAAAATGTTAAAATTCTGCTATATAAACATCTTAGTCTTTCCAGTACTTATCAGCTGCTGCATGCTCCAAAGGAAGTTGTGTAGTTCTTTTCTGTCTGACCACTGTGTTCTCTGCTGACACCTCAGTTTGTGTCAGGAACTGTCCAGAGTAGGAGCAAATCCCCAGAGCAATCCTGGACAGTTCCTGACATGGACAGAGGTGGCAGCAAAGAGCACTGTGATCAGACTGGAAAGAAATACAACTTCCTATTGAGCATACAGCAGCTGATAAGTACTGGAAGGATTAAGATTTTTATATAAAAGTAATTTACAAATCTGTAGAACTTTTTGGCACCAGTTGATTTGAAAATACTTAAAGGCGTTATCCAGGAAAAAAACTTTTTTATAAATATCAACTGACTCCAGAAAGTTAAACAGATTTGTAAATTACTTCTATTAAAAATTCTTAATCATTTCAGTACTTATGAGCTTCTGAAGTTAAGGTTGTTCTTTTCTGTCTAAGTGCTCTCTGATGACACATGTCTCAGGAAACGCCCAGTTTAGAAGAGGTTTGCTATGGGCATTTGCTTCTAAACTGTGCGGTTCCCGAGACGTGTGTCATAAGAGAGCACTTAGACCGAATAGAACAACTCAACTTCAGAAGCTCATAAGTACTGAAAGGATTAGGGTTTTTTAATAGAAGTAATTTACAAATATATTTAACTTTCTGGAGCCAGTTGATATATATATATATATATATATATATATATATATATATATATATATATAAGTTTTTTCCTGGATAACCCCTTTAAGGTGTTTTAATACATGACAAAAGGAAACATCTTTGTGCAACATGGCTAGTTGTCTTATAGAAAAACTTAGTGCAATCGACAAAAAAGTATCATAAAACTGCAGCAATTTGCAATATAACATTCCCTATTTTTGCCGCCTGATAATTGGCCACATGACACATGGATGTTCTTGTTCGAATTGTGTAAAAGCACCATAAGGCTAGGTTCACACGTCCGTTTGCATCGACCCGTTAAGGGTTCAAACGGCTCTTTTTTTTTCTTTTTGGGGTCGGATGCAAACGGTTACTACCGGGTCATGATGGATCCCATTCACTTGCATGGGGTCCGTTGGTGACCCGGTAATTTTACAGGATTTTAGCAGAGAAAAAAATAGTGCTTGCACTATTTTTTTCTCCGCTAAACTCCCATCCTTCTGGCCCGGCTTGGCGAAGGAACTCGAATAGCGAAGTGCGACACCAATGTGAACGTGGCCCAAGATCTTAGTCTACAGTCATGTTTCTCTATTGTTCTGCAGGCTTTCCTACCAGCATTTATGATGCTTGGAGCAGGTGGAGATGGATGCTGTGCGAACAGATGCGGGGTAAGGAATAATAATTCAGTGGTCTCCAAACTGCGGACCTCCAGCTGTTGCAAAAATACAACTCCCAGCATGCCCGGACAGCCAATGGCTGTTCGGGCATGCTGGGAGTTGTAGTTTTGCAACAGCTGGAGGTCTGCTGTTTGGAGAGCACTGAACTTGTTACTGATGGACTGTTTGTTGCTGCGATTCTGTTTTTAAAGGAGAACTCCAGCCAAAATGAATTTAACCCTTATCCACAGGATAGTGGATAAATAGCTAATCATGGGTGGACCCCCCCTCGCAATCTCCAGAATGGGACCTGTTTGAGGAGGGTGTGTGGTTGACGGCACGCGCTCAATTCATTTCTATGGGAGCGCCAAAGAAACCAGAGTACAGCACTCGGTCATCTCCGGCACTTCCATAAAAATGAATGGAGCGCGTGCAGTCTTCCGGGGTCCCGTTCCAGAGATCGCTACCTGTTCCCTATCTTGTGGATAAGGGATAACTTAAAGGGGTACTCCGGTGGAAAACGTTTTTTTTTTTTTTTTTATCAACTGGTGCCAGAAAGTTAAACAGATTTGTAAATTACTTCTACTTAATAATCTTAATCCTTCCAGTACTTATTAGCTGCTGACTGCTACAGAGGGAATTATTTTCTTTTTGGAACACAGAGCTCTCTGCTGACATCACAAGCACAGTGCTCTCTGCTGACATCTCTGTCCATTGTAAGAACTGTCCAGAGTAGGAGAAAATCCCCATAGCAAACATATGCTGTTCTAGGCAGTACCTAAAATGGGCAGAGATGTCAGCAGAGAGCACTGTGCTCATGATGTCAGCAGAGAGCTCTGTGTTCCAAAAAAAAAGAATTTCCTCTGTAGTATTCAGCAGCTAATAAGTACTGGAAGGATTAAGATTTTTTTAAGAGAAGTAATTTACAAATCTGTTTAACTTTCTGGCACCAGTTTATAAAAAAAAATAAAAATAAAAATAAAAAAAGTTTTCCACTGGAGTCCCCCTTTAATTTGTAAATATGCAAAAAGTGAACCTCTAAGTAATAAAATATGCAATATGATATAATAGAAAATATAATCAAAATATATAATATGTTTATTAAAATGAAAAAGATAATAATAGCAATAAGAACACACAGTGGTAAATGCATGTTCTTATTGCTATTTTTATCTATTTAATTTTAATAAATATATGATATATTTACATTATATTTTCTATTATATCATACTACATATTTTATTACTTAGAGTTTTTTGTTTTTTTTTGCATATTTAGGAATTCTCATTCTCCTTTGGCTATTGGTTTAGCTGGACCTCAGTAATAAGATAGGTGAAGTGAGCTGCACCCCTAGTTTTAGAATTTCTCTTTATAAGTTAATTTTGGCTGGAGTTCTCCCTTAATATGTTGGGGCTCGTTCTAGTCCTCTTGATACCTGCCACAAGAAAGTAAGACAACCAACATCAAATCCACTCACTCAGCCAGCAGCATGAGGAGGAGGTTTGTTACAGTGTGTCACCCAAGTAGTAAGAAGATTACATGAGGAGAAGATTTGTTACAGTGTGTCACCCCAGTAGTAAGGAGATTACATGAGGAGGAGGTTTGTTACAGTGTGTAACCCCAGTAGTAAGGAGATTACATGAGGAGGAGGTTTGTTACAGTGTGTCACCCCAGCAGTAAGGAGATTATATGAGGAGGAGGTTTGTTACAGTGTGTCACCCCAGTAGTAAGGTGATTACATGAGGAGGAGGTTTGTTACAGTGTGTCACCCCAGTAGTAAGGTGATTACATGAGGAGGAGGTTTGGTACAGTGTGACACCCCAGTAGTAAGGAGATTATATGAGGAGGAGGTTTGTTACAGTGTGTCACCCCAGTAGTAAGGAGATTACATGAGGAGGAGGTTTGTTACAGTGTGTAACCCCAGTAGTAAGGAGATTACATGAGGAGGAGGTTTGGTACAGTGTGTCACCCCAGTAGTAAGGAGATTATATGAGGAGGAGGTTTGTTACAGTGTGTCACCCCAGTAGTAAGGTGATTACATGAGGAGGAGGTTTGTTACAGTGTGTCACCCCAGTAGTAAGGTGATTACATGAGGAGGAGGTTTGTTACAGTGTGTCACCCCAGTAGTAAGGAGATTACATGAGGAGAAGGTTTGTTATAGTGTGTCACCCCAGTAGTAAGGAGATTACATGGGGAGGAGGTTTGTTACAGTGTGTCACCCCAGTAGTAAGCTAATTACAAGAGGAGTGGGCTTGTTACAGTGTATCATCCCAGTAGTAGGGTGGGGCGTGTTAAAGGGCAGGCCAATGGGTGGAGTCAAGGGGGTGGCAAAATTAGCTTATGCCTGGGGTGGTGAAAAACCTTGCACCAACCCTGATTGTGGAGCTGCCAATAAAAATGGAACAGCACTAATAGTAAGAAAAGTATTCTGTAGACCAGAGGTCCCCCACCCAGTCCGCAGGACCCACTGTCAGTCCAGGATTTGAGTTCTCCCATGTTCTATCCCAATGGTGTAACTGGAAGGACCTGGAATGTTGCTGAGCCTTGAGGACTGGATTGGGGACCACTGTTTTAGAGTATCTATTAGGCCCATTTAACTTATGCAGCTCTGCATGTCCTGGATGTGTCTATCCAGATGCATCACCCACATTCACAAAAAGTGCTAGGAGTGAGTATTGATAACCCCTTCCACTCCAAAGCAGGGCAGACAACAAGATGCCGCCCACATCCCGGGGTAATGAAGAAAACTGTGTCCCTGTAGCAGAATGTTACCCTATGCACAGGGACACACTTTTCTGCTTTACAGCCGGCTCCCTCTCACTCCCTAATCCTAACCCAAATCACTAATCCTAACCCCTATCCCTAATCCTAACCCCAAACCTCTAATCCTAACCACTATCCCTAATCCTAACCCCTATCCCTAACCCCTATCCCTAACCCCTATCCCTAACCTCTAATCCTAACCTCTAACCCTAACCCCTATCCCTAAACCTAACCTCTAATCCTAACCCCTATCCTTAATCCAAACCCTAACCCATACCCCAAATCTTAACCCCTAATCCTAACCCTTACAACAAATCCTAACCCTAACCCCGTGATTCCCAACAAGTGTGCCTCCATCTGTTGCAAAACTACAACTCCCAGAATGCCCGGACACCCAAAGGCTGTGCAGGCATGCTGGGAGTTGTAGTTTTGCAACAACTGGAGGCACCCTGGTTGGGAAACACTGCCCTTACCCCAAACCCTAATCCTAACCCTTACCCCTAATCATAAACCTAACCCCTAATCGTAACCCTAATCGTAACCCTAATCCTAACCTCTAATCCTAACTCCTAATCCTAACCCCTAATCCTAATCCTAAACCCTAATCCCAACCCCCTAACCCTAATCCTAACCCTAATCCTAACCTCTAACCCTAATCCTAACCTCTAACCCCAATCCTAACCCCTAACCCTAATCCTAACCTCTAACCCCAATCCTAACTCCTAACCCTAATCCAAACCTCTAACCCTAACCCCTAACCCTAATCCTAACCTCTAACCCTAACCCTAATCCTAACCCTAATCCTAACCTCTAACCCTAATCCTAACCTCTAACCCTAATCCTAACCCCTAACCCTAATCCTAACCTCTAACCCTAATCCTAACCCCTAACCCTAATCCTAACCTCTAACCCTAATCCTAACCCTAATCCTAACCCCTAACCCTAATCCTAACCCCTAACCCTAATCCTAACCCCCAACCCTAATCCTAACCTCTAACCCCAATCCTAACCTCTAACCCTATTCCTAATCCTTAATCCTTACTCCTATCCCTAATCCTAACCTCTAACCCTAATCCTAACCCCTAACCCTAATCCTAACCTCTAACCCTAATCCTAACCTCTAACCCTAATCCTAACCCTAATCCTAACCTCTAACCCTAATCCTAACCCCTAACCCTAATCCTAACCTCTAACCCTAATCCTAACCCCCAACCCTAATCCTAACCTCTAACCCCAATCCTAACCTCTAACCCTATTCCTAATCCTTAATCCTTACTCCTATCCCTAATCTTAACCTCTAACCCTAATCCTAACCCCTAACAGCAATCAGCTCTGGGAAGGGCTGAGAGCGCTGAGCTCAGGTCACATTCGGCTACGGGTCACAGTTTTTTTCACTTCACCGGCACTAGAGTAACAATATCTAGGTATTCATTGGCTTGTCAACTATTAGATTCCCAAGGTCTGGTATTGTCCAGGGAAACCCTACTGTGAATTCTTGAGGTAAATCCAGTTTATTATATGATGCCCATGAGCATATTTATCACAATGGTCTACCTGGCCCCCCAATGTTGGGACCAAGGCTTGACATGGCTGCCACCCAAGTCAATGCCTCATTAATCATGGATCACTGTCCCAGGAATAGTATGAGGCCATTCCTGGCAAGACTACAACGTGCAAGACCCCTACCAAGGATTATGAGCATGTTTCTAATGTCTTTATGAGAATCATTCATAACGGTATTTGTGGGTCACCATTCACTAGATGTTGCTGACTGTCATCCTGTCTGCACTGGGCACCATCGGAGGAGCGTACTGCGTGGTCATCTCTGCCATGGGTTTGGTTCGTGGACCTCTGTGTGACACAGGAGATGGCGAATACATCTACCCCTTCCGGAATGATACAGAAGAGTAAGTCCCCTTTTCCTTACAGTAGCTGGAGGTTACATAAACTGTACACGCACCTATATATGGGTTTCCAGAAACAGTTGTTACAGGAAGTGGCAGCCATCTTTTCATAAAGTAATTCACACACATGATGAAATTAGGCTACATAGGCTACATCCACTGTGGCCTCGATCACCCAACGTCAACCCAGCCAAGTTCTTAAACTCTAGTTCTTAAAATTCCAAGCAGAGGCGTAACTGCATTCTCCTGGGTCCTTGTACAAAATCAGTAACAGGAGCCCTACTGACCATTAGCCGTTTATAGGACTGGTTTCTTTTTATGAGGCGGAAGGGTCTTTGGGGCCCCTCAGGCATCAGGGTCTGGGTGCAACTTAGTGTATGATCAGGGCCGGTTCTGCCCATAGGCAAAATAGGCAGCTGCCTAGAGCGCTCTCTTGGTGGGGGTGCCACTCTGCCGCCACAAAAAAGTTAGACAGCCACTATGTGAACCACTTGCTCAACCAGCTCAGCCAGTAGCACCATAACCCCCCTCTGATGTGTGTCACTCCAGTAGTAAGGAGATTACATGAGGAGGAGGTTTGGTACAGTGTGTCACTCCAGTAGTAAAGAGATTACATGATGAGGAGGTTTGTTACAGTGTGTCACCCCAGTAGTAAGGAGATTACATGATGAGGAGGTTTGTTACAGTGTGTCACCCCAGTAGTAAGGTGATTACATGAGGAGGAGGTTTGTTACAGTGTGTCACCCCAGTAGTAAGGAGATTACATGAGGAGGGGGTTTGTTGCAGTGTGTCATCCCAGTAGTAAGGTGATTACATGAGGAGGAGGTTTGTTACAGTGTGTCACCCCAGTAGTAAGGTGATTACATGAGGAGGAGGTTTGTTACAGTTTGTCATCCCGGTAGTAAGGTGATTACATGAGGAGGAGGTTTGTTACAGTGTGTCACCCCAGTAGTAAGGTAATTACATGAGGAGGAGGTTTGTTACAGTGTGTCACCCCAGTAGTAAGGTGATTACATGGGGAGGAGGTTTGTTACAGTGTGTCACCCCAGTAATTACATGGGTGGAGTCAGGGGGCGCAAAAATTTGCTTTTGCCTAGGTATCAAAAATCCTTGCACCAGCCCTGAGTGTATGGTGAGCAGTGGTTGTCTGGTGAGTACTCTCAGCTTTGTCATTTAGGTCCTGTTCATTTATGTGGAATATCCAGCCAGATGTCCGTGGCAGGCACTGACTCATCAGTCGGTGCTAGGACCGCTCGGAAATGTACCCTCTCTATAGACAGCAATGCAAATGCTTCAAAAGGTGCCAAACAGGGGCATTTCTAGGTCTCTAAAAGACCCAGAGCTAGAGCCCATAGCCCAGCCATGCCCCCTAACCACACTCTCTTAAAGCAGCGGTGGCAATAAAAAAAAAAAAAAAAAAAAAACAGCAGTAGCCAGAGACCCATGGCTATGGGCCTGAGACCCGGAGCTAGAGCCCTGTTAGCCCTCCCCTAGCAACACCCTTGGTGCCAAATCTCATTTTAACACAGTGATACATTGGCAATTCACCTGTGAGACCTAGCTTATGACTGGACCTCACAAGCTTCTGTTCTCACCAGAAAAGAGGCCATCAGCTGGCTTCCTGTTGCCATGGCTTCCATGGGGACCCAACGATCACGTTACTGGGTCGATGATGGGAGGGACAAGGTTAATAATGCAGATGGGGTCAATACTGCCAAGAACAGCGCAATCTGATTTGACAGCCAGGTCACTCGGCTGATCTCCTGCGTCGCTTTCAGCAGCACGGGGAATATGCAGGACGAATTGGTAGGTCTCATCGCAGGAACGTACCTGCTGAAAGGACAAATAATAAATCTCCCCCAAAAGTGTCTTCCTGCTGTGACCCTTAACAATTAGCTGTGATCTGGAGGGAGACTTGGCAGTAAGTCTTTCATTTTCCTACAGCGCCCCCACAGGTGAAATGATGTATTACACATTGCCTATTCAAATCAATGAGTAATGCAGTACAGGACAGGTCCTTCAGAGAGAGCTAGAGACGGTCTTTGTAACAATTCCCTTCCTTGGCCAAGAGAGGGCGATGCAGAACAACATATCCTTCTCTATAACCCCCAAAATCCCAAAATTGGGTATACAATGAATAAGCGACAACAAGCAATAAAGGGCGAATTTATATTACAAAGAATTAATATTTTATATTACACAACTAACAGTTTAGAGTTTTCCTCTAAGTCTGTGGTCTCCAAACTGTGAACCTACTGCTGTTGCAAAACTACAACTCCCAGCATGGCCGGACAGCCAACGGCTGTCCGGGCATGCTGGGAGTTGTAGTTTTGCAACAGCTGGAGGTTCACAGTTTGGTGACCACTTTTCTAGGCTTTATGTGTTATATATTTATAGTATTTGCTCTCTGCCACCAGATGGCGCTGCTTTACTGTTTCATATGTAGCTGCCTGATAATTGGCTCCTCCGTGTAGTGATTCCGCTATATGACCTATGTATTCTATACGCGCCATTTCTCTGACTGCAGGGAGAATTACCTCTTTCACCACGAGACCTGGAGCACGTGTAAAGCACCTGAGAATGTGGTGCTGTGGAACGTCGTCTTATTCTCCATCCTCCTGGCAATCGGCGCCATCGAAGCGGTCCTGTGCCTTATTCAGGTCATCAATGGTGCCATCGGGGTGATCTGTGGCACGTGCCTGAAGAAAAGAAGAGTCAGCGTAAGTCGACTTCCAGGAGATTTAGTTCTGAAATCACTCATACCAATACCGTCATCACCCCCTGTATAACACACATGCCCAATAATCACTGTCCCACCTGACATATACCTTTACCGTCATCACCCACATTACCAAACAGTTAATAGATCTATATATCATACATACCCATATGATCAATGGGGGGGATTTATCAAAATCTGTGCAGAGGAAAAGTTGCTGAGTTGCCCATAGCAACCAATCAGATCAATACTTTCATTTTTAACAAGGCCTCTGCAAAATGAAAGAAGCGATCTGATTGGTTGCTATGGGCAACTGGGCAACTTTTCCTCTGCACAGGTTTTGATAAATCTCCCCCAATATCTGCACTACCTTCCTCTATGGGACGGAAGTAACTCAGCGGTGCGTCCTCTTCTTCCGCCCCCACCAACATCACCTTCTTCACCTCCCCCTCTATTTCACAAGCGCCTCGGGTAAAAAAACATTTCACTGGTAAAGTCCCGTACACTTTCTGGCACAAATTTTATTCACATCGGCATGCGATTTTCTGACAATACGGGACACAGTTCAGACTGGGGGAGGACTTGTAGCATAAGGCGCACACCAGTATCCTGTTCGTGACGCCAAAAGTTGTGGTATGGGGTGTGCTGTAAAGGGCAGATGGAATTACCCTAGGGGCAGATGGCATTAACCCCTTGTATTTGTGATGCCAGGGCGTGGTTTATCCTCAATACCACCCGAAGGTATAACGCTGGATCCTGGGCTAGGCACGGGGGCAATAATAACTCTGACGCCAAGTTACGGACAACGGTAGCTTTACTGATATTAGACAGGTGGAAAAGTCTATACAGTTCAGCCAGGGCCCAAGGAGGTGACCAGTGACTCAGAGACCATAAGGGCTTGCTGGGGCTTTTAGTAGATGAGGTCAATTTAATGCAGGCCACATTGACTTGACAAATAATGACTGTGACTGACTTGTGACTGACAATGCTGTGACTGTGACTTACTTGCAGGTTTGTATCTGGTGGCTGCAGACAGGACTTGAGGCCTCCTATGACTCTGGACACACACTTAGGCTCGACTAGACTGGACCTCAGCAAAGAGTAAGAGAGAGCATAGGCTCCACCCAGGGCTTATATGGGGGAGGCTCTGGTGGGGTCCCATTGGTCACCCCTAGGTCACCTGGTCACTGATACCTCCTGGGTAACAATCACATGATAACTCACATGACAACTGAAGATCACATGGGAACATTTCTTAAAGGAATAACACTTCTTTACACACTTTACACCATAAAAAATGGCAAAACACATGTATATGAGGGGACGGGTGTAAGGGGGCCCAGGGGACACTGCAGGGAGGCTGCCTGACAGGGCAGCAAGGGTTTGGGGTAACACCTCCCGCACTGGGCCACCACAACAGTCTTTTCTTCACCTCCCCCTCTATTTCACAAGAAAATTAAATGAGATCTCAAAATTCAATACATACCTCATGCCCCGGGTAGATCAACTTATTGAGAGGCTTGAGAGGGCAAGGTAAATCACAACACTTGACCTTACAAAGGGTTATTGGCAGATACCGTTATCTGAGGAGGCTAAAGAGAAGACGGCATTCTCCACTCCAGAAGGCCTGTTTCAGTATGTTGTGATGCCATTTGGGTTACATGGGGCCCCTGCTACATTTTAGAGGCTGATGGATCTAATCTTGAGACCACATCGTGATTATGCTGCTGCTTACCTGGACGATGTGGTCATGTTTTCATCTGACTGGAAAAGTCACCTCTGTAAGGTAACGGGCTGTGTTAGACGCCATCAGTGATGAAGGCTTAACCATAGACCCTGAGAAATGTGCAGTGGGTCCAGAGGAAGCAAAATACCTTGGTTATATTATTGGTAGAGGGCTGGTTAAACCCAAGATCAATAAGATTGAAGCAATATGGAACTGGCCCAGGCATTCAACAAAGAAACAGGTGAGGGCCTTCCTTGGCATAACCGGGTAATACCATCGGTTTGTGCCCAACTTTGCCTCAATTGCTTCACCATTGACAGACTTAACAAAGGACGGTAAGTCAGTAATGGTGAAGTGGACCCCAGAGGCAGAAAAGGCTTTTCAGAGCATAAAGTCTGCCCTTCGTGAACAGCCAGTGCTTGTTTCCCCAGATTCCAGTAAACAGTTTCTGGTCCATACGGATGCGTCTGATACAGGTTTGGGAGCCGTCCGGTCACAAGTGGGAAATGGGGAAGAACACCCAGTAATGTCCCTGAGTAGGAAACTGACCCCAGCAGAGAAAAATTCTGCCATAGTGGAAAGAGAGTGTCTTGTCATCAAGTGGGCATTGGAGTCCCTGAAATATTATCTGCTGGGTAGAGAATTTGTGTTGGTGACAGACCATGCTCCTCTGGCCTGGATGAAACAAAATAGAGAAATCCAAGCGTGACCAGATGGTTTCTTTCCTTACAAAATTTCTGTTTTAAAATGGAACATAGACCTGGAAAATTACAAGGGAATGCGGATGCATTGTCCTGTATGTTCACTATAAATCCCCAGACCCTCTGAAGAAGAGGGGGGGGGGGGGGGGGGTAAAGTGTACGGGAAAGCAGTGGATGGGGTGTATATTTCGCCTGCTTTTCTCAGCCAGGCACGATAAAGGAAATCCAGAAGGTTACATGCTGCTTTAGCAGAACATAGTCTGCTACGGCTCTTTTGTTTAAACTTCATGTGCTGGATTTCCTGGACTGGAGGACAGATTGGATGTGGGAGTGCTCCAGTCCACACCCCTACTCCACTATGGGTTTCCCTATTTCAAGGTGTCCTCAGGTGAGGTGAGGTTGGTTGCTGCTGAATACTGGAGAGACAGAGGAGAAACAGACACAAACAGGACGGCAGCTGAAACCCACCAGGTCTGACCTTTATTCTATGGACACTTTGTGAGTTTGCATGGGGGGGACATTAGGCCCATAGTAGGATAGTGAGGTATCCTGATGGTTAGTTAGCGCCGGATAGGCTTAGGTTTTGTTGTTTTGTTTGCACTGTGCTTTGTGCTGAAAATCATTCAAATAAACTTCCTCTTGGATGTTTGAAACCTACTGCCTGTGTGAATACTGTCATTGCCGACCCCACCATGTGAGCTGTTCCCTACAATACATATCTATACTATCACTACCTGTATACATCACAAATATCTATACTAACTCTCTACATCACACATATCTATACTTTCTCTCTACATCACACATATCTATACTATTACCTCTATACATCATACATAAACAAAGATAAGTTGGCCAGCACATACTGATACCAAACTACTGCATGGACCTGGCATACAGGTGCACGCTGCTAGGCTGAATATACACAAATGGGAGAATACAGCAGCACACTGTTAGCACAAAGATACAGATGAAACAGGAAATGCTATATTGCTACAATGCAAAAAATGAAGAAATTTAGGAACTTTGCTCACCATTTGGCCAAATCATTTGGACCATCCCACCACGTTTGTTTGTGTTATACATGTGGGGGAGTGGCTACCTCCATGTTGGCTCCTACACCTCACCCATCTTACAAGGTGCTGGATGTTCCAGACCTTACAAGCCTGATAACTGATTGCACAGAGGCATATTCACAGTGTCCGTCCCAATGAGGTCACCTTATCGTGGTGGGATGGACCAAACTATTTGGCCAAATGGTGAACAAAGTACCTACATTTTTTTCATTTTTTGCATTGTAGCAATATAGCATTTCATGTTTCATCTGTATATTTGTGCTAGTAGTGTGCTGCTGTATTCTCCTGTCTGTCTACATCCCACATATCTATACTATCGTTACCTCTATACATCACACATATCTATACTATCACTGCCTCTATACATCACACATATCTATACTATTACTACCTCTATATATCAAACATATGTATACCTACACTACCTCTATACATCACACATATTTATATTATCATTAGCCTCATACCTTACAGTCATCTATACGTTCTCTTATGTTTCAGGCTACTGCAGCGTGAATATGAAGATACACCGGAAGCAGCAATAAAAACGGGAGATGTGCAGACCCAGAAAAACTCCAGTCACTAATGAAGAGAACATGGTAGAAATGTAGCAGAGCTGGATCAGTGAATGCAGTAGAGAAGCTGTTGTCATATAGGTAATCTCATTGTGATATCATGATGTGTTACCTGTGGTTATCCTGCAGGTATGTACTGACTTATCACCAAAGGGATTGTGTCCGGTCTTATGTAAATAAAGTGATACATTTATGATGAATAACCATTCTGAACTCCAGTTTTCATTACTCCAATTTCTCTTTTTGCTGTCAATGGACTGAAAGATTCTTGTTGTCTACACTGTGTCAGTCTAAGCTAGTGTTTCCCAAGCAGTGTGCCTTCAGCTGGTGCAAAACTACAACTCCCAGCATGATTTCTAGCTTACAGGTTCTAAAGTCCAATTTACAGACACTGCTGTACAGGGATCCTCACAGGTACTAACCTGTGGTGTAATGCAATATGAAGACTCCACTTTACTCTAATTTTTTGTGGCAATCTTTGGCACGACACTCAGAGAAGTGTATCCAGGATAGTCCTCCCTGACTTGGCAGGTTGGCACTGGTCTGACCAGAAGCCAACATAAAATCCAGTGAAATTCAGAAAGGCCCTTGTTCAGAGCTATCCTTTCTTGAAACTATTCTCCCCTTTTGCCTTTTGGAGGCTAAGACTGAAGACAGAGGGGAAAAATATCAAAATCTGTGTAGAGAAAGTTGTGCAGTTGCCCATAGCAACCAATTAGGACCTTATTTCCTTTTTAAAAAGAACTCAGATTTTATTTTTTTAAAGCAATTTGATTGGTTGCTTTGGGCAACTGCACCATACTTCCTCTGCACAGGTTTTGATAAAACTTACCCCCCCCCCCCCCCGTATCCTTGCAGTGAGACTGAACCTAGGAACAGCAACTCTTTAGCAGATGACTTGTGGCCAATAGGAAGAGGTATGCCTGACATTAGGATTATCTAGGCTCACTAAACTTTGGTCTTCTTAGAAATAGAAGGGCTGAGGGTCCAAGGCAAAGTCCTAATTGAACTAACTTAAACAAGGTTAGGTCCATCTCTTTACCTCAGGAGAGGAGAGCAGACTTGGGACTATTGGGACTAGCTCCTCCAGCAATTGGCCAGGAGTCTACATGTGACCAAATCAATCATTCAGCTGTACATAAAATACATGGTAATGTAAAACCATTAACCCTCTGCACACTGTAAACCTCAGTGTATGTTTTAAACTTGTGGCGAAAGACAGAAAATATGCATACAATGCAAAAATACACTTTGAATGACTATACAATACTTAAAGTGGTATTCCCGGATTTATTTTATTTTACTATGCTACAGGGGCTGTAAAGTTAGTGTAGTTCATAATATAGAGTTTGTACCTGTGTTTGATGGTGGTCTCGCAATTCTTCTGTGATTTTTGGCCCAACGTTTATTTTTAACAGCATACAAAATTTCGTCTCAGGTTTTCCCAGGTTGCAGTGTGCCCCGAGACATTACCTCAGTAGTCAAGTGTTCATAGGGAGCCTGTCTTTGCTTCAATGGGTGGAGCGATTGCTGGGAGGGAGGGAGATCATTCTGCATGGAATTGTAGGTTTGCAACAGCTGGAGTCACCCTGGTTAGAAAACACTGGTCAAAGGGAGCACAACTATGCTGCAATGGGTGGGGTGACCGATGTGTGGGAGGAAGAAAAAGGTCCTCATACGCACAAACAAGGAATTATGGGACTTGTAGGAAATAGCCAGTTCACAAAAAGATAGCCACAGCATTATGGTGTACTCAGAACATAGCCTTTTAACTCCAAGTCTCTAAGCAATAGAAATGCACCTACGGCACTGCGGCAATATAGGAAAACCGATCCCCGGGCTAAAGTGGTTCTTGCAAATAGATAGTGGCGGTGCTCTGGCTATAAGTAATATGTAGCAGTGAAATTCATATGAAGAAAAGAAAAGCCGGGCACTCACCATAGTCCATCTTCTTGCTTTTATTGCAGCATAAACATACTCATAAGTAAACAAAGGGAGAGGGAGGGAGCGGGGGGTACAAAGGCAACAAGCTCCGTTTCGCACTTAGCAAGTCCTTCTTCCGGCCATATGGAATTTCACTTTTTAACTCCAAGACAAGCTCAGATCCTTCCTAAGCATGTCCATTACTATCTGGCAGGTAAGTACTAAAATCTTGGTGGATAACCCCTTTAAAGACACCTTATACATCCAGTAAACCTTCTATTGTCTCAGCCACCCGACTACACTCTGATCGGTAGCAGATGGAGGTGCTGTACTGGGCCACCACACATGCAAGTATGTTGTATACTGCCCCCTCAAAGCATCAGGTTTAACCATATGTTTGAATAACAACTTTATATATTAAGTTGGAATTTGCGGATATATACCTACCCCGAACATATATCGCAAGCTCCAATTGTAATGGTTTCTTGTTGCTTCCTGTTCCAATATGGTTTCTACTCCATAGCAATAAATACATTTCCTTGACAAAAGTGTCAAGATGTTTCCTACCTTCATACTAGTAAGGCTGGTTTTACACAAGCATTTTTGCGCTATATTAGGGTCCCCAGACCTGGTCCCACTACAGTTCTACAGACCTGAACCGACAGCATCATAGTAATCTACTATAGTTAGTCAACGCAGCCATCCATCCCCTATCATGCCCATTCATTGTCTGCATTTCTCACACATTTTATCTATAGAATTCTGTATTTGGGCTGGTCTAGGTCTACACATTGTCCTATGGACGCATGATGGTCACAGTATTGTCATATGACCTCAAAGGGGAAAACCTGGCAGTTCTTCTAAATGTGATTATTTTTCCCCCCAAGGAAACATTGAGGGTGTCCAACATAGACTGGTTCATATATACAACCTTGTTTGTGTATAGAACAAGTGGTTAGCTGACAATCATTGACTATCTATGGACAATTGTTCTTAAATCTGTCACAGTAAACAGCTGTTCTCTGAAGACATTGACCCGTTCCAGGGACATTGGCCCAAATATACTAAGATTGTTACGTTTTCATGTTCAGAAAATTCGGAATATGCTAAAAAAAGAAGAAGAAAAAAAAGAAAGCAAACAAAAAAGACTACAAAAAGTGTTGACTTTCTGTTAAGTAAATCTGGGCCATTGTCATTGCTTATCTCCTGTATCTGTGGACAATTGTTCTTATATCTGTTACACTAAACAACATCATTGTCTTCCTATCTGTTATCTTCTATGTCTAAGATGAGAAGCTGTAATAATGATGTCAGTCCAGATAGAACGTGTTCCCTGTAGGTTATCTACTCTATTCCCATCTGATGGGATTGTTCTAATGTAGATGACATCTGTCCAAAGACATTAGATTTTATTTTGGTAACTAACAAGTGTTTGGCCAAAAGCTATCTCCCTGGCTTCCTTATAAATGGAGTGTACATGGTTCTTTCAGTAGGAATAAGAGATATCGGTAGCAGACACGTTTGGCATCCATAATCCTACACAGAAACAAGGGATCGGGCCTGATGAAATCCAAGAAATCGTTATGTCATGTGACTGCAGACGCTAAGAAGTAAGGGACACATGATGGGTACACCGCAGGCCGGCAGGGTCTTTCCATAAGGGAGGACATAGCAGACCAAGTTGGCCTTGCAGAGACACATATACACAGTCACTTTGCAGGGACTCAAGACTTTTAGGGCACATTCACATGTTGGAATTTCAGAGCGGATACCAGTGGAAAAATTCTACGCAGAAATTCTCATCCAAGCAGCCTCCTATTGTTATCAGTGGAATTCTGCGGCACCCTGCACATGGCAGACTTTGTGCGGATAGAAAATTCTACCACTTAAAGGCGTACTCCACTGACCAGCGTTCAGAACTAAATGTTCCGAACGCTGTTTATGCGCTGCGGGGGTCAGCCACGCCCCCCGTGACATCATGGCCATGCCTCTCAATGCAAGTCTATGGAAGGGGGCTGACGGCTGTCAGCCCCCTCCCATAGACTTGCATTGAGGGGGCGTGGCCGACCCCCGCAGCGCAAAAACAGCGTTCGGAACATTTAGCTACGAACGCTGGCCAGTGGACTACCCCTTTAAATCCAAATTCATGTTCATTCTCTCATTGGACTCCGCTCAGACATGCATTGCTGTCAATGGAGACGGTGCATGTCGGAGCAGCCCTAACATCTGCCACACACGGAATGTCCACCCGGCGCCGTCACTATTGACAACAATGCAGTCTGCACAGAATTCTGCCAAACATGTTCATTCTTTTAGTAGTTCTGGAACCTTGAACTTCTGTAAATTCCTCAGTGTGAAGGAGTCATACAGCAGACACACAAACTTTACCTGCCGGGAATGGCAGGTTAGAGTAGACGCTGAATCCAACACATTTTGCAGCTCTCAGCTGCTTCGTCATGTATCATGGCCTGAGGAAGCAACTGTGAGCTGCAAAACACCTTGCATTCTGGTTAAAAAAAAAAAAGTGTTTCGATCTACTTACCAACCTTCTTCAGCGCCTACTCCGTCCTGCTATTCCTGGGAGGAAAAGTTTGTGTCTGCTAACCTGAGAGCAGGACGGCGGCAGAAGGACGATCATTCTTTTCCTTATAACTTTCTAGTGTTATGTGGGTAATACTGCATTAAAAAGCGCTCTTCTTCTCTTCTATATGTTATACAGCAAGGCCATTGTCCCTGAGCAGGATAATCCTTATAAAGTTTCTGCATCCAAGCATGAAGAAGAAGTGCTCCTTCAACCACCTTCAACCCCCCCATGATCTCCTGTAGGGGGCCCCATCTACTTACCAGTCCTCTACATGCTCCGGCCTCACCTTCCGGGGTGTGCACAAGTAGCGGCCTGTTCAGCCAGTCATTTTCCGCAGTTGTCTACAACTGTTCAGTTCCCTGGAGGGCCCTTTTTTTTATATTTTCATTTTCTTTTAATACAAAACATAGAATTCACAAAGCACAACATTCATTAAAGGGGTATTCCAGGAAAAAAGTTTTTTTTATATATATCAACTGGCTCCAGAAAGTTAAACAGATTTGTAAATTACTTCTATTAAAAATCTTGATCCTTTCAGTACTTATGAGCTTCTGAATTTAAGGTTGTTCTTTTCTGTCTAAATCCTCTCTGGAATCCCCCTTTAAGTACAAAATGCAGACAAAACCAGCAAACATATCGTATCAACATCCTAAACCCCCCCCCCCCCTTCCCCAACCGCCCTTACCAGGCCAAAAAAAAACAAACTGAATTTTATTTTTTTACAAAAATATTACTCCCCCCCCCCCCCCCCCCCCCAAACCTCCCACATTCTCGGCACTTGTCTTTGATAACATTTTTATTTATTTTTTAATGAAAAATGCACATGCTAAATAAGAAAAAGAAAGGTTGTTACTAAAAATAATACTGTCATTTACAATACGTCAGGATTATTTTATGTCGCTAAAATATGCTATGAAAAATGCAGTGTGAACATACCCTTAGGAAAACATGGCCCTTTTTTATTATAGCAGTTTTCTGACCCTTTGTTTTTTTTGTTAAATGCTGCAATCACATGTTTAGTAGTGAAATGTAAAATGCACAACAAACTATGAGGGAGGGGAGGTGAAGTTATAATTTGCAAACCTTTTATCAAGCCTTCCCCTTCTACTTCATGACCCGTTTAATTTGCACAAATTGTATCACATGGTCGATATATGATGATTTTTTTTTTTAGTTTTTCTATAGGCTTCTCCATACCAGGGGTCGGCAACCGGAGCCGCATGCGGCTCTTTTACTCCTTTGCTGCGGCTCCGCGAGACTGTCCCGGGTCCCGGTCACCCTCATTCCGGGACAATGCAGTGTCCCGGAATGATCTGAGCCCATGAGCCGCCGTCACGGTGTTGTCGGTTTACTTACTTGCCCTGGTGCCATCGGAGTTGAGTCTCTTCTTCTGGGGCCACACGGATCCTCACTGTCATGTGACAATGAAACGTCACATGACAGTGACGTCGCCGGCCTGCGCCTCAGTCGAGGAGCACCGCCGGGAGAGGAAGACGCCACGCGGGGAGCTGGTGAGCATGTAAAGTACATTACTCATTTGACAGCGGGGCGTTAACCCCTCACCCCGCGGCAGCGTTAATGCTGCCGCGGGGTGAGGGGTTAATGCTACCGTTGCCATGGGGTGAGGGGTAACTTAACCTTTCACCCCATGGCAGCATTATCGCTGCCGCGGGGTGAGAGGTTAACGCTACCGCTGCCATGGGGTGAGGGGTAACTTAACCCCTCACCCCATGGCAGCGGCACCGTTATCGCTGCCGTGGAGTGAGAGGTTAACGCTCACCGCTTAAGTTACCCCTCACCCCATGGCAGCGGTAGCGTTAACCCCTCACCCCGCTGCAGCATTAACCCCCCTCTCCCCAGTGCATTAACCCCCCTCTCCCCAGCCCACCCCAAAAAAAGCCCACCCCAGGCCTGGGCCCAAAAAAAGCCCACCCCAGGCCTGGGCCCAAAAAAAGCCCACCCCAGGCCTGGGCCCCAAAAAAAGCCCACCCCAGGCCTGGGCCCCCAAAAAAGCCCACCCCAGGCCTGGACCCAAAAAAAGCCCACCCCAGGCCTGGCCCCAAAAAAAAGCCCACCCCAGGCCTGGCCCCCAAAAAAAGCCCACCCCAGCAAAAATATATTTTACATTGTTAAGTGAAAGTCCTTTTTTTCTTCAGATTGACAGCTGACTGCACGATCCTATATATATAGCATTAAGGTAAGAAACAATATATGCAGTGTTATATTTGTTTTAAATGTCGCAATGGTTTTGCGGCTCCCAATTTTTTTTTTCTTCGGAAACGGGTCCAAGTGGCTCTTTTTGTCTTAAAGGTTGCAGACTCCTGCCATAGACCATATAAAGAAAGCTGCAAAATATTTTGACATTTTTTTACAAGCCAAACAAATCAGTGCATAAAACAAAAAGTGTGAAGGCGGCCAAAGGGCTAAATGATCTGTAAACAATTTCTTTTAAGGAGGTGTAACAGACCAAGATGTTAGATAAGGAGGAGGATGAGCCACATGTCTGGTCACAAGACACTTCTCCATAAAATCTTCCTGTCCTTCTATTCCCGGCTCCTGATTTGCGATGGCTCTGAACATCCCAGCTCTGCTGTCGATTCTTCTCTTCTATGCCCTGACCCTGGGGATTGGAGTATGGGCTTCAAGAAAATCTAAGAAGTTGCAGAAAAATGGGAATCGTATGGAAGTTGCCATTGTCGGAGGAAGGAAGGTCAATATGGTCGTTGGGTTATTTACTACTACAGGTATGTCTATGGGCCATGGGATCAGCAGCTAACTGCTTAGATAAAGTCTTCTTAAAGGGGTACTCTGCCAAAAAGCATTTTATCCCCTATCTGCATAGGGGATAAGATGTCTGATCGCTGGGTTCCTTCCACTGGGGACCCCCGCAACACTAGTGATCCATGCACGGAGTGTACTCAGCTCCGTGCCGGATGACTGGCTACTACGTACCTGTCACACCCCCTCCCATAGACATGAATGGAGGGGGAGTGGTGTAATGTCACGAACACGGGAGCTTCAAGCTTCCCTGTTCCAGACGCAGCCACTGCCTGCCTGCCTTGGATAGGGGATGAGATGTTTTTCGGTGGAGTACCCCTTTAATCTAGTCAGGTTGCCAATGTCTAAGCCTAGAACCCTAGAACCTACCTTCGTACTAGATTGAAAAAATGCCACCTAGCTTTTCCTATCATAGTGTGAAAGAGAACAAGTCTCACCACATTCCAGTTGGCAGGTCTTGTGGAGAACACTGATCCATGCCAGCTCTGCCATTCCAGGGTGGCATAGAATGCTCTGAGAACCTGCATACACACCCCACTCTGCAGGCAGAATTCATCCTATGGCTAGGTTTCCACACAGGTTTTTTCTGGCATTTTTTGGAAAACTGTCACTGCAGTTTTTGAGCCAAAGCCAGAAGTGTATTCAAAAGGAATGGCAAATATAGAGGAAGAACTTTTATACATTTTCTTCCTACTGGATCCACTGACTTTGGCCACAAAAAACATGTGTGGAAACCTAGCCTTAGGTTGACATGATTGGTCATATATACTACTTCCATTTAAAAGAATTAGTATGGAAAGATTTTGGGGTGTGACCTTTATAAAAAAAAAAAAAAAAAAATTACAACAGGATATATGTTAACCCCTTGGGGACAGAGCCCATTATGACCCCAAGAACGGGAGCATTTTTTTCAAATCTGACCTCTATCACTTTATGCATTAATAACTCTGGGATGCTTTTACTAATAAATTTGATTCCGAGATTGTTTTGTTGTGACCTGTTCTACTTCATGTTAGTGGTAAAAAATTTTCGATACTACATCATTTCTACTTCATCATTTGAAAATTTAGCATTTTTCTAACTTTGAAGCCCTCTGCTTGTAAGAAAAAGGGACATGTCAAATAAATTACATATTGATTCACATATACAATATGTTATCTTTATGTTTGCATCATAAAGTTGACATGTTTTTACTTGGGCTTCAAAGTATAGCAGCAGTTTTCCAATTTTTCACGTATATTTCAAAATCAGAATTTTTCAGGGACCAGTTCAGTTTAGAAGTGAATTTGAGGGTCTTTATGTGAAATCCCCTATGATGGACCCCATTATGAAAACTGCACCCGTCAAAGTATTTAAAATGACATTCAGAAAGTTTTTTTTTAACCCTTTAGGTGTTTCACAGGGAAAGCAGAAAAATGGAGGAGAAAAATCAAAATCTCCATTTTTTTACACTAACATGTTATTGTAGCCCCATTGTTTTCATTTTTACAAGGGGTAAAAGGTAAAAATACCACCCATAATTTGTAATTTATTTTCTCTCGAGTAAGGAAATACCTCATATGTGTATGTCAAGTGTTCTGTGGGTGCACTAGCGGGCTCAGAAGGGAAGGAGCGACAATGGCATTTTGGAGAGCGAGTTTTGCTGAAATGGTTTTTGGGGGCATGTTGCATTTAGGAAGCCCCCATGATGTCAGAACAGTAAAAAAAAAAAAAAACACATGGCATACTATTTTGGAAAGTACAACCCTCAAGGAACATAACAAGGGGTAAATTGAGTTGTTATACCCCACAGGTGATTGAGAACTTCCGTTAAAGTGGAACGTGAAAATGAAAAATGAGATTTTTAACACTAAGATGCTGGTGTTACCCCAAACTTTTCATTTTCACAAGGAGAAAATGCCCCCCAAAATTTGTAACCCCATTTCTCTCGAGTAAGGAAATACCTCATATGTGGATGTAAAGGGATCTACGGGTGCACTAGAGGGCTCAGAAGGGAAGGAGCGACATTTGGCTTTTGAAGAGCGAATTTTGCTGAAATGGTTTTTGGGGGCATGTCGCATTTAGAAAGCCCCTATGGTGCCAGAACAGTAAAAAATTATTTTGGAAACTACACCCTTCAAGTAAAGTAACAAGGGTTAAAGTGAGCCTTAAAGGACATCTGCAGTGCTGGGCAAAAAAACTTTTTTTACCTCATTTAATAGGTCTTTGAAAGACCTTTCCAACGATGTCTCCCCCATCAAAATTGGCCCAGTCGTTCTCCCGTTATCAGCACATGAATTACTGAGGACAAGTGAAAGAAAAACTACATCTCCCATCATGCCTTGTGCTTACTTCCTGTAAGCTGCTGCCCTCCCCCTGTTCTATCCCCCCCGAGCAAATTATTATATTGTAACGCCCACATCTCCCTTCCCTATGCATACACCCTCCCCTTCTGCTCATCTCCCCCTCCCCATGCTGCTCCTGTCCAGTGATGAAGCAGCTGCCTCCGTGCTCACTGTAGTGTGGGCACTGGAGAGTGAAAGGAAAAATGGTAAAAAACATAATTGTTTGTCTATAAAACTGTCCTGATATTGGTCCCTCCATCTTTTTCACAACTACAACTCCAAGCATGCCCAGTTATTTTATATGCTGTTCGGGCATGCTGGGAATTCCAGTGGTGCCTCCAGCTGTTGCAAGACTACAAATCCCAGCATGCCCTGTCAGCTTTCTGCTGTATGTGCATGCTTGGAGTTGCAGAGGTGACTCCAGCTGTTGTAAGACTATACATCCAAGCATGCCGTGTCAGCTTTCTGCTGTTTGAGTGTATAAAGGAGTTGTAGTTCACCAACACCTCTACTGTATCAGGAGACTCCTGGGAGTTGTAGTTCACCAACACCTCTATTGTATCTCTGTAGTCTCCTGGGAGTTGTAGTTCACCAACACCTCTACTGTATCAGGAGACTCCTGGGAGTTGTAGTTCACAAACACCTCTATTGTATCTCTGTAGTCTCCTGGGAGTTGTAGTTCACCAACACCTCTATTGTATCTCTGTAGTCTCCTGGGTGTTGTAGTTCACCAACACCTCTATTGTATCTCTGTAGTCTCCTGGCTGGGAGTTGTAGTTCACCAACACCTATATTGTATCTCTGTAGTCTCCTGTGAGTTGTAGTTCACCAACACCTATATTGTATCTCTGTAGTCTCCTGGGGGTTGTAGTTCACCAACACCTCTATTGTATCTCTGTAGTCTCCTGGGAGTTGTAGTTCACCAACACCTCTATTGTATCTCTGTAGTCTCCTGGGAGTTGTAGTTCATACACCAGTGTTTCCCAACCAGGGTGCCTCCAGATGTTGCAAAACTACTACTCCCAGCATTCCCTGGTTGGGAAACACTGGCATACACACACACATAACAGGGACTACAACTCCCAGCATGTGTCATTCAGTAGTCCCCCCCTCACACACAGAATCATCTCGTGTATGCTATTTATTCCTTGTAGTCTATACACCACCAGCCCGTGCAGTGTAATATGTCTCCTCCACACACACACGTCCTCCCCCCTCCCTGCTCAGTGGTTTGCTCTGTGTTTCCCCCATGATAACTTGAATCCTCCCGGTGATAAGTGAGGTCCTATGTAGACAGAGCAGGGGAGGGGGGAGGAGCTGTGGACGTCCTCATTCTCCCCCTGCTTGAATCTTACAGATAGGGGCGTTTCTGAGGATGAGCCTATGGCTGCCTCAGAAAGCACCCGCTCATGCATATGCATAAGCAGGGAGGAGCTGACAGAGGCTAGGGGGGGAGCACAAACACTGCTGGGAGGAAGAGATCTCCGTCCCCAAGATGGCGGCTGCAATGTAATGAATAGGGGACGGACGCAGGACTACTGGGCTATGCTGGCAACTCTAATATCTCAGAAACGGCTGCATATAGGTAAATAGGACTAATTGACTGAATTGTATAACTTTTGTTTGGGGAACATTTGGGCAGGGATTTTTGACCACTACAGTTGTCCTTTAACACCCCACAGGTGATTGACGAACTTTCGTTAAAATGGGACATAAAAGTAAAAAAATAAAAATGTTCAATAAAATGTTGGTGTTACCTCAATTTTTTTATTTTTACAAGGGGTAACAGGAGAAAAGCCCCAAAATATTTGTAGCCCCATTTCTTCTGAGTATGGAAATACCCCATATGTGGATGTAAAGTGCTCTGCGGGCAAACTACAATGCTCAGAAGAGGAGTGCCATTGAGCGTTTGGTGAGATAATTTGGTTGGAATAGAAGTCAGGGGCCATGTGCGTTTACAAAGCCCCTCGTGGTGCCAGAACAGTGGACTTCCATACATGTGACCCTATTTTTGAAACTACACCCCTCACAGAATGTAATGAGGGGTGCAGTGAACATTTACACCCCACTGGTGTTTGACAGATTTTTGGAACAGTGGGCTGTGAAAATGAAAAATGTTTTCACGGACCACTGTTCCAAAAATCTGTCAGACACTTGTGGGGCGTAAATGCTCACTGTACCCCTTAATACATTACATGAGGGGTGTAGTTTCCAAAATGGGGTCACACGTGGGTGTTTTTTTTTTTTTTTTTTTGCATTCATGTCAGAACTGCTGTAATCAGCCACCCCTGTGCAAATCACCAATTTAGGCCTCAAATGTACATGGTGCTCTCTCACTTCTGAGCCTTGTGCGTCCACAGAGCATTTTTTGTCCACATATGGGGTATTTTCGTTCTCAGGAGAAATTGCATTACAAATTTTGGGGGTCTTTTTCTCGTTTTACCTCTTGTGAAAATGAAAAGTATGGGGCAACCCCAGCATGTTAGTGTAAATTTTTTTTTTTTTTTACACTAACAAGCTGGTGTAGCCCCTAACTTTTCCATTTCATAAGGGTTGAAAGGTGAAAAATCCCCCCAAAATATGTAACAATTTCTCCTGTGTACGGAAATACCCCATATTTTGCCCTAAACTGTTGCCATGAAACACGACAGGGCTCCGAAGTGAGAGAGCGCCATGCGCATTTGAGGACTACATTAGGACTTTGCAATAGGGGCGGACTCGGATACAAGGATGGGGCTTGTCTCCACCAAAACCCTACGGCAGTGTTTCCCAAACAGGGTGCCTCCAGCTTTTGCAAAACTTTCAGCCTGCCAGGACAGTCAATGGCTGTCCGGCAATACTGGAAATTGTTGTTTTGCAACAGCTGGAGGCTCCGTTTTAGAAAAAGTGGCGTATGAGACGTTTTTCATTTTTATTGGGGGGGCGGGGTAACTGTGTAGCGGGTATATGTATGTGTAGTGTTTTACTTTTTATTTTGTGTTAGTGTAGTGTTTTTAGGGTACAGTCACACGGGCGGGGGTTCACATTGAGTTTTCCGCTGGGAGTTTGAGCTGCAGCAGAAAATTTGCCAAAGGAAACTCACTGTAAACCCCCCGCCTGTGTGACTGTACCCTGTGCATTCACTTAGGAGGGTGCCCCAGCACCTTCAGCTTTTGCAAAATTACAACTCCCAGAATGCACTGACAGACCGTGCATGCTGGGAGTTGTAGTTTTGCAACAGCTGTAGGCACACTGATGGGGAACCACTCAGTTAGGAAACAGACTGTAGCCCAGTGTGCCTCCAGCTGTTGCAAAACTACAACTCACAGCATGCACTGACAGCCCAAAGGCATGCTAGGAGTTGTAGTTATGCAACAACTGGGGAAGAACAGTTTTGAGACTGCTAAGTAGTGGTCTCCAAACTGTAGCCCCTCCAGATGTTACAAAACCACAACTCCAAGCATGCCTAGAAAGTCCAGGCATGCTGGGAGTTGTAGTTCTGCAACATCTGAAGGGCCAGATATTGCAGAACTACACGCCCAGCATCCCTGACTGTCTGGGCAGGCTGAGATTTGTAGTTTTGCAACATCTGGAGGGCTACAGTTTGGAGACCACTGTATAGTGGTCTCCAAACTGTGCCACTTCAGATGTTGAAAAACTACAACTCCCAGCATGCCCAGACAGTCAGTACATGCTGAAAGTTGTAGTTTTGCAACATCTGGAGGACCACAGGTTGCAAAACTACAACACCCAACATGCCTTTGGCTGTCTGGGCATACTGGGAGTTGTAGTTTTGCAACTTTTAGAAGGCCACAGTGAAGATCACTTACTGGCGATCTTCACTGCACCCTCCTCCGCCGAATTTTCCAGCTGCACTCCTTCTGATGTCTCCGCTGCCGTCCGATGGTCTCTCCCGCCGCCACTGCTCCAATGCCGCCACTGCTCCAATGCCGATGCCGCCCACGCTCCGGTAAGCCGATTCTCTCACCCCTCCCTACACTTGTTTCTCCGCCACTCTGCCCAAACTTCGATCGGTGGGCAGAGCGGGGGAAATTAACTGTAATCCTCCAGCCCCCAACTGCAATTGGTCGGTCAGCCTGTCTGTGACAGCTCCAATCACTGTTCTTTTCTGGGCGATCAGGTCACCAGTGACCCGATTAGCCCGGAATCGCCGCAAATGGCCAGTCTGAATTGATCGCAGACATGGGGGGATCTCAGGACCCCCCTAGGCATTGTCATGGGATGCCTGCTGATAGATATCAGCAGTCATCCCGGTCCGGTCCTGCCCGGCGCAGCGGGGACCAAAATTCCCACTGGCATACAGCTACGCCCTCCATCCTTGAGTACAAGGACGCGAGGGCGTACATGTATGCCCTCCATCCCCAACAGGTTAAAAATCATAATTTTTGTATTATTATTATTATAATGATTATTAATATTATTATTATTATTTATAGTGCCCTTGGTTTCAGGGCTCTTTACATATGATAAGGGTCAAAATACATGACTCAAGGTATGTAATTATGGTACAGAGTAAAATGCAGACTGATATAGAGGGAGAAAGGGCTCTGCCCATAAGAGCTTACCATCTACAAGGGAAGGGAAACCTGTATACCAAAGAAAAAAAAGAGCTTAACCCCTATTTGACCAATAAAACAATACCTTTATTTATATCTCTATAAAACATATATTGTGCATGATTGGGTCTTTTATTGGAACAATCCAATACTATAAAGTGCATGAAGGAAGAGGAATGCTGGTTACTAAACCATATACATATTTAGCCTTTCATTGCATTACATGCCAATTTTTACATAGGGTAAATGTGCAGAAAAATCACTAATACTCCATATAGCAGCGTATGTTGGGATGGAAACCAATCTCTCACTTATAGAGACCCAAATCCCTATACTGCACATTTATCTATTAGGTATATATATCATCAAATACAATGATGATTTATATATTTGTTGAAAAAGATTACTCAAAGATTTATCAAACTGTGTGAGAGAAAAAGTGGAGGGATTTTCCCACAGCAACCAGCTAACAAGCTGAGGTAAAGTGAAAGCTGAGCTGTGATTGGCTGCATATGGGGAAATCTCTCCACTTTTTCTCTCACACAGTTTGATATATCCGGGCCACCTCCTGCTATGAATTTTTCTGTGTTCTGAATGGCAGCATATTCAAAAGAAAAACAGCAGCTACGGTATGTGCTCAGTTGCGACTAAGAATCTTCACTGCTTTTCTCTCACAAGCTCCTCACACAGGGAGGGGAGGTGTGGCTGTACAGTCAGAGCTCTAGCCCAATCAGAAATCAGACAGAAATCAGGTGATGTTGTCTTGATGGGAGGGGCTGCTCTCACTGAGGAGACAACGTGGATCTAAAAAATGAATTTTTCTCACACTTCCTGCATGTAAGTGACAGCTGAAAGAGGAAAACTGTTGTATATAGCTAATGAATGATATTTAGACAAATGCATAGGTTGGTGAGAGGGAATGGGCTATGGATTTAGTTCCCCGGAGTACCTCTTTAAAGATTTCCAGAAATGACATTAACGTCAGCCTGAGGACCAAGACACTGGACACGGAACAGAACCGTCCTGTGGAATAGTGAAGACTGAGGCCTATGACTACAGCCCGGGAGCAGAGGACTGACATTTATCCTGTGTGTTATTCTTATTATATATATATATATATATATATATATATATATATATATATATATGTATAAACATGTCTCATCCTTCTCTTGACACCTGCCTTCGGGGCAGACTCAGAAAGCCAGTATACACATCAGATAGTCCGCCAGTTCTACATCACAGGGTTCTGCACTGGCATAATGTGGGCAGCTTAGCATGACACCATGTGGGCAGCTTAGCATGGCAGTAGTTGGGACTTCCCAAATACCACTACTGGTTAAAAAAACACAGGCCTGCGAGGTCTGAATGGATAAATCTACTCCTCTTCTAAGTACTCTACATCCACAGTGCCTTTACTTCCTCTGCCTCAAGCGGAAGTAGAGGATGCAGGTAGTGCTTTGGGGAGGGGGCCAGGCAAGTACAGGAAACAGGCAGCGGCCAGATGTGGCTCATGGGCCGTGTGCGGGACATATGTGGGGAATAGCTGTTGGCTAAATGGTCGTTGTGCCTACAGGTATCTCACCTAACTCCATGTTTCGTATACAAAGTAGCAGGTAGGATCGGCACTGACACGCACTTATGGAGCGCTATGCAGACTGCTGATTAGTATAAGCAGGTGGTATCAGTGAGGTGTCATGGATACACTGCACAAGTACTGTGGTGCTCTTTTCGTTAGAGGTAAGCAAATACAAATCTGTAGTAGATAAAGTGAAAGGCACTCACGGTTCGTTGTTCTGTGCAGATTTCTTTATTTTCAAGTGCTTAGGACATAGGCGGGCAGCCAGAGCAGTGTCAGGTTTGAGCCATGGTTACAGCCGTATCGCGCCCTGTCTCTGGCGCTTCATCAGACCACGCCCACCCTCAAGTGTGTGGCCAGGTAAATACCATTTGGCCTCTGACACCTCAGGGTGGGGGCGTTAACATATTCTTTACAACCAAACAAAAACGTGAAGGTTAAAATCAATATAATACAAAAATTGCAAAAACCTCTTCTTATCGTATTAAAGGCATTAGACTATAAACGAGTGCAAATACTATCTATTTTATGTACCTTATAGGGAAGCATGCAAGAGTGGATTAAGGCGTTCCTATGCAAAAACGTTCATATCTAGGGGGGCGTTCAGCGTATAATCCTTTGAAAATGGACATTGATGACTCCAATGGTAGAAGCATGGAAGACACGGAAAGTGCTTTAAATGCGGGACATGATATGTGATATGATGCAGATATCTTCTTTACCGTATGTAACAGCAAGGATGCATTACAGATAATGAGTGCAAAGAATCATGAGCATAAAGTGAACAATCTATCTGAAAAAGAAACATGCTTTTTTTGGACTCTGAAATCGCTAATATCATATGCAGAGTGTGGACGAGTACCAAGGGGACTCCGGAATTACAAGGAGCCTTCTCAGTTCACAGATGATAAGGAGTTCTTAGCTGAATGGTCAAGAGTACACCTGGACTATTCCCTTAATATGTTACAACTGGTTATAAAAAGAACCGAAAAGTAATATGAAGTTATTACACAAGAACTCCTTAAAGCAAAAACCGAACTGAGAGTAAGGCTTCCGGATCCCCAATATGCCACCTTCATGAAAAGATTAGAAAAAAAACTTACATCTCAACAATCAATTATTAAAGATACTAAAAGGGACAAGTTCCTACGGGATAAGCTAGATTTTGATTCTGGCAATGTTTTTTCCTTTGCTACCTTTATGAAACGTCAAAGGAAATTTAAGAACAAGTGGAAAAAGAGTGACTTTTGGACGACCGAGTCAGAATCTAGCGAATCTGAGAAAAAGAAAAAGAAAAAAGAAAGAAGGAAAGAAAAATCACAGCACTTCCAAAAAGGAAAACCTGGAACCTCAACACCAGCCCCTTTGGGAAAAGAAGGACAAGGAGAGGTCGGGGATGAAAATACAGGAACAAAAAGGAAAACCGTCTCATGGAGGAAGTAAAAGAACCTGAGACTTTAGCAGTGATTAACCTCTCCGATCATGTCCTGGAAGAACCAACCATCTCAGTCCTCTCTAAAGGACTTAATTTTTGCATAACTGACCAGTTTGATCCCGTGTCATTTGAAATAGATTTGCATCGGTCATTGCGAAAAGTAAATTTGAAGAAATTCTTTCACAATAGGTCTGGGTCTTCCATACGCACTGAAGGGGAAATACCGGTCAGTATCGGACCATTAGGTTTTTCAATACTACAATCAGCCCCTCAGACAGAATTAGAAGCTTGGATTCCCTTGTAGACCTATTGTCCGAGAACAATATACCCTCAAATGTGGTGTATGATTCTATTTCTGGAATTCACTGGGGGAATAAAATCTCATTTCTGCCCCCCAGTGAATCCCGGCAGCAGTATTGATCTATTTTCCCGACGAGTATTGGAAGAAATAAAAGCTCTTAAGTACCCCATTGCCCCCTTTAATCTGACTACACAGGAGAAAGCTGCCCTTGAAAAACTTAAGATGAGACATTATCATCAAAAAGTCGGACAAAGGGTGCAATGTGGTCCTGATGAGCCGAGAATATTATGTATCAGAAGCAAAGAGGCAATTAAACGATTCTAGATTCTACCGTTCACTGAGCTCTAATCCAATACCTAAACTTACTAGTTGACTCAGATCCTTGTTAAGATGTTACGTTGAAAAAAAACATACTATCTAAGAGAACCACAGAAAAATTATTGCCCCTGCAACCTAAAATACCAAATTGGTATTTTTTACCTAAAGTGCACAAGACACTTGTGTCCCCACCCGGGAGACCTGTTGTTTCCGGGGTGGGGTCACTTACAGAACCTTTGTCCAAGTTTTTGGATTGGATTCTACACCCCCTCCTTGCGGAGGTACCGGCTTTAGTCAAAGATACAAATTAATTCTTACTTTAGAAGGCTTAAGTTGGCCAGAAAACTGTATACTCGTGTCAATCGATATTGAAAGTCTTTTTTACCAGTATCCCGCAGGAGGGGCAATCGAATCCATAAAAGAATGTCTGGTGTTGTCTGACAAGAGCCCAGAATACATCCAGTTCATATGTGACGCACTTGAATTCGTGTTAACGGCAATGCATTTGTTTTTGGGGAAGAGTGGTATGCCCAAATAGGAGGAGTGGCAATGGGTACACCTGTCACATGTACCCTTGCCAACCTCTATGTGGCAATCTTTGAGAAGAAATATATATTCACGGATAAGAACCCCAACCTTAAGTACATTGCCTGTTACTGTTATTTGTGGATGATGTCTTCATGGTCTGGACAGACACTGAGGCATCATTCACGGAATTTGTTACTACCTTAAACAGAGAGAACAACATGAATTTGAAATTTACTTACAAGATAGGTCCACATGAACTGGAGTTTCTGGACATTTTAGTCACAATAAAAGACAATGAAATCATAACACAGGGCTATCGTAAACCAACAGCGTGCAATGCATTGCTGCACCATGATAGCTACCATCCGGACCATGTAAAGACCGCAATTCCGTATGGGCAGTTTCTTCGTTTGAGAAAAATAAACAGTAGAGAAGAAGACTTTTTTACGCAAGCAAATGAGCTTAAAAATCGTATTAGATTAAGAAGTTACTCTAACGATATATTAAATAAAGCCTTGGATCGAGCTAAAAGTAAGAGTAGAATCGAGCTCTTGAGGGGTAAAAAAACAAAAGTAAAATACAAAAATAAGAGAGAATCACCATCTTGTATGCAAGATGGAGATTTTGAGAGTCCAAGACTTTGCTCTTCTTTCCAATATAGCCCAATGGCTGAAACAATCAAAAAATCTGGTTTCTACTACAAAATGATAATGACCTAAAAGAGTATACAGAAAATTTTCCACTTATAACTTTCAAAAAAACTACAACCGTTAGGGATCACCTTGTTTCGAGTAAATCCAAATCTAAGAGAAAAGAGAACTGGTTAGGTAAAACTCTAAATCCAGGTAAATATCGTTGTGGTTCTTGCAAATGGTGCAATTACATCTGCACAGATAAAGATATCAATATTGGTGGAATATCACACAATTTTAAGGATGTAATGTGTTGTAGATGTAATCATATAGTGTACGCCATAGTATGTACCTGCAAGAGATTCTATATTGGATGTACAATCAGAGCCTTTCATACTCGGTTTAGAGAGCATGTTTCTTCGGTAATAAGAGGAAAAGGCTCCCCCAGATTCATTGCTCACATGAATTAAATACATGGAGGTTCAACAGCCGATTTATCTTTTTACGGTTTGGAGAAGGTTGCACAAGAGGAAGGAATGGATTGGCGGAGAACACTTCTACAAAGAGAAGCCAAGTGGATACTAAAAACAGACGCTCAAGGCAGACTCGGTCTGAACGACCGCCTAGATATGAGCGTTTTTGTATAGGAACGCCTTAATCCACTCGTGCATGCTTCCCTATAAGGTACATAAAATAGATAGTATTTGCACTCGTTTATAGTCTAATGCCTTTAATACGATAATTTTTGTATTATATTGATTTTAACCTTCACGTTTTTGTTTGGTTGTAAAGAATATGTTAACGCCCCCACCCTGAGGCGTCAGAGGCCAAATGGTATTTAGCTGGCCACACACCTGAGGGTGGGCGTGGTCTGATGAAGCGCCAGAGACAGGGCGCAATACGGCTGTAACCATGGCTCAAACCAGACACTGCTCTGGCATCCCGCCTATGTCCTAAGCACTTGAAAATAAAGAAATCTGCACAGAACAATGAACCGTGAGTGCCCTTTACTTTATCTACTACAGATTTGTACTAACTCCATGTTTGTTTCAGTAGGCAATGGGGAATAAGCAGTAGCCAAAGACCTCTGGGACAGCAGGAACAATGGGCTCTTTCATGGGAGAGGTCCGGTAGACACCCACACACTCAACAGAGTCAGGCAATCCTGCTGAAATAAGCCTTTTATGAATGTTTTATCCAATGTGTATGGCCAGCTTTAGGCAAATGCCACCTAGTAATTTTCTCTTATACCAATGCCATTCGTAACATTTTTAGCCCAATAACCCCTTATAAAGATGTTGAGGGTGGCATCATTCCATGGCGTAAAACAAACCACGTTCCCTGGTCTTGTTATTCCTTTTCTTTGAGACTCTTGAGTTTCGATATAATTGATCCAAAATGCAGCGCAGATTACAATATATTTTACAGTATAAATAAACATAATAAACAGGGCCATTCACGTCTCCATTTACATTTCCTCATCTCAATTTGGAGGTAATTGATTCCAGGGGTAACCCAAACCTTCCTTCATAGCAGCATTTCAGGAGGTCACTGGGAAATTACCTTGTTTAACCCCTTAACGACCACCGGCGTATATTTACTTCCGTGGACAGCTCCCGATCTCTCAAGCGTGCTCAGAAGCTGAGTGCACTTCATATCTGCGAGGTCCCAGTTGCTATCTGCAACTGGGACCCGCGGCTAATACCGGACATCGCCGATAAGGCTGATGTCCGGTATTCGCCCTTTAGATGAGAGGACAGCGGGAGGCTCTCTACCTGGCTCCACGCTATCCGATCGGCGTTTGATTGAGATCCAGGCTTGAGCAATCAAGTGCAGATAACACTGATCAATGCAATGCTATGGCAATGCATTGAACAGTGCCAGCAATCAGTGTAATGGAAGGGAAACAGTAGATAAGAGGGACAGCTGGTCATCTATGAGAAGTTAGGGAAGTAGTTCCCAGTGCAGTGGCAGCAGGGTTATTATAGATCATAGTATTTCTTGGAGAGATGGGTATTCAGGTTGCTATTGAACATCTACATAGTGGGTGAGAGCCAGACCGGTCGGGGTAGTGAGTTCAGTGTATGGGGGACGCACAGGAGAAATGTTGCAGATGGTTGTGTAAGGTGCAGACAAGGGGAGAGCACAGACGGCAAGGGGAGAGGTGCATTTGATGGGCAGAAGAGTTAAAGGGGTATTCCAGGAATTTTTTTTTTATTTGACTATGTTACAGAGGCAGTCAAGTTAGTGTAGTCCATAATATAGTGTCTGTACCTGTGTGAACGGTGGTCTCACTCACCATTCTTCTGTGCTTTTATTATAAAACCGGAGACTTCACATTATTGCATTGCACTCTTTCTTTCACTAGATAGCAGCACACAAATGGTTAACAGATATATAACAGAGAAAAAACTTGCGTGTCACAGCCTAACATGCTAGATAATAGTAACGGACAATCAGAGTAGGCTATAGATAACATAAGGGGATGTTGCTATTGGTCATCCCTCTTTTTTTGCTGCTCTCAAAAGATAAGTACTTCATTAATTTTGTCTCCATAATTTTATTGTTCTCTTTATATTAATTAACTTTATTTTATTTTATTTACTTCTTTAAAAAAAAATGTATTTGTTTATGTTTTCTTGATTATTTTTTAATGGTACATCATTTATTGGTACATATTTCATTCATCATTTTATACATTTTTCTTATTTTACTGAATTGTTTTCTCTTTTCTTCATACATTTCTTATATATACAATTCATTCTAATTGCTTCTTATTTATTTCATTATCTTGATTCTTTATTGCTTCATATTTTCACCATATTTTTATCCACTTCCAAGATGTTCCATCCCCATTGTTTATTTATTTAATAATTCTCTCTTTTTCCTTCTACTATTTCCCTTTTATACTTATATTCCCCTCATTTCATCTATATCTGCGTTTTTCTCTGTTAATACTATATTTCCTCATTGCCTTTTCTCCCAAACAAAGCTTCCGGCTTCCTGTATATCAGTAATTCAGTGCTACTCACCTTCATTACTTGGTCTATAGCGCCACCTACTGACATTCTTAGGTATTTTTTCTCAGATTCCTACAATAAAGCATCCTAATATTACTTACTGTTCCTCATATATTTATATATTCTTTTTCTATCCCACCCTTATCCTATTCCTCCTCTTCTTATACATTATTCAATTTACCTCATATACATAATCTTTGTATTTAATATATTTACCCACCTCTTCTTTTCATATATTCAATTATACATATTTAGTCAGGATGTCTTCACAAGACAAAACAGATAAGGACACTGGGGGGGATTTTATTATTGTATATAGGTCTTTTTTTTGCGCAAGAGTTGTTTTTTGCGGGGGTTTTTTTGCGCAAAATCTGTGCCATGTGTACGGTTCAGTTTACCATAGAGCACTTTCTACTGTAGAATCAAATTTATTAACTGCGTGTTTTGTTTTGTTTTTACGCCAAAAAAAAAGTGCAAATGCACTTTTCTTGCGCAAATATACACCACTTCGGAGGACACGTACCAAAGTGTTCTAAAGCATCTGAGAATTATATTAACTATTTTGGGACAGTTAGGACTACTACTCCCATCATGGACAGACTCTGCCCATGATCTTCTGATGGGAGTTGTAGTCCAGGAGCTGAGGTGCAGAACGCACTGAGTCATTCTCCAGGGACCCGCTGCGATCTGCATTTTTTTAAAAGCCGGCAGCACATACGGCTACACTGCGCTGCCCGCCGACTCCTGTATACACCGCTCATAATTCCTAATCGCCACCGCCGGGAGTCAGGAGCTCTGATTGGTGCAAAGCTATTCACCAA
Source organism: Hyla sarda (assembly GCF_029499605.1). Taxonomy (NCBI): domain Eukaryota; kingdom Metazoa; phylum Chordata; class Amphibia; order Anura; family Hylidae; genus Hyla; species Hyla sarda. The sequence goes on along the minus strand of NC_079190.1, from coordinate 30,822,098 downwards.
TTAGAGCTCCCGTCTCCCACACGGGGATTATGAAATGTGACAATGTATACAGGAGCAGGCAGCACAGTGTTGCCACATGTGCCGCCGGCTTTTACAATTAATAAATGCAGATCGCAGCGGGTCTCTGGAGAATAATCTACTGCGATCTGCACCTCAGCCCCTGGACTATAACTCCTATCATGGGCAGAGTCTGTTGTAGTACCGCAGCACTGAGGGATGGTACTTGCCCATCCCCCAGCTTCGGGACTTTTAGGACTACTACTCCCATCATGGACAGACTACGTCCATGATGGGAGTTATAGTCAAAGGACTGAGGTGCAGATCGCATTGGGTCATCCTCCAGCGACCCACTGCGATCAGCATTTATTAAGTTAACAAGCCGGCAGTACATGCGACTACACTGCGCTTGCCGCCGTCTCCAGGCTCCTGTATACATCTCTCATAATTCATAATCACCTCCGCCGGGAGATGGAAGCTCTGATTGGTGAATAGCTATTCACCAATCAGAGCTCCTGTCTCCCGACGGCGGCGATTATGAATTATGAGCGGTGTATACAGGAGCCGGTGGCCAGTGCAATGTAGCCGCATGTGCCGCCGGCTTTTACAGTTAATAAATGTGGATCGCAGCGGGTCTCTGGAGAATGATCCAGTGCGATCTGCACCTCAGCCCCTGGACTATAACTCCCATCATGGATGGACTCTGTCCATGATGCAAGTAGTGGTCCTAAAAGTCCCACAGCCGGGGGATGTGCAAGTGCCATCCCTCAGCGCTGCGCCACTTGAACTATTCCCATCATGGGACAGACTCTGTCCCATGATGGGAGTAGTAATTCAAGGGCAGAGGGACAGATCGAGCTACACAGTCCAGGCCTGACTCTGTTCTCATTATGCATTTTGCATAATGGGAACTGAGCCTTTCTGGCAGTGTGTTCCCAAACATGGAGACTCCAGCTGTTGCTTAACTACAGCCCCCATGATGGGAGTTGTAGTTTAGCAACAATTGGAGGCTCCCTGTTTATGAACACTCTGCATTATGTGTGCTCTCTCCAGGGGAGAGCGCAAAAAATATACTAACCCATATTTTTTGTTTTTCTTTTCTTCTCATTTCAGATATGTGAATGTGGAGGACTTCGTCAGATTCGGCGAACTGCGACAATGAACAGCGTTTTTTTTATTTCAATAAAATGGTTAACGAGGGCTGTGGGGGAGTGTTTTCTTTTTAAATAAAACATTTTTTTTCAATGTGTTGTGTTTTTTATAATTTAATTTTCAGGTTTAGTAGTGGAAGCTGTCTTATAGACGAAATCCATTACTATGCCATGGCTTAGCGTTAGCCCCAAAATCAGCTAACGCTAACCTCTAATTATTAACCCAGTACCCACCGCCACGGGGGTGCCGGGAAGAGCCGGTACCAACAGACCCAGAGTGTCAAAAATGGCGCTCCTGGGCCTTGACGGTAATAGGCTGGTGTTATTTAGGCTGGGGAGGGCCAGTAACAATGGTCCTCGCCCACCCTTGTAATGTCAGACTGTTGCTGCTTGGTTGGTATCTGGCTGATACTGAAAATAGGAGGAACCCTATGCGTTTTTTTATTATTATTTAAAAAAAATTAAATACAAAAAACGTGTGTGGTTCCCCCATTTTTTCATTATCAGACAGACACCAACCAAGCAGCAACAGCCTGACGTTACCAGTGTGGGCGAGGACCATTGATACTGGCCCTCCCCAGCCTAAATAACGCCAGCCTGTTACCACCTAGGTCCAGGAGCGTCACTTTTGACGCTCCGGACCTGTTGGTACCGGCTCTTCCCGACACCCCTGAGGCGGTGGGTACCAGGGAGCAATAATTGGGGGTTAGTGCAAGTTGATTTTGGGGCTAATGCTAAGCCCTGGCATAGTAATGGATTCTGTCTACAAGACGGCTTCCACTACTAAGCCTGATAATTCAATTATATAAAACATAACACATTGAATTTTTTTATTAAAACACTCCCCCAAAGCCCTCGTTAACCCTTTTATTGACATTTAAAATAACGCTGTTCATCATCACAATCCACTGAATCCTCCGCATTCACGTATCTAAAATTAGAAGAAAACAAAAACAATAAAACTACAAACATTTTTGTGATTCCTACACATCAAAAAGCTGGTGTGAAATTTTTGATGTAAACTGGACTCCCACCCCTCGAAAATATCATGTAAAGCAGACAATATATACGTGGACACGCCAGCTTTTACCAAACTGACGTGAACAGTGCAAACCGCGGTACAAAGCTCTTTGAAAATGTGGCCGATACTTTTCGCGCAATACTTTTATTTTTTTTTTGTGCAAAATCCTTTGAGAATCTCCCCTTCTGTGTAAGATTTATGATTTTACTATTGTGCAGAGTTTTGTTCGGCATACACTGCTGCTCTGGCACTTCTAGCTATGTGAGCAGCGGGAAAATGCCCCAGCTCTGTAAAGTGTGAGGTAGAGGAGGAGTGCACGGTAGAGGGAGGGGGGCGTTTCTATATTTGCACAAAATTTATCAAAGGACGTGCAAAACTTTTGTAAATCTTGAGCACGAGTGTAAATTAGACAAGCAGTGTAAAGCGGTAGATTTGTGTCTACAATAGACACATAATGATAAATCTCCCCCCCCCCTGACTTTATTACTAATGTACAAATCTATATATTGGTTAATGATTCTGTACAATCTGCGGTCCAGTCAGCAATGCTGACCATGCAAGAATCCATTGCCATGACCGTGGCTACTGCCATGAATCAATCTAATACTCAGAGACCTCAATATAACAGAGACCTAAATCCTTCTCCCCATTCTGAAAGATTTTGGTCAGCGGAAGAAACAGATGAATCTTTCAAAGGTCGTAAGCATACGGCTAAAAACAGGCATTTAATTAATACCGACCACAGCTCTGAGAAATCTAGAAAAACCCCATAATCATATGAAAGCTACTCTCATGATAGTAGCACTTTGACTGGTGCCGATACTATGCATGCCAGACCCTCCACCTGTGAGGCGAACAAGAAACGGGTTAACAGAGCTTTAAAAAGAGTCAAACCAAACTCTTATCATGAATCCTCCAGCGAATATTCTACCCTAGATTCGGAGGACTCTGACCAAGAGATGGATCTTCACCAGAACATTTCTGATAAAGATGATATTGACATTCCTGATACTGTAAAATCTTCAGAGGTCATTTTGGATGGCAGTGGGGTCCCTTATTTCGACCCGTCAAATATCAAACATCCTAGGTCAGGTGAATGGATCCCTCAAACTCAAGTCCTCAATTATGTTAATTTATGGATTCTTAAATCTATGGATAAAGCAGCACGAAATAATTTATGGGCAGAATGCCCAAGGCCATATTTACCCTTTAATGCTGCTATGACACCTGATATATATCGAATCCTTGTCAGATACCTTCTTAAAACGGGTAAAAACCCTAAAAAATTTTTGGATAGATCCTTTTGTGTATGTGAGGATAAATTTCTTGATATTTTGGGCCCGATTACAAAAATTTTGGATCTAGCAGAATTATCCATCTCTACTGGCACTCCAGTGGATGTTGACAAACTCAAAGGATGGACTCAGCGTGCTATGTGCCTATTTGGCAACGCCAATGCAGCACTTTGTGCAGAGAGGCGTTGCACCATTTTAATGAAAATGGATTCACATTTAACCCATCTAGCCTCTTATAAATCTCCATCACCCACTGATGGCTTTTTGCTTGGAGAGGACTTTATAAAAGATATTTCAAAACAAGGCTAAACCGCAATTAAAAAATTATTTTAGCAAGGCCGGGCGAGGAAGGGCCCGCTTTCCCGGCCGCAACAATAATTACAGATTACCTCAACGAGGCCCAACACAACCATCTGACAATTCCTCTACTTTCCCTATCCCATCCACAGGGCCAGATTAAGACTGCCTGGAAGACGGAGCACTTCATTATGATGGTCCTTAAAGGGGTACTCCACCTGGTCCTTAAAGGGGTACTCCACCCCTAGACATCTTATCCCCTATCCAAAGCATAGGGGATAAGATGTCTAGGAGTGGAGTACCCCTTTAAGTCCCCAACCTTCAACACTCCTGGTCCTTCTCCACTATTCCCCTTTTCTGCACCCCCTACCCCCCCCCCCCCCTCAGTCCCCTTCACACTCCTCTGCCCCCTTTACCAAACCCACACTTACCTTACCTCACCACCCACCCCACCCCCAAAACAACCTAACTTCAGCCCCCCATGCCCTCCTGGTCCTTCTCCACTACACTTTTCTCCACCAACCCCACCCCCAGTTCTCCCACATTAGGTTGTAGTTCCCCCACAGTAGGTTGCAGTTCCCCCGCATTAGGTTGTAGTCCTCCCACATTACGTTGGCAGTGTCCCCCACAGACATACAGCCTTCAGTTATATACAGTGTATGGCTGGAGACTGTATGTCTGTTTACTGCCCCACTTCAGTGCTCCGGCCACCGCTCCTCTGGTCCGGGGTCATGATCTACTGCAATGGCCTAGGGGCCATAGCAGTAGGTCCCGGGACCGGAGGAGCGGTGGTCGGAGCACTGAAGATGATGTGCAGGTAACTTACCATGCGTGCATCCTCGTTGCTCCGCTCGTATGGGCGCACGCACGGGACATCAGTGATGTCCCTGCGTGCGCTACCTCCCTGCGTTTTTAAAGTTATTGCGGGGCCACAAAAAGGTAACCGGGACATCCTTGTGTACCGAAAAGACACAAGGGATGTCCTGCTGAATGTGAGGGGGGAGGGGATTACAGTATTTATCTGCATATAACACACACCCTCATTTTCACAGTAAAATTTGAGGGGGAAAAAATAAATGTAAAATAAATGACTATAGCTCTGAACTATATGCCTCATCATCCCCCCAACTTTGATTCCCCTTGATCCTCAGTCCCCCCCCCTCCTTCCTCCCCCTTTTATCAGCCCCTGTGCCATATTTAACCCCCCCGTCTCCTTTCCCATGTTTTCCCCTGCTCATCATTCTCCCCCCCCCCCCGCTCATCATTCTCCCCCCCTGCTCATCATTCCCCCCCTGCTCAAAATTAACCCCCCTGCTCATCATTAACCCCCCCTGCTAGTCATTACCCCCCCTGCTCATCATTAACCCCCCCGCTCATCATTAACCCCCCCTGCTCATCATAACCCCCCCTGCTCATCATAACCCCCCCTGCTCATCATTAACCCCCCCTGCTCATCATTAACCCCCCCTGCTCATCATAACCCCCCTGCTCATCATAACCCCCCCTGCTCATCTTAACCCCCCCCTGCTCATCATTAACCCCCCCTGCTCATCATTAACCCCCCCTGCTCATCATAACCCCCCCTGCTCATCTTAACCCCCCCCCCCCCCCCCGTCATCATTCCCCCCCTGCCAATCATTCCCCCCATCATTGCTCCCCACCTCTTCCTCCTTTTTCTATTTTTCATATTTCCTTACCTGGCCGCGCTCGGCAGGCTCAGGTGATGCGTCGGGTCTTGTGGGATGTGACGAGTGACGTATCCTGCGGCTCCTCTGCACAGCGTCATATATTCGCGAATATTCGCATATTCGTTATATTCTCGTTTTATTTTCGCATATGCGAATATTCGTGTATGCGAAAATTAACATATGTGAATATTAGCATATACAAGATTATCATATGCGAACATTCGCATATGCTAATTTTCGCATATGCGAATTTCCGCACGCCAGTCTCACACAGTAGTATTACAGCCTTCTTTACACCACACAAGCTGGAAGCAGAGAGGGGTAATCACTGTGATGTGTACTTTGAAAAAAAAAAAAAAAAAAAAAAAACGAATATTCGTAATTACGAATATATAGCGCTATATTCGCGAAATTCGCGAATTCGCGAATATGCAATATTCGCGAATAATATTCGAATTGCGAATATTCGTGAGCAACACTACTGTTAATGCAGTCTCCTATATGCTGGGAAGTCTCTCCAACGTATAGGAGACCGGAAGGACACTTGATAAGGTAAACCACAATTTTCGATTGACATGTAAAATACCCTCTGATCGGAATGGATCTCCCTGTATGGGGGTGTGTAATTTGATCACCCCGAATAATGATGTTAGTACATTGAGAACAGCTTAAACAAGGGAATGTTCCACATTTTTTAGTACTCAATAGTGCTTGACGTGTCTTCTTATTAGAGCCTAAATCAGCCCTCACTAAATTATCTCTTAAATTGGGCAGACCTTTATTACAGATTAACGGTAAATCCTGAAATTCCGCAACCTGTGGACATACTTGTCCCAAAATAAACCAATGACGACGAACAATGTCATCCACTTTATAACTCAAGGGATGATACATTCTGACAAAGGGTATACGAGATTTCTTCTCACTCAGACTTCTTGTCTGGAGGGGTGTTTTAAGAAACCGTTCTGGGTAACCCCGAGTATTTCTTAGACTGCTGAGACACAATTAGCTCCTAGCAGGCTATAACTACCCCTCCCCCTTACTACAATAAATACTTAAATAATAACTGACACAACAACAATTTAACTTTTCCGTGGGTGGGGATCGGCCACAGCTTTATTTATAAAATTACTTATATAAATAACAATTTAACTGTAACAAAGACACCGATTGGCTTCTTACCAACCCGAGAGGTGCTGCCACACCGTCCTGTGTGGAGGTCTACCCCGGGTTGACCCCGCTTTCACCGTCTTCTTACCGCCAAGCTGTGACTTACAATAAACAAAGATACAAAAAGGGAGGGAGGGAGGGCAAAACTCCGGGTCCTGGGCAGATTGAGGGGGGAAGGGAGGCACCACAGCTATAAATACCCAGGGGAGGGCCTCTGAAAGCCCGGGAAACTATTAAACCCCTGATTGGTGCACTCCTTCCCCCCCCACCCATGGGACATACCACTGTAGCCATTTGCAAGTTTTACAGGCGGGGGAGGGGGCTAAAAACCTTGCCTGTATATTTCTTAACCTCTTACTGCTCACCAGTCAGGGGGCAAGCTAGTTATGCACAGCTTGCCCCTCCAGACTGCTGAGACACAATTAGCTCCTAGAAGGCTATAACTACCCCTCCCCCTTACTACAATAAATACTTAAATAATAACTGACACAACAACAATTTAACTTTTCCGTGGGTGGGGATCGGCCACAGCTTTATTTATAAAATTACTTATATAAATAACAATTTAACTGTAACAAAGACACCGATTGGCTTCTTACCAACCCGAGAGGTGCTGCCACACCGTCCTGTGTGGAGGTCTACCCCGGGTTGACCCCGCTTTCACCGTCTTCTTACCGCCACGGAGGAGACCAGTTAGCCCTACACTGGGCTCCGACCCCCACCCAAGAGATAGTGGATAGCCAACACCTGGGGCCACCTCCAGCCCCCCAGCACACCCAACACATTTCCTCTCCAGGAAATCCGCTCAGCGCTTTTCCTCTCCAGGAAATCCGCTCAACACTTTTCCTCTCCAGGAAATCCGCTCAACACTTTTCCTCTCCAGGAAATCCGCTCAACACTTTTCCTCTCCAGGAAATCCGCTCAACACTTTTCCTCTCCAGGAAATCCGGGTACCTGCCACCAGGACCAATTTTTTAAATTTATTTATTTATTTATTTATTTATTTATTTTATTTTTTTTTTTTTTATTTTTTTTTTTTTTTTTATAACCCGTGTGAACTCATCTCTCAGACTCGCCCATACACCGAAGGGTGCTGCAGCACTCGCACCACCTCGAAAGCCGCTCTCAAAACAAAAACACACCTGGGAAACATCAAACTGGGCGAATATAGCAACACAACATGCAGATCGCCCGCGGCCGTCGTGCAGCGCTACCCTCTCCGGAAACCCAGCCACCTCCGCCGGCCCCGATACAAAAAGAGAGCAAATCCAGAACTCACAAAACAGTAATTCGCGGACCCTCATGGAGCACGAGCTGCGTGTCACGGATCGCCTAAACAGTCTCGGACCGACGGGCCTTTATTAGTTTTATTTTTCATTTTATTTTTTTAAACTTTTACCATGAAACGCACAAAATAGGCACCCAAAAACACAGACACCCAAGTCCCATGGAAGGAGACGAGGAGAAAGAAAAAGTGCCCCATCCACATAGCCCTGAAAAAAGCTAGCGCAAAAACTCGGATCAGAAAAACAACGCAAAAGCGACAACCAAAAAACCTGCAGCCGCCACTAAGCGACCCAAAAACAGATAGGAAAAACCGGTCGCCGACAGCAAGGCCACCCACTCGCGGGCCCAGCCCCTATGTATACACCACCCGCAAAGCAGAAAGAAAATCACCCCCTGCCATGTGCCGTGCAGCACAGCGGGAAAGCCACCCAACATTTTATTTATTTATTTTTTTAGATTATTTATTATTTTTATTTTATTTTTATTTTTAGCTGATTCACATGAACAGGTGAAGATCCCACATCACATACTCAGAATGTTATTTGGATACACTGAGAACACTGCCCAAATCTCGAACCTCCTTGGAGAGGTGACACAGCAGATAACTTCCGTTATCACATCCTATTAAAACGAAACAGGAAATCAAACATTAGCCTCGTAAGGTCACTGCAAAGGGCATTCCAGGTACCGAAACCAATATTTATTTATTACTTTTTTTTTTTTTTTTTTTTTTTTAATGTTTTTATCCCCTGTCCACAGACCCTTTAGAACCTCCGGGACCCCCCACGACTGTAGATAGACATCCCGGCCTCCACACCAACACCAACCACTCGCAAGTACCGTACCGTGAGTGCGACCAAGTCGCAGGAGCCACCAAAGCGGACCACAAATTACACCACTCTCCCCGATGACCCACGGGCCGGCCACACAAGCAACCCTCCGGAACTACAGCCAGAGAAAACAGGACAAAGCGTCAACACCCAATACCGACCCAGGGAGCATAGCCCTGAAAGAAATTGTAACTCCAAACAGCGAAGCACTAGATGCAACAGACAGAGCACAGGAAGAAAAACACGCCCCGTGATCACTCAAATCACACACTAGAAAAGAAGAAAAGCATCACAAAATTAGCGCGCAACCAAGCGCAGGGGACTTGCAACCCACACAGTAACGTTACAAGCCTAGAACATGAGCTGCCGAAGCAAGCACCCAAAGTCCCACAACCAACACCAAGGGAGAAGCACAAACAAAACCCCAAGCATGGCAGAAACCCACTGACTACCAAGACCCAGGGGTAAACCACCCCACAGCACCACTGGAAAACCAAACACCACACCAACAACCGACCAAACCAGCCACATCCGAGAACAAAGCGAGCTCCCCGTGCAGGGAACTGAAAGCAGGCCAGGCCACCGCATGACCCTTGAAAAAACCCCAACCAACCGAAATGTCAGCCCAAAGCGTACCAGGGGCACATATGCGGGGGGCCCAAATACCAGACACCCTCGGCGGCCAAAGACAACCTGCAGGAAACAACTCCGCCCAGAACCATATTCCATGCGGAACTTACAGTAAACCAGCAAGGACCGGAACAGGGGCACCTAGCGAGCCCCGAGGAAACCAAAGCAGAGAAAACGCAACCACTCCCCGTCCACAGGAAAACTGCAGACCAACGCCAACGCGGCATGCGGAAGACCGCAACAAACCACACCCCAACAAGCGTAGAGCACAGGAGTATCCCCCTCCGGAAAACCACCACAAACAAAAGAAACCACGAGGAAAGACAAACTGAGACTCAAAGCGAAACCTACCCACCGCCACATCAGCTAAAGCACCCAGCACGACATACAGGAGTCCCATGCCTACCAAAGATCGGGAGCAAAACAGGAGAAAACATCAGACAATACACTAGGACAAACAGAGCAGCGGAGAGGGACTACAACTAGTGACGGAGAGAAACACCAAACAAAGGGGGAGAAAACCAAAAGAAACAAAACCGTAACTGGGTGCCACCGATTCAAAATAAGGAACAAGCCTCAGGAGCTAAATCCACAAAACCCGGTCATCCAGAGCGTAAGGCCAAAAGACCACTCACCTAAGCGTGCACCGCAGAAATTGATACCACACCAAAGCACCCCGTCAAGAAAAGACGTACCCAACTCACAACCAGAGACCAACATAGACATACACCTATATCCGAGACCCAAACCCAACAAACCCACAGGAACAAAAGGTGGAAACTACCAGAACAGCCATAAGCACACTAACCGGGGAAGGAGAGGGAACCAACCCAGCTAGCCAGTTGAAGACAACTGGCCTGCCAAAGCCCCAAGGGCAGGCACGAAAATAGAGCCCCCCCTGCCCCCCCGCAACAGCACACTCACTAAGTCCAGAAGATGGAGAAGGCACAAAAGCAGGACGAACCACTTTACCACCGCAGGCGTTGAACAAGGCACGCTGGAGACCACCTGGTTGCGGGTACTCTGCCGCCGCCGGGAATGGCGCCGGGAAACCAGCAGCAGAGAACTCAGGAAGAGGGACAGCAGCGGAGAGGGTTTGGGGTGCAGTGGCTGCCTGAACCATGCGCCGTGATCCGAAGTTTACAGCGATACAATTATCGTGTCAAACAGAGTTGCGATATAAACATATATATATATATATATATATATATATATATATATATTTTATTTATTATTATTTTTTATTTTTTTTTATTTTTATTTTTTTATAGGTATGAAAAGCGACCAAAATACGCTATATGGGACTAGTAAAATTTATATATTTAATTTTCAATTCGCGCTTACACGCGGATCAAATGAGGATATATAACTTGATAGTGCGGACATTGACGCACGTGGCAATACCACATGTGCCTGTGTATTGAAATCTACACAGTTCGTCCTTTTTTTTTTTTTTTTTTTTTTTTTTTTATTGTAATTTTTCTTTTATTTTTTTCTTTTTTTATTTTTTATTTTTTATTTTTTTTTTTACTTTTATTAATTCATTATTTATTTTTTAAATTAATTAATTAAGTAAATTTTTATTTATTTATTTATTTATTTATTTATTTATTTTTTTTGCGCATACGCCATTGAAGGAATGCTGCAATCGAAGACATATTTAGATAGTACGGACATGTACGCACGCAGCGATACCATATACATGCTAGATGTAATACAGTTTTTATTTTATTTATTTATTTAATTATTATCAGTTATGTATTTATATTTTAATTCATGTTTTTATGTATGGGGGAAAAAGGGGGGGGGGGAGGAGTGATCCAAACATTTATCATGGCAAGGGTTAAATTTTTTTTTTTTTTTTTTTTTTTTTTTTTTTGTGCGCAATGCTATAGCTCCATAGGGAGCCATAACACTGCACACACAGATCACTTGCCATGTATTAACATGGCAATGATCTGGGTTGTCAGTGATTGATTGCTCAAGCCTGAATTTCAGGCTTGGAGCAATCAATCCACGAGCGGACGCGCAGGAGGCAGGTGAGTGACCCTCCTGCTGCGTTCCAGCTGATCGGGACATCGCGATTTAATCGCGATGGTCCCGATCAGCCCGACTGAGCAGCCGGGACGCCTATACATACATTCAGATGCGGCGATCAACTTTGATCGCCGCATCCAAAAAGGTAATGCCGGACATCTGCCCGATCGGCGATGTCCGGCATTAGCACGGGTCCTGGTTGCTAATAGCAACTGGGACCCAGCGGCTATGATGCGCGCTCGCCTTAGGAGCGCGCATTACAGCTGGGGACACGCAAATGGACGTTAATAAACGTCCATTTGCGCAGGAAAAAAGGGGGGGTTAAGCCAGCAGCAGTCACCCAGGGGCCGCCCCCTCTAGAGACGGAGGGGACAACAGGGGAAGGGGACAAGAAGGAAACCAGAGCATGCTCATAAGGAGCATGCCTGGGGAGAGGGATGAAGGTACAGGCAGGGGAGAGGGCTCGGGGCAGGGAAGAGGGCAAAAGGAGCGGGTGGGACAGGCTGCACAGGGACTACAGGGGAAAGGAGAGCGGGACTGAGGAGAGGTCCGCCAGCCTCCCGAACCCAACACCGGCGCAACAGGAGGGGAGGCCAGCTAGCCACAAGCGAGCATGCCAGCCCTCACCCTCCTGCTCCATCCGGGCCATAAATAAGGGGCAGTAACATACCAACCAGCAGACAAAACTCCGGGTCCTGGGCAGATTGAGGGGGGAAGGGAGGCACCACAGCTATAAATACCCAGGGGAGGGCCTCTGAAAGCCTGGGAAACTATTAAACCCCTGATTGGTGCACTCCTTCCCCCCCCACCCATGGGACATACCACTGTAGCCATTTGCAAGTTTTACAGGCGGGGGAGGGGGCTAAAAACCTTGCCTGTATATTTCTTAACCTCTTACTGCTCACCAGTCAGGGGGCAAGCTAGTTATGCACAGCTTGCCCCTCCAATACTTAGAGGATGTGCACTGCTGAAATGTAATAAACTATTCCTATCTGTCGGTTTACGGGTTTTACATGTCAATCGAAAAATGTGGTTTACCTTATCAAGTGTCCTTCCGGTCTCCTATACGTTGGAGAGACTTCCCAGCATATAGGAGACCACATTAACCGACATAAATCCTCCATTCGTTGTAAGTTCCCCATACCGTATCATTTTAAGAATAAAGGTCATAACATTTCTCAACTACGTTATCAGGTAATTGACCAGGTGTTTCCCCCCGAGACGAGGAGGTGATACAAAAAAATTATTATTAAAAAAGGAAGCCTTCTGGATTCATACCTTAGAAACTAGGGGTTTGAATCGCGAATATGAGATTAACCAGTTGTTATAATTTTTTGTTGTAAAAAAACCTTTTATATAATTAACATAAATTTTTATTTTTATTTTATATCTTTCCATTTTCAGAGACCAACCTGAAGTTCAGATATACCTTTGTTTTCCTGCTGCAAGACAACCACGTGTATTGTTGTTTTTGTTTATTAGATTGTCATGGTTACTAATGACGTATTAATTAGGTACCTCTGACGTGTATATAAGTCCTTTTGTTCAGTTTTGATATGCAGTTGATAAAGGCATAAGCCGAAACGCGTGCTGCGTTGGTGTATATTTGCCGTATGCATAAATAAAAAGACAAGATTTTCTTCATTCATCCACTAGTGCCGGGATTTCTTCATTTTCTATATATTACTTTATCCACGAGCACCCTACAGTGCCGACCACCTCTTTTTCTTGTATCCATCTTTTAAAAGACTTACTCTTACAAGAGGATTGGCTAGTGAAAATAGACTTGAAATATGCCTATCTTTCAGTTCCTATTCACCATTCTTCTCAACCTTATCTTCAGTTTCGTTGGCAAAATCAACTTTGGCAGTTAACAAGCCTTCCATTCAGCCTTTCATCAGCCCATGGTGTTTCACGAAGCTTCTGAAACCAGTGGTAGCAGCTTTATGCGCCAGAGGTGTTTGGTTAATCTTTTACATGGACGACATCTTAATCATGGCGTCTTCCCTTCATCTTATTCATCTCCACACTCAATGGACTCTTTCACATCTTCAAGATTTGGGATTTTTAATCAATCAGGAGAAATCTGTCCTATCTCCATCCAAGGAACTGGAATTTTTAGGTTTCATGGGAAACACCCGCTCAGCCGTCTTAAGTGTTCCTCTCAAAAAACTAAAATTAATACGCAAAGAGATTCGCTCAATTCTCAGGAAAGAATTGATTTCCCTACGATCCATAGCTCGAATTGTTGGTCTTCTCTCGGCTTCCATACAAGCCATCTTCCCTGCTCCCCTCCACTACAGGGCCCTTCAACGACTAAAAACCAAACATTTGAGAGAAGGTTTAACCTATTCTGACGAAATTCGGATTTCGTCAGAGGCCAAAGAGGAACTTCTATGGTGGCTTCATCACATTCAATCCTGGAATGGAAAAACAATTTCTATCCAAAATCAGACTTCTCGATAGAATCCGATGCAAGTCTTATCAGATGGGGAGCTTGTTGCAGTCACCTTTCCACAGGAGGAAAATAGTCTCCTTTAGAATCCAATCTACACATAAATTGCCTGGAACTGTTAGCGGAATTTTTTGCTCTGAAGAGTTTTTATGAAACACTGTTCCCACTGCTGTGTCCTTTTTCGGATGGACAATATTTCAACAGTTCAACACATCAACCGTTTAGGCGGTACAAAATCAAAAATCTTAGCCTATATTACAAAAGATCTATGGCACCTTTGCCTGGAGAAAGACATTCTTCTGAAGGCGGAATATCTTCCGGGCTTACCCAACGAGGTCGCGGATTGGAATTCCCGTTTTCTCACAGATTCCAGCGATTGGAAATTGGATCCTGTTATATTTCAGCAGATAGATTTTCTATAGGGTCCCCTATGTTGTTACGCCGAGCGCTCCGGGTCCCCGCTCCTCCCCGGAGCGCTCGCAGCGTTCTCTCATTCGCAGCGCCCCGGTCAGACCTGCTGACCGGGTGCGCTGCGATATTACTCCCAGCCGGGATGCGATTCGCGATGCGGGATACGCCCGCTCGTGATGCGCATCTCGGCTCCCGTACCTGACCCGTTCCCCGTCTGTGTTGTCCCGGCGCGCGCGGCCCCGCTCCTTAGGGCGCGCGCGTGACGGGTCTCTGCCATTTAAAGGGCCGCTGCGCCACTGATTGGCGCAGCAGGCCTAATCAGTATTCTCACCTGTGCACTCCCTACTTATACCTCACTTCCCCTGCACTCCCTCGCCGGATCTTGTTGCCATTGCTGCCGTTGCCCCTGACTACGATCCTTGCTGCCTGCCCTGACCTTCTGCTACGTCCGACCTTGCTCTTGTCTACTCCCTTGTACCGCGCCTATCTTCAGCAGTCAGAGAGGTTGAGCCGTTGCTGGTGGATACGACCTGGTTGCTACCGCCGCTGCAAGACCATCCCGCTTTGCGGCGGGCTCTGGTGAATACCAGTAGCAACTTAGAACCGGTCCACCAACACGGTCCACGGTGGCACAGAGGATCCACCTCCAGCCAGCCGAATCGTGACAGTAGATCTGGCCATGGATCCCGCTGAAGTCCCACTGCCAGTTGTCGCCGACCTCACCACGGTGGTCGCCCAGCAGTCGCAACAGATAGCGCAACAAGGTCACCAGCTGTCTCAACTGACCGTGATGCTACAGCAGCTATTACCACAGCTCCAGCAACAATCTCCTCCGCCAGCTCCTGCACCTCCTCCGCAGCGAGTGGCCGCTTCCGGCTTACGATTATCCTTGCCGGATAAATTTGATGGGGACTCTAAGTTTTGCCGTGGCTTTCTTTCGCAATGTTCCCTGCACTTGGAGATGATGTCGGACCAGTTTCCAACTGAAAGGTCTAAGGTGGCTTTCGTAGTCAGCCTTCTGTCTGGGAAAGCTCTGTCATGGGCCACACCGCTCTGGGACCGCAATGACCCTGTCACTGCCTCTGTACACTCCTTCTTCACGGAGATCCGAAGTGTCTTTGAGGAACCTGCCCGAGCCTCTTCTGCTGAGACTGCCCTGCTGAACTTGGTCCAGGGTAATTCTTCTGTTGGCGAGTACGCCATCCAATTCCGTACTCTTGCCTCCGAATTATCCTGGAATAATGAGGCCCTCTGCGCGACCTTTAAAAAAGGCCTATCCAGCAACATTAAAGATGTGCTGGCCGCACGAGAAATTCCTGCTAACCTGCACGAACTTATTCATCTTGCCACCCGCATTGACATGCGTTTTTCCGAAAGGCGTCAGGAGCTCCGCCAGGATATGGACTTTGTTCGCACGAGGCGGTTTCTCTCCCCGGCTCCTCTCTCCTCTGGTCCTCTGCAATCCGTTCCTGTGCCTCCCGCCGTGGAGGCTATGCAAGTTGACCGGTCTCGCTTGACACCTCAAGAGAGGACACGACGCCGCATGGAGAACCTATGCCTGTACTGTGCCGGTACCGAACACTTCTTGAAAGATTGTCCTATTGTCCCGCCTGGAAAGACGTATGCTGACTCCGCACAAAGATGAGACAGTTCTTGATGTCTACTCTGCTTCTCCACGCCTTACTGTGCCTGTGCGGATATCTTCCTCTACCTTCTCCTTCTCTGCTATGGCCTTCTTGGATTCCGGATCTGCAGGAAATTTTATTTTGGCCTCTCTCATCAACAGGTTCAACATCCCGGTGACCAGTCTCGCCAGACCCCTCTACATCAATTCTGTTAACAATGAAAGATTGGACTGTACCGTGCGTTACCGCACGGAACCTCTCCTAATGTGCATCGGACCTCATCACGAAAAAGTAGAATTTTTGGTCCTCTCCAACTGCACTTCTGAAATTCTTCTTGGATTACCGTGGCTTCAACGCCATTCCCCAACCCTTGATTGGTCCACAGGAGAAATCAAGAACTGGGGTACTTCTTGTCACAAGGACTGTCTTAAATCGGTTCCCAGTACTCCTTGCCGTGACCCTGTGGTTCCCCCTGTATCCGGTCTTCCTAAGGCTTATATGGACTATTCTGAAGTTTTTTGCAAAAAGCAAGCTGAGACTTTGCCTCCTCACAGGCCTTATGACTGTCCTATTGACCTCCTCCCGGGTACTACCCCACCCCGGGGCAGAATCTATCCTCTGTCTGCTCCAGAGACTCTTGCCATGTCGGAGTACATCCAGGAGAATTTAAAAAAGGGGTTTATCCGCAAGTCCTCCTCTCCTGCCGGAGCTGGATTTTTTTTTGTGTCCAAAAAAGATGGCTCCCTACGTCCTTGTATTGATTACCGCGGACTTAATAAAATCATGGTAAAAAAACGCTACCCCTTACCTCTTATCTCGGAACTCTTTGATCGCTTACAAGGTGTCCACATCTTTACCAAACTGGAGTTAAGAGGTGCTTATAATCTCATCCGCATCAGGGAGGGGGACGAATGGAAGACCGCATTTAACACCAGAGATGGACACTTTGAGTATCTGGTCATGCCCTTTGGCCTATGCAACACCCCTGCCGTCTTCCAAGACTTTGTTAATGAAATTTTTCGTGATCTCCTATATTCCTGTGTTGTGGTTTATCTGGACGATATTCTGATTTTTTCTGCCAACTTAGAAGAACACCGCCAGCATGTCCGCATGGTTCTTCAGAGACTTCGTGACAATCAACTTTATGCCAAAATGGAGAAATGTCTCTTTGAATGTCAATCTCTTCCTTTCCTAGGATACTTGGTCTCTGGCCAGGGACTACAAATGGACCCAGATAAACTCTCTGCCGTCTTAGATTGGCCACGCCCCTCCGGACTCCGTGGTATCCAACGTTTTTTGGGGTTCGCCAATTATTACAGACAGTTTATTCCACACTTTTCCACTATTGTGGCTCCTATCGTGGCTTTAACCAAAAAAAATGCCAATCCCAAGTCCTGGTCCCCCCAAGCGGAAGACGCATTTAAACATCTCAAGTCTGCCTTTTCTTCCGCTCCCGTGCTCTCCAGACCTGACCCATCTAAACCCTTCCTATTGGAGGTAGATGCCTCCTCAGTGGGAGCTGGAGCTGTCCTTCTACAAAAAAATTCTTCCGGGCATGCTGTTACTTGTGGTTTTTTTTCTAGGACCTTCTCTCCGGCGGAGAGGAACTACTCCATCGGGGATCGAGAACTACTGGCCATTAAATTGGCGCTTGAGGAATGGAGGCACCTGCTGGAGGGATCAAAATTTCCAGTTATCATATACACTGATCACAAGAATCTCTCCTATCTCCAGTCTGCCCAACGACTGAACCCTCGCCAGGCTAGGTGGTCATTGTTCTTTGCCCGTTTTAACTTTGAAATCCATTTTCGCCCTGCTGACAAGAACATTAGGGCCGATGCCCTCTCTCGTTCTTCTGATGCCTCTGAAGTAGAGGTCTCTCCGCAACACATCATTCCTCCGAACTGTCTGATCTCCACTTCTCCAGCTTCCATCAGGCAAACTCCTCCAGGGAAGACCTTCGTTTCTCCACGCCAGCGTCTCGGGATTCTCAAATGGGGACACTCCTCCCACCTCGCAGGCCATGTGGGCATCAAAAAATCCTTGCAACTCATCTCTCGATTTTATTGGTGGCCGACTCTGGAGACTGATGTTATTGATTTCGTGCGGGCCTGTACTGTCTGTGCCCGGGATAAGACTCCTCGCCAGAAGCCTGCTGGTCTCCTTCATCCTCTGCCTGTTCCTGAACAGCCTTGGTCACAGATTGGTATGGACTTTATTACGGACTTGCCCTCATCCCGTGGCAACACAGTTGTTTGGGTGGTCGTTGATCGATTTTCCAAGATGGCACATTTTATTCCTCTTCCTGGTCTTCCTTCAGCGCCTCAGTTGGCAAAGCAATTTTTTGTACACATTTTTCGCCTTCACGGTTTGCCCACGCATATCGTCTCAGATAGAGGCGTCCAATTCGTGTCTAAATTCTGGAGGGCCCTCTGTAAACAGCTCAAGATCAAATTAAACTTCTCTTCTTCTTATCATCCCCAATCCAATGGGCAAGTAGAAAGAGTTAATCAGGTCCTGGGTGACTATTTACGGCATTTTGTTTCCTCCCGCCAGGATGACTGGGCAGATCTTCTACCATGGGCCGAATTCTCATACAACTTCAGAGTCTCCGAATCTTCTGCTAAATCCCCATTTTTCGTGGTGTACGGCCGTCACCCTCTTCCTCCCCTCCCTACTCCCTTGCCCTCTGGTTTGCTGTGGATGAAGTGACTCGTGATCTTTTCACCATATGGAAAGAGACCCAAAATTCTCTTTTACAGGCTTCATCCCGGATGAAAAGATTTGCTGATAAAAAAAGAAGAACTCCCCCCATTTTTGCTCCCGGAGACAAGGTATGGCTCTCCGCTAAATATGTCCGCTTTCGTGTCCCCAGTTATAAACTGGGACAACGCTATCTTGGTCCTTTCAAAATCAAGTGCCAGATCAACCCTGTCTCTTACAAACTCCTTCTTCCTCCTTCTCTCCGTATTCCCAATGCCTTCCATGTCTCTCTCCTTAAACCACTCATCCTTAACCGCTTCTCTCCCAAAGTTGTTTCTCCCACTCCAGTTTCCGGATCTTCTGACGTCTTTTCTGTGAAGGAGATTCTAGCATCCAAGACGGTCAGAGGTAAAAGATTCTTCTTGGTCGACTGGGAGAATTGCGGCCCTGAGGAGAGATCCTGGGAACCTGAGGACAACATCCTGGACAAAAGTCTTATCCTCAGGTTCTCAGGCTCCAAAAAGAGGGGGAGACCCAAGGGGGGGGTACTGTTACGCCGAGCGCTCCGGGTCCCCGCTCCTCCCCGGAGCGCTCGCAGCGTTCTCTCATTCGCAGCGCCCCGGTCAGACCTGCTGACCGGGTGCGCTGCGATATTACTCCCAGCCGGGATGCGATTCGCGATGCGGGATGCGCCCGCTCGCAATGCGCATTTCGGCTCCCGTACCTGACCCGTTCCCCGTCTGTGTTGTCCCGGCGCGCGCGGCCCCGCTCCTTAGGGCGCGCGCGCGCCGGGTCTCTGCCATTTAAAGGGCCGCTGCGCCACTGATTGGCGCAGCAGGCCTAATCAGTATTCTCACCTGTGCACTCCCTACTTATACCTCACTTCCCCTGCACTCCCTCGCCGGATCTTGTTGCCATTGTGCCAGTGAAAGCGTTTCCTTGTGTGTTCCTAGCCTGTGTTCCAGACCTCCTGCCGTTGCCCCTGACTACGATCCTTGCTGCCTGCCCTGACCTTCTGCTACGTCCGACCTTGCTCTTGTCTACTCCCTTGTACCGCGCCTATCTTCAGCAGTCAGAGAGGTTGAGCCGTTGCTGGTGGATACGACCTGGTTGCTACCGCCGCTGCAAGACCATCCCGCTTTGCGGCGGGCTTTGGTGAATACCAGTAGCAACTTAGAACCGGTCCACCAACACGGTCCACGCCAATCCCTCTCTGGCACAGAGGATCCACCTCCAGCCAGCCGAATCGTGACATATGTCTAGACTTATTCACTTCTCGACTGAACAATCAAATCCATTGTTACTTCAGTTGACGTCCAGATCCGGAATCTTCAGGCGTGGATGCCTTCCGCCAGACCTGGCCCATGGAAACACTTTATGCCTTTCCCCCATTTTCTCTGATATCCAGAGTTCTATTACATGTCCTGATGAACAAATCCACTCTAGTTCCCATCACCTCATGGTGGCCAATGCAAACGTGGTTCCCTCAACTTCTAGGGGTGTTAATCGACATTTCGAGGGTTCTTCCTTCACACCTTCAAATTCTCTTAGATCCTTTAGGGAATCCTTATCCCCTGATCCAATCAAATCTACTTACTCTGATGGCTTGGAAAATTTCAGGTCATCCTTATATGACTCAGAATTTCCTCACTCAACTAAGTGCATCCTATCAGAGGCCGGGGCTCCAGGTACCAAAACGGCTTATAGATCGGCCTGAGGACTTTGGGTTCATTGGTACTCACAAAGGGATTTGGATCCCTTCCGTGCCCCTTTAGTTCATGCCATCAATTTTCTTTCTTTCTCACTTGATTGTGGCAAAGCATACCGTACTATTAATCTTTACTGATCGACTATCTCCTTTGACCATTTACCCACTGATTCCATCCCTGTGGGAAAAAAATCCTCTTATATGTAAACTTTTGAGAGGTATTCGTCTCAAAAGACCTCCTCTCCTCAAATATACCTCTACCTGGGATGTTAATGCCCTTCTAGACCTTTTCTCCTCTTGGGAGGATAATGATTATTTACCTTTAAAACTTCTCTCCTTTAAACTTACCTCTCTTTTATGTCTAATTTCTATTAAGAGAGTCTCTGATGTCAAAGCTCTTGATATCTCTCATCGTCAATACATTCCCAACGGTGTTAAATTCAACATTTTCAGACGTACAAAAACTGATCTATGTTCAGTTTTCTATCCTTCTTTTCCACATAAAGACAAGTTATGTGTGGTACGTTGTTTACAATCGTATGAACAGAAAACTTCCTCCCTTAGATCTCGAACGTCTTCACTCCTAATTTCATACTGCAAACCTCACTTACCAGTCTCATCTCCTACTCTTGCCAGATGGATCAAACAATCCATGTCCTTGGCTGGCATAGATGTATCCATTTTTAATGCACATTCTACTAGGGGAGCTATGTCCACTAAATTATTCCAATCCGGTTGCTCTTTATCTGATATCCTTAACCCCTTAACGCTGTCTGGGCATGCTGGGAGTTGTAGTTTTGCAACATTTGGAGGGTCACAGTTTGGGGACCACTGTTACAGTGGTGCTCAAACGGTAGCCCTCCAGATTTTGCCAAACTACAACTCTCAGCATGCCTGGACTGCCCAGGCATGCTGGGAGTTGTAGTTCTGTAACATCTGTCCCTTCAGATTTAGCAATTTTCATGACATTTTTGAAAATTGCTGCTCTACTTTGAAGCCCTCTAATTTTTTCAAATAGCAAAAATATGTCCATTTTATGATGCCAACATAAAGTGGACATATTGTATTTGTGAATAAAAATAACATTTATTGGGAATATCCATTTTCCTTACAATTAGAGAGCTTCAAAGTTAGAAAAATGCTAAATTTTCACAATTTTCATGAAATTTTGGGATTTTTCACCAAAAAAGGATGCAAGTAACGGAGAAAATTTACCACCAAAATAAAGTAGAATATGTCACGAAAAAACAATTTTATTTTCTAAATTTAGTGGTTTACGTAGGACCACTTATACTTATTCTTACGTTTTTGATTCACGAAAAAACAATCTCAAAATCAGAATATTCGGTAAAAGCGTTTTCGCTTATTTAATTCGTAAAGCAACGGTGGTCAGAATTGCGAAAAAGGGCTCAGTCCTTAAGGGGAAAAAGGGCTGCGTCCTTAAGGGGTTAAGGACTCAGCCCATTTGGGCCTTAAGGACTCAGACAATTTTATTTTTACGTTTTAGTTTTTTCCTCCTCGCCTTCAAAAAATCATAACTGTTTTATATTTTCATCCACAGACTATCACGAGGGCTTGTTTTTTGCGCGACCAGTTGTCCGTTGTAATGCCATCACTCACTTTACCATAAAATGTATGGCACAACCAAAAAAATACTATTTGTGTGGAGAAATTAAAACAAAAAACGCAATTTTGCTAATTTTGGAAGGTTTCGTTTTCACGCCGTACAATTTACAGTTAAAATGACGTGTTCTTTATTCTTTGGGTCAATACGATTAAAATGATACCCATGATAACATACTTTTCTATTACTGTTGCGCTTAAAGAAAATCGCAAACTTTTTAACCAAATTAGTGCGACACCGGCGTGTTCACCTAACACGCTCACAACCTGGACACCGTTCCGGGACCCCCTGCCACTGCAGGGACAGCTTATTGCTTTGTTCGCCGACACGTATTCGGTTCCCCTGGGTCTCTCCTACCTATCCAGCAGTCCGTCTGTTTTACCCAGAAGCATGGGGTTACTATATCAGATGGCTGGATAGATAAGTTTTACTTGGGGATCAGTTTCTTTGAGGGTGATTTAATCTGCCCATTGATGTATCCATATGCGACTATATACCTTGTTGATATGATGATGGGCCCCTCCTTCTAATTTTATAATTTCTTGGTTATTGCTCCAATATTTTTATGCTATATTCTATTTCCCCTGATGAAGTGCGGGGAATAACAATTTGCATCGATTGCCCGCATGGAAACGCGTTGGGAATAAGGACTTAGTAGGACGTGTTTGTGATTAGCGAGCACTGTATTTGAATAGTCAGTGGAGTATGGTATACTCTATTAAATCAATACTCCACTGTGATGACAAGTAGGAGCATATTTATTTATCATATACCATCTGTGTGAACACACGGCTGTATTTACTGCTATATAACAGATATTATTTTTTTGATTTCTACCACTTTTGTGCACTATTATTTGTTTTTTCATCTATTTTTAATCATTTCTAGTAAAAGCTATGTTTTAACAAGGCACCTCTGTCCAAGATTGGACATTAGTTCTTTCCTATTATCTATTGCCGAGAGGTTTAGTGATTATTAGGGGCACATGTATGGCCTGAGACTCCTTACATACATTTAACTATTTTGCGTTTAAGATCCCCCTATTTTGAAGACCTATAACTTTTTCATTTTTCTGTATAAGCGGTGGTATGAGGGCTCATTTCTTATGCAGTGATCTTTACTTTTTATTGCTACCATATTTGCTTATATAAAACTTTCAATACATTTTTTATTACATTTTTTTGGAATAAAATGTTATGAAAAAGCAGCTATTTTGGACTTTTTTTTTTTTTTACGTTCAGGCCGTTCACCGTACAATATCATTAGCATTTTATTTTAATAGTTCAGATATTTATGCACATGGCGATACCAAATATGTATATAAAATATTTTTTTAACACTTTTTGGGGGTGAAATCGGGAACATGGGACGATTTACGTTTTTATTGGGGGAAGGGGGTTTTTCACTTTTTTTTTACTTTATTTTTTTACTTTTACTTTGACACTTTAATAGGGGACTATTTATAGCAATAATTTGATTGCTAATACTGTTCAGTGCAATGTATAGGACATAGCACTGATCAGTGTTATCGGCTATCTTCTGCTCTGGTCTGCGGGAAGGCAGATCAGAGCAGAAGACCCATGGAAGTCAGCGGAGGCAGGTGAGGGGACCTCCATCTGCTGTGCTGGATGATCGGATTGCCGCAGCAGCGCTGCGGGCGATCCTCCATTTTAGTGACCGCGATGCTGCAGATGCCGTGATCTGTATTGATCATGACATCTGTGGGGTTAATGGCGGACATCCGCGGGATCACGGATGTCCGCCATTACCGGCGGGTCCCTGGCTGCGATCAGTAGCCGGGACCTGCCGCGCATGATCCAGGCATCGCTCCGATGCTCGCGGTTATGCGTTAAGTACCACCTCACCAGGACGTACATTTACGTCCGGCATCATTAAGGGGTTAAGGAGGATTGTTAGAGGGAGCGATAGTATTTTATGGAAGGCCACAGAGGAGGATGTTGCAGTAGTCCAAGGGAGAGATGATGATGGTATGTACCAGTAGTTTAGTTGACTGAGAGTTGAGGAAGGAGCGAATTCGAGAAATGTTGTTTAAGTGAAGGCGGCAGAAGGTGGTGACCCCAAGGCAGCAGACTTGTGGAACTGGGGAGCGAGTGGAGCCATTGACTGTGAGTGTTAGATCAGGGGGAGGGGAGCAAGATGCCAGATGGGGGAAAGTTAGGGAATTCAGTTTTCTCCATGTTAAGTTTCAGAAAGCGGGAGGAAAGAAAAGAAGATAGAGATTACAGATACTCTGGGACCCTGAGTAGAAACAAGGTGACTTCTGGACCATTGAGGTAGACTTGAGTGTCATTGGCATAGAAGTGGCACTTGAAGCCATAGGATTCTATGATTTATCCTAGGGTACAAGCATAGAAAGCAAAGAGTAGAGGCCCCAGAACCGGGGGGGGGGGGGGGGGACTCCAACAGTGAGAGTGTGAGGTTGGGAGGTGGTATGTAAGTAGTAGAGACTGAATGTGCAATTGGTGAGGTGTGAAGAGATACAGGAGAGGGCCAAATTTGTGACACCTAAGGATGAGATGTTTTCAAGCCAAGTTTGAAGTAAATGTATCTTAAGTGAAGTTTATTATAAATATACTTACTAATAACCAAGTTCTATTCATCTCCAAACCAATTTAATCATATGTCTTTCTTATTTAGCTACTTGGGTTGGTGGCGCCTATATCAATGGCTCTGCAGAGGTTGTCTACCTTCCTGGACGAGGGTTGGCATGGCTTCAGGCTCCTGTGGGATTTGCCATGGGATTAATAATAGGTAAGAGGAAACAATTCCATCCTTCATATTATGCTCAAAGCTTTTCTTCTTCTTCTTCATTTTGTCTGGAAGAATTGTCAAATTTGAAATAGCTCCTTTTTTCTCGTTGTTGTGTTAAAGAGCATTTTATCCAGAGCATCTTTATAATGTACAGTATACTAATACTGTTCATTTCTAAAAGTCACAAAAGGAATCTAACAAATAAGCAAAAAAATAAATAAAATATATATATATATATATATATATATATATATATAAATACAATGAGTCAAAAAGGAGAGGCTTCTCTCCATGTGCCCTATCAGGCCATATAAATCTTATAAAAGGTCCCCCACCATACCAGACATACCCCACGGACAAGCTTGGTGCTGTTTGTGAAAACCAGCAGACCCCTTTCTCTAATTCTCGAGAAACGTCCCTCTGTGTGATAGCCTATGTGAAATCATTTAAAGGCACTCTACCCCCGAAAAAACAGCTCTAAAGTGTTGGTGTCTAAGTTTCTCCCTTCTCTGCAATCTGCTGTTCACTGCCTGTTAGGGGAATTCTGTCTCTAGTAACATCTTGATCAGGACAAATTACAGGAAGTGGGGCATAGCATATGCTCTCTGCTGGAGAAAGGAGAGAGAGAGAAAGGCTTTGTACCTCCATCTGTTAATGTCCAAAGGTTCTGTACTGTCCATGCAAGATAAATCAAGACTTCCCTCTCATCTCAAGAGAAGCAGTGCTTAGTGTAACTCATTCCTTGCTTTACAGCTGTTGTTAAGTTCCTTTCTGCTCATAGCACCTTGAAGAGCCAGTGCATAAGTAACCCCTTTTCCCTCCACATGTTATCTATAGTAGTATAGTGTACTGTGGAAGTCATCGGCCCTGCGCAGTGCGAGCATGTTCAGTGCACTTTCACCAGCACTGTGTCAATTTATAGCAGAGAGGGGTATTTGACATTGTGCTATGGTGAGCTAAAAAAAAGTTAGGGAGGAAGAAAATATGTGTGCACTGCTTCCAAACAGCTCACCTCTGGTCCCTGCCTCTGAAATGGAAAGAATGAGAAAATAGCAGTTCAGTGGTCTCAATAGCAGCAGTAGAAGCCCAAATGGTTACTCTTAAAAAATTATACAGGTTTTTTTTTTTCAAACTTTATTGTACCAATAAGAACATGTTTACACTTTACCATGTATTAGAATCAGACATGGTTACTATACTAAATTGCTGTTGCTACTTCTAGGTGCCATCTTCTTTGTAACCCCGATGAGATCAAAGAAGTACTTGACCATGATGGACCCTCTTCAGGAAGCCTATGGGAACTCCATGACGTGTCTCCTCTTCATTCCAGCCCTCATTGCAGATGTTTGCTGGTTTGCTGCCATCCTGGCATCTCTAGTTAAGTGTTAAAGGGGTACTCTGCTGCTCAGCGTTTGGAACAAAATGTTCCGAATGCTAAGAGCCGGTGCCGGGAGCTTGTGACATCATAGCCCTGCCCTCTCATGATGTCACGTCCCACCCCCTCAATGTAAGTCTATGGGAGGGGGCGTCACGCCCCCTCCCAGAGACTTGCATTGAGGAGGTGGGACGTGAGGTCATGAGGGGGGTGGGGTTATGACGTCACAAGCTCCCGTGCCGGCTCTAAGCATTCGGAACATTTTGTTCCAAATGCTGAGCAGCGGAGTACCTCTTTAAGCTAAAAATGGAATTGTTAGGGTTTCATGACTTTAGTTTCCATATACTGTACATGAGCCGATGTGTTTGTTAGAAACTTCAACTTTTATAGTTTGAAGGGGTTTTATTATCATAGTTATAGTATATACTGTATATTTTTATCCACAATAAACAGGCCTACTGACTGACTGATCTACTGAGACTAGATGTAGTGATAACAATGACTATTACATTGCTTCCTTTTATGTCATATAGATTTGTTCTTCACTATTACAGCCTCTGCAGTCAGTGTCATAATGGATATTCACAATTACCTGTCAATCCTGATATCAGCTTGTATTGTCATCACATACACATTGTTCGGAGGCCTGTACTCTGTGGCCTACACGGATGTCATACAGCTTGTCTTTATGGTCCTTGGATTGGTAAGTGCCTCCTATTGAATACTTTTTGTCTATAGGGAACAGCATTGTTAGTGGTAACATTGTATTATAAGCAGGAGCAGCACAGTATATCCCATAAGTGAGTCCACCCCTCACATTATATATACAGTATCTCCTATATGTGAGTCCACCCCTCACATTATATATACAGTATATCCCATAAGTGAGTCCACCCCTCACATTATATATACAGTATCTCACATAAGTTAGTCCACCCCTCACATTATATATACAGTATATCCCATAAGTGAGTCCACCCCTCACATTATATATACAGTATATCCCATAAGTGAGTCCACCCCTCACATTATATACAGTATCTCCCATAAGTGAGTCCACCCCTCACATTATATATACAGTATCTCCCATAAGTGATTCCACCCCTCACATTATATATACAGTATCTCCCATAAGTGAGTCCACCCCTCACATTATATACAGTATCTCCCATAAGTGACTCCACCCCTCACATTATATACAGTATCTCCCATACGTGAGTCCACCCCTCACATTATATATACAGTATCTCCCATAAGTGAGTCCACCCCTCACATTATATATACAGTATCTCTCATAAGTGACTCCACCCCTCACATTATATATACAGTATATCCCATAAGTGAGTCCACCCCTCACATTATATATACAGTATCTCCCATAAGTGAGTCCACCCCTCACATTATATATACAGTATCTCCCATAAGTGAGTCCACCCCTCACATTATATATACAGTATATCCCATAAGTGACTCCACCCCTCACATTATATATACAGTATATCCCATAAGGGAGTCCACCCCTCACATTATATATACAGTATATCCCATAAGTGAGTCCACCCCTCACATTATATATACAGTATCTCCCATAAGTGAGTCCACCCCTCACATTATATATACAGTATATCCCATAAGTGAGTCCACCCCTCACATTATATATACAGTATCTCCCATAAGTGAGTCCACCCCTCACATTATATACAGTATCTCCCATAGGTGAGTCCACCCCTTACATTATATACAGTATCTCACATAAGTGAGTCCACCCCTCACATTATATACAGTATCTCCCATAAGTGAGTTCACCCCTCACATTATATATACAGTATCTCCCATAAGTGAGTCCACCACTCACATTATATACAGGATCTCCCATAAGTGAGTCCACCCCTCACATTACATATACAGTATCTCCCATAAGTGAGTCCACCCCTCACATTATATATACAGTATCTCCCATAAGTGAGTCCACCCCTCACATTATATACAGTATCTCCCATAAGTGAGTCCACCCCTTACATTATATACAGTATCTCACATAAGTGAGTCCACCCCTCACATTATATACAGTATCTCCCATAAGTGAGTCCACCCCTCACATTACATATACAGTATCTCCCATAGGTGAGTCCACCCCTCACATTATATACAGTATCTCACATAAGTGAGTCCTCCCCTCACATTACATATAGTATCTTCCATAAGTGAGTCCACCCCTCACATTATATACAGTATCTCCCATAAGTTAGTCCACCCCTCACATTACATATAGTACCTCCCATAGGTGAGTCCATCACTCACATTACATTTTTTCATGTGACAACACTGAAGAAATGACCCCCTGCTACTATGTAAAGTAGTGAGCTGACAGCCTGTATAACAGTGTTTAATGTTGTGTCCCCTCAATATAACTCACAACACACAGCCATAAATGTCTAAACCTTGGCAAAAAAAAGTGAGTACACCCCTAAAGGGAAATGTCCAAATTGGACCCAATTAGTGTAACAAAGTCTCAGGTGTAATTGGGAAGCAGATGTCTTAAATTGGGTGTTATAGCTCTCACCCTTTCTAATACTGGCCACTGCAAGTTTAACATGGCATTTCAGGGGAAATAACTTTCTTAGGATCAGAAAAGACAAGACCCTGAAACTTAGCTGCAGCACGGTGGGCAAGACCATAGAGATGTTTTACAGGACAGGTTCCACTTAGAACAGGCCTCACCATGGTTGACCAAA
This sequence comes from Hyla sarda, assembly GCF_029499605.1. Taxonomy (NCBI): domain Eukaryota; kingdom Metazoa; phylum Chordata; class Amphibia; order Anura; family Hylidae; genus Hyla; species Hyla sarda. The sequence goes on along the minus strand of NC_079190.1, from coordinate 30,793,287 downwards.
GAAGTTGAGTGCATATGCTCAGTGTCATATCCAGAGGTTGTCTTTGGGAAATAGATGTATGAGTGCTGCCAGTATAGCTGCAGAGGTGGAAGGGGTGGTGGATCAACTTGTTAGTGCCCAGAGAATACACCGCACACTGCATCAAATTGTTCTGTGTGGGCGTCATCCCAGAAGGAAGCCTCTTCTAAAGATGAAGTAGCATACAAAGAGTCCAGCTCCCCTCCGTGTCTCTGTGCGCCTGGACCGGTGTGGACTACACCATAGAGTAGATAAGAAAGCAAGAATGGATGTCCAGCCCAGCTCCCTTAAAACTTAGCTTTTATTGCATATTCATCCAAAGGTACATAGACAGTGTAGACACATTTCGGTTCAACAAGGAACCTTAGTCATACAAAGAACAAAGTGCATAATTAATCTTTATATAGGGAGAGCGGGGAGAAAAACTCCACCTCTATTCCCAGAAGGATAGTTAATGCCCACTCTCTACAGGTCTCCGTCAACAGGTGTAATCCAGGAGTGATCAACTCCTAGAATTAACCCTGCACAGCGGGGACTTACAAGATTCAAACATCCTTTAACAAGCATGGGTAAAGAATAAATGTATACATAAAAATAGATATAAAACAATTCAGACAACATCGATTATCAAGGATGTATATATTCCTCTGATGGCCACCAACAGAGAAACAATACAAACTCAAACCTATGGCTATCATTGTAGCATTTATTATGTATTCATAAAAAGAAAAAAGGGACAAACGCATAGATATCGCTACATAGTGTGAACTGATACTGAAAGAACCATGGGTGTGGGTGTGTGGATATTCACCCACCCATACTGATGTAAGCACAGACGCTCTGTCGGAACAGGAGGAACATAATGAAAAAAGTGAAAAGCATAGAAATAAAATGACCTGTTCCCCATACTCATGCAGAAGTTAAAATCCCGTTCACACAGAGCGATAATGTGCGTACATATAGAGGAAATATACACATGCAAGAATCTAGTAATATAGCCTTCAATTCATTATATTCTATATATTTTGGCTATTAGCGGAAGCTATAAAATATCATTTGTAAGAGTGTTCAAATACAGTTACAAAAAACAAAAACAGAAAAGGGGGAAGACCCAAGAAGAAGGATGTAGACGGCAAATGTAAAATATCATAAATATCAAATGTTAATAATGTACTATCGTGTCCATCCTCTTGTTCAAGCCTCCTGGTACTCTTCTCCCCAATTTAAGAATCCAATATATTTTATTGGTCCAATAGTTTCTTTCTAATGTCCAATCCTCTAGTCGGTATATTAATTCTCTCAAGCCCCTGTACAATAAGAGAGGCACTGCTCCCCGCATGTCTCTCCGCACAGTGTCTGGATACCATAGTGGTATGTCGTGAATTGAAGTGCGGAATGTCGGATAAATGTTTTCTAACCCGAACCTTCAATGCGTTCGATGTACAACCGACATACTGCACTTCACATTCTCGACACGTAAATACATAAATCACCTTCGATGTTTTGCAGTTTATGTATTGTTTAATCTGGAAGGAAGTATCATTGGATGTGGAAGTGACAGTAGATGAATTAGACATGAGCCTGCAAGAAATGCACTTGATATGTCCACATTTGTATGATCCTATATGCTTTAGCCAAGTCGGTTTATTCTGACCAAGCCGGTCAGAAAACAGACTTGGCGAAATTCTCTGTCCAATTGTTGGGGCCTTTCTAGAGATACATTTATAGCCCTGAGAAAAAAACCTCCCGAAAGGCCGGATCACTAGTGATTAGTGGCATATATTTATGTAGGATATCGCAGATGTTTTTGAATTTATGGCTGTATTGAGTAGGGAAAATAATGTGTGCAGATGTGGAATGTTACTTGTTATTACTTTTAGTTGATTTGAAGTTAATTAGTGTATTACGGTCTCTACACAATGCAATTTCTTTCCTCTTTCTATGCTCCACTTAAAATATCCTCGTGCATGTAGATGTTGTCCGATCTGATTGGCTTCACGAACAAAGTCGGATCAAAATCGGTGATCATCTCACCAATAGGGAGATTTTTTGCCACATGAGGTGGGTGGCATGAAGAGGCATGTAAGACACAATTCACTGCCTGTTTTTTCTATAAGTGCATGTAATCATTGTTTGCCTCTCCGTGTCACCCCGCAGGCATAGATCCAAAAAAGACACTGTATTGGCCTCATGAGACACAGTAAATCTTATATTGCGTGGATTTTCATTGAGATATGCTGTAAATTCTGGATGCCACATCAGACCCCCATATAAATAGGAGGTCGTCTAAGTAGCGACCATACCAAAAAATTGATGTGACAAAAGGATTGGTGGGGGCAAAGAGAGTCGCCCCCATCGAAGCTCCAGTGATCTGGAGAAAAAAATGGTTATTAAACATGAAAAAATTATGGTGTAGCAAAAAACCCACTGCCAAAATAATATATTCTTGAAGATTCTGTGAGTATCTGGTGTATGTCTCAGGACATTGCTCGCAGTGCAAGATGATGTGGTATAACGGAATATAGCGATGTGACGTCTGCTGTCACCCAAGTTAGTCCCCTATGCCAGGAAATATCATGCAGCATGTACAATGCATGACCTGTATCCTTTATATATCCCGGCATTTGGACAATAAGAGGTTGAAGAGTGGCGTCCACCCATGAACACATCCTTTCATTTAAAGCGTACCTGTCATAGTGCAAAAAAAAAAGAAAGAAAGTGATATGTTACTGAGGACCCAATCCTGATCATGTGCATATAATTTTTTTTGTGTCTCGGACCTATATATCCAGAGATATAAGCATTTATCTGCTGGTGAGTTACTTTTTCATTGTGCAGGCTGGAGGGGGCGTGTCAGTCTGTCTCCCTCACAGGAGCAAGCCTGTGCGGTCAGCCAATCAGTACTCTCTACTCTGTAACCCTTTCCTCTCTGGTTTTATTCTGTGTCATGTGAGAGGAAGATACTTTGAGCTTGCCTGCAGTAATCAGAAGACATTATGGTGAATTCATCACAGGATAAAATGTATAAATATAAGAATAGATCTTTATAAAATTAGTGCAAGAATTTTTTAGATGAAAGTACAGCATTTTTATGAATACATGTTCTATCTGTTTATCTTCTCCTAGTAAAGCTGGATGCTAATCAGCATAGCTGTCACTATGTGTGTCTTTCATCTTTCACAGACTCCTGAATGTCTGATCAACTTCTTTGTCATTCAGGAGTCCGAGAAAGCTTTGACTATTTCAGCATGCTGGGAGTTGTAGTTTAGTAACAACTGAAGCTGCAGTGTTTGTAAATAATTGTGTTAGAGCAGTGTTGCCTCCAGCTGTTGTAAAACTAAAGCTCCCAGCATGTCCACACATCCTTTATCTGTAGTTTTGCATACACAATAGAAATCTCCTATACTGGATACCGGAATGCTTTACGGCCGGTATCCAGTATGCTGTAAAATCTAGACTAGTCTGTTTGGCTAAAAGACAGGCGACCCCTAGTGGCGGCTATTTTGAGCTTGAATTTCAGGTGGTAATTAAAAAATTTTTTAACAGGTGTATTTTGTGAAATGTCATATTATAATGAGTCCTGCAATATATGAAAAGTTTTTAACAATGACAGTGCCTCTTTAAAGACGCAATGCCTGCGACTATTGACAGCATAGGGGGGAGTAAAAATCTCTTTCTGGACTTTGGGCAACGAATGGAATACTGGAATGATGGGATTATCAACAATCAAAAATTCAGCCTGTTTGTTCGTCAGGATGCCATTCGCTACACCAGAGTCCACAAGGAGAATTAGTTGCTTTTTAAAAACATTAGTAGGGTCACTTGGCAAGGGTCTGTAAGTCTCCAAATCCTGCAGCATGGCAAGATTCAGTTTGCACTACAGACCCTTGTCAAGAATAACAGCCGCCCGTCCCTTGTCCGCTTGGCGGACTACAATATCCTCCATGTCCGCTATTTCATTTAATGCATCCCTCTCTCTTCTTGTTAGATTAAATTTCCTGTGGGGTAAATTGCAGGACAACTCTGTGAGTTCATATTGGATTCTTAAATTGGGTAGCAGAGTACCAGGAGGCTTGAACAAGAGGATGGACACGATATTACATTATTAACATTTGATATTTATGATATTTTACATTTGCCGTGCACATCCTTCTTCTTGGGTCTTCCCCCCTTTTTTTGGTTTTGTTTTTTGTAACTGTATTTGAACACTCTTACAAATGATATTTTATAGCTTCCGCTAATAGCCAAAATATATAGAATATAATGAAATGAAGGCTATATTACTAGATTCTTGCATGTGTATATTTCCTCTATATGTACGCACATTATCGCTCTGTGTGAACGGGAGGTTAACTTCTGCATGAGTATGCGGAACAGGTCATTTTATTTCTATGCTTTTCACTTTTTTTCATTATGTTCCTCCCGTTCCGACAGAGCGTCTGTGCTTACATCAGTATGGGTGGGTGAATATCCACACACCCACAGCCATGGTTCTTTCAGTATCAGTTCACACTATGTAGCGATATCTATGCGTTTGTCCCTTTTTTCTTTTTATGAATACATAATAAATGCTACAATGATAGTCTTAGGTTTGAGTTTGCATTGTTTCTCTGTTGGTGGCCATCAGAGGAATATATACATGCTGGATAATCGATGTTGTCTGAATTGTTTTTATATCTATTTTTATGTATACATTTATTCTTTACCCATGTTTGTTAGAGGATGTTTGAATCTTTCCTGGATTACACCTGTTGATGGAGACCTGGAGAGAGTGGGCGTTAACTATCTCTCTGGGAATGGAGGTGGAGCTTTTGTCCCCGCTCTCCCTATATAAAGATTCATTATGCACTTTGTTCTTTGTATGACTAAGGTTCCTTGTTGAACCGAAACGTGTCACCTGTCTACGCTGTCTATGTACCTGTGGATGAATATGCAATAAAAGCTACGTTTTAAGGGAGCTGCACTGGACATCCATTCTTGCTTTCTTATCTCTTCTAAAGATGTTACACAAGAAGGCCGGCAAACAGTTTGCTGAAGACAAGCAGACTAAGGACATGGATTACTGGAACCATGTCCTGTGGTCGAAATAGACCAAGATATACTTTCTTTGTTTAGATGGTGTCAAGCCTGTGTGGTGGCAACCAGGTGAGGAGGACAAAGACAAATGTGTTCTGTCTACAGTCAGGCATGATGGTGGTGTAGTGTCATGGTCCGGGGCTGCATGAGTGCTGCTGGCACTGGGGAGATACAGTTCATTGAGGGAACCATGAAGGCCCCCATGTACTGTGACATACTGAAGCACAGAATGACCCCCCCCCCCTTCAGAAACTGGTCTGTGGGGCAGTATTCACACATGATAACAACCCCCAACACCTCCAAGACCACCACTGCTTTGGCAAAGAAGCTGAGGATAAAGGTGATGGACTAGCCAAGCATGTGTCCAGACCTAACCATATTGATCATCTGTGGGGCATCCTCAACCGGAAGGAGGGGGAACACAGGGTCTATAACACCCACCAGCCCCATTATGTCATCATAGAGAAGAGGACTCCAGAGACACCCTGTGAATCTCTGATGAACTCTGTGCCCAAGAGGCATAAGGAAAATAATGGTGGCCACACAAAATATTGACACTTTGGGCCCAATTTTTGACATTTTCATTTAGGGGTGTATTCACTTTTGTTGCCAAGGTTTACAAATAAATAGCTCTGTTTTGTGTTATATTGAGGGGACACAACATTTACCCCTTAAGGGCGAAGCCCATTTTGACCTTAAAGACCAGAGCATTTTTTGCGAATCTGACCGCTGTTACTTTATGCATCAATAACTCTGGGATGCTTTTACTTTTAAATTTGATTCCGATATAGTTTTCTCGTGACATATTCATTTTATGTTAGAGATACATTTTTGTCGATACTAGCATCATGTCATGGTGAAAAAATCCAAAATTTTTGGAAAAATGTAAAAATGTTGCATTTTTCTAACTTTGAAACTCTCTGCTTGTAAGGAAAATGAACTTGCCAAATAAATTATATATTGATCCACACATACAATATGTCTACTTTATGTTTGCTTCATAAAGTTGACATGTTTTTACTTTTTGAAGACATTAGAGGGCTTCAAAGTATAGCAGGTAATTTCCAATTTTTCAAGAAAATTTCAAAATCTGAATTTTTCAGGGACCAGTTCAGTTTTGAAGTGAATTTGAGGGTCTTTATGTTAGAAATCCCCCATAATGGACCCCATTGTGAAAACTGCACCCCTCAAAGTATTCAAAATGACATTCAGAAAGTTTGTTAACCCTTTAGGTGTTTCACAGGAATAGCAGCAGGATGAAGGAGGGAGAAAAATCTAATTCTCCAATTTCTTTGCACTAATATGTTATTGTAGCCCAATTTTTTTCAAAAGGTGAAAAAGCCTCACAATATTTGTAACCTAATTTCTCTCAAGTAAAGAAATACCCCATATGTGGATGTAAAGTGCTCTGCGGGCAACATAACAAGGGGTACAGTGAGCCTTTACACCTCACATGTGTTTGATGAATTTTCGCTAAAGTTGGACATGAAAATGAAAAATTTGATTTATTTCACTAAAATGCAGTTGTTACCTTAAATGTTTCCTTTTCACAAGGAGCAATAGGAGGGGAAGCCCCCCCCAAAAAAAAAAAAAATTTGTAGCACCATTTCTTCTGAGTATGGAAATACCCCTTATGTGGATGTAAAGTGCTCTGCGGGTGAACTACAATGCTCAGAAGAGAAGGAGCGCCATTGAGCTTTTGGAAAGAGAATTTGGTTGAAATAGAAGTCAGTGGCCATGTGCATTTACAAAGCCCCCATGGTGCCAGAACAGTGCCCCCCGCCCACATGTTACGCCGAGCGCTCCGGGTCCCCGCTCATCCCTGGAGCGCTCGCAGCGTTCTCTTATTCACAGCGCCCTGGTCAGACCTGCTGACCGGGTGCGCTGCGATATTGCTCCCAGCCAGGATGCGATTCGCGATGCGGGACGCGCCCGCTCGCGATGCGCATCTCGGCTCCCGTACCTGACCCGTTCCCCGTCTATGTTGTCCCGGTGCGCGCGGCCCCGCTCCTTGGGGCGCGCACGCGCCGGGTCTCTGCGATTTAAAGGGCCACTGCGCCACTGATTGGCGCAGCAGGCCTAATCAGTATCCTCACCTGTGCACTCCCTATTTATACCTCACTTCCCCTGCACTCCCTCGCCGGATCTTGTTGCCATTGTGCCAGTGAAAGCGTTTCCTTGTGTGTTCCTAGCCTGTGTTCCAGACCTCCTGCCGTTGCCCCTGACTACGATCCTTGCTGCCTGCCCTGACCTTCTGCTACGTCCGACCTTGCTCTTGTCTACTCCCTTGTACCGCGCTTATCTCAGCAGTCAGAGAGATTGAGCCGTTGCCGGTGGATACGACCTGGTTGCTACCGCCGCTGCAAGACCATCCCGCTTTGCGGCGGGCACTGGTGAATACCAGTAGCAACTTAGAACTGGTCCACCGACACGGTCCACGCCAATCCCTCTCTGGCACAGAGGATCCGCCTCCAGCCAGCCGAATCGTGACAGTAGATCCGGCCATGGATCCCGCTGAGGTCCCGCTGCCAGTTGTCGCCGACCTCACCACAGTTGTCGCCCAGCAGTCGCAACAGATAGCGCAACAAGGCCACCAGCTGTCTCAACTGACCGTGATGCTACAGCAGCTACTACCACAGCTTCAGCAATCATCTCCTCCGCCAGCTCTTGCACCTCCTCCGCAGCGAGTGGCCGCATCCAGCCTCCGATTATCTTTGCCGGATAAATTTGATGGGGATTCTAAGTTTTGCCGTGGTTTTCTTTCGCAATGTTCCCTGCATTTGGAGATGATATCAGACCAGTTTCCAACTGAAAGGTCAAAGGTGGCTTTCGTAGTCAGCCTTCTGTCTGGGAAAGCCCTGTCATGGGCCACACCGCTCTGGGACCGCAATGATCCTATCACTGCCTCTGTACACTCCTTCTTCACGGAGATTCGAAGTGTCTTTGAGGAACCTGCCCGAGCCTCTTCTGCCGAGACTGCCCTGCTGAACCTGGTCCAGGGTAATTCTTCTGTTGGCGAGTACGCCATCCAATTCCGTACTCTTGCCTCCGAATTATCCTGGAATAACGAGGCCCTCTGCGCGACCTTTAAAAAAGGCCTATCCAGTAACATTAAAGATGTGCTGGCCGCACGAGAAATTCCTGCTAACCTGCATGAACTTATTCATCTTGCCACCCGCATTGACATGCGTTTTTCCGAAAGGCGTCAGGAGCTCCGCCAGGATATTGACTTTGTTCGCACAAGGCGGTTTCTCTCCCTGGCTCCTCTCTCCTCTGGTCCTCTGCAATCCGTTCCTGTGCCTTCTGCCGTGGAGGCTATGCAAGTTGACCGGTCTCGCTTGACACCTCAAGAGAGGACACGACGCCGCATGGAGAACCTTTGCCCGTACTGTGCCGGTACCGAACATTTCTTGAAGGATTGTCCTATCCGTCCTCCTCGCCAGGAAAGACGTACGCTGACTCCGCACAAAAGTGAGACAGCTCTTGATGTGAACTCTGCTTCTCCACGTCTTACTGTGCCTGTGCGGATGTCATCTTCTACCTTCTCCTTCTCTGCTATGGCCTTCTTGGATTCCGGATCTGCAGGAAATTTTATTTTGGCCTCTCTCATCAACAGGTTCAACATCCCGGTGACCAGTCTCGCCAGACCCCTCTACATCAACTCTGTTAATAATGAAAGATTGGACTGTACCGTGCGTTACCGCACGGAACCTCTCTTAATGTGCATCGGACCCCATCACGAAAAAATTGAATTTTTGGTCCTCTCTAACTGCACTTCAGAAATTCTTCTTGGATTACCATGGCTTCAACGCCATTCCCCAACCCTTGATTGGACCACAGGGGAAATCAAGAACTGGGGTACTTCTTGCCACAAGGACTGTTTTAAACCAGCTCCCAGTACTCACAGTCAAGACCCTGTGGTTCCCCCGGTATCTGGTCTTCCCAAGGCCTATCTGGATTATGCTGATGTTTTTTTGCAAAAAACAAGCAGAGACTTTGCCTCCTCACAGGCCTTATGACTGTCCTATTGACCTCCTCCCGGGTACTACTCCACCCCGGGGCAGAATCTATCCTCTGTCTGCTCCGGAAACTCAAGCCATGTCGGAGTACATCCAGGAGAACTTAAAAAAGGGGTTTATTCGCAAGTCCTCCTCTCTTGCCGGAGCTGGATTTTTTTTTTGTTTCCAAAAAAGCATTTAACACCAGAGATGGACACTTTGAATATCTGGTTATGCCCTTTGGCCTTTGCAATGCCCCTGCCGTCTTCCAAGACTTTGTAAATGAAATTTTTCGTGATCTTCTATATACCTGTGTTGTGGTTTACCTGGACGATATTCTGATTTTTTCTGCTAACCTAGAAGAACACCGCCAGCGTGTCCGCATGGTTCTTCAGAGACTTCGGGACAATCAATTATATGCCAAAATGGAAAAATGTCTCTTTGAATGTCAGTCTCTTCCTTTCCTAGGTTACTTAGTCTCTGGCCAGGGACTACAAATGGACCCAGATAAACTATCTGCCGTATTGGATTGGCCACGCCCCTCCGGACTCCGTGCTATCCAACGTTTTTTGGGGTTCGCCAATTATTACAGACAATTTATTCCACACTTTTCCACTATTGTGGCTCCTATCGTGGCTCTAACCAAGAAAAACGCCAATCCTAAGTCCTGGTCTCCTCAAGCGGAAGACGCATTTAAACATCTCAAGTCTGCCTTTTCTTCTGCTCCCGTACTCTCCAGACCTGACCCATCTAAACCCTTCTTATTGGAGGTAGACGCCTCCTCCGTGGGAGCTGGAGCAGTTCTTCTACAAAAAAAATTCTTCCGGGCATGCTGTTACTTGTGGTTTTTTTTCTAGGACCTTCTCTCCGGCGGAGAAAAACTACTCCATTGGTGATCGAGAATTACTGGCCATAAAATTTTCGCTTGAGGAATGGAGGCACCTGCTGGAGGGATCCAAATATCCAGTTATTATATACACTGACCACAAGAATCTCTCTTATCTCCAGTCTGCCCAACGGCTGAACCCTTGCCAGGCTAGGTGGTCGTTGTTCTTTGCCCGTTTTAACTTTGAAATTCATTTTCGCCCTGCTGACAAGAACATTAGGGCCGATGCCCTCTCTCGTTCTTCAGATGCCTCTGAAGTGGAAGCCTCCCCGCAACACATCATTCCTCCGGACTGTCTGATCTCCACTTCTCCAGCTTCCATCAGACAAACTCCTCCAGGGAAGACCTTCATTTCTCCACGCCAGCGCCTCAGGATTCTCAAGTGGGGACACTCCTCCCACCTCGCAGGCCATGCTGGCATCAAAAATCCATCCAACTCATCTCTCGATTTTATTGGTGGCCTACTCTGGAGACTGATGTTGTTGATTTCGTGCGGGCTTGTACTGTCTGTGCCCGGGATAAGACCCCTCGCCAGAAGCCTGCTGGTCTCCTTCATCCTCTGCCTGTTCCTGAACAACCTTGGTCACAGATTGGTATGGACTTTATTACTGACTTGCCTTTATCCCATGGCAACACAGTTGTTCGGGTGGTCGTTGATCGATTCTCCAAGATGGCACATTTTATCCCTCTTCCAGGCCTTCCTTTGGCGCCTCAGTTGGCGAAGCAATTTTTTATACACATTTTTCGCCTTCACGGGTTGCCCACGCATATCGTCTCGGATAGAGGCGTTCAATTTGTGTCTAAATTCTGGAGGGCCCTCTGTAAGCAGCTCAAGATCAAATTAAACTTCTCTTCTTCTTATCATCCCCAATCCAATGGGCAAGTAGAAAGAATTAATCAGGTCCTGGGTGACTATTTGCAACATTTTGTTTCCTCCCGCCAGGATGACTGGGCAGATCTTCTACCATGGGCCGAATTCTCGTACAATTTCAGAGTCTCCGAATCCTCTGCTAAATCCCCATTCTTCGTGGTGTACGGCCGTCACCCTCTTCCTCCCCTCCCCACTCCCATGCCCTCTGGTTTGCCCGCTGTTGATGAAGTGACTCGAGACCTTTCCACCATATGGAAAGAAACCCAAAATTCTCTTTTACAGGCTTCATCCCGGATGAAAAAATTTGCTGATAAAAAAAGAAGAATTCCCCCCATTTTCGCTCCTGGAGACAAGGTATGGCTCTCCGCTAAGTATGTCCGCTTTCGTGTCCCCAGTTATAAACTGGGACCATGTTATCTTGGTCCTTTCAAAATCAAGTGCCAGATCAACCCTGTCTCTTACAAACTCCTTCTTCCTCCTTCTCTCCGTATTCCCAATGCCTTCCATGTCTCTCTCCTTAAACCACTCATCCTTAACCGCTTCTCTCCCAAAGTTGTTTCTCCCACTCCAGTTTCCGGATCATCTGACGTCTTTTCGGTGAAGGAGATTCTAGCATCCAAGACGGTCAGAGGTAAAAGATTATTTTTGGTTGGCTGGGAGAACTGCGGCCCAGAGGAGAGATCTTGGGAACCTGAGGACAACATTCTGGACAAAAGTCTTATCCTCAGGTTCTCAGGCTCCAAGAAGAGGGGGAGACCCAAGGGGGGGGGGGTACTGTTACGCCGAGCGCTCCGGGTCCCCGCTCCTCCCCGGAGCGCTCGCAGCGTTCTCTTATTCACAGCGCCCCGGTCAGACCTGCTGACCGGGTGCGCTGCGATATTGCTCCCAGCCGGGATGCGATTCGCAATGCGGGACGCGCCCGCTCGCGATGCGCATCTCGGCACCCGTACCTGACCTGTTCCCCGTCTGTGTTGTCCCGGCGCGCGCGGCCCCGCTCCTTAGGGCGCGCGCGCGCCAGGTCTCTGCGATTTAAAGGGCCACTGCGCCACTGATTGGCGCAGCAGGCCTGATCAGTATCCTCACTTGTGCACTCCCTATTTATACCTCACTTCCCCTGCACTCCCTCGCCGGATCTTGTTGCCATTGTGCCAGTGAAAGCGTTTCCTTGTGTGTTCCTAGCCTGTGTTCCAGACCTCCTGCCGTTGCCCCTGACTACGATCCTTGCTGCCTGCCCTGACCTTCTGCTACGTCCGACCTTGCTCTTGTCTACTCCCTTGTACCGCGCTTATCTCAGCAGTCAGAGAGGTTGAGCCGTTGCCGGTGGATACGACCTGGTTGCTACCGCCGCTGCAAGACCATCCCGCTTTGCGGCGGGCTCTGGTGAATACCAGTAGCAACTTAGAACCGGTCCACCGACACGGTCCACGCCAATCCCTCTCTGGCACAGAGGATCCACCTCCAGCCAGCCAAATCGTGACACATGTGACCCCATTTTGGAAACTATACCCCTCACGGAATGTAATAAGGGGTGCAGTGAGCATTTACACCCCACTGGCGTTTGAAAGATCTTTGGAACAGTGGGCTGTGCAAACGAAATTTTACATTTAAATTTTTTATTTTTATGAACAACTGTTCTGGATGAATGTCAACAACTGTCAGCTGATGTCACCATACTGTCACCTATAGCAACGGGTGAACTTTTTCTCTACACAGGTTTTAATAAAGATAAATCTCCCCCATAATAGTTCTATTCTTACATAGACATAGTACATAGGAGTACTATTATAATAGTTATGTTCTTGTATATAGGAGCAGTATTATAGTAGTTATATTCTTGTATATAGGAGCAGTATTATAGTAGTTATATTCTTGTATATAGGGAGCAGTATTATAGTAGTTATATTCTTGTATATAGGAGTAGTATTATAATAGTTATGTTCTTGTATATAGGAGCAGTATTATAGTAGTTATATTCTTGTATATAGGAGCAGTATTATAGTAGTTATATTCTTGTATATAGGGAGCAGTATTATAGTAGTTATATTCTTGTATATAGGAACAGTATTATAGTAGTTATATTCTTGTATATATGAGCAGTATTATAGTAGTTATATTCTTGTATATAGGAGCAGTATTATAGTAGCTATATTCTTGTATATAGGGAGCAGTATTATAGTAGTTATATTCTTGTATATAGGGAGCAGTATTATAGTAGTTATATTCTTGTACATAGGAGCAGTATTATAGTAGTTATAATTGTTGTATGTAGGAGCAGTATTATAGTAGTTATATTCTTGTATATATGAGCAGTATTATAGTAGTTATATTCTTGTATATAGGAGCAGTATTATAGTAGTTATATTCTTGTATATAGGGAGCAGTATTATAGTAGTTATATTCTTGTATATAGGAACAGTATTATAGTAGTTATATTCTAGTACATAGGATTAGTATTATAGTAGTTATATTCTTGTATGTAGGAGCAGTATTATAGTAGTTATATTCTAGTACATAGGATTAGTATTATAGTAGTTATATTCTTGTATGTAGGAGCAGTATTATAGTAGTTATATTCTTGTATATAGGAAGCAGTATTATAGTAGTTATATTCTTGTATATAGGAGCAGTATTATAGTAGTTATATTCTTGTATGTAGGAGCAGTATTATAGTAGTTATATTCTTGTATATAGGAGGCAGTATTATAGTAGTTATATTCTTTTATATAGGAGCAGTATTATAGTAGTTATATTCTTGTATATAGGAGCAGTATTATAGTAGTTATATTCTTGTATGTAGGAGCAGTATTATAGTAGTTATATTCTTGTATATAGGAGCAGTATTGTAGTAGTTATATAATTGTATATAGGAGCAGTATTATAGTAGTTATATTCTTGTATATAGGAGGCAGTATTATAGTAGTTATATTCTTGTATATAGGAGCAGTATTATAGTAGTTATATTCTTGTATATAGGAGCAGTATTATAGTAGTTATATTCTTGTATGTAGGAGCAGTATTATAGTAGTTATATTCTTGTATATAGGAGCAGTATTATAGTAGTTATATTCTTGTATATAGGAGCAGTATTATAGTAGTTATATTATTGTATATAGGAGCAGTATTATAGTAGTTATATTCTTGTATATAGGAGGCAGTATTATAGTAGTTATATTCTTGTATATAGGAGCAGTATTATAGTAGTTATATTCTTGTATATAGGAGCAGTATTATAGTAGTTATATTCTTGTATATAGGAGGCAGTATTAAAGTAGTTATATTCCTGCATATCGGAGTAGTTTTATAGTAGTTATATTCTTGTACATAGGAGGTAGTATAATAGTAGTTATATTCCGGTATGTAGGTCGGCAGTATAGTTATATTTTGTTCATTGGTTTGCATTTAACATATTTGTTTGTCTTTATCTTGTATGTTCCAATCTACAGTGGATTTGTATACCATTTGCACTTCTGAACTCTGCTTCTGTAAATATTGCTGACACAGCTGTTCAAGAAGTATTTCAGGAGCCCTGGCTGGGAAAAATCGATATACAATATATAGGAATATGGATAGATGATGTTTTGTATCTGGTAAGTTTAGTCTCTCAAATTCCTTTAGTGCACATGAAAACAGAGAAACCTTTTTAAGAACAAACTACTACTCAGTGATGTTCTTGACCGCCTGTGTGGTATACCACCACAAACAAAAACAATTTGGCTCAAATTGCATACTTTTTTTGGTACACGTTTTTTTGTTTGTAGTATACGTTTGTAATTGTTTACATAACTTTTAAGCATATACATTTTTTTGTTAATAAGTTGAGCTATGTAAAAGCTGTAAAACAAGCAAAAAAAACTAAACAAAAAAGGCATATACCACACAGTACCATACAGAACCACACCATGCGTCACTTATTTACTTCTATGGGGAAAAAATGTATACCACAGCATAGGGTTTTTTTTTGTGAAACAGAAAAGTAGTGCATGCAGAAGTTTTCTATTTCACAAAAAAATTGTACACAAACGTACAAGGGACAAAAACAGGTCTTATACACAATGGAAGTCTATAGGTATACCACAGAATCAGGGCCGGTGCAAGGATTTCTGCCTACACAAGCGAAGCTCCATTTTGGTGCCCCCCCCCCCCCAAACCTGCAGTCCATCCTGCGCCCCCACCTCCCTTGCATATATGTTTCTTTAAATTATTTCCTATGTAACACCACAGATAACACAGTGATAACTATGAGTACAGATAATGTAGTAGATGTGACCTGCAGTCCTATGTAACACCACATATAACACAATGATAACTCTCTGAGTACAGATAATGTAGCAGATGTGACCTGTAGTTCAGTCCTATGTAACACCACAGATAACACAGTGATATCTGTATACTTTCGGTTCGAGGCACACCGCGGGAAAAAAAAATTTTCACCGGGCACCCCTACCGAAGTTGACAAGAAAAAAAAAAAAGGATTAGGCAATGCACAACGGGGGAGATTTATCAAAATCTGTCAGGAGGAAAAGTTTCTGAGTTGCCCACAGCAACCAATCAGATCACTTCTTTCATTTTTCAGAGGCCTTGTTAAAAATGAAAGAAGTGATCTGATTGGTTGCTATGGGCAAGTGGGCAACTTTTCCTCTGGACAGGTTTTGATAAATCTCCTCCAATATCTATTTATCTGTGGGTGTGTAGTTTACAGTGCTGCTTTATGCAGCAACTCACAAATGACGTCTTCTCTAATCAGTGCCGTTCTCTTCTCTATCTGGTCCGGGCCATCATCACAGTTTCTTCCAGCCACAATTCTTCACCATTAAACCTGCAAAACAAATCAATTAGGCTCAGCACTTTATCAGCATCAGTCTTCAGATTCCCCTTTTAGTGGAGAGGAATACAGGGGTGTATAGGTGTAAAGGGGTGTACAAAAGTGTACATGGGTGACAGAGGGGTGTAGAGGAGTGTACATGGGTGACAGAGGGGTGCAGAGGAGTGTACATGGGTGACAGAGGGGTGTAGAGGAGTGTACATGGGTGACAGAGGGGTGTAGAGGAGTGTACATGGGTGACAGAGAGGTGTAAAGGAGTGTACATGGGTGACAGAGGGGTGTAGAGGAGTGTACATGGGTGACAGAGGGGTGTAGAGGAGTGTACATGGGTGACAGAGGAGTGTAGAGGAGTGTACATGGGTGACAGAGGGGTGTAGAGGAGTGTACATGGGTGACAGAGGGGTGTAGAGGAGTGTACATGGGTGACAGAGGGGTGTAGAGGAGTGTACATGGGTGACAGAGGGGTGTAGAGGAGTGTACATGGGTGACAGAGGGGTGTAGAGGAGTGTACATGGGTGACAGAGGAGTGTAGAGGAGTGTACATGGGTGACAGAGGGGTGTAGAGGAGTGTACATGGGTGACAGAGAGGTGTAAAGGAGTGTACATGGGTGACAGAGGGGTGTAGAGGAGTGTACATGGGTGACAGAGGGGTGTAGAGGAGTGTACATGGGTGACAGAGGAGTGTAGAGGAGTGTACATGGGTGACAGAGGGGTGTAGAGGAGTGTACATGGGTGACAGAGGGGTGTAGAGGAGTGTACATGGGTGACAGAGGGGTGTAGAGGAGTGTACATGGGTGACAGAGGGGTGTAGAGGAGTGTACATGGGTGACAGAGGGGTGTAGAGGAGTGTACATGGGTGACAGAGGAGTGTAGAGGAGTGTACATGGGTGACAGAGGGGTGTAGAGGAGTGTACATGGGTGGCAGAGGAGTGTAGAGGAGTGTACATGGGTGACAGGGGTGTAAGGAGTGTACATGGGTGACAGAGGGGTGTAGAGGAGTGTACATGGGTGACAAAGGGGTGTAGAGGAGTGTACATGGGTGACAGAGGGGTGTAGAGGAGTGTACATGGGTGGCAGAGGGGTGTAGAGGAATGTACATGGGTGACAGAGAGGTGTAGAGGAGTGTACATGGGTGGCAGAGGGGTGTAGAGGAGTGTACATGGGTGACAGGGGTGTAGAGGAGTGTGCATGGGTGACAGAGGGGTGTAGAGGAGTGTACATGCGTGACAGAGGGGTGTAGAGGAGTGTACATGGGTGTCAGAGGGGTGTAGAGGAGTGTACATGGGTGGCAGAGGGGTGTAGAGGAGTGTACATGGGTGACAGGGGTGTAGAGAAGTGTACATGGGTGACAGAGGGGTGTAAAGGACATGCGTGACAGAGGGGTGTGGAGGAGTGTACATGGGTGGCAGAGGGGTGTAGAGGAGTGTACATGGGTGACAGAGGGGTGTAGAGGAGTGTACATGGGTGACAGAGGGGTGTAGAGGAGTGTACATGGGTGGCAGAGGGGTGTAGAGGAGTGTACATGGATGACAGAGAGGTGTAGAGGAGTGTACATGGGTGGCAGAGGGGTGTAGAGGAGACGAAGGGATATACAGGGGGACGCTGTGTGCGCACGCACAGCAAAGCACACAGATACTTCCCTGCGCGCCGTGAGTCACAGGCGCGCAGGCCGGGGCGGGAAATTTAAAAAAAAAAGTGCTAATTAGCGTTCCGGTACGCTAAAAGTGCTGGTACTGTCAATAGGCATTTGTTGAAGTGGCGGTACTGAGTACCGCCGCCTTCCGGACCACTTAAAGCACTCCCCGTCGGCTGCGGAGTCCTTGCGCCCTCAAGCGAACGCTTGGTTTGCCTAATGGCAGAACCGGGCCTGCACAGAATATATTAAGGAATCATTTAAACACATCTCCCGGTGTACTGCTGTGGTATAGATACAGATATTTTACCCCAATGTAATGGAGCATTTGCAACAGTAATTCTGCCCCAGTGCTTGTAACCATTATTTGGACATTATTTAGCACTGTTATTTGCACCCTCTATTAATTTGTAATTTGGATAATATTTGGCACTGTTATATGCTACTATATTGCTATGTTATTTTGACAATATTTGGCCCTGTTATATGTACCCTATATTGCTGTTATTTATATATTGTTTGACACTGTTATATGCATTCTCTATTCCTCTGTTATTTGGATATTATTTGGCACTGTTATATGCATTCTCTATTCCTCTGTTATTTGGATATTATTTGGCACTATTATATGCACTTGCTATTCCTCAGTTATTTGGATATTATTTGGCACTGTTATATGCACCCTCTATTCCTCAGTTATTTGGATATTATTTGGCACTGTTATATGCACTCACTGTTCCTCTGTTATTTGGTATTATTTGGCACTCTTATAAGCACTGACTATTTCTCTGTTATTTTGACATTATTTGTCACTGTTATATGTACCCTGTATTGCTCTGTTCTTTATATGTTATTTGGCACTGTTATATGCACTCTCTATTCTTCTGTTATTTGGATATAATTTGGCACTGTTATGTACATTCTCTATTCCTCTGTTATTTGGATATTATTATGCACTGTTATATGCACCCTCTATTTTTCTGTTATTTGGATATTACCCGGCACTGTTATATGCACCCTCTATTCTTCATTTATTTGGATATTATTTGGCACTGTTATATGTACCCTGTATTCCTCTGTCATTTGGATATTTTTTTGCACTGTTATATGCACTCACTATTCCTCTGTCATTTGGATATTTTTTTGCACTGTTATATGCACTCACTATTCCTCTGTTATTTGGATATTATTTGGCACTGTTATATGTACCCTGTATTGCTCTGTTATTTATGTTATTTGGCACTATTATATGCATTCTCTATTCCTCTGTTATTTGGATATTATTTGGCATTCTTATGTGCACCCTCTATTCCTCTGTTATTTGGATATTATTTGGCACTGTTATACGTACCCTGTATTGCTCTGTTATATGGATATTATTTGGCACTGTTATATGTATCCTCTATTCCTCAGTTATTTGGATATTATTTGGCACTGTTATATGCACTCACTGTTCCTCTGTTATTTGGTATTATTTGGCACTCTTATAAGCACTGACTATTTCTCTGTTATTTTGACATTATTTGTCACTGTTATATGTACCCTGTATTGCTCTGTTATTTATATGTTATTTGGCACTGTTATATGCACTCTCTATTCTTCTGTTATTTGGATATAATTTGGCACTGTTATGCACATTCTCTATTCCTCTGTTATTTGGATATTATTATGCACTGTTATATGCACCCTCTATTTTTCTGTTATTTGGATATTACTCGGCACTGTTATATGCACCCTCTATTCTTCATTTATTTGGATATTATTTGGCACTGTTATATGCACCCTCTATTCTTCATTTATTTGGATATTTTTTTGCACTGTTATATGCACTCACTATTCCTCTGTTATTTGGATATTATTTGGCACTGTTATATGTACCCTGTATTGCTCTGTTATTTATGTTATTTGGCACTGTTATATGCATTCTCTATTCCTCTGTTATTTGGATATTATTTGGCATTCTTATGTGCACCCTCTATTCCTCTGTTATTTGGATATTATTTGGCACTGTTATACGTACCCTGTATTGCTCTGTTATATGGATATTATTTGGCACTGTTATATGTATCCTCTATTCCTCAGTTATTTGGATATTATTTGGCACTGTTATATGCACTCACTGTTCCTCTGTTATTTGGTATTATTTGGCACTCTTATAAGCACTGACTATTTCTCTGTTATTTTGACATTATTTGTCACTGTTATATGTACCCTGTATTGCTCTGTTATTTATATGTTATTTGGCACTGTTATATGCACTCTCTATTCTTCTGTTATTTGGATATAATTTGGCACTGTTATGCACATTCTCTATTCCTCTGTTATTTGGATATTATTATGCACTGTTATATGCACCCTCTATTTTTCTGTTATTTGGATATTACTCGGCACTGTTATATGCACCCTCTATTCTTCATTTATTTGGATATTATTTGGCACTGTTATATGCACCCTCTATTCTTCATTTATTTGGATATTTTTTTGCACTGTTATATGCACTCACTATTCCTCTGTTATTTGGATATTATTTGGCACTGTTATATGTACCCTGTATTGCTCTGTTATTTATGTTATTTGGCACTGTTATATGCATTCTCTATTCCTCTGTTATTTGGATATTATTTGGCATTCTTATGTGCACCCTCTATTCCTCTGTTATTTGGATATTATTTGGCACTGTTATACGTACCCTGTATTGCTCTGTTATATGGATATTATTTGGCACTGTTATATGTATCCTCTATTCCTCTGTTATTTGTATATTATTTGGCACTGTTATATGCACTCACTATTCCTCTGTTACTGTCAGGATCCAGGTTGGCGGAGGGTGGGGACACTGGGAGTGGATCCTCTGTACCAGAGAGGTGATGGCGTGGGCCGTACCAGGGGAATGGAGTCTAAGGGGTTACTGGTATTCACCAGAGCCCGCAGCAAAGCGGGATGGACTTGCTGCGGCAGGTAACCCCCAGGTCGTTCCACCCGGTAGCGACTCAACCTCTCTGGCGGCTGAGATGGCGTGGTACAAAAGGACAAGGCAAGGCAAGGTCAAACGTAGCAGAAAGGTCAGGGCAGGCGGCAAGGTTTGTAGTCAGGGGCAACAGCAGAGATTCTGGAAACACAGGCAAGGACACACTGGAACGCTTTCACTAGGCACCAGGCAACAAGATCCGGCAGGGACAGGAAGGGGAAGTGATGTTTTATAGGGAAAACAGCAATTGGACTAGATTGGGCCAGGCACCAATTAGTGGTGCACTGGCCCTTTAAATTTCAGAGAGCCGGCGCGCGCACGCCCTAGAGAGCGGGGCCGCGCGCGCCGGGCTGGGACAGAGGAAGGACGGAGCAGGTGAGAAGAGACATGGGATGCGATCCGTGAGCTGGCACGTCTCGTCCAGCGGATCGCATCCCCTCCGGTGACAGGGTAGCAGCGCTCTCGGTCAGCAGCGCCGGCCGGAGCGCTGCAGGCAGAGTAACGCTGCGAGCGCTCCAGGGAAGCAGCGGGACCCGGAGCGCTCGGCGTTATAGTTATTTGGTATCATTTGGCACTCTTATATGCACTGACTATTCCTCTGTTATTTGGATATTATTTGGCACTGTTATATGTACCCTGTATTGCTCTGTTATTTATATGTTATTTGGCACTGTTATATGCATTCTCTATTTTTCTGTTATTTGGATATTATTTGGCACTGTTATATGCACCCTCTATTCTTCTGTTATTTTGACATTATTTGGCACTGTTATATGTACACTGTAATGCTCTGTTATTTATATGTTATTTGGCACTGTTATATGCATTCTCTATTTTTCTGTTATTTGGATATTATTTGGCACTGTTATATGCACCCTCTATTCTTCTGTTATTTTGACATTATTTGGCACTGTTATATGTACCCTGTATTGCTCTGTTATATGGATATTATTTGGCACTGTTATATGTATCCTCTATTCCTCTGTTATTTGGATATTATTTGGTGCTGTTATATGCACTCACTATTCCTCTGTTATTTGGATATTATTTGGCACTGTTATATGCACTGACTATTCCTCTTTTATTTAGATATTATTTGGCACTGTTATATGAACCCTGTATTGCTCTGTTATTTATATGCTATTTGGCACTGTTATATGCATTCTCTATTCCTCTGTTATTTGTAACCATTATTTGGACATTATTTAGCACTGTTATTTGCACCCTCTATTAATCTGTAATTTGGATAATATTTGGCACTGTTATATGCTACTATATTGCTTTGTTATTTTGACAATATTTGGCACTGTTATATGTACCCTATATTTCTGTTTTTTATATTTTATTTGACACTGTTATATGCATTCTCTATTCCTCTGTTATTTATATATTATTTGACACTGTTATATGCATTCTCTATTCCTCTGTTATTTATATATTATTTGACACTGCTATATGCATTCTCTATTCCTCTATTATTTGGATATTATTTGGCACTGTTATATGCACCCTCTATTCCTCTGTTATTTGGATATTATTTAGCACTGTTATATGCACCTTCTATTCCTCTGTTATTTGGATATTATTTGGCACTGTTACGTGCACTCACCATTTCTCTGTTATTTGGATATTATTTGGCACTGTTATATGCACCCTCTATTCTTCTGTTATTTTGACATTATTTGGCACTGTTATATGAACCCTGTATTGCTCTGTTATTTATATGTTACCTGACACTGTTATATGCACTCTCTATTCCTCATGTATTTGGATATTATTTGGCACTGTTTTATGCACCCTCTATTCATCTGTTATTTGGACACTATTTGGCACTGTTATATGTACCCTGTATTGCTCTGTTATTTATATGTTATTTGGCACTGTTATATGCATGCTCTATTTCTCTGTTATTTGGATATTTTTTGGCACTGTTATATGCACCCTCTATTCCTCTGTTATTTGGATATTATTTGGCACTGTTATATGCACTGACTATTCCTCTGTTATTTGGATATTATTTGGCACTGGTATATGCACCCTCTATTCCTCTGTTATTTGGACACTATTTGGCACTGTTATATGTACCCTGTATTGCTCTGTTATTTATATGTTACGTGCCAATGTTATATGCACTCTCTATTCCTCATGTATTTGGATATTATTCGGCACTGTTATATGCACCCTCTATTGCTCTGTTATTTGAATTTTATTTGGCACTGTTATATGCACTTGCTATTCCTCAGTTATTTGGATATTATTTGGCACTGGTATATGCACCCTCTATTCCTCTGTTATTTGGATATTATTTGGCACTGTTATATGCACCCTCTATTCTTCTGTTATTTTGACATTATTTGGCACTGTTATATGTACCCTGTATTGCTCTGTTATTTATATGTTACCTGCCAATGTTATATGCACTCTCTATTCCTCATGTATTTGGATATTATTTGGCACTGTTTTATGCACCCTCTATTCATCTGTTATTTGGACACTATTTGGCACTGTTATATGTACCCTGTATTGCTCTGTTATTTATATGTTATTTGACACTGTTATATGCACCCTCTATTCCTCTGTTATTTGGATATTATTTGGCACTGGTATATGCACTCTCTATTCCTCTGTTATTTGGACACTATTTGGCACTGTTATATGTACCCTGTATTGCTCTGTTATTTATATGTTACGTGCCAATGTTATATGCACTCTCTATTCCTCATGTATTTGGATATTATTCGGCACTGTTATATGCACCCTCTATTGCTCTGTTATTTGAATTTTATTTGGCACTGTTATATGCACTTGCTATTCCTCAGTTATTTGGATATTATTTGGCACTGGTATATGCACCCTCTATTCCTCTGTTATTTGGACTCTATTTGGCACTGTTATATGCACTCTCTATGGCTCTATTTACCATAACATGCCTCCTCTGCGGTTCTGTTATTTAGACACTATTTGGCACTGTAATATGCTATCTTTATGGCTCTGTTATTTGGACATTTGGCACTGTTTTATCCACTCTCTATTCCTCTCTTATTTGGACACTATTCTGCACTGTTATATGCTATCTTTATGGCTCTCTTATTTGGACATTTGGCAATGTTATATCCACCCTCCATTGCTCTTTTATTTGGACATTATTTAGCACTGTTACATGCATCGTCTATGCACTCAATGGCTTTTTCACTTGGACTATATTTGCCAGGAAATCTAGGTGGACTCCATTAGTTGTGGGAAATATATTCATGTGTATTCTTATTTTATTCTTTAGGGTCTCGGCAGTATTGCATGGCAGATATATTTCCAGAGAGTCTTATCTGCTTCTACTACAACTCAAGCAAAGGTAACATCTGCTCTTGGTGCGGTGGGATGTGTGGTGTTGGCAATCCCGTCTGTGCTAGTTGGAGCTGTAGCGGCCTCTACAGGTAAAAGTTAACAACAACATCCTTCTTCAATATTATAACCATGTGGCCTCCACTATAGCTTTTTAATCTATGGACTGCATTGGTGGTCAACCCAGTGGCTGAGACTGGTAACTCAATGTCAAAGGGCCCCGGCCTACATCTACAGGGACACTCTTTTGTGTTGTTGCACTCCGAAGGTCCTGGTGGTCCTACCACTCCTGACCCCAGAGCTTCTCTTCGGTATTATATTATTTCAGCCAGTTAACCCTTTGTTCTTTTTTGTAGACTGGAACCAGACAAGCTATGGGTTGCCAACCCCATATGATAGAGGAGAAGCGAGTATGATCCTACCCATCGTCCTGCAACACCTATGTCCTCTGTACGTGTCTGTCGCTGGTTTGGGAGCAGTGGCAGCAGCTGTCATGTCTTCGGCAGACTCTGCTCTGTTGTCATCCAGCTCCATGTTTGGATATAATATCTATAAAAAGATTCTCCGTAAAATGGTTAGTTAGTATTTCAGAATGTTTTCCATGTTTCTGTTGTCACCAGCTCACAATTAGCTTATAGTCACTGTGCACGGTACTCTTCTATATATTCTGTTTAAAAGGGGCGGAGGCAGAATACCATACAACCAATCAGATCAAGAGAACAGCAGCAGGAGAAAAGAGGGCTGATCCAGCAGGAGGCAGTGACCTGTACAACCATATGCTTACAGCATGGACATGAAGGCAGGGATCACTATGATTAGGCTGGTGTTATGCCATGAGGGGGACCATCTTGTAGTGATATATTATGATAGGAGAACAGTCTTGCAGTGATGTATTATGATGAAGGAATAGTCTTGCAGTGATGTTTTAAGATAGGGGAACAGTCTTGCAGTGATGTATTAAGATAGGGAAACAATCTTGCAGTGATGTATTAAGATAGGGAAACAGTCTTACAGTGATGTATTATGATGGGGGAACAGCCTTGCAGTGATGTATTATAATAGGGGAACCGTCTTGCAGTAATCATTTTTGTTGTGGATTTGGCACAGTCTGCATTAAAGTTTGCATCAATTTACCATATGATACAGGTGGATTGAGTTTGCAAACCCCCCATACTGTACATGTGTAGCAGGGGGAAAAAAACTTGTGCAAAATTCAGAATGCAAGTTGTGGAGTTTGAATTTTCAGTGCAATGTTCATTCTTTGGAAAGCAGCACAAAAAATATAAACAGAAAATATGTCAAAACATACATGTGACACTGCTTATCCCCATGGAAACAAATAGACTTTAAAATGGTTATGTTTTGCAAAAATGTATATCCTGCTGGGGCCCTTATCCCCCTTGAGATGAACGCTCGGAGCAGGACCTGTCCAGTCAACCAATCACTGGTCGCAGTAGTGTCCCGTTTCAGCTAGTGATTGGCTGAGCAGGAAGGTTCTGCACCAACTGAGAAAGCAGGAAGAAGACTGAAGATCAGGAGACAAGACAGAGCTGAAGAGGATCCACAGGGTATCAGGGCTAGGTAAGGGTTTTTTCATCTATTTATATCTCTGCCCAAGCAGGATATGAGTACTTGCAAAACATCGGATAAACCTTTAAACCAGTCTGAATAACATTTCAAACAGTACAATGTTCTAACAATGTAATTTAAAGGGGTACTCCGGTGATAACCTTTTTTCTTTTAAATCAACTGGTGGCAGAAAGTTAAACATATTTGTAATTTACTTCTATTAAAAAATCTTAATCCTTCCAGTACTTATTAGCTGCTGAATGCTACAGAGGAAATTCCTTTCTTGCAGAGAACACTGATGACATCACAAGCACAGTGCTCTCTGCTGACATCTCTGTCCGTTTTAGCAGCCATGCATAGCAGATGTTTGCTAAAGGCAGCATGGTGGCTCAGTGGTCAGCACTGCTGCCTTGCAGTGCTGGGGACTTGGGTTCAAATCCCACCAAGGACAACAAAGAATAAAGCGTTATTATAATTATAATAATGTCAGCAGAGAGAACTGTGCTCTTGATGTCATCAGAGAGCATTCCAAAAAGAAAAGAATTTCCTCTGTAGTATTCAGCAGCTAATAAGTACGGGAAGGATTAAGATTTTTTAATAGAAGTAATTTACAAATATGTTTAACTTTCTGCCACCAGTTGATATAAAAGAAAAAAGGTTTTCATTGGAGTACCCCTTTAAGGTAATCTGTGGATTCTTGAAGGTGATATTTTAAAATACAGTGGTAAGCAATATAACAGCAAGAGTCATATATGTGACCGTACTCTTATATGAACCTATTTAATCTCACTTATGCTAGGGTATGGGTTGATAGTTTAAGTGCTAGAAGAGTGCATCTACCAGGGCCGGATATCACAGTACAGTCTATAAAGGATGTGCATAAGTTACAAGATGACTTGGATAGACTAAGTGTCTGGGCATCCACTTGGCAAATGAGGTTCAATGTGGATAAATGTAAAGTTATGCATCTGGGTACTAATAACCTGCATGCGTCGTATGTCTTAGGGGGGATTAAACTGGCAGAGTCACTGGTAGAGAAGGATCTGGGTGTACTTGTAGATCACAGACTACAGAATAGCACAATGTCAGGCTGCTGCTTCCAAAGCCGGCAGGATATTGTCATGTATCAAAAGAGGCATGGACTCAAGGGACAGGGACATAATACTCCCCCTTTATAAAGCATTGGTACGGCCTCACCTGGAATATGCTGTTCAGTTTTGGGCACCTGTCCATAGGAGGGACACTGCGGAGTTGGAAAGGGTGCAGAGACGCGCGACTAAACTAATATGGGGCATGGAACATCTTAGCTATGAGGAGCGATTAAAGGAGTTACAATTGTTTAGTCTTGAGAAGAGACGTTTAAGGGGGGATATGATAAACGTATATAAGTATATTAATGGCCCATACAAAAAATATGGAGAAAAACTGTTCCAGGTTAAACCCCCCCAAAGGACGAGGGGGCACTCCCTCCGTCTGGAGAAGAAAAAGTTTAGTCTCAAGGGGCGACACGCCTTCTTTACCGTGAGGACTGTGAATTTATGGAACGGTCTACCTCAGGAACTGGTCACAGCAGGAACAATTAACAGCTTTAAAACAGGATTAGATACATTCCTGGAACAAAATAACATTAATGCTTATGAAGAAATATAAAATCTCATCCCTTCCCCAATATCGCGCCACACCCCTACCCCTTAATTCCCTGGTTGAACTTGATGGACATATGTCTTTTTTCGACCGTACTGACTATGTAACTATGTAACTATGTAACTATGACTGGGACCAAAAATAGGCCCTGGCATTTTAGACTAAGCAGACCATTTTCTGGTGGGAGTCCGACTGCTGGGACCCCCACCAATCACCTTGGTTTCACATGGCTTTTCAGCTGTTGCAAAGGTACAACTCCCATCATGCTTAGAGACCCTCAGGCACGATGGGAGTTGTCGTTTTGTAACAGCTAAAGAGCTACTAATTGGGGTACATTGTCCCCCACATCCCTGCAGACCACAAGTGACAAGTACAAGTGACTACATCAGTGATGGGAAATTCAGACAGACTGCACAATATCAGTTACCTGAGTGATGTCTTCTCTGTTGTCCTTTTCATTTTCTTCTCCATCTGGTCCAGACACCAGGACATCTTCCAGCTATATCTTCTCTGCAGAGTCTGACGCCCAGACATCATTGGCTCCTCACTTTGTCAGTAGATCCTGATCCTCAGTGTGAAGACAATAATCATTATAACCCTGCCAGACACTGTGCCCCTGAATACAATACTGCCACACACTGTGCCCCTAAATATAATAATGCCAAACACTGTGCCCCCTGAATATAACCCCTGACATACTATTCCTCCTGAATATAATAATGCCATAAACTGTGCCACCTAAATATAACCCCACACTCTACTCTCTGAATATAACCCTGCCATACACTGTGCCCGTAAAAAAAAATACTGCTACACACTGTTTCTTTTCCCTTCAGCTGAATCCCATACTCCTCCAGACCCCTCTGTCTTCCTCCTCCAGGCTTCTCTGTCCCTCAGACTCCTAAGTCTTCCTCCCACCTCCTCTATTACACCTCCCTAGACCAGTGGTCGGCAAGCTGCGGCTCGCGAGCCACATGCGGCTCTTCACACACTTTAATGCGGCTCTTGCAGTGCGGTCGGGCCGTGGCGGCCGCCCATGCACACTGGTAACATACAAGGGCCTGATACTAGTATCAGGCCCTTGTATGCAGAGCAGCAGCATCCGCATAGTGCCGACCACTGCTGTATACTAAAAACCAGGGTGCCTCCAGCTGTTGTGAAACTACAACTCCCAGCATGCCCGGACCGGCAAAGGCTGTCCGGGCATGCTGGTAGTTGTAGTTTCACAACAGCTGGAGGCCCCCTGGTTTTTAGTATACAGTATTAGTTTTTACCTGCTCTGGCCGGCCCCCGCCTGCAGCCGCACACGGGAGCCGGCCCGGGCAGATAATCATAGGTTTTCCTATGCCGGACATCCCTGTGTCCTGAAAAATCTTTTCGGGACATAAGGATGTCCGCCGGTCACTTACCATTCCCCGGCCACCGCGCATCCTCCTCCGGTCCTCCTGCGGTCTTCCTGCAATCCTCCACCTCTCTATGGTTGTACGCAGTGATGTCCCGTGCATACAACCATTGAGGTGCAGGAGTACCAGGAGGACCGGAGGAAGACGCGCGCCGGCCGGAGCCTGGTAAGTGACCGGTGGCATGTCATCTTCAGTGTTCCGGTCACCGCTCCTCCGGTCACGGCACCTACTGCTATGGTCCATAGGCCATAGCAGTAGATGGTGACCCTGGGCCGGAGGAGCGGTGACCGGAACACTGTGGGGGGCAGTACACAGACATACAGCCTCCAGCCATACACTGTATATGGCTTGAAGCTGTATGTCTGTGGGGGGGGGGGAGCTGCCTACCATTGTGGGGGGACTATACTGCCAACTATTGTGGGGGAACTATACTGCCAACTATTGTGGGGGAACTATACTGCCAACTATTGTGGGGGAACTATACTGCCAACTATTGTGGGGGAACTATACTGACAACTATTGTGGGGGGGAGCTGCCTACCATTGTGGGGGAACTATACTGCCAACTATTGTGGGGGGGAGCTGCCTACTATTGTGGCGGGAGCTGCCTACTATTGTGGGGGAGCTGCTGACCTAATGTGGGGGAGCTGATGACCTAATGTGGGGGAGCTGCTGACCTATTGTGGGGGAACTTCTGACCTAATGTGGGGGAGCTGCCTACTATTGTGGGGGAACATGCTGCCTACCTAATGTGGGGGGAACTATACTGCCTACCTAATGGGGGGGGGGGACTACAAGGTACCGTACATCACGGTAGGAGGGGTAGACTTATACTGCGAGTATATCCCAAACTCTATATTTTAACTGTGAAAGTTGGGGGTCGTCTTATACGCCGGCATATACGGTATATGTGAGGGGCACATGTCAGGGGGCATTATATGTGGGGGCACATGACAGGGGGCATTATAAGTGAGGGGCACATGTCAGGGGGGCATTATATTGTGAGGGGCACAGGACATGGGGTATTATATATAAGGGGCCCATGTCAGGGGGGCATTATATGTGAGGGGCACATGTCAGGGGGAATTATATGTGGGGGCACATGACAGGGGGCATTATAAGTGAGGGGCACATGTCAAGTGGGCATTATATTGTGAGGGGCACAGGACATGGGGTATTATATATAAGGGGCACATGTCAGGGGGGCATTATATATGAGGGGCACATGGCAGCGGGGCACTATATGTGGGGGCAAATGACAGGACCCCCCCCCCTGTCATGTGCCCCCACATATAACAACAACTTATTGAAACTAAAAACAGTGTACCATCCTATGTATTTTCGGTTTTAAAAATGTGGCTCTCAAAATAAATTTCAATTGTGGTTT
Organism: Hyla sarda; assembly: GCF_029499605.1. Classification (NCBI taxonomy): domain Eukaryota; kingdom Metazoa; phylum Chordata; class Amphibia; order Anura; family Hylidae; genus Hyla; species Hyla sarda. The sequence goes on along the minus strand of NC_079190.1, from coordinate 30,763,674 downwards.
TGGCGAGATTTGGCTCAGTTGAAAAAAAAGGTTGCCCACCACTGCCCTAGACCACTTAGTCTTCCTCCAGACTCCTCTGCTCCCCCCCCAGACCCCTAGGTTTTCCCCAGGCTTCTCTGTCCCCTTCCCCCAGACCCCTAAGGCCTCTCCCAACTCCTCTGCCCCCTCCCCAAGACCACTTCTCCAGAAGGCTGTCAGAATATCATAGGAGTTGTAGTTTTGCAACAGCTGGAGAGCAATAGATTGGAGACCACCAATCGAACTGAATAATTTCCAACCCATCAGTGGTGTATTTTTGTTATGTGCTGCCCTAGGCCAACCTGTAACCAATTGTCTCCTATACCCCCCCCCCAACCCCCACCCCTCCGCATTGAAATACAGTGTGAGGGAGATTTATCAAAACCTCTGCAGAGGAAAAGTTGACAAGTCGCACATAGCAACCAATCAGATCCCTTTTTTTTTTTAAACGGCCTCTGTAAAATGAAAGAAGCAATCTGATTGGTTGCTGTGGGAAACTGGTTAACTATTCCTCTGCATAGGTTTTGATAAATCTCCTCATATATGTATATATGATGGACGTGGGTCTGATGTACAGTGTATGTATGATAGATGCGTATATGACTGGTGTATGTATAATGTGTATGCATGATATATGTCTGTATTTATGATAGATTCCATATATGTATGATGGATTCTTGTATGATACATATATCTATCATACATACACACATCTATCATACACACATTTATCATACATACAATCTATTATACATAGATATATCATAAGCACATCTATCATACATACTGTACATATATAATCCGTTCATCTATCATAGATACATCTATCATGCATTCATCTATCATACATACACACTTCTATCATAAACCCCCCCCCCCCCCCCCCAGTTTACTCACCCTCCTGTAGATGAGAATTGCTGCCTGCTGCTAGCCAGGTGCCGGGGATGAAGAGGGGTCGAAGACATACACACATCTATCATACACACACCTATCATACATACATCTATCATACATACATCTATCATGCATACATGCATCATACATAAACACATATATCATACATATGCACACCTATTATACATTCATATATCATACAAACAGATATCATACATACACACATCTTTCATAAACACATATATCATACATATGCACACCTATTATGCACACATTGATCATTCATACACACATCTTTCATACATAAACATTTCTATCATACATACCAACCTCCCGCCGCCGGCACCCCCGCCTCCCCACCCCCACCCTGCCCTTACTCACCCTCCTGGAGATCAGCACCGATGCCTGCCACTAGCCGGGTGCCGGGAATGTAGCGGGATCGAAGACAGCGCTGCTCACTGCAAGGGTGTGCCAACTCTGCTGCAGTATATCTCTCAATAGGAGTTGCCGGCCTGTATTTCTTATCCCTCTGGCGCCGCAGGTAGGGACACGACAGGGGCTTGCAAGCGACAATCCTGCGTGGCCAGAGGAGGGGCGTCGTGTGGGCAGAGTGGCCGGAGCCACAAAATTATCATTCTTTTTTTTTTATTGTGTAGAGGCAGGCGGACAGCCCGGCACTGATATCTACCATTCAGACCCAAAGAGAAATAGGCTTAATGGTTGAGGGAATGAAATAGACCTATAACACATACTATTACAGTAGTCTTCGGGCAAGTTGATGTATTTCCTAATGTAGTTCATGTTTTCTTGTTTCCAGGCTTCGGAGAAGGAGGTGATGGTGGCTATGAGGGTTTCCACCATAGTGCTGGGAAGCACAGCTGCTGGGATGGCTTTCCTGTCTAACTCCATCTATGACCTGTGGTTCATGTGTGGGGAGATGGTCTATGCTGTAGTTTTCCCACAACTCTGCTGTGTACTGTTTGTCCCAAGAATGAACACTTATGGTTCGGCAGCTGGATTTCTGGTGGGCCTCATATTGAGAATACTGGGAGGTGTTCACTCCATAAACATTCCACCCATCATCCACTATCCCTGGTGCACACTTATCAATGGGGCCTACATTCAACTTTTCCCATTTAAGACCTTCACTATGCTTGTAGCCTTAGGTACACAGATACTTGTATCTTATGTCTCAGAATTCTTGTTTAAGAAATCTCTACTGCCAAAACAGTGGGATGTCTGCAATGTGAGAAAAGCAGAAGACGTGACCCGTTCGACAAGGGAAGAACTGGAGACTTTTCCTCTCCAGGACAGAAGCAACAATGAGTGTAAATAGGTGGAAAAATGTTCTACTCTCAATACAGAAATACAAACATCTCAAATATGAAAGTTACCTGAATATTTGGTTCTTAATCCAGGACAGTGCTTCAGTTTTTGATATGGTTTATCCCATTGGAGTCAATGGGATTTAAAAAATCTGCACCAAAAATGCTTTTTGTGGCAGTTTTTTCATTCAGTTTGTTGAGCCAAAGCCAAAAGAAGGACCTACATTCAGAAAGTCTTCAGACCTTTTTAAATTTTTCACATTTTTATGTTGTTTTCCCCCATCAATCTACACTCAATAACCCATAATGACAAATATGACAATAGCATTGCATAGACATAAGTACCGTATTTATCGGCGTATAACACGCACTTTTTAGGCTAAAATTTTTAGCCTAAAGTCTGTGTGCGTGTTATACGCCGATACACCCCCAGGAAAGGCAGGGGGAGAGAGGCCGTCGCTGCCCGCTTCTCTCCCCCTGCCTTTCCTGGGGTCTAGAGCGCTGCTGTCGGCCCTTTTCACCCCCTGGTTATCGGCGCCGCTGCCCGTTCTGTCCCCCTGACTATCGGTGCCGGCGCCGATAGCCAGGGAGAGAGAAGCGGCGCCGACAGCCAGGGGGAGAGAAGGGGCAGCGGCACCCATTGCCGGCGCCGCTGCCCCGTTGCCTCCCCCCATCCCCGGTGGCATAATTACCTGAGTCGGGTCCGCGCTGCTCCAGGCCTCCGTCGTGCGTCCCCGGCGTCATTGCTATGCGCTGAACGGCGCGGCGCTCTGACGTCATGCGCCGCGCCGTTCAGCGCATAGCAATGACGCCGGGGACGCACGACAGAGGCCTGGAGCAGCGCGGACCCGACTCAGGTAATTATGCCACCGGGGATGGGGGGAGGCAACGGGGCAGCGGCGCCGGCAATGGGTGCCGCTGCCCCTTCTCTCCCCCTGGCTGTCGGCGCCGCTTCTCTCCCCCTGGCTATCGGCGCCGGCACCGATAGTCAGGGGGACAGAACGGGCAGCGGCGCCGATAACCAGGGGGTGAAAAGGGCCGACAGCAGCGCTCTAGACCCCAGGAAAGGCAGGGGGAGAGAAGCGGGCAGCGACGGCCTCTCTCCCCCTGCCTTTCCTGGGGGTATATCGGGGTATACACGCGCACACACGCACCCTCATTTTATCATGGATATTTGGGTAAAAAACTTTTTTTACCCAAATATCCTTGGTAAAATGAGGGTGCGTGTTATAGGCCGGTGCGTGGTATACCCCGATAAATACGGTATTCAGACCCTTTACTCAGGAATAATTTAAGCCCTTTTGGCAAAGATTACAGCCTCCAGTCCTCTTAGGGATGAGACAACAAGGTTTACTGCATTTGGGAATTTTCTCTGCAGATCCTTTCAAGTTCTGTCAGATTGACAGTGTCGGTGGAAGCCATTTTCAGTTCTCTCCAGAGATGTTCCATTGGGTTGAAGTCAGGGATCGGGCTGGGCCTCTCAAAGACATTCACAGAGTTGTCCCTAAGCGGCTCCTGTGTTGTCTTGGCTGTGTGCTTATGGTCATTGTCTTGTAGGAAGGTAAACCGTTAGCCTAGACTGAGGTCCAGAGCGCTGTGGATCAGGTTTGCATTAAGAATATCTCTGTACTTTGCTACATTTAGTTTTCCATCAAAGTGACCAGTCTCAATGTTCCAGCTGCTGAAATACACCGCCACAGCATGATGCTGCCCCCCACCATACTTCACTGTAGGGATGGTATTGGGCAGGTGATGGCCAGGGCCTGGTTTCCTCCAGCCATGATGCTGCCCCCACCATACTTCACTGTAGGAATGGTATTGGGCAGGTGATGGCCAGTGCCTGATTTCCTCCAGACATGATGCTGCCCCACCATACTTCACTGTAGGGATGGTATTGGGCAGGTGATGGCCAGAGTCTGGTTTCCTCCAGTCATGATGCTGCCCCCACCATGCTTCACTGTAGGGATGGTATTTGGCAGGTGATGGGCAGTGCCTGGTTTCCCCCACATCATGATGCTGCCCCCACCATGATCACTGTATGGATGGTATTGGGCAGATGATAGGCAGTGCCCGGTTTCCAGACATGATGCTGTCCCCACCATGATCACTGTAGGGATAGTATAGGGCAGGTGATGGACAGTGTCGGTTTCCAGACATGATGCAGTCCTCACTATGATCACTGTAGGGAAGGTATCAGGTAGGTGATGGGCAGTGCCTGGTTTCATCCAGACATTACGCTGCCCCCACCATGATCACTGTAGGGATGGTATTGGGCAGGTGATGGGCAGTGCCTGGTTTCCTCCAGGCATGATGCTGCCCCCACCATGATCACTGTAGGGATGGTATTGGGCAGGTGATGGCCAGTGCCTGATTTCCTCCAGACATGATGCTGCCCCACCATACTTCACTGTAGGGATGGTATTGGGCAGGTGATGGCCAGAGCCTGGTTTCCTCCAGCCATGATGCTGCCCCCACCATGCTTCACTGTAGGGATGGTATTTGGCAGGTGATGGGCAGTGCCTGGTTTCCCCCACATCATGATGCTGCCCCCACCATGATCACTGTAGGGATGGTATTGGGCAGATGATAGGCAGTGCCCGGTTTCCAGACATGATGCTGTCCCCACCATGATCACTGTAGGGATAGTATAGGGCAGGTGATGGACAGTGCCGGTTTCCAGACATGATGCAGTCCCCACTATGATCACTGTAGGGAAGGTATCAGGTAGGTGATGGGCAGTGCCTGGTTTTATCCAGACATTTCGCTGCCCCCACCATGATCACTGTAGGGATGGTATTGGGCAGGTGATGGGCAGTGCCTGGTTTCCTCCAGATATGATGCTGCCCCCACCATGATCACTGTAGGGATGGTATTGGGCAGGTGATGGGCAGTGCCTGGTTTCCTCCAGACATGATGCTGCCCCCACCATGATCACTGTAGGGATGGTATTGGGCAGGTTATGGGCAGTGCCTGGTTTCATCCAGACATGATGCTGCCCCCACCATGATCACTGTAGGGATGATATTGGGCAGGTGATGGGCAGTGCCTGGTTTCCTCCAGACATGATGCTGCCCCCACCATGATCACTGTAGGGATGGTATTGGGCAGGTGATGGGCAGTACCTGGTTTCCTCCAGACTTGATGTTGCCCCCACTTTGCTTCACTGTAAGGATGTTATTTGCAGGTGATGGGCAGTTCCTCCAGAACACCGGGTGCTACATGGTGAATCTTGTTTCTCACAGTCTAAGAGTCCTTTATGTGCTTTTTTTTCTGCAAACTTCTGGTGGCTATCATGTGTAATTTACCGAGGAGAGGCTTCTTTCTGGCCAATTTTCCATAGAGCCCAGATTGGTGGAGGCTGCAGTGATGGTTGACCTTCTGGAAGTTTCTCCCATCTGTACACAGAATCTTTGGAGCTCAGACAGAGTGACCATTGGGTACTTGGTCTTCTCTCTTATCAAGACCTTGCTCCCCTGATAAGTTAGTTTGGTGTAACACTCTGATATGCATTGTTAGCCATGAGACCTTATATATACAGGGCTGTGTCTTCCCACATCCTGTCCGATCAGACGAATTTACCAAAGGTGACTCCAATCAAGGTGTAGAGAAATGGGAGGAGCCACAGCTATATTTCAAGTGTCATAGAAAAGGGTCTGAATACTTACGTTGATGGAAAAAAAATGTTTTTTAATAAGTTTGCTAAAATTTCTTGAATTCTATTTTGACATTCTCATTATAGGGCATTGACTGCAGGTTGATAGGGAATATATATATATATATATATATATATATATATATATATATATATATATATATTAGCATAAGGAACAACATCACAAAACGTGAAAACCACAAAAAAGTTGGTAGACGTTCTGAATGCATTGTATACATTTCTTCCCAGGAAGATCCACTTTTGAATTTAAAGGGGTACTCTGCCCCTAGACATCTTATCCCCTGTCCAAAGGATAGGAGATAAGATGTCTGATTGTTGGGGTCCCGCCGCTGGGAACCCCCGTAATCTCTCCTGCAGCACCTATGTCATCTGGTGCTTCGCTCCATGCCAGATGACTGGCAATGCAGGGGCTGGAGGATCGTGACATCACAGCCCCGCCCCCTCAACGCAAGTCTATGGGAGGGGGCGTGACTCAGGGGTTCCCAGCGGCGGGACCCCGGTGATCAGACATCTTATCCCCTATCCTTTGGAAGAGGAATAAGATTTCTAGGGGCGGCGCACCCCTATAACTTATAAGACTGAATGAAAAACTGCCTCGAAAAGTTGTGTGTGGAACAACCATGAAAAAAGCGTCAAAAATAAGTAAAAACGATATATAAAAAAAATCTGCATCTAGAATGCACATATTTCTATATGGAATAAATGTGGAGCTTCTTACTAAAACCATTAAAAAAACTTTGCAAAAACTTTTTATACAAGGTACTGTAAAATAAGTTTTTATACTATACTGTATATATTTATTTAGTTATTTATTGTTGTTGTTGCCTAACTTTGAGTTCCATAGTAACATTAGTGAAAAATACTTGTGCAGTCAGAATCCCCCTATTTTCTCTGTGCACTAGCCAATTCTACAACAAAAGGGTATTTGAATTTCTGCACAATTGTGAAACGGACAACTGAGATTAGATAAAAGGGGGAATTTTACCAGCTTCTACACTAAATTACCGTATTTATCGGCGTATAACACGCACTTTTTAGGCTAAAATTTTTAGCCTAAAGTCTATGTGCGTGTTATACGCCGATACCGCCCCAGGAAAGGCAGGGGGAGAGAGGCCGTCGCTGCCCGCTTCTCTCCCCCTGCCTTCCCTGGGGTCTAGAGCCCTGCTGCCGGCCCTTCTCACCCCCTGGCTATCGGCGCCGCTGCCCGTTCTGTCCCCCTGACTATCGGTACCGGCGCCCCACTGCGGCGCCGATAGCCAGGGGGAGAGAAGGGGCAGCGGCACCCATTGCCGGCGCCGGGGATGGGGGGAGGCAACGGGGCAGCGGCGCCGGCAATGGGTGCCGCTGCCCCTTCTCTCCCCCTGGCTATCGGCGCCGGCAATGGGGCGCCGGTACCGATAGTCAGGGGGACAGAACGGGCAGCGGCGCCGATAGCCAGGGGGAGAGAAGGGCCGGCAGCAGGGCTCTAGACCCTAGGAAAGGCAGGGGGAGAGAAGCGGGCAGTGACGGCCTCTCTCCCCCTGCCTTTCCTGGGGGTGTATCGGGGTATACACGCGCACACACGCACCCTCATTTTACCATGGATATTTGGGTAAAAAACTTTTTTTACCCAAATATCCTTGGTAAAATGAGGGTGCGTGTTATAGCCCGGTGTGTGGTATACCCCGATAAATACGGTACACAGGGGAGGTATCATAAGGTTTGCGGGACAGTAAAATGTGTGTTGTAAGTGCTTAAAGGCATACTTTGCCCCTAGATGTCTGATCACGAAGGGTTCGGCTACTGAGACCCCCGCGATCTCCAACGTAACACCCCAGTAACCTGTTGCATGGAGCAAAGTCTGCTCTGTGCCAGATTATGGGTGACCACAGCCGTCACGCCCCCTCCATTCAGGTCTATGGGAGGGGACGTGATGGCTGTGGTTGAGCGACATGCTCCCTCCCATAGACATGAATGGAGAGGGCGTGGCGTGACATCACGACCACGGGCACCTGAAGTCAGTGTTCTGAACTAAATGTTCAGAACGCCTGGGTGCCGACATGGAGATCACAGAAGGTCCCAGTGGCCAACCCAGGGATCTTATCCCCTTTTAAGGCCTATAACAGTATTTTGTACATTGCATATGCATTTTCTTGTATTTTCTGGTATAACATGTAAACACAGAATCTAACAGCATGTAAAGGGTTAAAGTTGTGCTGAAAATTGTCTTGCATTGCATTTGCAAAATGTAAAGAGAGCAGAATCTAGTCACATGTACGAGCTCCTAGCCAGTAGCTGCATGAGTTTTCACTTATCCATCCCCCTAGCCTTGGATTAGAGGTGGAACCTTTTCCTCTTCAGTCTAGTCCTGGCCAGAGATAGAAGAACACATGTTGCTCTGCAGCTCCTGTCAAACTACATGAGGAGACTGCAATAGTAACTGCACCTATTAAGTCCTCACAAACTTGAATTTCCAACAGGACCATAAAATAGCATGTGTAACATACAATTGCATGATACGAAAAATCATTGTGGCATTCAGACTGAAAGGGTTAAGTTTCTCATTGAGTAGAGCTCCATGAGGCATGTGAAATCTATGGAGACCATACACTGCTCCACTGGAAAAAAAAATATATCTTAAAAGTAGTCTAAATTCAGAAGGAAGAGAGCTTGCTTTCTGGGGCCACCTGTTGGAGATAACGTCCCTGCAGGTCAATGCTTGGCCCCTTTAAAGAGCCTTAAAGGGGTAATCTGCCTCTAGATATGTTATCCCCTATGCAAAAGAATAGGGGGTAACATGTCTGATCGGGGGGTCCCCGCAATCTCTGAGTCGGCCTAAGGCCGGATTCACACTTCGGTATTTCCGGCCAGACAAAACCAGTCTGGATATTCTGAATGTGGCCAGCGCCGAATGAATCAGTAAGCCAAGCAGTGTATGAGTATCTGGGTATGGGTTTAACATTTTGGTGGTTTTTATTACATACATTGTCATTTTTTTGGGGGGTGGGTGGGGGTGGGGTAACATGTAATAATGTCTCTTTACACATGTGCATAGTTGTATGTGAACATATCTTTATACGATTACATTTAGCAGCTTATACATTTGAACATTCTCCATTACATCCCCCCTCACAAGCCAAATCATGGCATTGACTGCTCCATAGGGAAAAAGAAGTTTCAAGCCGATGTCATCGTAAAAAAAAGAGTCAACCATGTGGTCTGGTGACAAAGCGGCTTCTGTATAGAAAGAGTAAAGTTAGGAAACAAGTCCTGCGAATTATGCAATCTAACTAAATGATTGAACATAGCATCAAATCTTAAAGGGGTATTCCGCTGCTCAGAGTTTGGAACAAAATGATCCGAATGCTTAGAGTCGGCACTGGGAGCTCGTGACGTCATAGCCCTGCCCCACATGACGTCACGACCCACCCCCTCAATGCACGTCTATGGGAGGGGGCGTGACGGCTGTCACGCCCCCTCCCATAGACGTGCATTGAGGGGGTGGGGCGTGACGTCATGTGGGGCGGGGCTATGACGTCACGAGCTCCCGGCGCCGGCTCAAAGCATTCGGAACATTTTGCTCAGAACGCTGAGGAGTGGAGTACCCCTTTAAGGTGGTCCTGTGGCCAACCCAAAACATGGGATTACATTACCATTAAATATCTTAGGTCATGCTGATCACCCACCTTTTTACAGTGTCTTGATACAGGATTATACAGTCAAGGGGTGGGTATGTGGTACATTGAGGGGTGTATACACCTAATACACATCTCCTGACTATATAACCCCACCCTTCACCTGACAGCCCCTCCCATTATTAAAATGATGTCCACGCCCATCTGACTCATGATGGGAATATATAGTCAGATGTTGCACACTGTATGATCCCGCCCATAGCTTATTATTCCCTCCCATTATAAAAATTTTGTTAACGCCCATCTGACTCATGTTGGGATTATACACTCAGAGGGGAAGATTTATCAAAACCTGTCCAGAGGAAAAGTTGCTGAGTTGCCCATAGCAACCAATCAGATCGCTTCTTTCATAGCAACCAATCAGATCGCTTCTTTCATTTTTAACAAGGCCTCTGAAAAATGAAAGAAGCGATCTGATTGGTTGCTATGGACAACTCAGCAACTTTTCCGCTGGACAGGTTTTCATAAATCTCCCCCAGAGAGTGTATATTAGGTATCCAAGCTCCCTCAATGTGCAGCATCCACACCTCTGACTGTATAACCCCGCCCATCACATGATAGCCACTCCCACTTTTTTAAAATTAAGTTCACGCCCATCTGATTCCCTGAAATGTCAGACAAACTACAAACCCTCATCTCAGGAACAGAAGGGCGTATCAAGAAAATGTAAAAAGGGGTGTGATCAGTTCACTCAAATCTTATGTATGGGGTTGACCACAGGTCCTCTCTCTCAACCAACAAAACATTGTGTGAACAGGGCCACAGACTGCTGCTGTATCTCTTCCAATCATTGAACTGCAGCTCTGTATTTTCTGATTGGCTGCATGAGCTCACCACAAGCTCACCAGGAGTACAGTACATAAAGAGCATATTACAGCACTGACAAGGATTGTAAATTAGAAGCAACTAAACAAGCTGCACCAAGCATGTCTGAGCCTTTCATCTTTCATTTATGGTGAGAAGTCACCACCTCCAAAATAAAATCTTTGTATCTACATAATTTTAGGTAAAGCAATTTTTCTCATTAGCATTTTACCACCACACGGTCTATATAAAATATTATCACTCTGCACTTATTTACATTGTAGTATTATTATTATTGCATACAATTATTTTTGGAAAAATACATGGACAATTGTCCTCTTCTGAAAAGTTCTCTTGGTCTCATGTGGTCTGCAGTCCCACCCGCTCCTCTAGTTCGTGTTCACTGAGGTGATTTGGATCCTTTCGAAACGCATTGCACAAATCCCACCGGATCGGCAAAATCTTTTTCATGAACAGAACCTGCGCCAGATATGACGTGACGATGATGGTGATCAGACTGACCAGCATAGTGAATGTCTTAAAGGGAAATAACTGCACATAGGTATCATCAACAAGGATGCATCCGGGGTAATGAAGAGCCGGAGGAATTTTTAAGGTATTTTCTCCCCCAAGGAGTCTTAAAAGGAAACCCAAGAAAAATCCAGCTACTGAGCCATAGACGTTGGTGCCGGGGATGAAGAGGGCACAGCAAAGTTGTGGGAATAGTAGAGCGTATACAAGCTCCCCGCTCAGGAACCACAAGTCATACACAGAGTTGGATAGAAATGCCAGTCCTGTACCTGCAGAGCCCAGTATGACCATGGAGAGGCGCATGACCCATAAGACTTCTCTTTCTGAAGCCTGCAAATAAAAGAAATAAACCCTTATGTTTCATTAAAAATTATTAAAATCTGTAGTGAGCATGCTCTCAGAGCCAATGGCATATATACTATAGAGGCAGCAGAGCTTAGAAGAAGAGTTTAATCATATTTAAGTCTCCTAGCCAATGAATGCAGGAGCTAGTCCCAAATCTGCCCTCCTCTTCTGGAAAATATAGGTGGGCAAACCTTGTCCTAATTAGAATTAGTTAAGTCAGAGATTTACCAAGTGCACGTTTACACTGGGCCATTATTGGCAGAACAAGCCGACATCATCCTGTGTAACAAGCAAATGTTCTTTCGTCAGCTGAGTGGGTTATCAAAATCATTGCTTGTTGGCCAAGGAACTAGGTCAGGATATGGAGGGAGAAACAAAAACCAGGACCTTCTGTCCCAGGACACCATAGTGGGTGGCACGTTCTTGCTATAAATTATCCTTTTTTTTTTTTTACAGAATTTAGTCTAGACCAGTGGTCTCCAAACTATTGACCTTCAGATGTCTCAAAACTACAATTCCCATCATGCCTATACAACCAACAGCTAATATGTATCTACATTCATCTTAACATACAGGCCAGTGTTTGAGTAACTCTGACCATTTGGCCAATATGTTTTTATCAATGTACAGAAGGAGTGCCCAAGCATGTTGGTGTTGACAGTAGTAGTGAGTGCTAAATACCTCCCACCACTTCCTTAATTATAAACACTTTTCCAAACCTTCTACGTGAACTGCATCACATATGTTTCCATAGGAAGGCTATAGATAGTGCTCGAGTAATATTTCTGGAAGCAGGACAGTATATCTAGTGGTCTAGGGTGAAAAAAGGGTTGATAATCATATTGTAGTATTCCTGGTGTTTCAGCATGGCGGCTCATTGTTTAGAACTGTTTTCTTGCAAACATTTGAGTTTAGGTTTGATTCTGACCAGGAGAAATATCTCCATAGAGTTTGTATGTTCTCCTTGTTGGCGGATACATGTTGGTGTAGTCTAAAATGTATGTAGAACAGATAATCTTTATTCATAGGTACTGAAAATCATCTGATCTGATAAAGGGGACTAGTATCCCAAAATGCGTAACTAACAATTTTCTGTACATATGAATAAAGATCATTCTGTAACGAGCGCACCAGGCCAAGTTTGGATGCTGCACAATAGTCAGTGAGGAGTTACAGGCCCGGGTCAATCAGCAGCTAAGGAGGGGTATTTGATTCCCAGGTTGATTTTAAGCTTTCTTCTGGATTTAGTCCTATTGGTTTCCGTTCAGACTTGGTACTTTGTTTTAACTATGGCTTTGTTATTCTGACACGTTTATATAGTTTTTAGCCTAGTCTTACTGTCTTGTAATCTGTCTGTACTCATGGTCGGTTTTCTTCTGTCTAGTTTGTATCTGTAACTGGAACTTGTTTCTTAACTTGTATTTAGGCCTGTTTGTGTTTTGTACTTTGCTACAGTATAGGTCCTGATGCATTGCTTCTTGCTTTTCCCCTTTACTAAGTTTAGTCTTGTGTGATTCAGAGCCTGTGTATCCTGATCTGTATAGAATCCTGACTCCAGTTATTTGTTCACCCATCTTCATCCTTGGTAATACTGCCACTATATCTCTTGGTATCCGGTTTTGTCATTTCTCTCATACTTGCCATATATTGGTGTTAGCCAATACGCAATTTACCGGCTGCTATATCTCCAGATAACTTGTTTCTTACTACTTTGCATCCCTGCTGTTATATGTTATCCTGGTTTCCTGTCTGACCTCCTCCCCAAACCTCTGTATAGTTCTGTATATTATTTTTACTTGTGTCGCCAACGCACTTTAGTCCATCGGATTGACCGGCGCCCAGTTGTGGATCCGCTGTAAAGGGCGGATACACAAGTAGGCAGGAAAAGGGGTTTTGGGTGAGCTCAGGGCTGCATTATTCTATGCTGCATGTGACACATCTGTTCTACACAAGTCTGATGGTCCCGGAATTGCTTGTAGCTGCAGGGCCAATTGAAATCTTTTCACTGATACCACAGGCCGCATGGCAGACGTTTTCCCTGTCTCTATTGTGGGTAAGCCACTGCCCATGATCTTACAGATATCCTGATGTTAAAGGGGTATTCCGGCCAAATATATCTTATCCCCTACCCAAAGGATAGGGGATGAGATGTCTGAGGTCACGCCACACCCCCTTTATTCATGTCTATGGGAGGGGGGGGGTGACGGCCGTCATGACCCCTTCTATAGACATGAATGAAGGGAGCGTGGTGTAACGTCAAGATGGGGCGTGGCATAATATCACGTCTCCAGTTCCAAGACTGGGGACGCTGCAGGGGCTCCATGGAGATCGCAGGGGAGACCCAACGGCGCCCCCCCCCCCCGCAATTTGGCCGGAATACCCCTTTAACCTTTTTGAGACTATACAGTCGGAGCCACAGTTCAAGAGATCATCAATTCAGGAATATTACAAACTCAAAATTACAGATTCCTGCCATATTCTATGTGACCATCAGGCTGGCACTCACTGTTTTCCTTAGCATCTTCTTGTAGATATTGTAGGCAAACATAGAGCTGGCTGACAGAAGCGAAGAGTCCGCAGAGGACATAACAGCCGCAGCTATGGCTCCCAGCCCGGCGACTGACACATAGGTTGGACATAAGTACTGGAGAACAAGCGGAAGAATCATATTGGCCTCATCTCTCTCGTAGGGTGTTGGCAAGCCATAGCTAGTCTGGTTCCAGTCTGAAAGAAATACAGCAATTGGCAGATGGCTGTATCATAATATGGAACGCTGCCATTGTATTAATAAGGTTAAAAAATGTAAGGGGTATGACACTTTTTATTATATTTAGTCTATTATAGGCATCTTCAGTGTGGATAGAAGTAAATATACACAACTTAATCGGAAATAAATCATATATGTTTTATAGATCTTGGGCTCATCCATGATTAAAGGGTACCTTTCATCAAAAAAAACTTTTTATATATTAGAGATTAATGTATGCAGAATAACTTTCCAATAGCATGTTATTAAAAAATATGCTTCTTTCTATTTAATTTTCCACTTTGAAAAAATGACCACTAGGGGTCTCCCTACCAGTCCTTTTTTATAGATTTCAGACTCATGCAGGAGTCCTACATCTCACACTGCAGCTGGAACACAGACAAGCTCAACACTGCTCACTGCCAGGGAGCAGTGTTGAGCTTGTCTGTGTCCCGGCTGCAGTCTGAGCTTTAGGACTCCTGCATGAGTCTGAAATCTATAAAGAAGGACTGGTAGGGAGACCCCTAGTGGTCATTTTTTCAAAGTGGAAAATTAAATAGAAAGAAGCATATTTTTTAATAACATGCTATTGGAAAGTTATTCTGCATACATTAATCTCTAATATATAAAAAAGTTTTTTTGATGAAAGGTACCCTTTAAGTCATGGAAATAAATGTACTATGATGTAGAGCTTATGCTGGTATTGTGCTATGCTGGAGCCAATCTAAACAAGCAGAGCTGCAGCATAATGTATAGTGGACGGGCAGAACAGCAGACTCAACCATGGGACATGAAATGGGATATGCCATAAAGGTCGCAAATGTGACTTTCCCCTTAATAGTAGCACTTCGAGTGTTATTCCTGTATTGTGTTATGAGGGCATTGTGTGGCTAACACTGTTATAGCGAGACTGAAGGGCCTGTACGGCCCTTCAGTCTCGCTATAACAGTGTTAGCCACACAATGCCCTCTTATAATAGTACCATACACAGAAAGGTGAACGTAACTCGTGTACATACCAGTGGAGACCGCCACAGCCCCAATGAGAATAGATGGAATACCCATGATGGCACAGAGCACTCCAGAGACATAGGAAGTCACCATCGCTTGCTTGGAAGATGATGAAGCAAGGACTCTCTGAAAGTAAGTCTGCCATGCAATGCCTCCCAGACTCTGAAATAGAAGCACTAATAATCTACAGATATAGGTACAAAGGTGACTCTAATAGACTTGTTGATCAAGCTCATTAAAGGGGTACTCCACTGGAAAACATTTTCTTTTAAATCAACTGGTGAAAGAAAGTTAAACAGATTTGTAAATCTATTAAATTGTACTTCTATTAAAAAATCCCAATCCTTCCAGTACTTATCAGCTGCTATATAATACACAGGAAGTTCTTTTCTTTTTGAATTTCCTTTCTGCCTGACCACAAGTGCTCTCTGCTGACACCTTGGTCCATGTCAGGAACTGACCAGAGCAGGAGCAAATCCCCATAGCAAACCTCTACAGCTCTGGACAGATCCTGACGTGGACAGAGGTGTCAGCACAGAAGACATGTGGTCAGGCGAAAAGGAAATTCCAAAAGAAAAGAACTTCCTGTGTATTATACAGCAGCTGAAAAGTACTGGAAGGATTGGGATTTTTTTTTATAGAAGTAATTTGCAATCTGTTTAACTTTCAGGCACCAGTTGATTTAAAAGAAAATGTTTTCGAGTGGAGTGCCCCTTTAAAAGGGTTGTACAACCAGGTTTGTCCCAAGATATTCACCTGCTGGACCCCCTCATAAGTTGTGTTGAGCGCGAATATTCGAGATGCAAATTTTTACCACGAATATTGGCACTCTCGAGATTTTTCGAATATTTAGCATATGGTGATATATATTTGTAATGATGAATATTCTTTATTTTATGCGATTTTATGCAAATATTTATGTGAATATTGGCACTTCCAGACTGGATAATTGCGTATGCGCACTATGCGAATTTCATTACGAATTTTCGCATGGAAAAATAAAAGAGAACGAACATGGCAAATATGCAAATTTTGCAAACATAGGACGACTATTCGTCAATATATTCGCGAAATATCGTGAATTCGAATATGACCCCTGCTGCTCATCACTAATTGATCAGCAGTACTTGGCATAGAAGCTACTACAGCTCCTTTGCAGGATAAATATAGTATTACATTGGGGCTTCAATGATACACAATGATTGGTCAAGTCCTTCAGAGTAGAAACTGGTTTGTGCAGCAACTCTCCACTATAGATATTTAAAGGGAGCATGATGTATAATTCCCTAATAAATCTTATATTGAACTTAAAGGGAATCTGTAACCGCTCGATCCCTAAATAAGATATCTACAGTTTGGTATAGGTGCTGCCTATGCTTGCGAAAGGTTTTTATGTTCAGTTAAGTGTCAAAGAGGTGGTGCCAAGTTGTCAAGTTCCTAGTGTTGTGGGCTGGCACGCCTCCTTATTCCCCCTCATCTTACCCGCCTTGTTGGACAGTCAGGGCTCAGTTCCAGCATTAAACCCTATCATGGAGTCTAGCACATGTGCCTAGAGCAGGGAAACTCACCACGTGTGTGCCCTACAATTTTATTCATTGTACACTGGAGATGTCATGAAAAGGCTCCGGCGCCGAGCCCTGACGGTCATCAAGGAAGGTCATTCAGGAGAGGGGGAGTGAGGAGGCGTGCCAGCCCGCGAGGTGTGCCAGCTTTCAGGACCTGACACTACCTCTTTGACACTTCAATGACCATTTTGTTTATTTCTGTAACACTTTTACCAAACTGTAGGCAGCTTATTCCAGGATTGGGAGTGGACAGATTCCCCATAATGTCCTTTATGTAACCAGGACCCCATCCACTAGAACAGATAGAGAGGAGTGGGGGGGGGGGGGGGGTTGATAAGTGGGTGTTGCTGTTTTTTCCAGGACAAACTACTGCCCCATTTATCCATACTGCCACTGTGGTGCAGCATCAGGCCTATGTGCTATCAAGTTCCAGGGCTACATAACAGTCCCGGCCCAACCCTGTTCGGTCTTAAATTTGCTTCTGCTCCGGTTTTCCCAGCCAGAAGTGCCACCATGACGTCCCTTACATCTCTGACTTCAGCTGTCACTTCCTGTATGTACAGCTTCACATACACAAACAGTGGCACTGAAACAGTGGCAAATTTATGGGTGAGTATAGTTTATTTTATTGTCATTATTTCACCCTGGTCCTTGCCTGTAGGACAACCTCTTTATTGAAGAAGTAAGTGCTGTATTACCCAACATGGTGCACACTTGCTGAGGTATATGGCACAGCTATTAACCAATGCCAATATGACACTACTGTACATTAAAACATTAAAGGGGTATTCCAGTATTTGATAACTTAATCCCTATCCACAGGATGGGGATAAGTGTCTGATCGCATGGGTTCGACCGTTGGGAATCCGATCAAAGAAACGCTGTCCACACCCCCTTGCGCAGGGTCGGCATGTCCACTACATATATTCTCTATGGGAGCGCTTAACATACACTGTACTCATGTATCTCCGGCACTCTCATAGAAAATGTTTGGATGGGGCATGTTAAACCTCTGCTCCGTGCGCAGGGAAAGTTGGTGCGCCGTTCTTTTAAAGGGGTATTCCAGGAAAAAACTTTTTTTTATATATCAACTGGTTCCATAAAGTGTCTCGGAAAACGCCCAGTTTAGAAGCAAATTCCCATAGCAAACCTCTTCTAAACTGGGCGGTTCCCGAGATACGTGTCATCAGAGATTACTTAGACAGAAAAGAACAACCTAAACTTCAGAAGCTCATAAGTACTGAAAGGATTAAGATTTTTTAATAGAAGTAATTTACAAATCTGTTTAACTTTGTGGAGCCAGTTGATATATAAAAAAAAAGTTTTTTCCTGGATAACCCCTTTAAATTATAAAACTCTTGTCTGTAGCCATCACTAGGGGGAGCTCACTATACATTAAACTCAATACTAAGTGTATCATTTGAAAGATGGAATAATAAAAATAGAGAGAATAAATACTGGTAAATAGAAGCCTCATGATATTGTGCCGGACTCTATTCAACATGAAGGGAACTTACCAGAAAAGCGAAATCATCCAACCATCTTGCAATGTACTTTGGTTGTATATTACCAATCCACGGCCCTTGGTAGAGTTCGTGCACTGCTGTGTAAGCAATGTTTTCAGATGCAGAATTTAGAAGAGCAAATGGTACACAAATCCACTACGTTTAAAATAAGACAAATGATTAGTATTCATTTAATATTTACGAAAAGTTAAAAACAACAAGGAACAGCACCATGTTTATCATTGCTCAAAAGAACATCAAAAAAGGCCTCTCAACAGTTCTATCACCTTTCTATTGAAAAGGTGACAACAGGAAATGCAGTAAAGGAGGGATTGTCCAGCGCAGCGAAAGCTCGAATGCAAAATTTTCTTTATTCTGACATGGCAGCACAGGTAAAATTAACAGCAGTGACATGTTTCGACCGCCTAGGCGATCTTAGTCCTACTGGCTAGTAGGACTAAGATCGCCTAGGCGGTCGAAACGCGTCACTGCTGTTCATTTTACCTGTGCTGCTGTGTCGGAATAAAGAAAATTTTGCATTCGAGCTTTCGCTGCGTTGGACAATCCCTTCTTTGCTACTTATCGTACAGCCTAGTCCGGGCTGGGTCACTCACTAGGGGTGAGCTGGATATACTCTTGAACAGGAAATGCAGCCATATTAGTTCTCACAAAGGCCAGGACTGGGATGGGTGAGGGAAGCTCGCAGCTTAAGTGAATATTCAGGACAATTAATATTATTATATTTTAGGCTAAAAACTTTTTCTGCTATTAACATTTTTTTGTATGACCAAAAGGAGAATATGTCTGATGTATAATAACTTCGGGCCATGGGCCAAAGCCCAGGGTCACCACTCTATATGAGATTTGAATTTTAAGATTTGCAAACAACTTACACATTGAACACACAAATTTAAAAAAGCATGCTGTAAGCTCTTAAAGAGGTATTCTGGGGAAAGATTTCATAGGTAATTATGCTAAACTGGCAGTCAAATAGAAAAATCATATACTTACCTTGCTCATTGCCTCCACTGCCACCATTCTAACAGAGCCCCAGCATTTCTGGGGTCAGGGTTGGCCCATTCAATTGCCTGTTAACCAATCAGTAGAGAGATTGATGTCCCACCTCAGCCACTGATTGGCTGGGCGAGGTATTCCACAAGCTGAACTGATAGTGCTGCACAGTGGGATGGTGATCATTCAGAACAGCAGCAGTGGGGGAGAGAGGAAAGTAAGTATATGTTTATCTTCTGTTTAACAGCAACACAAGCACAATTACCTATAAAAAAAAAAATTCCCTGGAATACCCCTGTAAGTTGTTTTCTGAAAGTGGCTGCAAGTGGACAGAATTTATCATTTGACTCTATGGATGTGTTGCAACCTCTGTTGCCCTGATTCCAACACTGTACCCCATATAAGGAATTTCACATTTTCTGTCATTTTTCAAGAATTGTCAGGTAGGTGTGAACCTTATTTCATGTTGGAAATTCCGCCATGTGAACATAGCCTAACAGGAGTATGAATGAGCCCAAACTGTTCCAAACGCTGGAGCCGGGAGCTCGTGATGTTATAGCCCCGCCCCCTCAATGCAAGTCTATGGGAGGGGGTGTGACAGCCGTCAGGCCCCCTCCCATAGACTTGCATTGAGCGGGTGGGATGTGACATCATGAGGGGACGGGGCTATGGCATCACAAGCTCCTGGCACCCCCTATGGGAGGGGGTGTGACAGCTGTCCAATCCATAGACTTGCATTGAGGGGATGGGGATGTGATGTCATGAGGGGGCGGGGCTATGATATAACGAGCTCCCGGCGCCGGCGCCAGCATTCGGAACAGTTTGTTCCAAATGCTGAGCAGCGGAGTACCCCTTTAAGGCCATATTCACACTCTGAAAACACAGACAGACATTCAGCACATTTGAATGTTTCAGCTGGTGCTAGGACCACTCGGAAACACCCTGTCTCATAGATGGAAATGCATTTCCAAGTGGAATCCGCAGAAAAAATAGACTATTCCAGCAGAATTCCACTCAGAAATTCCACCTTGTGAACAGAGCCTAAGAGTGTAAGGAATTTGGAGCTTTTTATCAGAAAAAAAATTCTGAAAAGAGTTGGGGACCTAAAAACAACTCAAAATTGTCCCAATCTGACCCAATGACCACTGTACTATAGACTGGATAGTCAGCCATAACAATTGATATCCCAGTACCCCACGTTGGGCTAGTTATCCTTCTTACGTATCACTCACCAGACTGACTAGCATAAAGAGCATCTGGATGACGTCTGTATACGCCACGGAATAGAGTCCACCAAGCAAAGTATACAGAATGACCGTACAAGCCGATATTATTATAGATATGTATCCTTTGACATCTAGAATAACTCTGACTGTGGCTCCTATAAGAGAACATAGGATTGGTTAGATAAATGAGTTCACAGATAGCAGTACTTCCTGGTCCCTGTTGCACTCTCCACATGTAATAACTAGGATTATTAATGGAACATGGTAGGTGTGGGGACTATTACATTGAGTTTCAACTTATTATACCTAACTGCTCAAGACACAGTAATGACAGAGTTTGGGGTGAGTCCGAGATTGGGTTAGCTCAGCCATCTGTGGTGGTAAAATGAACTAAAATCAACTAAATGAGTAATCTCATACCTTTAAAGAGGTAATCCGGTATCAGAAAAAAATAAAACTATTAACCCAAGACATATAACTGTGCTATCACAAATTGTTCTTGCTTCAGTATCTTTTTGCCGGATTTACTCCTGACAGGAAGTTGTGTAGTCCTGTCATTGTAACTGTGGTGTTATCTTAGAAGCTCCCTGTTTCCTCCCTCTCACCCTAGACAACACATCATCCTCTGCTGTCTCAGGAGGTGTGGCTGGATCTTATCTTTCAGCTAAAGCCCCACCCCCTGAGTGATGTCATCACCTCTGACCAGCTCCTATAGCCTACATCACCATCTCCTTGTCATATACACATTTATATACATATCTTTATTGGGACATTTAGTGAGAATGAAGTGTGTTTTCAGCATACTGCCTTGTGGCAGAGTAACAGACAGGGAATGCATGCAGAAGGTTCTGCAGACTGTTCTGTTGTGTTATGCAAGGTTCTGCAGCAGCTCTGGGAGGGGAGCTGACAGAAGTGCTGTGGGGGGCTGTGACGAAGAGCTGAGGCAAAGCAATGTATTCTGGAAATTGTAGTTCTGAGCAACTGCGTAACCAGTAGTGAGAGCACTTGGTAAGGTAGAGAATTACAGACCCACAAAAAATGTTTTTTGGGTGATGTAAGAACTGGGGCAGACAGGTAAGCAATGCTAAATGCTTCCACAGTATATTTATTATTTTTACCTAATGTTAGAGAAAAGGGGTTTATAGGGGTTTTCAGGATTTTTTAATTAACATCCTCAGAATGAGCCATCAATATCCTTTAAGATTCTGGTATGATTCATTTAGACTTGACCACTAATGGATAAACTATTACATGGATGGGTAAAATTCTCAATATATGACTTTATTTATTTACCAAGTTTGTAATTAAGTCTTACCCAAAGAAGCCAGAATTGATGCAAACCAAAAAATGTCTCCCAGTAATGGTGGAATAAACAGAATGCTCCCCATTGTATCTCCAAAGGATTCTTGTAGAGGATCCATCATCGTCACATAATTTTTAGACCTCATTGGCTTGACAAAGAAAAGGGCACCTGGAAAACATCAACATGGGTTTATGCGGGATAGATCCTGTCAGACTAATCTATCAGGTATAGATTGGACAGGGGTGAAGCTGTGGATGTTATATATGTATCTGGACTTTTCTAAGACATTTGATGCTGTGCCACACAAAGTTAGTACATAAAATGAGGATGCTGTGACTGGGGGAGGATATATGTAAATGGGATAAAACTGGCTCAGTGATAGGAAGCAGAGGGTGAGGATCAATGGTTGGGTAGCATTTACTAGTGGGGACCACAGGGGGCAGTACTGGGTCTGCTTCTTTTCAATGTGTTTATTAATGACCTTGTAGAGAGATTACAGAGTAGAATTTTCATATTTTCAGATGAAATTAAATTGGGTAAGGTGATCACTACACAGGATGATAACATGATATTACAGAGGGATCTGGGGAAGCTAGAGGCTTGGGCACAGACATGGAAAATTAAAGAGTATCTATCATGATCTAAACTCTCCCTAATCCCCCTGTGTTTCTTTTCATTTAAAATCCCCTCTTTTCTACCTGATTTATTGTCTTCTTGACTGCTCATTGAGCCATCCTAGCGTGAGGGAGGAATGGGGCGTGGCCCAGCATTGAGGCTATGAACACAGCAGCCTGCAGTTCTAAATCTTCTCCTCTCTGTTTACAACTGCCTGTGCAGAGAGAAGAAAGATCAGAGCTCAGATAGTAAAATGAAGGAGAGCATGCAGTAAGGCAGAGTCCGGAGTATGCTCTGCTGTGCTGTGAGCACAGTGCTGGCTCCTGCCTGTCTGATTGACAGGCAGGGAGCAGTGCTGAGCTTGTCTGTGTCCCTGCTGCAGTCTGAGATTTAGGACTCCAGCATTAGTCTGAAATCTATAAAAAAAAAAAGGGCTTGCGGCCAGGACCCCTAGTGGTCATTTTTTAGCCACACAATGCCCTCATAACACAATACAGGAATAACACTCGAAGTGCTACTATTAAGGGGAAACTCACATTTGCGACCTTTATGGCATATCCCATTTCATGTCCCATGGTTGAGTCTGCTGTTCTGTCCGTCCACTATACATTATGCTGCAGCTCTGCTTGTTTAGATTGGCTCCAGCATAGCACAATACCAGCATAAGCTCTACATCATAGTACATTTATTTCCATGACTTAAAGGGTACCTTTCATCAAAAAAAGTTTTTATATATTAGAGATTAATGTATGCAGAATAACTTTCCAATAGCATGTTATTAAAAAAATATGCTTCTTTCTATTTAATTTTCCACTTTGAAAAAATGACCACTAGGGGTCTCCCTACCAGTCCTTCTTTATAGATTTCAGACTCATGCAGGAGTCCTAAAGCTCAGACTGCAGCCGGGACACAGAAAAGCTCAACACTGCTCACTGCTCACTTGTCTGTGTTCCAGCTGCAGTGTGAGATTTAGGACTCCTGCATGAGTCTGAAATCTATAAAAAAGGACTGGTAGGGAGACCCCTAGTGGTCATTTTTTCAAAGTGGAAAATTAAATAGAAAGAAGCATATTTTTTAATAACATGCAATTGGAAAGTTATTCTGCATATATTAATCTATAATATATCAAAAGTTTTTTTGATGAAAGGTACCCTTTTTAAGTTTAATGTAGATAAATGTAAAGTTATGCATATGGGCCGTAAAAACAAAATGTACAATTATGTGATAAATAATAAGACATTAGGTTAAACTTCTACCGAAAAGAACTTGGAGGTACTGGTGGACGGTTAACTAAACTTAAGCAATCAGTGCCAGGCAGCGGCTGCCAAGGCTAACAAAGTCATGGGATGTATAGAGAGGCATAGAGGCTCGGGACAGGGACATAGTTTAACCTCTGTATAAATCATCAGTCAGACCACATATGGATTATTGTGTCCAATTTTAGGCACCTGTATATAATAAGTACATGGCTGAACTGGAGAGGGTGCAGAGGAAGGCGACAAGGATAATTGATGGTATGGGAGGATTATAGGACCAAGACAGGTTATCACTTGGGGTTATTTAGTTTGGAGAAAAGACATCTTAGGGGCGATCTGATAACTATATACAAATATGTGAATGGACAGTACAGAGATCTTTCTTTAGGGCATGAAATGGGACTTATCCTGGTGCTTATATTAACTCGTTCCCGCCATATGATATATAGTTACATCATAGGCGGGAACATTTTAACATGGAATGAAGTGCATTTATATAATTTCTCATTACCATAGCAGGAGCTGCGCTCACTTCAGAGACAGTGAAAAATGGCTGCTAGTGCTGGGCAGCTGATGTCTGGCATTAACTCTAAAGATGCTGCAATCAAAGTTGATCCCAGCATCTAAAGTGTAAAATTCCTGGTGCCAGTGGGTTCGGGGGCTGACTGGCACCACCGCGGGGAAGTTGCAGAGTCCCAATTAGCTGGAATGACAGGCAGAGGTCACTTGCCCTCCTCTGTACTGTCTGAAAGTCACTTCAAGTATACAGGCAGCCTCAGCAGCCTGTATAAGTGGAGCGCCGATAACACTAGTTGATGCTATGCCTATGGCACTGTGTAGGCAGTCATAAGATTGCATATATTGGTCCCCTATGGGAACTAAAAATAGTGAAAACATTTTTTTTTCAAATTTAATAAATGGGAAAAAGCCCCTCTCCCTAATAAAAGTTTGAATCACCCCCTTTTCCCATTTTTCAAATAAAATAATGTAAATAAACATATGTGGTATCATATCTATATATTATAAAATTGATGAGCTTTGGTCATTTTATATACAAAAAAAAAAAATTATAAAAAGTGGTCAAAAAGTCCCATCTAAACAAAAATGATACCAATAAATACAACAGATCATGGCGCAAAATATGAGCCCTCATACAGTCCTGTATACAGAAAAAAGTGAACATTAATGGGGTTAAAAGATGAAAATTTTCAGCATACTTATTTTCTTACAAAAAGTTATAATTTATTTTTAAAGTAGTAAAATAAAACAAAACCTATAAAACTGGGTAATTGTATTGACATACAGTATAAATATAACGTGTCATTTTAATGTAGAAACAAAGCTTCCTAAAATTAACAAACTTACTTTTTATTTTAAAAGGGTCCCCCCGTGGAAAACATTTTTTTTAAATCAACTGGTGCCAGAAACTTAAACAGATTTGTAAATTGATAAAGTCAAAAAAATTGCTTATACCTCACCTCACCATCCAAGGTGCATAATGATTTGAGTGGAACCCGTATTTATCGGCGTATAACACGCACTTTTTAGGCTAAAATTTTTAGCCTAAAGTCTGTGTGCGTGTTATACCCCGATATACCCCCAGGAAAGGCAGGGGGAGAGAGGCCGTCGCTGCCCGCTTCTCTCCCCCTGCCTTTCCTGGGGGTCTAGAGCGCTGCTGTCGGCCCTTTTACCCCCTGGTTATCGGCGCCGCTGCCCGTTCTGTCCCCCTGACTATCGGTGCCGGCGCCGATTGCCAGGGGGAGAGAAGCAGCGCCGACAGCCAGGGGGAGAGAAGGGGCAGCGGCACCCATTGCCGGCGCCGCTGCCCCGTTGCCTCCCCCCTGCCCCGTTGCCTCCCCCATCCCCGGTGGCATAATTACCTGAGTCCGGTCCGCGCTGCTCCAGGCCTCCGTCGTGCGTCCCCGGCGTCATTGCTATGCGCTGAACGGCGCGGCGCATGACGTCAGAGCGCCGCGCCGTGCATAGCAACGACGCTGGGGACGCACGACGGAGGCCTGGAGCAGCGCGGACCGGACTCAGGTAATGATGTCACCGGGGATGGGGGGAGGCAACGGGGCAGCGGCGCCGCCAATGGGTGCCGCTGCCCCTTCTCTCCCCCTGGCTGTCAGCGCCGCTTCTCTCCCCCTGGCTATCGGCGCCGATAGTCAGGGGGACAGAACGGGCAGCGGCGCCGATAACCAGGGGGTGAAAAGGGCCGACAGCAGTGCTCTAGACCCCAGGAAAGGCAGGGGGAGAGAAGCGGGCAGCGACGGCCTCTCTCCCCCTGCCTTTCCTGGGGGTATATCGGGGTATACACGCGCACACACGCACCCTCATTTTTTCATGGATATTTGGGTAAAAAACTTTTTTTACCCAAATATCCTTGGTAAAATGAGGGTGCGTGTTATAGGCCGGTGTGTGGTATACCCCGATAAATACGGTAAATGTAATTACATGAGCGTCAATATAAAAAATTTAATTAGATATAAAATAAGTTAATAACATTACACATAAACTGGCACTTTATAGAATAATCCCACTGGGCCCTAGTGGGATATCAAATAATATATTATGAAAAAGCTTAAAAAAAAATCGGAATATGGTCCGATAATCCGGTATAATGGATACAGTCTGTTAGTCCGGTAGCTATATGAAAGTCCCGTTAGATGGCAAAAATATATGCACTTGATAGAAATAATGCAGAGTCAATCTCCAGATAGATGGTATAAACAAGTGATTAGGATGGTATTTCTCACCGCTTATGTCCACCTGGTACTCGCTATTGTAAGCTGATGGCTTGCGGGTGTTGTGTCCTCTACCGTATGTCCTCAGATGGTTAATCGCGGTCTCACGCTGCACTCGCAACCCCGATGGCAGGGGGCGTGACGCGATGTTCCGTAACGCAGGTGGTAGCCGCTCTCTGGCTGCTTCTGGATGGTGAGATACTGACACTCCGGCAAGAGTGGCAGTGAGCACAGGAGCGACAGTGAGCCCGGGAGCGGCGTCCCACATGGAGACCTGGACTGCGGGAGGTAGTTGGAGATAGGTGCCGCCAGGCAGGGCGGGATGGAGCTGGATTAACTCCTCTGATGCCGGGACTTTCAGGATTAGATGCGGACACTGATGGTAGCAATGTAAACAGTGCCAGTGAACTAAACGCGTTTCGGGATGCTGGGAATTGTAGTCCTCCGACCCCTTCCTCAGTAGAAATATGTGTGACACACCGCGATTAACCATCTGAGGACATACGGTAGAGGACACAACACCCGCAAGCCATCAGCTTACAATAGCGAGTACCAGGCGGACATAAGCGGTGAGAAATACCATCCTAATCATTTGTTTATCTATCTGGAGATTGACTCTGCATTATTTCTATCAAGTGCAAATATTTTTGCCATCTAACGGGACTTTCATATAGTTACCGGACTAATGGACTGTATCCACTATACCGGATTATCGGACCATATTCCAATTTTTTTAGCTTTTCATAATATATTATTTGATATCCCACTAGGGCCCAGTGGGATTATTCTATAAAGTGCCAGTTTATGTGTAATGTTATTAACTTATTTTATATCTAATTACATTTTTTATATTGACGCTGTTGTAATTACATTTATTTCCACTCAAATCATTATGCACCTTGGATGGTGAGGCCCTTGAGGTATAAGCTATTATTTTGACTTTATCTTTCCTTTGACGCCGGTGGGGTCCGGCTATAGCTTTAATTACCTCGGTCCTTTTGTTGTGAGCTGCACCTTTTTTGAGATTTGTAAATTGCTTCTATTAAAAAAAATTGATCAAGAATCAATCAATTAATCAAAATTAATTGAGTATACAGCAGCTAATAAGTACTGAAAGGATTAAGATTTTTTTAATAGAAGTAATTTACAAATCTTTAAAAAAAAAATTTCACCAGTTGATTTTTAAAAAAAGGAAAATTTGCTGTGTCGTTAACGCCAAAAAGACAACAACACATCATTAAAGGGTTAAAGGCACAATGCTAAATGCAGTTTAAAAAAAATAAATAAAAAAAAAACAGCCCAACTGGTAGTAGACTCAGTCTGAACATAAGGAAAAGCACTTGGCAATCCACTTACCAATGATGAATGTTGCTGCAAATCCTAATGGCGCATGAACCCATGCCAGTCCTTTTGTTGGAAGGTAAACGATTTCTGCCGTCCCATTAATATAGGCTCCTCCAACCCATGTGGCTGTGCAAACAGAAAAGAGAGAAGCATTTGTGCTGTTGTCATTTCTGTCACATACAATGAAATGGTAAATTCAACTCTTCTTTAAATTTGAGTTTAAATCATGGTTATTGTTATGTGTTTTCAAAATTCAACTGGTTGCCCTTGGAAACAGACAACCGTTTAGTTCCACCTCGCTGTCAGATGTCGTCTGATCTGATTACTGTGTAACTGTCATCTCAGCTCCCACAATGCACTGCTATTTGTTTTTGCATATTTTTTTTTTATGAATTCTCCACCATATATTCACATGTCCTTTTAAGTTCCATAATGCTGTGCTCATTTATTTGCTGGTATATCTTGTCACAGTTTTCTTTTTCCATTGACATCAATTCATATGAGGGCTTTTTAATTTAAAGGAGTACTGCAGCTCTAGACACTTATCCCCTATCTGCAGGATAGGAGATAAGTGTCTGATCGCCAGAGCCGCCATCAGGGGTACAGCCAGTACACCAGTAAGGGGCCCGTGCCCTGCTGGCAGCGGAAGCAGAAGACAGCTGAGTAAACAGAAGCGGTCTCCTGCTTCTGGACGTACAGTACGCAAATTGTGTACATAATGTAAGTACAGGCTAAAGAATTTTCCGGCTCCTGTACGTACATTACGCAAATAGCATACACAGTTTATGTACAGGAGTGTATATTACGTTGCAGGCCGCTTGATGACATCATTTCAACACGCAGCCTGCCAGAGAAGTCCCGCGCCACTCCGGAGGCTGCTGACAGCCTGACCCCAGCGCAGGATCAGAATAAGTGTCTATGGCTGCAGATCTCCTTTAAGTTGTCCGTTTTATTGTCACTCTTAATTTTAACCATAAAATGGTTAAACCAGAAAAAAAAAATAAGGGGGTTAAAATTGAAAGAAACAAAACACTATTGCACAGTTAAGTGGGGGTAATCATTTTTCCTAAGTTTACATTACAGTAAAAATGACAAGTTATCGGTTTTTCTGTGGATCAATGCAATTACAAGGATACCAAATTTATATGGTTTTTATTTTATTTTTCTACTAAAATCTAAAATTAAAGTGAAATTAAGAAAAAAACTTTTTTTTAAATCACATTATCGTGACCACCATATCACTATAATTTTTCTCCTGTCTACTGACCTTTAGCTTTTATTAGTACCATTTTGGCTTAGATGGTTCAAACATTCAAATGTATTTTTTTCTCAATATACATCTATTTATTTACAAAGGGGTAATTAGAATTTCAATTAGAGGGATTTGTTTCATGTTTTTAAACATTTTTAACTTCTTTATATTTTTTACCCTTTTCTAGTCCCCCTAGGGAACTTGTATAAGTGATTATTTGATTGATTATACAGTACACTGCAATCCTACTGTATTGCAGTGAACCATTTAATTGGCACTCTGCTTGCTAGCACAGCTAGATTCTGTCAGTCTGTACTAGCACATCTATTTGCATACATTTTTGGATATACCTTATTATTATTTTTTAGGATGTGCATTTCACCATAGTGTCTCTAGGTACACTTATTTGCATCCCCTTTTTATCTTAGTTTGCTGTGTACTAGCAGATCTGACAAGGCAGCCACTGAGGTCTTTAGAAGGCCTTAGGCTGCAATGACAATTGTAAGGATTCCTTCTTGGGGATTAGCTTCGGGATCGTCCTGGACACTGCCACGGGACACGTTTCCACTCAATAAACCCGCAGACAATGGTTATTCATGCAAGCCTGGCACCTCGCCAGCTTTATTTAGACAGGTTGCAGGGGGAAAACAAACATAACGCAGGAACAAAATAAAATCCTAGACCGTCTGGTCACTGACTACACATATCAGCATGCCTTGACTACGATCTGGTGAGCTACCCTCAGCCAGTTAAACATGTGACTCCTGCAACCTGTTACTCACTCCCTTCCCTGCTGCCTCATTACTTAAGAAGCAGGTGAGATATTCTTCAGGGTGAGCAAAGGAAATACACCCTTTCCTTGCCATCTTATCACATATCCCCCCTCTTTGCTCAGACCACCGGGAAGGAGCACATGTATTTGAAAGGCAGAAACAATCTGCCTTTCCTTTCTCTTGGGCAACTTTTGTCCCACAGTCTCTGAAGTCCTTGACTTCTTTCTTCCGGACTTCTACCAGCCGCCAATTACAAGTCTCTCGGTCACACCTCTCCAGTACCAGGTTCTTCACCCTGGTGTGGGCAGGGTTCTTGAAATTAAGGACAGAGAGGACCGATGCTTCTAACCTTTGTCTTCTTCTGGCTTGCCAGACCTCTGCCTCTGCTTTAGAGAATCTTTCGGCCTCAGTGGCTTCACCAACCATTGTCTTGTTCTCTGTAGCTTCAGAGGACCTCCGATATGGGTCCATCTCAGTTTCAACTTTAGAGGACTTCCCACCTGGTTTCACCACAGTTTTGACTTCAGTGGATTTCTCACATGGTTTCACCTCATCCCTTCCAGCTTTCTCTTCAGGGGCAACAGCTTCCTCAGGTTTGGCTTCAGAGTCTTTGGCTCCTTCAGATTCTTGTGTAGAATCAGCTTCTACTACTGTTTGGCTCTTCTCTGCAACTTCTTTAGGCTTACTCTTCTCTTCACCTGTAGCTTCAGTTGTGCCATTCTATTTACTCATAGCTTTTGAGGTTGACTCTGGTTTAGCTTCTGCTTCAGAGGATTTCTCTGCCTCAGCATTACCTTCAGAATTTTTGGTCTGCTCAGGTTCAGAGGATTTCCTGCCTGACTTCTCCTTAGTCTCCACTTCAGAGGATTTCACACCAGGTTTCAGCTCAGTCCTAGCTTCAGAGGACTTCTTACAGGGCTTCACCTCAATCTTAGCATTAGAGGACTTTTTACCGGGCTTCAGAGAAAGCATCCCTGTATCCCGTAACTTCTGCCCCAGAAGCCTTTCTTGAGCCAATTCCGCCATAGCTTGGTCTTTGCTCTCTTTTAGAACTTCCTGGTCCTATTCCTTTTACTCACATTTTTGCTGCTTACACTGGAGCTTAGCGGACTTCATCCTCTCACTGTCAAGTAACTCTGTCAAGTCCCTGACAGTATCTTCCGAAGATAGCAATTGTTTCCTCAATGTTGTTCATTGTCCACCAGCACAGCCACCTGCTCGTAGAGTTGCGCTCCCAGTAAAACCAAGGCAGCTAGGTGGGACCTTCTGCACGTTTCGTTCTGTGCTTCCAGGCTATCTTTTAAGATCTTCATGTCATCTTCCAGCTTTATATATTTCAGCTTCTCACTCTTGAGCTTTGCAGAGATCATCTTCAAACTGTCCAGCAACTGTTTCTTGGTCTTCTCTAACTGATTGATAGATTTTCCACTCTCACCAATCTGTTTAGATAGATCTGAGATCTCCTGTTGCAAATTCTTGTTTTCATATTGCAGAGTCTCAACTTGTTCCAGGGCCTCCTCATGCTGCTCACGGAGCAAGTCGTTGTCATGACGAGCAGATTGGAGAGCATGTGCAAGGGCATTCTTCGCCTTGACTTCCTCCTCAAGTTGTCTCTTAGCTTTAGAGACACTCTCCAGATTGCTGGCAAGATCACCAACTTCTATCTTCATTTCATTATTCTCTTTTTAAATTTTTTTCCATGGCTATCAGCCTAGCCTTGTGATCACTCCGCAGAGCCTGATATGCACCATGTAGAAGACTCACGTCTTCTTCCTGGAATGACATCCGCTAAGCCAGACTCTGCACTTCACTCTCCTTGCTGGTCACAAGACCCTGGGAGCGGGACAGTTCATCCTGCAGAGCCACAAATGTCACGGTTCGGCTGGCAGGAGGTGGATCCTCTGTGCCAGAGAGGGATTGGCGTGGACCGTGTCAGTGGACCGGTTCTAAGTTGCTACTGGTATTCACCAGAGCCCGCCGCAAAGCGGGATGGTCTTGCAGCGGCGGTAGCAACCAGGTCGTATCCACCGGCAACGGCTCAACCTCTCTGACTGCTGAGATAAGCGCGGTACAAGGGAGTAGGCAAGAGCAAGGTCTGACGTAGCAGAAGGTCAGGGCAGGCAGCAAGGATCGTAGTCAGGGGCAACGGCAGGAGGTCTGGAACACAGGCTAGGAACACACAAGGAAACGCTTTCACTGGCACAATGGCAACAAGATCCGGCGAGGGGGTGCAGGGGAAGTGAGGTATAAGTAGGGAGTGCACAGGTGAGGATACTGATTAGGCCTGCTGCGCCAATCAGTGGCGCAGTGGTCCTTTAAATCGTAGAGACCCGGCGCGTGCGTGCCCTAAGGAGCGGGGCCGCGCGCGCCGGGACAACACAGACGGGGAACGGGTCAGGTACGGGAGCCGGGATGCGCATCGCGAGCGGGCGCGTCCCGCGTTGCGAATCGCATCCTGGCTGGGAGTAATATCGCAGCGCGCCCGGTCAGCAGGTCTGACCGGGGCGCTGCGAATGAGAGGAGGCTGCGAGTGTTCCGGGGAGGAGCGGGGACCCGGAGCGCTCGGCGTAACAGTACCCCCCCCCTTGGGTCTCCCCCTCTTCTTGGAGCCTGAGAACCTGAGGACAAGACTTTTGTCTAGGATGTTTTCCTCAGGTTCCCAAGATCTCTCCTCTGGGCCACAATTCTCCCAATCAACCAAGAAGAATTTTTTACCTCTGACTGTCTTGGACGCTAGAATCTCCTTCACCGAGAAGACGTCAGACGAACCGAAAACAGGAGTGGGGGAAACAACTTTGGGAGAGAAGCGGTTAAGGATGAGTGGTTTAAGGAGAGAGACATGGAAGGCATTGAGAATACGGAGAGAAGGAGGAAGAAGGAGTTTGTAAGAGACAGGGTTGATCTGGCACAAGATTTTGAAAGGACCAAGATAGCGTGGTCCCAGTTTATAACTGGGGACACGAAAGCGGACATACTTAGCGGAGAGCCATACCTTGTCTCCAGGAGCAAAAATGGGGGGAGTTCTTCTTTTTTTATCAGCAAATTTTTTCATCCGGGATGAAGCCTGTAAAAGAGAATTTTGGGTTTCTTTCCATATGGTGGAAAGATCTCGAGTCACTTCATCAACAGCGGGCAAACCAGAGGGCATGGGAGTGGGGAGGGGAGGAAGAGGGTGACGGCCGTACACCACGAAGAATGGGGATTTAGCAGAAGATTCGGAGACTCTGAAGTTGTATGAGAATTCGGCCCATGGTAGAAGATCTGCCCAGTCATCCTGGCGGGAGGAAACAAAATGTCGTAAATAGTCCCCCAGGACCTGATTAATTCTTTCTACTTGCCCATTGGATTGGGGATGATAAGAAGAGGAGAAGTTTAATTTGATCTTGAGCTGCTTACAGAGGGCCCTCCAGAATTTAGACACAAATTGGACGCCTCTATCCGAGACGATATGCGAAGGCAACCCGTGAAGGCGAAAAAATGTGTGTAAAAAATTGTTTTGCCAACTGAGGCGCAGAAGGAAGGCCTGGAAGAGGGATAAAATGTGCCATCTTGGAAAATCGATCAACGACCACCCAAACAACTGTGTTGCCACGGGATAAGGGCAGGTCAGTAATAAAGTTCATACCAATCTGTGACCAAGGTTGTTCAGGAACAGGCAGAGGATGAAGGAGACCAGCAGGCTTCTGGCGAGGAGTCTTATCCCGGGCACAGACAGTACAGGCCCGCACGAAATCAACAACATCAGTCTCCAGAGTTGGCCACCAATAAAATCGAGAGATGAGTTGAAAGGATTTTTTGATGCCCGCATGGCCTGCGAGGTGGGAGGAGTGTCCCCACTTGAGAATCCCGAGGCGCTGGCGTGGAGAAACGAAGGTCTTCCCTGGAGGAGTTTGTCTGATAGAAGCTGGAGAAGTGGAGATCAGACAGTCCGGAGGAATGATGTGTTGCGGAGAGGTTTCCACTTCAGAGGCATCCGATGAACGAGAGAGAGCATCAGCCCTAACGTTCTTGTCAGCAGGGCGAAAATGGATTTCAAAGTTAAAACGGGCAAAGAACAACGACCACCTAGCCTGGCGGGGGTTCAGTCGTTGGGCAGACTGGAGATAAGAGAGATTCTTGTGATCAGTGTATATAATAACTGGATATTTGGATCCCTCCAGCAGGTGCCTCCATTCCTCAAGCGCCAATTTTATGGCCAGTAATTCTCGATCACCAATGGAGTAGTTTTTCTCCGCCGGAGAGAAGGTCCTAGTAAAAAAACAACAAGTAACAGCATGCCCGGAAGAATTTCTTTGTAGAAGAACTGCTCCAGCTCCCACTGAGGAGGCGTCTACCTCCAATAAGAAGGGTTTAGATGGGTCAGGTCTGGAGAGTACGGGAGCAGAAGAAAGGGCAGACTTGAGATGTTTAAATGCGTCTTCCGCTTGAGGAGACCAGGACTTAGGATTGGCATTTTTTTTGGTTAGAGCCACGATAGGAGCCACAATAGTGGAAAAGTGTGGAATAAATTGTCTGTAATAATTGGCGAACCCCAAAAAACGTTGGATAGCACGGAGACCGGAGGGGCGTGGCCAATCTAATACGGCAGATAGTTTATCTGGGTCCATTTGTAGTCCCTGGCCAGAGACTAAGTATCCTAGGAAAGGAAGAGACTGACATTCAAAGAGACATTTTTCCATTTTGGCATAAAGTTGATTGTCCCGAAGTCTCTGAAGAACCATGCAGACATGTTGGCGGTGTTCTTCCAAGTTGGCAGAAAAAATCAGAATATCGTCCAGGTAAACCACAACACAGGTATATAGAAGATCACGAAAAATTTAATTTACAAAGTCTTGGAAGACGGCAGGGGCGTTGCAAAGGCCAAAGGGCATGACCAGATACTCAAAGTGTCCATCTCTGGTGTTAAATGCAGTCTTCCATTCGTCCCCCTTCCTGATGCGGTTGAGATTATAAGCACCTCTTAAGTCCAGCATGGTAAAGATGTGGGCGCCTTGTAGGCGGTCAAAGAGTTCCGAGATAAGAGGTAGGGGGTAGCATTTTTTTACCGTGACTTTATTAAGTCCGCGGTAATCAATACAAGGGCGTAGGGAGCCATCTTTTTTGGAGACAAAAAAAAATCCAGCTCCGGCAGGAGAGGAGGACTTGCGGATAAACCCCTTTTTTAAGTTCTCCTGGATGTATTCCGACATGGCTTGGGTTTATGGAGCAGACAGAGGATAGATTCTGCCCAGGGGTGGAGTAGTACCCGGGAGGAGGTCAATAGGACAGTCATAAGGCCTGTGAGGAGGCAAAGTCTCTGCTTGTTTCTTGCAAAAAACATCAGCATAGTCCATATAGGCCTTAGGAAGACCAGATACCGGGGGAACAACAGGGTCTCGACTGTGAGTACTGGGAGCCGGTTTAAGACAGTCCTTGTGGCAAGAAGTACCCCAGTTCTTGATTTCCCCTGTGGTCCAATCAAGGGTTGGGGAATGGCGTTGAAGCCACGGTAATCCAAGAAGAATCTCTGAAGTGCAGTTAGAGAGGACCAAAAATTAAATTTTTTCGTGATGGGGTCCGATGCACATTAAGAGAGGTTCCGTGCGGTAACGCACGGTACAGTCCAATCTTTCATTGTTAACAGAGTTGATGTAGAGGGGTCTGGCGAGACTGGTCACCGGGATGTTGAACCTGTTGATGAGAGAGGCCGAAATAAAATTTCCTGCAGATCCGGAATCCAAGAAGGCCATAGCAGAGAAGGAGAAGGTAGAAGAAGATATCCGCACAGGCACAGTAAGACGTGGAGAGGCAGAGTTCACATCAAGAGCTGTCTCACCTTTGTGCGGAGTCAGCGTGCGTCTTTCCTGGCGAGGAGGACGGATAGGACAATCCTTCAAGAAATGTTCGGTACCGGCACAGTACAGGCAAAGGTTCTCCATGCGGCGTCGTGTCCTCTCTTGAGGTGTCAAGCGAGACCGGTCAACTTGCATAGCCACCACGGCGGGAGGCACAGGAACGGATTGCAGAGGGCCAAAGGAGAGAGGAGCCGGGGAGAGAAACCGCCTCGTGCAAACAAAGTCCATATCCTGGTGGAGCTCCTGACGCCTTTCGGAAAAACACATGTCAATGCGGGTGGCAAGATGAATAAGTTCATGCAGGTTAGCAGGAATTTCTCGTGCGGCCCGCACATCTTTAATGTTACTGGATAGGCCTTTTTTAAAGGTCGCGCAGAGGGCCTCGTTATTCCAGGATAATTCGGAGGCCAGAGTACAGAAGAATTACCCTGGACCAGGTTCAACAGGGCAGTCTCGGCAGAAGAGGCTCGGGCAGGTTCTTCAAAGACACTTCGAATCTCCGTGAAGAAGGAGTGTACCAAGGCAGTGACAGGATCATTGCGGTCCCAGAGCGGTGTGGCCCATGACAGGGCTTTCCCAGACAGAAGGCTGACTACGAAAGCCACCTTAGACCTTTCAGTTGGAAACTGGTCCGACATCATCTCCAAATGCAGGGAACATTGCGAAAGAAAACCACGGCAAAACTTAGAGTCCCCATCAAATTTATCCGGCAAGGATAGTCGGAGGCTGGAAGCGGCCACTCGCTGCGGAGGAGGTGCAGGAGCTGGCGGAGGAGAGGATTGCTGAAGCTGTGGTAGTAGCTGCTGTAGCATCACGGTCAGTTGAGACAGCTGGTGGCCTTGTTGCGCTATCTGTTGCAACTGCTGGGCGACCACCATGGTGAGGTCGGCGACAACTGGCATCGGGACCTCAGCGGGATCCATGGCCGGATCTACTGTCACGGTTCGGCTGGCAGGAGGTGGATCCTCTGTGCCAGAGAGGGATTGACGTGGACCGCGTCGGTGGACCGGTTCTAAGTTGCTACTGGTATTCACCAGAGCCCGCCGCAAAGCGGGATGGTCTTGCAGCGGCGGTAGCAACCAGGCCGTATCCACTGGCAACGGCTCAACCACTCTGACTGCTGAGATAAGCACGGTACAAGGGAGTAGGCAAGAGCAAGGTCGGACGTAGCAGAAGGTCAGGGCAGGCAGCAAGGATCGTAGTCAGGGGCAACGGCAGGAGGTCTGGAACACAGGCTAGGAGCACACAAGGAAACGCTTTCACTGGCACAATGGCAACAAGATCCGGCGAGGGAGTGCAGGGGAAGTGAGGTATAAGTAGGGAGTGCACAGGTGAGGATACTGATTAGGCCTGCTGCGCCAATCAGTGGCGCAGTGGTCCTTTAAATCGTAGAGACCCGGCGCGCGCGCGCCCTAAGGAGCGGGGCCGCGCGCGCCGGGACAACACAGACGGGGAACGGGTCAGGTACGGGAGCCGGGTCCCGCGTCGCGAATCGCATCCTGGCTGGGAGTAATATCGCAGCGCGCCCGGTCAGCAGGTCCGACTGGGGCGCTGCGAATGAGAGGACGCTGCGAGCACTCCGGGGAGGAGCGGGGACCCGGAGCGCTCGGCGTAACAACAAACTCCCTTCTGTGGTGCTCCATGACTTTTTCCAGCTGAAACCTCGCTTCTTGCTCTTTCTTAAAGTCAGCAAGTGATTTGTCCCTCTCCTCTGTCAAGCGATGTACCTCTTTTTCTTTCTCCCTCAACTTCACAGAAACCATCTGCAGGGATTCTTCCAGATTCTGGATCTGCTCCAGTTTTTTCCCAAGGCCAGCTCGTCTTTTCCGAGACCTTTTACTGAAAGCGGTCTCCTCACACTCCCTGTTAGACCTTGAGACATCCTCTGGTCCTCTGTCAGACACTCAACCCAGCTATTCTCCATCTCTAGACGAAGTCTCTCCCTTTTTTGGGGTTGCGGCAACTTGTGCCTCATTATCATCAACAACAGGTGCCACTGACACCTGGCACTCTTCCTCTACCACCACGTTGGCAACTCTGGAGACTCTTGCTAAACACTCCTGTCGGACCGGCAATCCCTAGGCGGTAAGTTTGTTGCCCCTAGCAACAGCTTCAATGGCTCTTGGCACCAGCGAGTCAGGGTGATTCCCGAACAGTTCCTCTGAACTGTCTCTCGGCTCCTTGGCAGACTTTTCTTTTGTCTTGTCACAGTCTCTCCACGGCCTGGCAAAAACGACTAGGGCTCCTGGGTCTGCAACAATATCTGGTCCAGTGGTTCGACCTTCCTGGTTACAACCCCTCTCTGGTCCAGGCGCCACATCTCCTTCACTTAGGAATCTGTCTGTAAGCGCAGCCCCCAGCTCCACTGGTACTCTCTTCCAGAATTTTGTTTTTTCCGCAGCCATCTCCGTAGCTTCTATTCCAGTCACCACTTTAACTTGACTCGTGGACTGTTCTTCAGCTCCCCTAGTGGTCTGGAACACTCCCACCTGACATATACCTAGGGTCTGCTGACACTCCCCGTCCTCATCCTCTGCTAAGTTACTGTCCCCTGCTATGTGGTGAAAACCAAGTGTTGTGAGCCTATCAGGTGTTCCTGCTCTAGTCACCTGACTATCTTCCCACAACTACTGAAAAAACGGAAAATCCTTCCCCAGCACTACTTCATACTCTAAGGTAGGCTCTATTGCAACCTTGTGACTTATGGTACCATAGGGAGTAGAAATACACACATTAACTGTTTTATAACCCCAAATACCGGCTTGTATAGACACTACAGCAGGGTCTGGCTTTCTGCAGCTGGTCTTTACCAGACTTATTATACATTTTGGATCTAAGAAAACCACCATCTTTTTACCTTCTATTTCCAGCTCACACAGGTTTTCTTTTGTCCTGCGAGAGGTGGCAACAGTACTCTTTACATCAGAACACATTAACATAAGTAATTCAAGAAAAACATTATCAGCCTGCATGGGTTCACAATATACAGCACCATTCACACAGTCCAGTAGAGACCCCAGTCCTCACTACTTCCGGAACCTTTGTGTGCGAACTCTCAGGTGCACTTTCGGCATCCTACAGCTGCCAGAAATACGGAAAGTCTCTGCACAGTACAATTTCAACTGTAAGTTCCGCACATACCTCCATCATATGGCTTACTGCCCCAAAACATGTATCAAAGGTAATTTGAACAGTCTTACCGGGCTCCGGGTGGGACTTTATAAAGAGAATTATTTCCGGTATAATCCGAGATACAGTCTGGCAACAATCTAAGTCCACCCACAGTGGTATTCCGCCCACCAACAACTTACGGGACCTCGGCTTCATCCTGGCGACCACCGGTTGCCCCCAGCAACGGCCTGCCGATGTCCTTTTTCCAGAAAAAAAAATCTCGATCTGTTGCCCCTAGCAACGCTCCTCCACAGACACTATCCTGTGCTTGAACTCCTCTGCTGGGCTCATCCGACTTGCAATCTAACTCGCCAGTTGGTTGCCCTTGGCAACAGGTTGCCCTTAGCAATGGCGTGCCCGCATCCTCCACCAAAATGTAAGGATTCCTCCTTGGGGATAGCTCCAGGATTGTCCTGGACACTGCCACGGGACACGTTTCCATTCAATAAACCCGCAGACAACGGTTATTCATGCAAGCCTGGCACCTTGCCAGCTTTATTTAGACAGATTGCAGGGGAAAAACAAACATAACGCAGGAACAAAATAAAATCCTAGACCGTCTGGTCACTGACTACACATATCAGCATGCCCTGACTACTAACTGGTGAGCTACCCTCAGCCAGTTAAACATGTGACTCCTGCAACCTGTTACAGTTCACACCACTTCTTGGACCACTCACAGATTCCAGCTGTGTGCTTCCTCAACGGGGTCCGAGTGTCTCCCCATACAGCAACATGCTGTTTCCCAGGGAGAGCACGGATCAGACTGAGTCTCCATCTTATATACACCTCCCTTCCCTGCTGCCTCATTACTTAAGAAGCAGGTGAGATATTCTTCAGGGTGAGCAAAGGAAATACACCCTTTCTTTGCCACCTTATCACACAATCGATCTGCACCAATTGCATTGTCAGGGTACCCATTGGCAAAAGGACAGGAGCTGCACCTGCCAGATAACTAGCTACATGGCACAGTTGCTTTTGACCGTGGCATCTAAGGAGTTAAAGCCACCATCATCAGACTGCCAGCCACAGATGCCAGCCACAGACAGTGGGTGTCAGCTGTAGATAACACCGTATAAAGCAGCTCCTGAGGCCACTCCATACTTTCCCACCTGATGTTTGACGCACCTATATGTTAAATGTCAGAAAAAGGTTAATGTATCAGTAAACACTAAGGGGAAGATTTATCAAAACCTGTCTAGAGGAAAAGTTGACCAGTTGGTCATAGCAACCAATCAGATTGCTTTTTTTTTTTCAAAGGGCTCTCTAAAAAACAAAAGAAGCAATCTGATTGGGTGCAATTGTGGTACCCCAGCACCAAAGGCTGTGTTATGGCTTCGGACTTCCTCAGCCGGTCCTGCAGCCCAGGTGTTGGGCCCACTGAAAGACTGATTATTGTTTCTATTATGTCTTAGCAGTTTGCTGAAAGTTAATATATTTTTATAATTATCATGTTATATGCTATTTCTATGTATGTTATTTATATGTGTTATTGTACCTTTAAGAGAGGAGCAGTGTGGACCCATGTGATCCTGCCTGTCAATGGGAACCCCTACATTAATGGCCATATAGTGTAGTGGGGGGGGAGGAGTTACCCCAGTTCCTGTGTGAGGTGTGGGGAGAAGTTTTAAGGGAAGGCCCAGATCAAATCTATCTTATCCGGTTATTCTGCAAGAATGGAAGTTCATGCCCTGGCGGAGAAAGCTACAAAACTTTGACAGAACCCTACCTACCAAGATCAATCTTCAATCCTCTCTCAAGTCAGTATCAATCTATTTAGTGAAAGCACTATAAGTCCCAGCAAGGTAACAGGGCTTCCAAGGGGTTACACTGCATCTTCTCCACTCTGCACCAGACTGTTTGTGTAATACCATCTGCACCTGCTCAGTAAAAACAGTTATCCGTAACCTGATGTCGGTGTGTTTCTTTACTCCCCGTGTCTGGCCCAGGAGAATCTTTCTCCAACCTCGGACCATGTGTAGGCTAACGGTGCCCTGGCATCACGAATTGATAAGGTATTTCGCTACACCACCCTTGGTACCACACAACTGTATAGGCAATTGGTCAACTTTTCCTCAGCACAGGTTTTGATGAATCCCCCCTTAATCTTCTATTGTTTCCTAAATGAATAACTTTCCTCACAGCATTAGACAACAGTACTGAGAGCTCACAGACGAGTTAAAGGAGAACTCCAGCCAAAACAAACTTATCCCCAATGGACAAGATAGGGGAAAAGGAGCTGAACTCGGGGTAGAAAGGCGGCCACTGGGTCCCCCACGATCTCTGGAACGGGACCCCGGCTCTCTCAGTGAGGAGCAAGTGTCCATTCATTTATATGGGAGTGACAGAGATACCCGAGTGCTGTACTCGGGTCTCCTCGGTGCTCCCATAGAAATGAATGGAGTGTGTTGCGGTCTGCAGCACGCGCTTCTCACTGAGAGCGTGTCCTATTCCAGAGATCACAGGGGGTCCCATTGGTGTCCCCCTCACGATCAGCTACTTACCTAATTTAGTTTTGGCTGGAGTACTCCTTTAAGATAGAGGGAAAGAACCGAGGAGAAAAGCTGAAAGGACGAGAAAAGCAGATAAAAAACAATCTGCTAGAGAAATATAGCAGTGTTTTCCAAGCAGTGTGCCTCCAGCTGTTGCAAAACTACAACTCCCAGCATGCCTGGACAGCCTTCGGCTGTCCAGGCATGCTGGGAGTTGTAGTTTTGCAACAGCTGGAGGCACACTGCTTGGGAAACAGTGTTATGTAGAAAAAATGGTTGTACAAGCAAAAGTATGTTAAATTTTCTTAAAAAGACTTGTGGGGCAAATGTTCTTTGAATTATACAAAGTAAGAATAAGAAAAAAAAATAGCTAAAAAAATGGTTGTACAAGCAAAAGTATGTTAAATTTTCTTAAAAAGACTTGTGGGGCAAATGTTCTTTGAATTATACAAAGTAAGAATAAGAAAAAAAAATAGCTTTTCACAGGTGTCCATGTTCTTTACATCTATACCTACGGGGGGGATTTGGCGCTTTGTATCAGAAAAAAACAAAAAAATCTCCAACTACAATAAAGATTGATTATGGATGAATCAGCACAGAATGTGGAATCTGTTCAGTTCTAGGCTGCACAGTAGGTAGATCACTCCAAGCGCTTATGGGGGATTGGCTTATGAGGCTGAAAAGATGGAAAACATCACCTTTCTGTTTCCTCTGGTGTATTGGGGGAGGTGTATCACATATACTGCAGGGGATGGAAAGAAGCTGCCTACAAAATAAATCAAGAGAAATGAAATCTGCAATAGGTCTTTTACATTAAGCAAATGTACATACAGCCTACATACAACCTACATACAGCCTACATACAACCTACATACAACCTACATACAGCCTACATACAACCTACATACAACCTACATACAGCCTACATACAACCTACATACAGCCTACATACAACATACATACAATCTACATACAACCTATATACAACCTACATACAACCTACATACAGCCTATATACAACCTACATACAGCCTACATACCGCGTATATACAACCTACATACAACCTACATACAACTTACACAAAGCCTACATATAATATACATGCAATCTACATACAACCTACATACAGCCTACATACAACCTACATACAACCTACATGCAACCTACATACTGCCTACATACAACCTACGTACAACCTACATACAACC
Organism: Hyla sarda; assembly: GCF_029499605.1. NCBI lineage: Eukaryota > Metazoa > Chordata > Amphibia > Anura > Hylidae > Hyla > Hyla sarda. Next base: position 30,721,354 of record NC_079190.1, on the reverse strand, counting down.
TACAAACAGCCTACATACAACCTACATGCAACCTACATACCGCCTACATACAACCTACGTACAACCTACATACAGCCTACATACAACTTCCGTACAACCTACATACAGCCTACATACAACCTACGTACAGCCTACATACAACCTACATACAGCCTACATACAACCTGCATACAGCCTACATCCAACTACATACAACATACATACAGTCTACACACAATCTACATAAAGCCTACATACAACTACATACAACCTACAGACCACCTACATACAGCCTACATACAACCTACATACAGCCTACATACAACCTATATACAATCTTCATACAACCTTCATACAGCCTACATCCAATACATATATATATATATATATATATATACACACACAAACACAACATACATGCAGCCAACATACAACCTACATACAGCCTACATACATCCTACATAAAACCTACATACAGCCTACATACAGCCTACATACACCCTACATACAGCCTACATACACCCTTCATACAACCTACATACAGCCTACATACATCCTTCATACAACCTACATACAGCCAACATACAACATACATATAGCCTACATACAGCCTACATACAGCCTACATACATCCTACATAAAACCTACATACAGCCTACATACAGCCTACATACACCCTACATACAGCCTACATACACCCTTCATACAACCTACATACAGCCTACATACATCCTTCATACAACCTACATACAGCCAACATACAACATACATATAGCCTACATACAGCCTACATACAGCCTACATACAATCTACATACATCCTACATACAACCTACATACAGCCTAAATACAGCCTACATACAACCTACATACAGCCTACATACAGCCTACATACAAACTACATACAGCGTACATACAACCTACATATAGCCTACATACAACCTACATACAACCTACATACAACCTACATATAGCCTACATACAGCCTACATGCAACCTACATACAGCCTACATACAACATACATACAGCCTACATACACCTTCACACAACCTACATACAGCCTACATACAACCTACATACAACCTACATACAGCCTATACACAGCCTACATACAACCTACATACAACCTACATACTAGTCATGAGCGTGAATGTTCAAAATTGCAAATTTTTACAGCGAATATCGGCACCTCGCGATTTCGCGAATATTTTAAATATAGTGATATATTTGTAATGACCAATATTCGCTTTTTTATGTGAATTTATGCAAATATTTACGTAAATATAAATATTATATTTATTCGGCACTTCCAGACTGAACACTGATCCCTCCCTTCTTTTTAGGTGAAAGATATAATTGTGCATGCGCACTATGCAAATTTCATTACGAATTTTTGCATGAATAAAAAAAGAGAACGAACATAGAGAATATGTAAATTTTGTCCATATATTCACGAAATTTCACGAATTCAAATATGGCCCCTGCCGCTCATCACTACTTCATACAACCTCAATATAGCCTACATACAACTACATAGAACCTATATACAGCCTATATACAACCTACATACAGCCTACATACACCCTTCATACAACCTACATACAGCTTACATACAGCCTACATACAACCTACATACATCCTTCCTACACCCTACATACAGCCTACATACAGCCTATACATAACCTACATACACCCTACATACAACCTATGTACAACCTACATACACCCTATATACAGCCTACATGCAACTTACATACAGCCTACATACACCCTTCATACAACCTACATACAACCTACATACAGCCTACACACAGCCTAAATACAACCGACATACAGCCTACATACAAACAACATACTAGTCTTGAGGGTGAATATCCAAAATGTGAATTTTTACCGCGAATATCGACATGATAATGATATATTTGTAATGATCAATATTAGTTTTTTATGCAAATGTATGCAAATATTTATGCGAATATCGACACTTCCAGACAGGACACTGATCTCTCCCTTCTTTTTAGGTGAAAGATATAATTGCGCATGTGCACTATGCGAATTTCATTACGAATTTTTGCATGGAAAAAAAAAGAGAACGAACATAGAGAATATGAGAATTTTGCGAACATAGGACGAATATTTGTCCATATATTCACAAAATATCGCGAATTTGAATATGGCCCCTGCTCATCACTACTACATACAACCTAGATACAGCCTACATACAACCTACATACAGCCTACATACAATTACATACAACCTACATACAGCCTACATACAACTACATTCAACCTACATACAGACTACATACAACCTACATACAGCCTATATACAGCCTAAATACAACCTATATACAGCCTACATACAACTACATTCAACCTACATACAGACTACATACAGCCTACATACAACTACATTCAACCTACATACAGACTACATACAACCTACATACAGCCTATATACAGCCTAAATACAACCTACATACAGCCTACATACACCCTTCATACAGCCTACATATAGCCTACATACAACTACATTCAACCTGCATACAGCCTACATACAGCCTACATACAACTACATTCAACCTACATACAGACTACATACAGCCTACATACAACTACATTCAACCTACATAAAGACTACATACAGCCTACATACAACTACATTCAATATACATACAGACTACATACACCCTTCATACAGCCTACATACAACCTACACACAGCCTATATAAAGCCTTCATACAGCCTACATACAACCTACATACAGCCTACATACAACCTACATACACCTTTTATGCAACCTACATACAGCCTACATACAGTCTACATACACCCTTCATGCAACCTCCATACATCCTACATACAACCTACGTACAGCCTACATACAACCTACGTACAACCTACACACAGCCTACATACAGCCTACATATAGCCTACATACAACCTACGTGCAACCTATATACAGCCTACATACAGCCTACATACAACCTACATACAGCCTACGGACAACCTACGTACAACCTACACACAGCCTACATACAGCCTACATACAACCTACATACAGCCTACATACAACCTACATACAACCTATATACAGCCTACATACAACCTACATACAGCCTGCATACACCATTCATACAACCTACATACAGCCTACATACACCCTTCATACAACCTACATACAGCCTACATACAACCTACATACAGTCAACATGCAATCTTCATACAGCCTACATATAGCCTATATACAGCCTACATACAACTACATTCAACCTGCATACAGCCTACATACAGCCTACATACAACTACATTCAACCTACATACAGACTAAATACAGCCTACATACAACTACATTCAACCTACATAAAGACTACATACAGCCTACATACAACTACATTCAACCTACATACAGACTACATAAAGCCTACATACAACTACATTCAACCTACATACAGCCTAAATACAACTTACATACAGACTACATACACCCTTCATACAGCCTACATACAACCTACATACAACCTGCATACAGCCTACATACAGTCTACATACACCCTTCATGCAACCTACATACAGCCTACATACAACCTACGTACAGCCTACATACAACCTACGTACAACCTACACACAGCCTAAATACAGCCTACATACAACCTACGTGCAACCTATATACTGCCTACATACAGCCTACATAAAACCTACATACAGCCTACAGACAACCTACGTACAACCTACACACAGCCTACATACAGCCTACATACAACCTACATACAGCCTACATACAACCTACATACAGCCTACATACACCATTCATACAACCTACATACAGCCTACATACACCCTTCATACAACCTACATACAGCCTACATACAACCTACATACAGCCTACATACAGCCTACATACAGCCTACATACAGTCAACATGCAATCTTCATACAGCCTAGATACAACCTACATACAACTTATGTACAGCCAACATACAAGCTACATACAACATATATACAGCCTACATACAACCTACATATAACTTACATACAATCTACATATAATTGTCATGGATCTAAGGATTATTTTAATGCAGCATTAAATGTGATCTGCTTAGTATCTAAAAGGTGAATGCAGCACTTATCTAACTATCTCATATCTATCTATCTATCTATCTATCTCATATCTATCTATCTATCTCATATCTATCTATCTTATATCTATCTATCTATCATTCTCATATCTATCTATCTATCTATATATATATCTAATATCTATCTCATATCTATCTATCTATCTCATATCTATCTATCTATCTATCTATCTCATATCTATCTCATATCTATCTATCTATCTATCATTCTCATATCTATCTATCTATCTATTTCATATCTATCTATCTATATATATATATATCATATCTATCTATCTCATATCTATCTATCTCATATCTATCTATCTCATATCTATCTATCTCATATCTATCTATCTATCTATCTATCTCATATCTATCTCATATCTATCCATCTCATATCTATTTATCTCACATCTATCTCTCACATCTATCTATATCATATCTATCTATCTCATATCTATCTATCTATCTCATATCTATCTATCTCATATCTATTTATCTCACATCTATCTCTCACATCTATCTATCTCATTTCTATCTCATATCTGTCTATCTCATATCTATCTATCTATCTCATATCTATCTATCTCATATCTATCCATCTCATATCTATTTATCTCACATCTATCTATTTCACATCTATCTATCTCATATCTATCTATCTCATATCTATCTATCTCATATCTATCTATCTATCTATCTCATATCTATCTATCTCACATCTATCTATCTCATATCTATCTATCTCATATCTATCTCACATCTATCTATCTCACATCTATCTATCTCATATCTATCTATCTCATATCTATCTCATATCTATCTTTCTCATATCTATCTATCTCATATTTATCTATCTATAATCTACCTGTCCGTCTTTCAATTGATATTTTTTCAAATTCATTTTCTTCTTGTACTTATCTCTTATGCTGATATAACAACCAACATAATCCTTTCCTCTTTACTGAAAACATCCTGAACTTCCTGATTAATTGACTATTTTAAGGGACAAACCGCGGAACTGATGAGATTTTATTAATTCATCAATTCAACCGGGAAACTGCAATAATAATGTAAAAAAAATAAAGAACGGACAATAGTTTCTTAATGAAAATGAACAACTTGAGAAACTGTAGATAAATTAAAGCGGCTCAGCACCTTCAGCTGCCCCCTCCCCCCAAAGGATAAAGGTAACCTAACAGGTCTCCCTTTAAATATACTTTAAAACTATATACAAATGTGTTGTGTGTGTGTGTGTGTGGGGGGGGGGGGGGGGGGTGATATTCCATCTATATCCTAATCCTATCTTTATTCTGTGGCTAGACATCAGAGAGACTAGCTGATTTGCTTTTTTGCTTATGGTCAAAATTAAGCATCCATGCAATAAAGCAAAACTAGTGAATTATTTGGGGAAAAAAGAAAAATTTATATAAAAATTACATAATTTTCTCCATATTGTGTTGTTGATGCCATAGATAAGCTTACCAGTAGTGGTGAATAGCCCAACAAATATATTCAGGTTCCTTCCCCCGACAATGGCTACCTCAGTTTGCCTCTTGTTCCGCTCGCTTCTCTTGGCTTTCCAGGCAGCCCAAAGGCCGGTCAGTAGAGTCATGGCGTAGAAAATGATCACAGCTATCAAGCCGGGAACATTCAGCGCCATCTTCCTTAGAAGTGTTCCCACAACTTTCTAAAGTGGACAGACAGAGTGGAGCATAGTAGGTTCTCCGAAGGTTCCTAGGGTATGAAATGCTTTGAAGGTTCTCCCCTCACAGCTGACTGATCTATATACTGGGTCACCATATGTCGTAGTAATGCTGGGGCAGCTCATCTCATAGACTTTCTGTATTTGTGTAAAAAAAAAAAAAAAGGAGAAAAAAAAGAAACAAAAACTTTTCTAGTCCCTCCAACAACAACTGGTAGGAGGGTGGTATTTGGCCGAAAGCCCAGGAGCTTCATTCAGATGTGGACGAAGAAGAAAGGAGCTTGTACGTTCCCTTTGTATTTGTCTCTTCTTTTTGTTTCATCTTAGTTGCATTCACTCTGCTCTTACACAATATTAAGTACTAATGCACTAATGCAATGATTCCCTACCATTGGGCTTTGGGAAGTTTGAAAGTTCCAGAGCTAGGCTGTTTGGTCGCTAGAATGTAAGTATTACTGAAGAGGTTTATACTGTATGATCATTTAAAGTGGGGCAAAAAAGTATTTAGTCAGCCACCAATTGTGCAAGTTCTCCCACTTAAAAAGATGAGAGAGGCCTGTCATTTTCATCATAGGTATACCTCAACTATGAGAGACATCATGAGAAAAAAAATCCATAAAATCACATTGCCTGATTTTTTAATAATTTATTTGTAAATTATGGTGGAAATAAGTATTTGGTCACCTACAAATAAGCAAGATTTCTGGCTCTCACAGACCTGTAACTTCTTCTTTAAAAGTCTCCTCTGTCCTCCACTCGTTACCTGTATTAATGGCACCTGTTTGAACTTGTTATCAGTATAAAAGACACCTGTCCACAACCTCAAACAGTCACACTCCAAACTCCACTATGGCCAAGACCAAAGAGCTGTTGAAGGACACCAGAAACAAAATTGTAGAACTGCACCAGCCGGGGAAGACTGAATCTGCAATAGGCAAGCAGCTCGGTGTAAACAAATCAATTGTGGGAGCAATTATTAGAAAATGGAAGACATACAAGACCACTGATAATCTCCCTCAATCTGGGGCTCCACGCAAGATCTCACCGTGTGGTATCAAAATGCTCTCAAGAATGGGGAGCAAAAATCCCAGAAGCAAACAGGGGGACCAAGTGAAGGACCTGCAGAGAGCTGGGACCAAAGTAACAGACTACTATCTGTAACACACTACGCCGCCAGGGACTCAAACCATGCAGTGCCAGATGTGTCCCCTGTTTAAGCCAGTACATGTCTGGGCCCGTCTGAAGTTTGCTAGAGAGAATTTGGATGATTCAGAAGAGAATTGGAAGAATGTCATATGGTCAGATGAAACCAAAGTAGAACTTTTTGGTAAAAACTCAACTCGTTGTGTTTGGAGGAGAAAAAATGCTGAGTTGCATCCAAAGAACCCCATACCTACTGTGAAGCATGGGGGTTGAAAATTCATGCTTTAGGGCTGTTTTTCTGCAAAGTGACCAGGACCAGGACGACTGATCATTGTAAAGGAAAGAATTAATGGGGCCATGTATCGGGAGATTTTGAATGAAAACCTCCTTCCATCAGCAAGGGCATTGAAGATGGAATGTGGAAGGGTCTTTCAGCATGACAATGATCCCAAACACACCACCTGGGCAATGAAGGAGTGGCTTCGTAAGAAGCATTTCAAGGTCCTGGAGTGGCCTAGCCAGTCTCCAGATCTCAACCCCCAAGAAAACCTTCGGAGGGAGTTGAAAGTCCGCGTTGCCCAGCGACAGCCCCAAAACATCACTGCTCTAGAGGAGATCTGCATGGAGGAATGGGCCAAAATACCAGCAACAATGTGTGAAAACCTTGTAAAGACTTACAGAAAATGATTGACCTCTGTCATTGCCATCAAAGGGTATATAACAAAGTATTGAGATGAACATTTGTTATTGACAAAAATACTTATTTTCCACCATAATTTGCAAAGAAATTCTTTAAAAATCAGACAATGTGATTTTATGGATTTTCTTTTTCTCATTATGTCTTTGATAGTTGAGGTATACCTATGATGAAAATGACAGGCCTATCATATTTTTAAGTGGGAGAACTTGCACAATTGGTGGCTGACTAAATACTTTTTTTTTGCCCCACTCTATATTATGCTTTCTTGGGCATTTGCTACAGAACATCTATACCCATACATGTGCATTTAAAGACAGACATAGATGAGAGGTTTCCCTATTACAAATATGTTTTTTGGGGGTTTGTTTGCCCCGTCACACCTTCCCAAGACTCTTGGGCTGATTCCTACTTGCTTTGTTTGCTACGAGTATTGATAGTATAGGTTAGAAAACAGAAATGAGGATACCACCAATCTGTCTTAGGCAGTCCATATAGACGGTATATGGGTTGCCTTAATACAATAAACACCCTATAAGGCATTTTCCATCCAGTTTGTTATGAGGGGTCCATAAAAATGGTTCTACTGTGATGTGTGACTTTAGGATCTACAACACATAAGGAGCTGTGTTTGGTACCGTGATCAAGCCCCATGTATTTAAGGATAGTCTATCAACTAAACACCCTGGAAAACAAGAGGTATGCCAATAAAGAAATCAGGCTAAAGACAGACTTGTAACCTGGTGCTTATAAAAATGGCGGACCAGGTCTTTGACCACAGCTTTCTTATGCATCCTTGACATATGACACTTTATATCTATGTCCATATTCTAGGAGTCTTAGACACTGGACTAGACAGGAGGAAAGAGAACCAAAATAGTAAATACAGTTGTAAAACAAAGGGCCACAAAAGTATTAATGTGTAGTATCCACTGAATGGACACTTTATTAGAGACCCCCATCAAGTAGGGCATTGGACTCCTTGGGCCTTTACTAGATGATGAAGTTGTTCTGCAGGAGGACAAGGTTGCTCCGCGCAGTTGCCACACACTATATGGAGGTCAATGAACAGCCTGTTCTACCTTGTCCCACAGATGCAAAAACCATTAAAAGACGTTACACTATATACACTTAAAACTTAACTCTTAATAATATCTGTTAAAATAATACCCCACAGACATAATACCGTATTTATCGGGGTATACCACGCACCGGCCTATAACACGCACCCTCATTTTACCAAGGATATTTGGGTAAAAAAAGTTTTTTACCCAAATATCCATGATAAAATGAGGGTGCGTGTGTGCGCGTGTATACCCCGATATACCCCCAGGAAAGGCAGGGGGAGAGAGGCCGTCGCTGCCCGCTTCTCTCCCCCTGCCTTTCCTGGGGTCTAGAGCGCTGCTGTCGGCCCTTTTCACCCCCTGGTTATCGGCGCCGCTGCCCGTTCTGTCCCCCTGACTATCGGCCGATAGCCAGGGGGAGAGAAGCGGCGCCGACAGCCAGGGGGAGAGAAGGGGCAGCGGCACCCATTGCCGGCGCCGCTGCCCCTTTGCCTCCCCCCATCCCCGGTGGCATAATTACCTGAGTCGGGTCCGCGCTGCTCCAGGCCTCCGTCGTGCGTCCCCAGCGTCGTTGCTATGCACGGCGCGGCGCTCTGACGTCATGCGCCGTGCCGTTCAGCGCATAGCAACGACGCCGGGGACGCACGACGGAGGCCTGGAGCAGCGCGGACCCGACTCAGGTAATTATGCCACCAGGGATGGGGGGAGGCAAAGGGGCAGCGGCGCCGGCAATGGGTGCCGCTGCCCCTTCTCTCCCCCTGGCTGTCGGCGCCGCTTCTCTCTCCCTGGCTATCGGCGCCTGCACCGATAGTCAGGGGGACAGAACGGGCAGCGGCGCCGATAACCAGGGGGTGAAAAGGGCCGACAGCAGCGCTCTAGACCCCAGGAAAGGCAGGGGGAGAGAAGCGGGCAGCGACGGCCTCTCTCCCCCTGCCTTTCCTGGGGGTATATCGGGGTATAACACGCACACAGACTTTAGGCTAAAAATTTTAGCCTAAAAAGTGCGTGTTCTACACCGATAAATACGGTATATATACAATGTAACAGTTTCTCAGCAGTATGAGAAATACCCGCATGCGAGTCTCAGCCCGTCACTCACCTTCTTGTGTCTTTGCTTCCTGGTGCCCCTGCAGCTCCGGCGTGCGTGCCTTCGCCCCCCAGGGCGCGTTCTCGCCGAAGCTCTGTTTCTTAAAGGCCAGTACCAATTTATTAAAGTGTCTGCACCTGTCCCTTGTCCATAAGTATCTCCTCCTCCCTGTTCCCTGAGCCTGATCTTTGGTTGTCTTGCCTTAGTGAAGTCCTGTTTCCCAGAGTCTGTGTATGTGTTCCTAGTTCCACCCTATCCTGCACTTGTGTTTCAGCCCTGTACTTCTGCCATCCTGCCACATCCTGCCAGCCACGTTCTGCCAGTCGATGTCAGTGCCACGTCACCCCCCCCAGCTACCTGTGTGGACGAGTCGTGCCAGGGGTAGTGACCTGGGTGGCACCTGACACAGCAAGACCATCCTGCTTTGTGGTGGGCTCTGGTGAAAACCAGTGGCACCTTAGACTCCGCTACCTGGCACGGCTCAAGTCTTCATCCACACAGGCCCAGAGAATCCACCACCTGCTGTCCACCTGCTGTGATTCCTAACATGATGTAACCTTGCCGCAAGCACAAAGGGCAGTGGCACCAATTCTCTCCCTAAATCACATGGTTACAATACTGATCCTTATCTAGTGGTAGGTAACTAGGGCACTCACCCTAAGAAGGCCAACCCTGTACCCTGTACCACTGGAATCTACCCCTAACCTATCAATCTATAGTAAAAAGATAAAGGGGGGAAATGCGCAAATTGCACGAAATGTCTTGTGCAAGTTGATTTTGTGCAAAATATTTTGTGCAAAGTGGGAGCCTGTGCAAAAAGAAATTAACATTTTTTTCACTGTGCTGGTGCAGAGACTGATGAATTCCTCCAAATGCCCAATAACATTGACTTTTTTCAATGTGTTTCCCCTAAAAGTGGTTCATCAGGGAGACTCAGTAGCTTCAGATGTTAGTGCATCAGCAGTAGCGGTGGCAATCATGGTCCGGAGATGGTGAAAGACGGGGAATTTTCCGCCACAAGGAATACACTGCCTTGAAGGTACTTACCTGACCCAGTTGCAGCACCCCCTTCGATCCCTGTGACAGTTTTGACCCCTGTTTGACTTATCTGTCCATTTGTTGCTGACCTGACCTGTCTGACTTTCCTGATGCCATGTACACTAAGTCCAGTGTAGGGCCCATCATCCAGTTGGGGCGGATTGTTTGGAAGCAGAAAATCCAAGTAGGTACAGACAATGGTTTGGGACAAGCTCAGATCTGCACTGCTCCCTACCCTGGACATGACAAATGACCTTCCTACTTGGAGTACCGGTCTACGCGAAGAAAGTGTAGTGTAAGGACAGCAGCCCTACAAGTTGAGTTGTTGAGGAAGTCTTTTGCAACTGTTTTATGAGTTGTACCTCTCTATTGGGGTATACTTGTGCCATATTTCCCATCTACCATGTATCGTTTGAATAGTGTATAGACCAGTCCTTGCTAGTGTCCTCCCCATACCACTTGGCCCATGGCTTTAGGTCACTACGCTTACAAGGTTCTTTATAATTCTACTCACAACTGTCCTGTCAAATTGAGTTAAAGGGGTTGTCCATTTTATTATATATATAGTATACAGTCTAATTAGACAGTGAATGATAAAGGAGTACTTCTTTATTGTTCTTTGTAGGTTTGTGTCATGCTTCACCTTGGCATAAGACAGTTTTAGTTTTGCCTGAAGTATCCTTTTAAAACTGCATCCCGTGAATGAACTTAACATTCTCAGATCACAAACTCCATCTTACTTTACTACACAAATAAAGGATGAAACCGTATTCATTTACAACAATTTACTGTGACAAGGAAGTTGGGCTCCGCTACATGATACATGCCCAGAATGGTAATTACCCCGGAGAATGGTAACAAAGAAGCAGTTTCACAACTTCCAAAAAAAATCCAAAAACATGGCATGATCTACAGACCCCGTCTGTCCCGCTGTAGTAGATACCAGGGTAGATGGATTATCCTCTTCATCGGTATAATGCGTGAAGTATCTATAAATATAGAATGCTGCCAGCCATTAAGAGGGACTTTTTTTACTTTTTGCAGACTGCCGAGCCTCGCAACAGGCGAACAAAAAGCACAAGAATTCTTTGTCAGACCGTATTGTAGAAAATCACATCCACATTGCATTTGGGAAATCATGAAACAGGCCACACAATGCTGGCCTGGCCTCCTGCCATACTGAACAAAAAAAACCACTGTTACACAATGTGATGAAAAATGAAGCTGCGGAGATAGAAAACTGTTACATTAAGGTTAGTTTATGGAGAATGGTGAAGAAAAACAGAGCATGGTTACCCATGGCAACCAAGAAGATGTCGGCATGTCTTTTTTTGCAGTAATAAAACCGGGGATCCAAGTCCATTGGACAGATTGTTGGTTCTCCTGGCCGGCAATGAAGATAGGAGTAAATGAAGAAAGGGGGAGGACAAGGGATTGCTTCAAGAAGGTAAGTCAAAGTATGTTGGAAAAAGATACTAGGGCTTACGCATGTGATATGTTCCCATTTGGTACAGACCTGTACTCGGATCCTCGTAGATATGTCAGTGGTATACAGAGTTTTACTGGTTTTGTGGCATGAGCCATCAGACTACATCAGCATTGCTTCTAGGGGAAAAAACCCATGTGCATATGGCTGTGGAGCCTATAGGACTTGCAGACTTGACAACAGTCATAATATGGTGGGACCATATTGGAGTAAACACCCCAGCTGGACAGGCCAGGTAGAACGTTACTTAGTAGTGAAGGAAACCTGTGGGTTTCGTTCGACGTTATGGTGCCACAGCCTTGCCACAGGCTGAAAGGGTTTCTGTATGTTTTCGTTGATCCTATAGGGCTTTAGCAGGTCCACTGAAGAGTAAAGGGAAGTGTAGATGGTGCAGGAGGAATAATAGACACAAGATAACTTGAAAAGAAGGCAATCTATGCTTCTTTACTTCTTGAATAAAGGCAACAGGATTCACAAAATTTATAAGCACAGTAGACAGTCCAGATTTTGGTGAACAGTCACATTTCATGGATTATGAGGCCAGATGAAGGAATATGGATGCACTACTGTGGTAGATGTATACAATGATATTGGCTATCCCTCAACACTGATGTTAAAATTGAGACATTCGCCGGTGTATCCTTATATGAAGGACATACCAGAGCCCATACACCAACGCCAAGGTTTCTCAAAATGGCGCGGGACCTACGCTAATCCTACCTGTGCGTGATAAGCAAAACAGGGGCCAGTGGGCAATTACGGCAGCATTCGGTCGACTCACAACTTCCTCCCAGATACCCTCCAGCGTGACTGAGCACACATGCAATGGGAGGATGGAGGCAAGTTGCAAGCCCCACCTGAGATGGCTAACAGGGTGCATAGAATCACAGGTGCTACCTTAATGCTGCCTTGAAGATATTCAAGGCGCATTAATTTTGGAGTTAGTAGTGCACCCATATTCCTGTATTGTATTATTCTTATTGTTACACATCCACACCGTTTATTTGGTGTAGGATTCTATTGTGGCACTTGTAGTCCGCTTCAGGCATCCTCCATTGTATGCATTTTTATGCTGGGGATTGCCCCCAGCAACGGACTACAAGGGCAGGATCTGCTCCCCCAGTATAAAAGCACAACTGCATTAGGGTTGAGCACCTCCAGCCATTTGAGACCACGTTTTTTGTTGTTTATTATGGGGCCAGAGCAAGGAAACACTGTAAGTTAGGCTGGTTTGTTGTATGGGGGTCCCTGGTTCTCTCTCCTGCTCTCTAGACAGATAAATGTACTCACAGGCCCAAGTTTCTCCCAAGCGGTTTCTGGAGAAATTGGCTCATGGCAGACACTTCTGACCCATAGGATGACAGACACTCTCCAATACCCAACTGTGGGGTTTAGGCAAATAGTTGTTCAATGCCCAAGAGGCTTAAGGCAGTGCTGGAAAATAATGGCCACACAAAATATTGACTCTTTGGGCCCAATTTGGACATTTCCCCTTAAGGGTGTACTCACTTTTGTTGCCAAGGTTTAGACATTACTGGCTGTGTGTAGAGTTATTATGAGGGGAGACAGCAATAAACACTGTTATACAGGCTGTTTACTCAATACATTCCTTCACCTACAAATTTGCAGCCACATATGTCTTAGATATAATAAAAGAGATGACTATACCAATACGAATCCACAGTGCTGCTAAATGAACCCTCATAAATGCACAAGATCGATCCTAAACACAGACATAAGTAGATAATAATGCAACTGATAACCAAGGCAAAATATGCCTGGCAGACAAAAATAATAGTATAACAGCTTTGAAAACTCCCTCAGGAAGCTTGTAGATCCATAAAGAGAAGGCAGATTCAAAAACGTTTTATATGTTGTACATCTTGGCAAAAAAATTTACCTTTTTAATATACATAAAAAATGTTTATTTCCTTTACATAGAAATTATGGCTTATAAAAAAAAAACACCACTAGGGGTCCCAATAACACCCAGAACACAATCCTGTCCGGCCTCAGCATCATCTAAAGCAGAGACTGGGACAAAATCCAGTAAGTGAGGGCAGGACTAGCTCTCTTCTAAGTTCACTCCTGTTCTATCAGACTGCAGCATGAAAATAGAGAGGAGGAGGTTACAGAGCATCTTGCAGCGATTGGATGAAGAGATACAGCATAGCACAGCAGACTCAGGGAGGAAGATGAGTCATGCAGAGTGAAGCCACGCCCCCTCCAAAGCACAGAAAGAAAAACCAAGTGAGGTTATACAGAAGGTATTTGTGAAAGAAATATAGGTGCTAGACATATAAAGTTTATAATTACATGATCAGGATTAGGTACTGAGTAAAATTTTTTGTGGGATATGACAGGTACTATTTAAAGGGAATTTGTTATCAGTAGCATCAGCACTTACCTGTTGGTACAGGAGTGTCATGTAGTCCCTGTTTCGAGCCTCTGTTATGCTGCAATCCATGTTCTTATTTTTATGGAAATTACCTGCTTGGTGCACAGGGAACGCTCCCCTGTGCACGGTGACGTCCGGCCCATAATCCACAGAGTATCAGACACCTTCTTTCCTGTCCTGAGCCTCCTCTGCAGAAGCTGAAAGTTTGATTTTGACACTTTAATATTCTGCCCTAAAAAATCTGAGACAGACTGGTTGCTAGGGATGGACTGCATAACAACCTGATAGTATGACATGTATTAGTTATTAACAACGTTTTTCTATCTGTCCCAAGTATTAGGTATTCTGATAAAAACTGGATTGACATTGGACATCTGGACACATCCATTAGGTGATGTTCTGAGGCAGAATTAAAAGAACACCAGGGGCACGATACCAAGTCTGTAAGAGCAAGGGTACAAACTGAATAATATTAGGTCCTGAGTTTTCATCCTGTAAATATTTTATTCAGTCATTGGTCATTGGACAAAACATTTCCTTCTTATGTAACTAATGTAACAGGTGAAAGATGAATATTATACAGCTATAATGTATGAAAACTTTAAAAACAAAAGTACAATAGTCATCAATGCGGTGTACAAATAATACCCTGTACACAAAGCTGGCTTTACACTAAGTGTGGCTCTAGGCAAAATTAACGGCAGGGCCCCAAATAATGAATGCCGTACTAAACCATACTATACCAGGGTGTTTATACGCATTTCCCAAATTACGCCCATCAGTGCCAGTCAAATACCACCAATACTCCCTAATGGCCCCAACTATATACCACAGTGCAGCAAAAAATAGCAGTACTGACCCCCTTCCCACTACTCCCCCACTGGCAGCAGTACTGTCCCTATTTCCACCCCTCCAACACTAGCACCAGTACTGTCCCTATTTCCACCCCTCCCACACTAGCACCAGTACTGTCCCTATTTCCACCCTTTACACACTGGAAGCAGTACTGTCCCTATTTCCACCCCTTACATGCTGGCAGCAGTACTGTCCCCTATTCCACCTCTTTAACACTAGCAGCAGTACTGTCCCTATTTCCACCCCTACCACACTGGTAGCAGTATTGTCCTTATTACCACTCCTCCCACACTGGTAGCAGTATTGTCCTTATTACCACTCCTCCCACACTGGTAGCAGTATTGTCCTTATTACCACCCCTACCACACTGGTAGCAGTATTGTCCTTATTACCACTCCTCCCACACTGGTAGCAGTATTGTCCTTATTACCACTCCTCCCACACTAGCAGCAGTATTGTCCCTATTACCACTCCTCCCACACTGGTAGCAGTATTGTCCCTATTACCACTCCTCCCACACTGGTAGCAGTATTGTCCTTATTACCACTCCTCCCACACTAGCAGCAGTATTGTCCCTATTACCACTCCTCCCACACTGGTAGCAGTATTGTCCCTATTACCACTCCTCCCACACTGGTAGCAGTATTGTCCTTATTACCACTCCTCCCACACTGGCAGCAGTATTGTCCCTATTACCACTCCTCCCACACTGGTAGCAGTATTGTCCCTATTACCACTCCTCCCACACTGGCAGCAGTATTGTCCCTATTACCACTCCTCCCACACTTGCACGACTGGCCTTATCAGTGCAGTTTATGAATTAGAGTGCCTGCTTTGTGTCAATGCCTGACACAGGAATGAACCTGCCTGTAGGGGATCCCCATGGTGATGAAGGCCCTTGGTAATCATCCATTTTCCCCTCCCTACTACTGGCCCTGCTCATATAGTGCACAAAATAATAACTCCACAATGCACAAATAACAGAGCTCCATAATATCTAAGTAACGGTGTAATAAAAAGCCTATTATAGCCTAAGTAAAGAGATATAAACCACCCATCACTTGGCCCTTTGTACTACTTGTAATCCTGCTATGGGTTTGGGTGACAAGGAGACTATTACACCCCTGCATAGTGGACCCTCACTACCACAATTTAATAGTATAGTCTGAAATGTTACACAAAATCTTAATAAATACCCCTGTAATCTCTTATTGGACTACAGGTAAATAACCACATAACCTTTAATGAAAGACGACACCAATGGCGTAACTAAAAGGCTCATAGGCCCTGACGAAAAAGTTCAGTTTGGGCCCCCTCAGCCATGGCTCACCATATGTTTCCATTACAAATGACACCACACCTGTTCACATCTTGTACCTGACCTCTGATTGACTAAGTCTAAGCTGTGAACAGGTGCGGCGCTATTTTTTTTTTTTTAAGAAGAAAGCAGTCATGTTTTTCTGATCCTCCAATAACCTGAATGTTTGCATCTGTAACCTAAACTAAAATGGCCAAGTTTGCATGTTTTATTCCATTCTCAACAAATAAACAACAACAAAAAAATATTCTTGGTTGAACTTAAAAGCAACTCATATTTCTGATCGGGCCTCCTTTGGAAGCAATTACCTTTAATGAATATGATTGATGTTTTATGCATTCTTGCACAGTCTCCTACTGAGAACACAGCCATCGACTTCAATATGTTAATCCCTGTTACACAAATGGTAGCGGCTCCTCAGGGAGTCGGCTGATTTCTAATTGACTTCTTGGCTCTGCTCCGTCAGTGCTCGGGTTATAGATGGGGAATGCCATTGCCATTAAATAACCACAGGATCATACTGGGCTTTACATAGGGCCAAAAATAAACATAAAAGCTCTTCCTACGTCATCCTACATCCCACTCCTAATAGATATGCCTTACTCGAGAAAATAAAGGTAACATACAAAAGTAAAAAAAAAATAAAAAAAAAATGTACAGTACCTTCTGTTGGCACCCTCCTGTATACAATGTCATATACGATGGTGCCCATGCCAGACATTAGTCAAATAACATTTCTATACACTTGTCTAAATGATAATGCTGTTAAAGGGGTTACCCACCATAAGGTGACTTCAGTATTTTCATTCCTAGAAATTAATGGATGTGCTCAGGAAGGATTTGTGCTTGTCTTGGAGCTAAATGTTTGTGTTGTGATTCCACCAAAACACTGCTGCTTTCTGCAAGTCACAGGATCCCTTGTTTGTATGTTTGAGGTCACTTTTCTCCCTCCCACCCTGCGGTCGCTGCACCCATTGAAGCACAGACAGGCTTTCTTTCAACACCTAACTAGTGATGTTATGTCTCGGGCTGCACTGCAACCTGGGAAAGCCTGACACAACACTCATTTTGTATGCTGGTAAAAATAAATATTGTTCCAAAGATCACATAAGAATTGTGAAACCACCATCAAACACAGGTACAGACACTACATTATGAACTACACCAACTTTACAGACCCTGTAGCATAGTCAAATAAAAAACATTCCTGAAATCCCTTTAAGTCTAGCCACCAGCATACACTGCAATAATAATGCAGTGTCTCACTGTGAGTTCCAGTCACACTGGTGACTTGGTTGGACATCGATCCCTACCATGCTCTGTCAAAGACAGTGTTTCTAAAAAACATTTTCAAATGTTGGCAACTGTGAAATACCAATATGCAGCAACCAAATAACAGTGCCATACATAATCTGCTTGTAATAAGAAAAAAACAAGAGGCACTCACCACATCTTGTACTCAAATGTAGGTTTATTTTTTGTGCAATAAAACGCAGCGGGACCAGTTGAGGACACCACTACCTACGTCATCCTACAGCCACTCATGAGAGATATTCCTTAAAGTTAATATTGTCTTCCTGCTGAGCAAAGTTGGTAAAATTTGATGTGTACTACATAATGCATAAAGTGCAAAGAAGTAGGTAAAATAATGTACTGTTTCCCCATGGATCTGATAACTTCCTTGTTTCCTCTCTACTATGATCATGTGGCTGTGCGCACACTTTTCCACAAATATTTTCTGCTTCGGGTGCATTACTAATTTGATTTGGGCAAATGGCTGCCGAAAGGGAAATTAAAAAATCGTCCATTGCCATATCCCAGCCGGACTTGCATTGCATCCCATTCATTTGTATGAATGATGACTCAGGTCGGCTCATTTTTTAATCGTATCAATTTAATTGGCAAACTAAAAACTACAACCACTACCACCACTGCAGACCACACTTTTCAGTCCGGCAATAAAACCAGATATGGTCCAAAATGAGCCAACTGGAGTAACCATCTGACTCTGTTTGGCTCACTCAAATGAATAAGATGCGGCGACGGTGATTTTTAAATTTCCCCGCCAGATCCGGCAGCCGTATGCCCAAATCGCAGTGGGAATGTAGCCTTACATACACTGCCAATACTTCCAGGACAGACCAGGAGGCTTGGATTTAACTGAGCATGTGCGACCCATCTAAGTGGATTCCATAAGGTAGTTGAAAGGGCAGCAGGTTAGATAAGCAAAGCAGGCACATTAGTAAGGGGAATAGGGGGTTAATACAAATAAGCACTACAAGGGTTTTGTAGGGTCTGATGAAGTATAACTGGAATTACTACTGTAAAGTGTATGTAGATTAGTAAAAGTTATTTCTGTATTGTGCCACATTCATGCAGATGATAAAAAGGAGTTGATACTCATCATCCTCCTCTGTCCACTGTTCTATTTTCTCTCTGCTTTGTCCTCTTAAATCTACATAGCTTGTCGTTATGATATGACAAGGGGCATGGCTTGATGAGCTATGATAGAGAGCGGGTAGCTTGATTTGCAGAAAGGAGGCATGGCTCATCAATATGACGTCAGAACAGGGCCAGTACAAGATGGCACAGGATCTCTGTCTGGGGGGGGGGGGGGGGGGGGGGGGTGGTACTGGGAGACGAAGTGGACAGTGGATGGCAGGTTTTCCTTTTACTCAACCAGCTTTACTAAGTAACTTTTTTAACCCCTATAGTTACCCAGTTTCTCCATAATCACATGTTTCAAGTTCGGCTATTCGAAAATCTGAAGGTAGTTGTCAAGGTTTACCCAGGATAGTGTGGAACCAAGCCTGGCTGGCTACCATGTTGACTTGCTCAGGTTATCCTTTGTACCAGCTTGTTCAGTTTACTCCTAGTCTTAGGGGATAACCAGTTTAAAGGGGCCCTTAGCTGTCTGTGGTGGATGTCCCATCTGGCCAGACTTTTCTTCTGCTACAGAGAGCCAACCTACAGTGTTTCTTCATGTCCTCTCAGGGGAATCTTCCATCTCATGAACTAACTCATCTGACCTCACTGACTTTACACAGGAACTTCTATTAATACCAGCTCCCATCTGCCCCCACAGGTACCACTTGATGGAACTGTTCAAGCTGTGTGCCTCTACTCGATGTATGAAGTTACTCTGTTTTAGTAAAGTTACCCATTCTGTGGCAACTGCTTGAATCCGGGGATCTTGGTTATTTACTGCACATGAACCACCAAGGGATAAGAATGTAACATCTGCAGTGCAGCCCCTCTTTACAAGTTTTGTGGTCTTTCCTCAGAGACATATTTAGGGTCTACATTCTACTTTTGCCACTGCGAACCAAGTCTCCTACCGAGCATGGGACTATAAGGACCAGCAGACCCTGGCAACACCATCTGGAGTGCCACAAATATATTTCAGAAATGCTTTTACCTTGAAAGTATGCTTAATTCCACAAAATGCATTAGTCTAGACCTATTTATCTTAATGGGACAGCCCCTTTAATAATATTGGTGGTGGTTGCAAGCTTAAAGGGGTACTCCGCCCCTAGCCATCTTATACTAGCATAGACACTGGCATTCTGAACATTATGTTCAGAACACTGGCTTCGGGCGGGCGTGGCGGTGACGTCACGCCACCCTCCCCCCTCCATTCATGTCTATGGGAGTGGACGTGTTTAGAAAGGGGCAGTGCCGGCCAGAAGATCGCGGGGGTCCCATTGGCCAGGCCCACCAACCCCAACACCACATTCCCAACCCTCACCCCCACCCCCCGCGATTAGACATCTTATCCCCTATCCTTTGGATGGATGATAAGATGTCTAGGAGCAGAGTATCCCTTTATGCTGCAAATAAGAACTGTCAGAATAAGTATAGGTTATTTATATAACAGATCCTAACAAGAACAATTTGACAAACCAAACAATTGCACTGTACCATTTCTCTTTGTCACAAAAATGTTTCTTGTGTTTTGACTTTCCGGCCCTTTGACCTTGTGGCATTGCAGGATCATTGTTTTTATTATTATTTTCCTTCTTCATGGCCTAAGGGGATTCCATGCACCTGCAGTCCTGGTGGGAACACTAGTGTTAAGATAAGTCAGCTGCAGCAGGAGTCCTCCATATGGTAGTGTTTATTTGTTCAGCAGACTGACTTCATTACAGCTTGCGAGTCAATATTAGAGTTAGGGAAAATGTCATCTTCCCTGCCTACTCTGACTGTAAAACAGGGGCGGATCCAGAGTCTAGTCTCGGGAGGGGCACTATTAGAGAATTTTGCATTGGCGGACATAAAATAAGGTGTTGCTTAAAGAACTTACAATATTATTAAATGTATCCAGTATAATAATCAAATATACCAATTGCCACAGAATGGGAAAGCGCTAAAGAAGTTTTTACCATTTAAAACTACAGCTCCCTGTATGACCTAAGTAGTGGTGAGGAGATGCTGGGAGTTGTTGTTTCACCCATCATTACTGACTACAGCTCTGATGGGACAGTCAGGACAATACACAATGATATCAGTGACTATAGGTGACGTCTTCTCTATAGTCTTTCCTTATCTAATTCAGATGGTACATACCGCCTGGTCCAGCTAAATGTTCTTGCTGAAGAACTTGATGCCCAGACGGCTCCTCACTGTGTCAGCGGATTCTGATCCTCTATATGAAAAAAGTATTATTATAATACTGCCAAACACCATATCCTTTGAATATAATTCTGACACACTGTACCCTCCGAATATACTACAACTCACTTTACCCTTTGAATACAATACTGCCACACATTGTACCCAATGAATATAATACTGCCACACACTGTACCAACTGAATATAATACATCCACACATTGTACCCACTGAATATAATACTGCCACACACTGTACCCTCTGAATATAATACTGCCACACACTGTACCCACTGAATATAATACTGCCACACACTGTACCCACTGAATATAATACTGCCACACACCGTACCCTCTGAATATAATACTGCCACACACTGTACCAACTGAATATAATACTGCCACACACTGTACCCACTGAATATAATACTGCCCACACACTGTACCCAATGAATATAATACTGCTACACACTGTACCCACTGAATAATACTGCCACACACTGTACCCAATGAATATAATACTGCCACACACTGTAACCTCAGAATATAATACTGCCACACACTGTACCCTCAGAATATAATAATGCCACACACTGTACCCTTTGAATACAATACTGCCACACACTGTACCCAATGAATATAATACTGCCACACACTGTACCAATTGAATATAATACATCCACACATTGTACCCACTGAATATAATACTGCCACACACTGTACCCTCTGAATATAATACTGCCACACACTGTACCCACTGAATATAATACTGCCACACACTGTACCAACTGAATATAATACTGCCACACACTGTACCCACTGAATATAATACTGCCCACACACTGTACCCAATGAATATAATACTGTCACACACTGTACCCACTGAATAATACTGCCACACACTGTACCCAATGAATATAATACTGCCACACACTGTAACCTCAGAATATAATACTGCCACACACTGTACCCTCAGAATATAATAATGCCACACACTGTACCCTCAGAATATACTACTGCCACACACTGTACCCCAGAATATAATACTGCCACACACTGTACCCCTGAATATAATACTGCCCACACACTGTACCCTCAGAATATAATACTGCCACACACTGTACCCTCTAAATATCTTTCTGAATACAATACCGTGATGTATTGTGGCTTATGAAAACCGTACTACCCCCAGAAGTTCCTTATACTCTGTGCCCCTCATATATAGTAGTAATGCCCCATCCTGTGCCCCCACATATAACTATGACCTGTCCTGTTCCCCCTCATAATAATAATGCCCCCTGTGCTGTGCCCCTCACATATAATGCCCCTGCAATGTTCCCCTCACATATAATGCCCCCCAATCCTGCTCCCACAGGGGGCATTATAAGTGAGGGGAACATAACAGGGGGGCATTATAAGACAGGGCACATTATATGTTAGGGGCACATGACAGGGGGGCATTATATGTGAGGGGCACATGGCAGGGGGTTCCTCACTTATAATGCCCCCTATCATGTGCCCCTCACATATAATGCCCCTGTAATGTTCCCCTCACATATAATGCCCCCTGTCCTGCCCCTTCAGGGTGCATTATAACTAAGGGGCACATAACAGGGGGCATTATAAGTTGAAGTACATTATATGTTAGCGGCCCAAGACAGGGGGGCATTAAAAGTGAGGGGCCCAAGACAGGGGGGCATTATAAGTGAGGGGCCCAAGACAGGGGGGCATTATAAGTGAGGGCTTGTTATGTGCCTCTCACTTATAATGCCCCCCTGTCATGTGCCCCTCACATTTAATGCCCCCTGTCATGTGCCCCTCACATTTAGTGCCCCCTGTTATGTGCCCCTAACTTATAATGCCCCCTGTCATGTGCCCCGCACATTTAATGCACCCTGTTATGTGCCCCTAACTTATAATGCCCCCTGTCCTGCACCCTCGGGGGGCATTTTAAGTAAGGGGCTCATGACAGGGGCATTAAATGTGAGGGGCACATGACAGGGGGGCATTATATGTGAGGAGCCCCCCTGTCATGTGCCCCTCACTTATAATGCCCCCCTGTCATGTGCCCCTCACTTATAATGCCCCCCTGTCATGTGCCCCTCACTTATAATGCCCTCCTGTCATGTGCCCCTCACTTATAATGCCCCCCTGTCATGTGCCCCTCACTTATAATGCCCCCCTGTCTTGGGCCGCTCACTTATAATGCCCCCCTGTCATGTGCCCCTCACTTATAATGCCCCCCTGTCATGTGCCCCTCACTTATAATGCCCCCCTGTCTTGGGCCGCTAATATATAATGTGCTTCGACTTATAATGCCCCGTTATGTTCCCCTCACATATAATGCCCCCTGTCCTGCACCCCCAGGGGGCATTTTAAGTAAGGGGCACATAAAAGGAGGGCATTATAAATCAGAGCACATTATTTGTTAACGGCACATGACAGGGGGGCATTATAAGTGAGGGGCACATGACAGGGGGCATTATAAGTGAGGGGCACATGACAGGGGGGCATTATAAGTGAGGGGCACATGACAGGGGGGCATTATAAGTGAGGGGCACATAACGGGGCCCTGTCAGTCTGCCGGAAGTGGCCATTTCAATGTCCCCCGCAGGAAGCTCCGTGCAGGGTTCAGCACCCCCTTCCAGCAGACTGCAGGGGCCCTGTTCAGGAGATTGTAGGGGGTCCTAGTGCTCGGATCCCCCACAATCTATAACTTATCCTCTGTTTCGGCATCTAAATAGGCTGTAAGTAAATGAAAAATAGATGCTGGCAGCAGTGGGATAGATAGAAAGATAGATATGAGATAGATAGATAGATATATGAGATAGATAGATAGATGATAGATAGATAGATAGATAGATAGATAGATATGAGATAGATAGATAGATAGATAGATATGAGATAGATAGATAGATAGATAGATAGATAGATAGATAGATATGAGATAGATAGATAGATAGATAGATATGAGATAGATAGATAGAAATGAGATAGATAGATAGATAGATAGGAGATAGATAGATATGAGATAGATAGATAGATGATATATAGATTGATATGAGATAGATAGATAGATAGATAGATAATATATAGATTGATATGAGATAGATAGATAATAGATAGATAGATAGATAGATGATATATAGATATGAGATAGATAGATAGATAGATATGAGATAGATAGATAGATATGAGAGATAGATAGGAGATAGAAAGACAGATAGATCAGTGTTCCCCAACCAGGGTGCCTCCAGCTGTTCTAAAACTACACCTCCCAGTATGCCCTCAAAGCCAAATACGAGCTGGGAGTTGTAGTTTTACTATAGTTAGAGGCCTCTGCTGGGAAACACTGATAAGAGTTCCCCTTTACCTGTCTCCCGAGCCTGACCCCCCCCCCCCCTCCTCCTCCAAAGTTACTTACCATGAAGGGCAGCATCAGGGTGGGCAGGGGGGGTCTGGAGGCATTGGGTGGGTGTCCGGGGCTGTGGTGGAGGGCAGTAAGCTGAGCCCGGCCTGCAGGAAATACAGAGGAGTGAGAGGGGGAGGAGCTTATCTCTTCCCAGCCCCTGCACAGTGTAATGGCTGCAGACTGAATGATGCTGAGACCGGAGCATCCTCAGCACTGACAGGCAGCCCGCACAGCCTGCAGAGAATGGTGTCCTGCAGAGAATGGTGTCCTGCAGAGAATGGTGTCCTGCAGAGAATGGTGTCCCCACAGCTCCCGCTCATCACTAACATAGTATCGGGAGGGGCAGCAATCTCGGGGGGGTAATTGCCCCATTGCCCCCCCCCCCCCCCCTGGATCCGCCACTGCTGTAAAATTTGTATTAATGTAGAGTTTTAGTGCGATCTCTTTTCCCATTCATATCCATATTCATGTCTACAGGGGACAGTATTAAAGTAATCAGATATTCAGCTTAGTTTGTGCTATAGACTGGCCAATGGGCTTGGAATTGGCAACCACATTTGTGAGCCAGAAACATCCTCAGAGCAGTTGTCACTTACCTTTTTACACTATTGAAATTGGTTTTTATCCATCGATTATCCATAACATTAAACCCACTTTCTTAAAGGGGTACTCCGCTGGTAGAAATTTTATCCCCTATCCAAAGGGGATAAAATGTCTGATTCTAAGGGGATAAGATGCCTGATTGCAGGGTTCCCTCTTCTGCCCCCCCCCCCCCCCCGCTATCTCCCACAGCACCCGGCGTTCTAAACATATGCCAGGTTCCTGCAGCAGTGGATATGATGTCACGGCCATGCCCCCTCATGGCGTCACACCACGCCCCCTCCATTCATGTCTATGGGAGGGGGCGTGTCAGCCAACACGCCCCCTCCCATAGACATGAATGGAGGGGATGTGGCATGACGTCACGAGGGGGCATGTCTATGACATCACACTCCCAGCCTCCGGCTCCGAGCGCTCTGAACAAAATGTTCATAATGCTGGAGTACCAGAGTACCCCTTTAATATTGTGTAGGTACTTCTCATGCTTCCAAAATAGCTGTAACACATCAAAACGTGGACTCCACAAGACCTGTGGTATGGTAGATGGCAGCACCAAGATGTTTAACTCCTGTTGTGATGTGGGGGCTTTTAATGTTTTATTGTTTTTTTTTTTTATTATTGTTTTTTTTTTTAATGCTTATGCGCCAATAGTAGACATGTTCAGTGATGAACAGGGATCAGCATTGGCTTTCCAAATGGTCTGCAGCCCTATACAGTGTAAAGTGTGATGCCTTGTGTGTTCCTCCACATTTCTGTTAAAGTCAACAGGTTCTTTTTCAGACATTTTGCTCTATAGCAGCTCTTTCGTGACATCTGTTTAGATGGGCTGGTATCAATGAGCCCTGGGCACCTACATAATAACAAAGTAACATAGTTTGTAAGGTTGAAAAAAAAGACAAGAGTCCATCGAGCGCCACCAAAAAACAACTTTTGATCAGGTCAAATGTTAACAAAACACAAAAACAGTCAGAGGTCTATTATTCAAGAAGAAACCACCACCAGCAGACCAATGATGAAAAAGGTTACACAATAAAGGGAATCTGCCAGCTCCATACCAAGTACCATACCATATTTGCAAAAGAGAAAGAGATGAACCATGCTCACCCATTCACTTTGGGGGTATTCACTACTTCAACAGCACATAGAAGAAAACGATCTGCTGGATATGGTTGTGGTGTCCCGGTACCGTATTGCATCCAGTACCTAGTGTAGAGGTCCCCAAAGTCAGAGTAACTACGTTCAGGTAGGGTTCCTCAGGTGGGACAGCCCCTAGTCGCCTCTCCTTAAGTTTAACCTGTATATTAATAAATGTATATATTAGTAATTCTATCTATATTATATAGGAATGTATGGTACTTACCTTGTTCAGCGTCGCAGGACCTTCGGTCATGTGACCAAGCTAGTACCCTCTATAGTATGTTGCAGGACCTTAGGAGGTCCTTGAGTCACGTGTTACCCAGCATTCTCTGTAATGGTGATTGACATCAGTATGGACCAATTAGCTTTAGTCCAGCCCCTGCCCATATAAGGGAGCTGCGTCCAATTATTGCTCTCTTGGGTTGCTGCTCTCGAGGATGCCGTACTAACAGGACGGTGTGCTACGCAACTTTCAACGACACGCTAGGCCTCAAAACCTACGGCCTCAGCAGAACCAAAAATTGTGAGTCTTATACTAATTCCTTCTAATACTAGCTTGACTACTGGATCGCAACTAATTCTCCAAATCCAGTGGAGCAGTGCAATAGTCTAGGGACTCTTAAAGCTAAAGTCCCAACCATTGTCAATCTCCAAAAGGAAGCTGTATTGATGAGAGACTGTTATGTTGTTGAAGTATACAGAAAATCTTCAGTAAAGTTAACGCTGTTTACAGAAGCTTTCTGGTTGTGGACAATCCATTATTACTATCTACTTAAACTCAGTATCATCTACCTCCCTATCGTTCCTGGGAAGGGCGGTGGTAGGAAAAGTTTTATTGAGGAGCCCTCACCCTGGTGTCATGAATAGCAAGGGTTAACAAGCACCCTTTATTACCTGCACAGCTACACTCCTCATACCCTACACCCCCCCCCCCCAAGCTACCACATGGTGTCCTATGCTAGGAAGTGTCTCTGGTGTTCGTCTTTCATAAAATAGCAACTTTATTTAGTCCATTAAAAACTACTACAAAACAGCAACATTGTGATATACTGTCCACCTAACCAATGGCCAAAACACTTTGGACCAATACATAATGGTCTATAGTAGAAATGAGCGAATTTTTGAAAACGGCTATTTCTGGCCTACCGAAAGCCTCAATAACCCATATAGAACATTGTAGAACACTTTGCCTAGCTGTAACACACATAGGGTGTGTGCTGAGTTAGTGAAATAAAACTGTTATTCAGTATGACATGCAGATTAGAAGATTAGAGGCGTCGCTATTAGAATCACTGTCGCAGTGCGGCACAATGACAGAACCTGGAGGTGGCATCAGTATGAGGAGACCATTTAGTGGCTGAATGGCACAGCCTGGAGTTGGCAGCAGCATGAGGAGACCATATAGTGGCTGAATAACACAGCCTGAAGGTGGTGGAAGCATGAGGAGACCATATAGTTGCAGAATGAGACAGTTTGGAGGTGGCAGTAGCATGAGGAGAACATATGATGGCAGAATGAGAAAGCCTGCAGCTGGCATCAGCATGAGGAGAACATATGGTGGCAGTATGAGACAGCCTGGAGGTGGCATCATCAGGAGTCCTGAAAGTGACCCGGTAACATAGTGGGGCGGTGGGTGGCAATACCAGTACCTGGTGACGAAGGTGGGTGAAGAAAGGAGAATTTGGCATCAGATGTGTGGCATCAGGCGGGTGGCAGGATCAGAATAGTAGCTGAGGCAGGTAGGCAGAAGAAAGCAGTCTCTTTTGCAAAAGTGTTAGTGTGGTGTGCACAAGTAAGTATTGAGGATATGCATTACGTAAAACTTAACTCTTAATAATATTCTTAGGATAAAATATATGTACCCAAAATTTTTTTGAAATCAAACAAAAGGAAAGATGTGCAAAAAAAACACCATGTGCCACCTACACCACCAAGTATTGATGTGATGCAACGACCTCTAAAAGGTGGAAGGGAACAACGTATGGTCCATTGTAACTGGTGGGGTAAAAACTTTCCCTGTAAGGCCCTACTTTCACATTATTAATTCCCTTCTTGGCAAGTGTTACTCGCCCTAAAAAGGGCGGCCCCACACAAGAACCTCTCCCTATTTCCCCCTACAAGCACTGCCATTTCCCAGGGTTTTTAGGTGGAAATAGGGAGAGGTTCCTGTGTGGGGCCGCCCTTTATAACCCCTTAAGGACCAGGGTTTTTTCCATTTTGCACTTTCATTTTTTCCTCCTTACCTTTAAAAAATCATAACTCTTTAAATTTTGCACCTAAAAATCCATATGATGGCTTATTTTTTGCGCCACCAACTCTAATTTGTAATGACTTCAGTCATTTTACCCAAAAATCTACGGCGAAACGGGAAAAAAAAATCATTGTGAGACAAAATTGGAAAAAAAACGCCATTTTGTAACTTTTGGGGGCTTCTGTTTCTACGCAGTACATTTTTCGGTAAAAAGGACACATTCTATTTATTCTGTAGGTCCATACGATTAAAATGATACCCTACTTTTATAGTTTTGATTTTGTAGTACTTCTAAAAAAAATCATAACTAAAATTGTCATCTTTTTAGCGGTACAATTTTTGTATTGATCGGACTTGTTGATCGCTTTTTATTCATTTTTTCATGATATAAAAAGTGACCAAAAATACACTATTTTGGACTTTGGAATTTTTTTGCGCATACATCATTGTGTGTGCGGTTTAATTAATTATATATTTTTATAATTCGGCCATTTCCGCACGCGGCGATACCATATATGTTTATATGATTCAAACTTTTATTAGGGGAGGTGTAAAATGATCTTTATTCACTTTTTTTTTGCAGTGTTATAGCTCCCATAGGGACCTATAACACTGCACACACTGATCTTTTACATTGATCACTGGTTTCTCATAGGGAACCAGTGATCAATGATTCTGCCGCTTGACTGCTCATGCCTGGATCTCAGGCACTGAGCAGTCATTCGGCGATTGGACACCAGGAGGCAAGGTAGGAGACCCTCCTCGTGTCCCAGAGCTGTTCGGGATGCCACGATTTCGCGTGGACATCCCGAACAGCCCCCTGAGCTAACCGGCAGTGATTTACTTTCACTCTAAAGGGTTAATAGCACGCGGCACCGTGATCATTGCTGCACGCTATTAGCCACGGGTCCCGGCCATTGTTAGAGGGCG
Organism: Hyla sarda; assembly: GCF_029499605.1. NCBI lineage: Eukaryota > Metazoa > Chordata > Amphibia > Anura > Hylidae > Hyla > Hyla sarda. The sequence continues at coordinate 30,691,524 of NC_079190.1, read as the reverse complement.
GGCCCGACCCGCTATGACGCGGTACGTCCTTGGTCCTTAAGAGGTTAACCCCTTAAGGACGGACCCATTTTTTACCTCAATGACCAGGCTCTTTTTTTTTTTATTTGACATGCATCTCTTTAAATGACAAAAGGAAGGCAAAAAAACATGGGCCTCCAGCTGCTCCAAAAATTGAAAAACTTGAAAAATTAAAACTTCACATTTAATTCAACTTGTTAAAAACAGAGGCTATCCATAGTAAATAAAATGGTACAGGAAACCGACGGTTTCCTGTACCATTTTATTTACTATGGATAGCCTCTGTTTTTAACAAGTTGAATTAAATGTGAAGTTTTAATTTTTCAAGTTTTTCAATTTTTGGAGCAGCTGGAGGCCCCTGCTTTTTTTGCCTTCCTTTTGTCAAGTTGAATCCCGGGACCCGGCCCGCTGTTTGCCTGCCCTGCTCTCCTACTACTACAAGAACTTCAATCAGCCATTATTGTCCCACGGTGGTGAGCTGAATGTCATCCCTTCTTTTTTTGTTGTTATCTCTTTAAATGGTAATAACTTTAGAACGCTTTTTCTGAGCAGAGCGATTCTGAGATAGTTTTTTCGTGACATATTGTACTTTATATAAGTGGTGCATTTTTGTTGGCACATGCAGCATTTTTTGTGAAAAACTTCAAAATATTGTGAAAAACTGGAACATTTCTGGCATTTAAAAAAAAATTTATGGTGTACACTGTGCTGTAAAAGTGATGTTAAATTTCTTCTGTGGGTCAGTACGATTATGGCGATACCCCTTTTATATGGCTTTCTATGTTCTTTTTCCTTTTCTGAGCAAAATTCTTCTTCTGCCATTCATTTTCCAACAGACGTAACTTTTTTATTTTTCGTCTGATACCATTGAGTAAGAGCTTATTTTTTGTGAGATGAGCTGTACTTTTTATTGGTATCATTTTTGTGCTACGTGCTACCCTTTGATCTTTTTTTCCGCTATTTGTAACAAAATAGGCGAATTTTGCACTTTTTTAATGTTTTTTTTTACGGCGTTCACCTTGCGGGATAATTTACATTATATTTTTATAGTACAAGTCATTACGGACGTGGAAATACCTATTATGTATATGATTTGTGTTTTTGATCTTTTTTGGTGATAATACAGGGCTTTTATTGGGAAAGGGGCATTTTTTTATTTATTTTTTATACTTCATACTTTTATTGAAGAACTTTGTATTACATTTGTTTACACTTTTCACAGGTTATACTATGCTGCAATACATTTGTACTGCAGCACAGTATGACCCGATCAGCTGCACACACTACAGCCTGTGCGATCCAGCCTGTGGCTGGATCTCACAGGCTTCCGTAGCAGGCATACAGGAGGTCATGATCTAAGCAACCAACGGCGACCGGCGATTGTATCGCTGCGCCGCCATCGGTGAACAGGGGGAGAGCGCTCCCCCTGTCAACACCATAAATGCCGTGATCAGGATTGATCACAACATCTAGGGGGTTAATGCTGCCAGGACCAGCGCTGTGGCGGGACTCCGTCTGTGATGAACAGCCGGGTCCCGTCGCCAATCTCCTGCGCTTTCTCGAAAAGATGGAAAGGAACAACATATTGTCAATTGTAGCAGGTGGGGAAAAAAACTTCTCCTGTAAGGCCCTACTCTTGCCCTATTAATTCCGTTCTTGGCAAGTGTTACTCACCCTAAAAAGGGCGGCCCCACAAAGGAAACTCCCAATTTCCACCTAAAAACCCTGGGAAATGGCAGTGTTTGTAGGTGGAAATAGGGAGAGGTTCCTGTGTGGGGTCACCCCTTTTAGGGCGAGTAACACTTGCCAAGAAGGGAATTAATAGGGCGAGCGTAGGGCCTTACAGGGGAAGTTTTACCCCCACCGGTTACAATGGACCATACGTTGTTCCCTTCCAACTTTTAGAGGTCGTTGCATCACATCAATACTTGGTGAAGTAGGTGGCACATGGTGTTTTTTGCACACCTTTCCTTTTGTTTGATTTCAAAAGAATTTTGGGCACATATATTTTATCCTAAAAAAAAGTTAAGCTTTAGCTAATGTATATCCTCAATACTTACTTGTTCTGATGCCGAGGAATGTGTGTAACTGGGGAGCAGCACCTTATTTTGCATCATCCATATTTGTGAAGTGTTGGTGTTGCACCATGGTCAATCTACTCTCATGCATCAGGCATTGGTGGGAGGAAATCCTGGCTTATCCATGCCTGGTTTATCTTCACAAAGGTCAGTCTCTCCACATTTTTCGTGGACAGATGAGTTCTCCTTGGGGTTACTATGGCCTCCGCCGCACAAAACACCCGCTCTGATGGCACACTTCTGGCCGGGGAGGACAGCTTTTCCAGGGCAAATTCTGCTAGTTGCAGCCACAAATCAAGTTTGGCTGCCAAGGAGTCCAGTGGATCTTCAAGGTGTGTTGCATGGTCATGTCAAGGTATGTCACCACCTGCTGGTTCAGGTCCTGCTCCAGGTCTACCTGCTGCTGATGAGTTGCTTCACTATGTGGGTGAAGACAGCTATTCATCAGCGACTGTAGACTCAGGCTGCTGCTGATGGAGCTGGTACTGCTCCTGACACCCCTCCCCAGCAGACATGGCAGTGGAAGGTGAGCGCAGAGGGCCCCCCAAGTCAGACCTGCGAGAGGATGGACAATGGCGCAGATAGGCATCGGCCAACTGACTACGTAGGATGTCTCTGTAGTAGGTCAGTTTGTCTTCCCTCTCAGTGGGTGTTAAAATGGTCCCCATTTTGTGTCTGTAGTGAGGGTCCAGTAAGGTGGAGAGCCAGAAGTCATCCCGCTGTGGAATGGTGACAATTCAGTGGTCACTATGCAAGCAAGTGAGCATGCATCGTGCCATTTGTGCAAGTGACTCGCAGGGACTCCCTGTCTCCACTGCATACTGCCACGGTGTGTCTGAGTTCTCTGTCTCGCCTTCCTTATAACCCTCTAGCTCCTCTAGGTGCTCCTGCTCCTCCTCTCCTGTCAGATGACTAGAAAAACCACCCATCTCGCTAAACCTAAACTGTGCTCCACTGTGCCCCTCCCCCTCCTCCAGTTCATCCCCCACAAGGCTCATCTGGCCGTGAGATGTAGGCGCCACGTCTCCAGTGCCCTGAGAAGCCATTGTTTCCATCATGTGTTGTAGTAAATGAAGCAGTGGAATGACGTTGTTCATCCCGTAATCCTGGCGACTGACTAATAATGTGGCTTCCTCAAAGGGCATAAGCAAACGGCAGGTGTCACGTATGAGCTGCCACTGGTTCACTGGTTCACATTGAAGTTACACAAGGGAGTAACCCTATCCGCTAGGATCATCAAGAAATCGGTGATGGCTTTTCTCTGTTCCTATAATCGGTCCAACATATGGAGGGTGGAATTCCAACGTGTGGAAATGTTGCAAATCAGACTTTGTTGGGGGAAACCTTTCTGACGCTGCAGCTCAAGGATGGTGTGCTTTGCGGTGTAAGAGTGGCTGAAGTGCATGCAAAGTTTCCTTCCCATTGTTAGGATGTCTTGCAGATGGGGGGAACACTTCAGGAATTGTTTGACAACCAGAATGAACATGTGTGCCATGCAGGGCACATGTCTCAGGCTTCCTTGACGCAGTGCAGGCAAGATGTTCTTCCTGTTGTCGATCACCATGGTTCCCATTTCCAGTTTTCGTGGAGTAAGCCATGATTCGATTTCTTGATGAATGACTTTTGTGACTCCGTTCGCCAAGGCAAACCATGTGAAGAACAGCGTGACACTGCAGTGCCCTGAACACATGGTATGCTGGAGGGGCACTGAGACTTGTCTGTGCAGTTGAGACTGAGAACTGTCACGATTCGGCTGGCAGGAGGTGGATCCTCTGTGCCAGAGAGGGATTGGCGTGGACCGTGCTAGTGGACCGGTTCTAAGTTACTACTGGTTTTCACCAGAGCCCGCCGCAAAGCGGGATGGTCTTGCAGCGGCGGTAGTAACCAGGTCGTATCCACTAGCAACGGCTCAACCTCTCTGACTGCTGAAGATAGACGCGGTACAAGGGAGTAGACAAGAGCAAGGTCGGACGTAGCAGAAGGTCGGGGCAGGCAGCAAGGATCGTAGTCAGGGGCAACGGCGGGAGGTCTGGAACACAGGCTAGGAACACACAAGGGAACGCTTTCACTGGCACGATGGCAACAAGATCCGGCGAGGGAGTGCAGGGGAAGTGAGGTATACATAGGGAGTGCACAGGTGAACACACTGATTAGACCCACTGCGCCAATCAGCGGCGCAGTGGCCCTTTAAATCGCAGAGACCCGGCGAGCGCGCGCCCTAGGGAGCGGGGCCGCGCGCGCCGGGACAGGACCGACGGAGAGCGAGTCAGGTACGGGAGCCGGGGTGCGCATCGCGAGCGGGCGCCACCCGCATCGCGAATCGCATCCCGGCTGGGGGCGGTATCGCAGCGCACCCGGTCAGTAGATCTGACCGGGGCGCTGCAGTAGCGAGGATGTTGCGAGCGCTCCGGGGAGGAGCGGGGACCCGGAGCGCTCGGCGTAACAAGAACACTGTGGAGGATGAGGAGGCGTAGTCGCACACTGTCACAGGACCAACAGTCTGAGAGCATGGAGGCGGAAGCGGCGTGACCTGTCCAAGTTGCTCTTGTGGCTGTGCAGGAACCACATTTACCCAGTAGGCCGTAATGGACATGTAATGTACCTGACCGTAGTTACAGCTCCACACGTCGGCGCTGCCATGCACTTTGGTACACACCGACAGGCTCAAGGACTGGTCCACCTTCTCTTCCACAAAATTGTGCAGGGCTGGTACTGCCTTCTTCACAAAGAAATGATGGCTTGGGACTCTCCACCTCAGCTCGTCACAAGCCATTAGTTCTCTGAAAGGTGCAGAGTCCACCACTTGAAAAAAAGGGAGGGACTGCAGCACCAGCAACTTGGACAGAAGCACATTCAGCTTCTGCACCGTTGGATGAGTGGGCGCATACTGTGGTCTCTTGGACATGGCTTTGCTGATGGATTGCTGGCTGAATGACTGACTCGAAGTAGGAGGAGCAGGAGTATCTGGATAGACAGAAGATGGGTATGACACACAGCTACCTTCATCTGAGGTGGTAGAGCCTTGTCTGGCTGAAACAGTGAGCGGTGTACCACTGGGTGATGCAGCAAGCTGGACAACCACATCGGAGCCACGGTTCTCCCGGGCCACTTTATGGTGATGCTGCTTATGTTGAAGCAGGGCTGTGGGGCCAACATTGGGACCCTGGCCACACTTCAGCTTTTGCCAACACATCTTGCATGTGGTAAGGTTAACCTCCTCCGGATGCTTGATGAAAAACTGCCACACCGCCGAGTAACTGATTTTTTCACTAACAGTCCGCACTAACTGACTGCTACTGCCGCCGACTCCAGGAACCCCTGTTCCACTACCTCCCGGGAAGGTAGGCTGCCGCAAAGCAGGTGGTCTACCCTGGGAACGTTTGGCTCCAGACTTTCCACTTCTGCCACCATGCTGACTGCCAACCATGCTACCATCTTGCTGGCTAAGCTGCTGTCCCATGAGCAACCTGCAACCCTCTTCTCCTGATGATGAGGAATCCCCTTTTGCACCCGGCTCCCAAATGCGATCGGCTTCATCATCATCGAGTTGTGTCTGCACGTCACTGATGTCCTCCTCAGGTTCCTCAACAGTGTCTGCTTCAGGAGCCTGAACGCTCGCGACACCACTTCCCATGCCACTCTCCTCATCACTACTTGCCCACCTAGCAGAAGAAGCGGCGGATGTCTCCTCCACTTCTTGGCTGGGCAGTAGCTGCTGACTGTCCTCTAGATCTGCCTCACTAAATAGTGTAGCTGAACCCACAGCATAAGATACCAGCATAGGACAGAGGTAATGGGAGGACAGGGATTGCTTCCGGGCCATAGTTACATATAGTTACATAGTTAGTATGGTTGAAAAAAGACATACGTCCATCAAGTCCAACCAGGGAATTGAAGGGAAGGGTGTAAGGGGATAAGGGAAAGGGATGTAGTTTTATAATTCTGCATAAGCATTAATGTTATTTTGTTCCAGGAATGTATCTAACCCTGTTTTAAAGCTGTTAATTGTTTCTGCTGTGACCAGTTCCTGAGGTAGACCGTTCCATAAATTCACAGTCCTCACGGTAAAGAAGGCGTGTCGCCCCTTTAGACTAAACCTTTTCTTCTCCAGACGGAGGGAGTGCCCCCTCGTCCTTTGGGGGGGTTTAACATGGAACATTTTTTCTCCATATTTTTTGTATGGGCCATTTATATACTTATATATTATCATATCCCCCCTTAAACGTCTCTTCTCAAGACTAAACAATTGTAACTCCTTTAATCGCTCCTCATAGCTAAGATGTTTCATGCCCCCATATTAGTTTAGTCGCGCGTCTCTGCACCCTTTCCAACTCCGCAGTGTTCCTTTTATGAACAGGCGACCAAAACTGAACAGCATATTCCAGGTGAGGCCGTACCAATGCTTTATAAAGGGGGAGTATTATGTCCCTGTCCCTTGAGTCCATGCCTCTTTTTATATATGACAATATCCTGCCGGCTTTGGAAGCAGCAGCCTGACATTGTGCTATTCTGTAGTCTGTGATCTACAAGTACACCCAGATCCTTCTCTACCAGTGACTCTGCCAGTTTAATCCCCCCTAAGACATACGACGCATGCAGGTTCTTAGTACCCAGATGCATAACTTTACATTTATCCACATTGAACCTCATTTGCCAAGTGGATGCCCAGACACTTAGTCTATCCAAGTCATCTTGTAACTTATGCACATCCTCTATAGGCTGTACCGTGCTACAAAGCTTGCTGTCATCTGCAAAGATAGAAGCACAGCTGTTAATTCCATCCTCTATATCATTGATAAATAAATTAAACAGCAGCGGGCCCAGTACTGAACCTTGGGGTACACCACTAATAACCAGGGACCAATCAGAGTACGAATCATTGACCACCACTCTCTGGGTACAATCCATGAGCCAGTGTTCAATCCAGTTACAAACTAAAGTTTCCAAACCCAAAGACCTGAACTTACCTGTCAGACGTCTATGAGGGACAGTATCAAATGCTTTGGCAAAATCCAGAAACACTATATCCACAGCCATTCCTCTGTCAAGGCTTCTACTCACCTCTTCAGAAAAGCAAATTAGATTGGTTTGACAACTTCTATCCTTAGTAAACCCATGCTGGCTATCACTTATAATACATGTATCCCCTATGTATTCCTGTATGTAAGTCCTTCAAACAATTTACCCACAATGCACGTTAGACTTACCGGTCTATAATTGCCTGGCGAAGACCTAGAGCCCTTCTTGAAGATTGGTACCACATTCGTCTTGCGCCAGTCCCTTGGCACAATACCAGACACCAGAGAATCTCTAATTATCATGAACAAGGGTACAGATATTACTGAACTTACCTCTCTAAGAACTCTTGGGTGTAGTCCATCCGGCCCTGGAGATTTGCTTACATTTACTTAACTTACCTTGTACCATCTCTACATTAAGCCAGTTCAGTACATTACATGATGTCTTACCAGCACTGACCTGTACATGATGTGTTACCAGCACTGACTTGGCCAATGTCAGCTCCTTCTTCCATAGTATATACAGAACTAAAGAACCCATTCAGTAGCTCCGCCTTCTCTTGATCGCCTGTGACAACCTCCCCATTATCATTATTAAGGGGTCCTACATGCTCTGTCCTTGGTTTTTTTGTATTTATATATCTAAAAAAATATTTAGAATTAGTTTTGCTTTCTTTGGCCACCTGTCTCTCATTTTGAATTTTTGCTGTTTTTATTACATTTTTACAGATTTTATTAAGCTCCTTGTACTGTTTAAATGTTATAGCTGACCCATCAGATTTGAATTTTTTGAAGGCTATTTTTTTTGTTGTTTATTGCTCTTTTAACCTCATTTGTCAGCCATGTAGGATTTAGTTTTAATCGTTTACATTGGTTCCCCTTTGGTATATATTTAGCTGTATAGTTATTTAGAGTTGATTTAAAGATGTCCCATTTACCTTCTGTATCAGTATTTGAGAACACCTCCCCCCAGTCTATGTCCTGTAGTGCAGCTCTCAGCCCAGACAAATTTGCCTTTTTAACCCCTTAAGGATCGGGTGTTTTTCCGTTTTTGCATTTTCGTTTTTTGCTCCTTTCCTTTAAAAAATCATAACTCTTTCAATTTTGCACCTAAAAATCCATATGATGGCTTATTTTTTGCGCCACCAATTCTACTTTGTAATGACATCAGTCATTTTGCCCAAAAATCTACGGTGAAACGGGAAAAATAATCATTGTGCGACAAAATAAAAAAAAAACCCTGTTTTGTAACTTTTGGGGGCTTCCGTTTCTACGTAGTAAATTTTTCGGTAAAAATGACATCTGATATTTATTCTGTAGGTCCATACGATTAAAATGATACCCTACTTATATAGGTTTGATTTTGTCGGACTTCTGGAAAAAAATCATAACTACATGCAGGAAAATTAATACGTTTAAAATTGTCATCTTCTGACCCCTATAACTTTTTTTTTTTCCGTGTATGGGGAGGTATGAGGACTAATTTTTTGCGCCGTGATCTGAAGTTTTTAACGCTACCATTTTTGCATTGATAGGACTTATTGATCGCTTTTTATTCATTTTTAAATGATATAAAAAGTGACCAAAAATGCACTATTTTGGACTTTGGAATTTTTTTGCACGTACGCCATTGACCGAGCGGTTTAATTAATTATATATTTTTATAATTCGGACATTTCCGCACGCGGTGATGCCATATATGTTTAGTTTTATTTTTATTTACACTGTGTTTTTTTTTTTATTGGAAAAGGGGGGTGATTCAAACTTTTAATAGGGGAGGAGTTAAATGATCTTTATTCACTTTTTTTTCACTTTTTTTTTGCAGTGTTATAGGTCCCATAGGGACCTATAACACTGCACACACTGATCTTCATCATTGATCACTGGTTTCTCATAAGAAACCAGTGATCAACGATTCTGCCGCATGACTGCTCAGGCCTGGATCTCAGGCACTGAGCAGTCATTCGGCGATCGGACAGCGAGGAGGCAGGAAGAGGCCCTCCCGCTGTCCTGTCAGCTGTTCGGGATGCCACGATTAGCCGCGGCTATCCTGAACAGCCCGACTGAGCTAGCCGGCCACTTTCACTTTTAGCCGCGCGGCTCAGTTCTGAGCGAGCGGCTAAAGGGTTAATAGCGTGCTATTAAAGACGGGTCCCAGCTTCACTATGACGCCGGGCCAGCCGTGATATGACGCGGGGTTACTGTGTAACCCCGCGTTATATCAGGAGAGCAGGACCAAGGACGTACCGGTACGTCCTTGGTCCTTAAGGGGTTAAAGTTATATGTTTTTGCCTTCCCCGTCTGTCTTTGTATTCTACATTTTAAGTCAAAAGTAACTATATTGTGGTCGCTATTACCAAGGTTTTCCCGCACAGTTACATTACCAACCAGCTCTGCGTTGTTGGAAATGATCAGATCCAACAAGGCATCACTTCTTGTTGGGTCCTCCACAAACTGGCCCATAAAATTATCCTGCAATAAATTTAGGAATTGTCGCCCCTTTGTAGTTTTAGCCAACCCCGGACCCCAATCTATATCTGGATAGTTAAAATCTCCCATTATTACCACTGTACCTGCCCGGGCGGCCCTCTCTATTTGTTTATGAAGCCGAACTTCTATCTCTTCAGTGCTATTAGGGGGTCTGTAGATTACACCAAATATTATTTTTTCAGTATTTCCCTCCTTTTGTAATTCTACCCACAGTGATTCCACCTCCTCAGAATTATCACACACTATGGCATCGTTCACACTGACTTTCATACCACTTCTTACATACAGACAGACTCCACCACCTTTTCTGTTCATTCTATCCTTGCGAAACAATGTAAACCCCTGCAGATTAACAGCCCAGTCATGCGAGGAGTCCAGCCATGTCTCAGTGACCCCAACTACATCACCAGCCATGTCTCAGTGACCCCAACTATATCAATATGTTCCTCCAGTATCAAGGCCTCAAGCTCCCCCATTTTATTTGCTAGGCTTCTGGCATTTGTGAACATACACTTTACATTTCCATTAAGTTTTACACATATAGTCTCACTAATGGGATTTTCAGAGTTATTGGGGTTAATGTCATTTTTTGAGTTATAAGGGTTAATTGTACTATTTAAGTTATTGGGGCTTATGGGATTTTTTGAGTTATTGGGTCTAACGTTATTATTTAAGTTATTGGGACTAATGGGATTTTTTGCATTATTGCGTCTAACGTTGTTATTTAAGTTATTGGGGCTAACGGTATTTTTTGAGTTAATGGGGCTTATTGTAGTTATTGAGTTATTGGGGCTAATGGAATTTTTTTAATTATTGGGATTACAATTTTTCGGGCTACATTTATTTTTACAGCTGGTTTGTAACACATGAATCTCCTTTTCCACTGCTCTTAACCTCCCCCCACAGGACTCCTCTCCACCCACCATTATGTCCTGACCCCTCTCTAACCTATCCATCCCACTGTCTGCTTTCTTTGCTTTATTATCCTCCCCCCACTCACCTAGTTTAAATACTCAGCCACCCCTTCCAGGATTCTCTCCCCCAGCACAGCAGACCCCCTTCCATTCAGGTGCACATTATCCGTAGAATAGAGTTTGTACCCCAATGAAAAGTCAGCCCAGTGCTCTAAAAACCAAAACCCTTCCCCCTCACACCACGACTTAAGCCATGCATTTAACTCCCTAAGCTCCCGCTGTCTTTCCTGCGATGCGCATGGCACAGGAAGTATTCCAGATAACACAACCTTAGAGGTCCTTCCCTTCAGCTTGGCACCTAGTTCCTTGTAATTATTCTTCAAGGACCTCCACCTACCATGTATTCTGTCGTTGGTTCCCACATGGACCACGACAGCTGGGTCATCCCCAGCCCCCCCTAGTAATTTGTCCACCCTTTCCACCACATGACGAACCCTGGCACAGGGAGACAGTAAACCATTCTGTTGAGGTGGTCTTGGCGACAAATTATTCTATCCGTCTTCCTGATTATAGAATCCCCTACCACAACTAACTGTCTTGGCCTACCTGTGTTACCATCCCCCACACTACTAGTTGAGCTGTTCCCCCGGCTGTTAGGGAGACCAGTATCCACTAGGGTTGCCATCTCTGATACTGAGGCCCTCGCATCATCGCCCAACTTGGCAATTTTACTTGGGAGATCAGAAGCAGAAGTGACCTTCCTTTTCCTTGCCCCCTTTCCAGTCCCTCTAACTACATTAACCCAGCTCCCTACTTGGGCCTCCTGGCTAGTTTCTCCAACCTCCATTTCTACCCCACTAACTGCTTGCTCTGTAAGATTGTCAATCGCCCTCAATGTTGCATTTTGCTCCTCTAGATCTCTAATACGAGCTTCCAGGTGGGCAACATGCTCACATTTGTCACAGCGGTATTCACCCTGAAGCTGCTGCTCCAGAGATGTATACATGTGGCACAATGTGCACTGAAGAAAACCTCCAATCCTGCTGTCCATATCCTTGGTGAAAAACAGCTGTTATTAACTATTAAGAAAAACTACTTTTATCAAGGGAGTGTAATACGTACAGTTACAGTGGGTCCTGCTTACAACGCCTGCTTTTTAAACTTCTCAGATGTAACACTTAATAATACAACACTTTAGAATACAGACCCAGCTTCAGTTAGACTCAGTCAGAGCAGGGCTCACAGAGTTTCCCAGTTAGTTTTATACACCTGAGAGCAGTTAATCAATTAACCCCTCCCCCAGGTGTGCTACAGACAGGAGGGGGAAAAAATGCAAGGGCTATGCAACTGCTGGAGACACCCTGTTTGGAAAACAATGATCCACAGTATACTCAGCACAATACCATGCCAACTGAGGGTTGTGTCTGAGGAACCCACCGATTGTTTACTGGGGGTAATATATGTCACTTGTGATGAAGTGGATGACCGTGTTAACCAATCGATGACGGCAGATGGATTGCTGGTCGAGACACGACCGCTAGCTGATATCGGGAGCTCAGGCCTCTCTCTGCGACTCCTGCTGCCACTGGCCCCTAGTCTGCTGCGACCTCTGCCTGATGAATTTAGGCCTCTGCCACTCCTTTGTGCACGTCCTGGCACTTCTCTGCCTGACATTCTTAGTGCATATATGAGGTTAGTACAATAAGCTCCACTACGCTTAAAACAGTATATGTCTACCACACCAGCAGGTGTGTACTTTTGCCTAAGCTTTCACAGTATCTAGGCCCTTAAGACTTTAACAGGAACAAAATGGTACACCACTTAGATGTACGCACAGGTTACACTTAATAGAGGAAAATACGCTTTTAGTGCTCTGCTCACCCTAACTGGCTGGCTACTATTAGCTTTTCAGTTGTTGTACACACCAGTACTGCAGTACACAGTTGCTGTGTACTACATCCAAAATTGCACTTTCTCTCTCAATCTCACTCCCTTCCCTATCAGTGCTTCTGGGCTGGATTTGGGCTTGAGGTGAATCGCTGCTGTAAAAAAGCTTTTCTGTGCAACACACTGCTCTATGTCCCTCCCTGCAATAGAATGCTGATGTGACTGGGAGGTGAATCGCATGTGATTCAGGGTCATCCCTCCGACCCTTGTTCCCGTCTTCCCAGGATTCTTTGCCCCATGTCCTCACATGTGAATCCGCCATTTTAGATGCCTGGCCCCTGGAGCCTGGACTGCACTAAATGGAGTTTAATGAAGCGATTCGCGAAATTCGCATTCGTTACGAATCAAATTTTTGCTGAAATTCGTAACGAATTCAGATTCATCAGATTCGATTCTCTCATCCCTAGTCTATAGTTATGGCTTACTATACACAGAGTTTACATTGCACATAGTAGTATTCTGTGAAAGAACTTTACTTAAATGGGCACTGTCAGGTTCAAAAACTTTTTACATGTTGCACATCTTTGCAAAACATTAACCTTTCTAATATAATTCATAAGAAAATGCTACTCCCTTTTTATAGAAATTATGGCTCATAAACCACTATGGGTCTCCATACCATCCAGAGCCTGATCCTGTATGGCTGCAGCATCATCTTTGTCCACAGGCATGGACAAAGTTTAGTAAGTGAGTGTGTGTTAAGGATGTTGGAAGGGCCAAAGTTGTTAACCCTTAGGGCAGATGGTATTAACCCTATGTGTTCGTGACATGAGGGCGTGGTTATCCTCTACACCACCCAAGGTATGGCCGCTGGTTCCTGGGCCAGGTGCTGGGCAAATAATCACTCCGATGCAAGGTTACGGAAAAACAGCATTTTACTGAGGCAGACACATGTTAAAGTCTTTACAGCTCAGTTCAGGCCCAAGGAGATGCTCAGTGAACTTTAGGGAGCTTGTTGGCTGGCTGGGACTTGTAGTGGACTTGGACTGAATTGTGCAACCTACGTTTACTTTAGTGACTTGACAGACTTGCCTTTCTTTACTAGACTTGTCCCCTGTATTAGTGCTTACCGCCAGGCTTTGACTTTCACCTGCAGGGGTTACTGGTAGTAGCTGCAGTGGCTGCGTGTTTAGGCCTTGGTCTCCCTCAGGAACACCAGACAACTCTCAGGTCTTCACTTGATTGTACCTCATAGATCTAAGACTGAACTGACTAGGCTAGCTCCTCCCTAGTATATATGGGAGCAATTTGGAGGAATCCCAAAGGTAACCAACAAGTTACCTGTTCATTTGCACCTTCCTTGGTAACAGAGGCCTTAGAAACAATATTTAAAGAGATAAATGCCTCAAAAGATTAACCAGCATATAACATGAGAGCATTTAACACTTTAGAGTCCTAAGGAGGGATGTGGACCCAGGGGAACACTGAAAGGGTAGCCACCACACAGGACGGACAGATGTACAGGATGACAACTCCTGTACTGGGCCACCACAACTGTGGGACTAGCACTCCTCTGTGCTCATTTCTATCCTATCAGACTGCTGCAGGAAGGAGGGGGTTACAGAGTAGCCTGCAGTGACTGGATGAAGAGACCCAGGACAGCACAGCAGACTCGAGGAGGAAGATGAATCATGCAGAGAGAGGACACTCCCCCTCTAAAGCACAGATTTACAAACCAAGTGAGCAACAGAAAAAAAAGAAATATGGGAGAAATATAGGTCCAAGACATACAAAATTACATGTACATGGTCCGGATTAGGTGTTGAGGAACATACAACATATATATATATATATATATAACATGTACGGTTTGAACCTCTTGAGGTTCTTCTAAGTAAAGGTAATGGCTAATGTAGATGTATATAGTCAGGCATGCAGAGAAGATGCAGAAGATACATCTTGTGTTCATGCCTCTGGGCTCCTCTGCTGAGGGAATTCCTGTGATGTCATTATTGATGTCAGGGCTTCCCCAGCAAGTGCTTGGATGCAGAAGCAGATATGAGCGCTGTGCTCAGGGGTATTTTGAGCAACAGAGAAGTGATTTTATTTTTTCAGTTCCCTGACACAGTACAGGGACGAGCTGTCAGTGTGACAGTCTAATCCTACAGCAGCTCTGTGTACCAGGGTGCAGAGCTGTCAGATCTAACTACGTTAATTAATGGCCTGTAGGCACAAGAACCATCTCTGCTGCCAGTTACTTAATGTGGACCGGTCACCATGGGGTTAATCCTTGTGACTGCTCTGTCGGTATCTGCTGCTTCATACCTGGCACAGAACTAACAGATTCCTTTAACAAATTTGCTTTTCTATACAGGAAGGGAAAAAAAGGAACATCACAGTAAAATATCTGCTCAGTCAAAAACAAAAAGCATGCATCAGGGAGGACCAATAGCGTCTATAGACATGTTCAGCATATGTGGCATAAGCATATATACTATGTATACTTATTGTAAAAAGACCCTAATACAAATATGAGACAGAAGTTCTATAGATGAGTCATAGTGAGGACACGCTCCTCCAGAGCACAGGATGAAAGGCCAAGTGAGCAACAGAAAGTAGGTATTTGTGAGAGAAATATAGGTGCTAGCTGAAAAAAATTATGTACATGTAGATAATTATGTACATGATCAGGATTAGGTACTTTTTTGTGGGATGTGACAGGAACTTTTTAAGGCTGTAAAAAATAAATAAATTATGAAATATTTTAATTCAGTCTGATTGAAAATGGGGGGAAAAGTTTGGGGGCTTAAAACTTTTTTTTTTTTTTCACCTCAAAACGAAACCCCTGATATAATAGATCAATGCAATACATACAGTATGTATGCTTGCTCATATAAATCTCCATGAGGACTATTCTTAAACATAAAAAATCCCCCCCTAATAGAAATTATAATTACCCACTTTATTCATTTTTCTAATGAAAAATCAAAGCTGCAAAACTAAATATTTAGTATCATTGCATATGGACATTTCTGACCAATAAATGTTATTGTTATATAACCCACACAGTGAACATCGAATTCAAATGAAAATACTCAATGGCAGAATTACAGATTTTTTTGTCTCACCAAATTCCAAATGTTCTTTTTTTTTATATAAAAAGTGATCAAAATTACCTATCTACCCAAAAATTGTACTGATAAAAACTACAAAATCACAGCGCAAAAAAATTAACCCAAACACAGTTTCGTTGATAAAAAAAATTGTTCAGCCTTAATACAGCTCTGTTGGAGGAAAAGTAATAGAGCTATATAATATGAATAAATAAATAAAATAATAATAATAATAATAAATAAAATTGGCTATTTCCTCAAAAGGGTTAAAAGAAAATAATGGGGTACTCTAGTGGAAAACGTTTTATAAAAAAAAAAAAATTCATATCAACTAGAGACAGAAAGTTATACAGATTTGTAAATTACTTCTATTTAAAAATCTTAATCTTTCCAGTACTTATCAGATGCTGTATGCTCCAGAGGAAGTTGTGTAGTTCTTTTCTGTCTGACCACAGTGCTCTCTGCTGCACCTGTCCATGTCAGGACAGAGAGCAAATCTCTGCTGCACTAGCATGGACAGAGGTGTCAGGTGAGAGCATCAGACATGAAAGAACTACACAACTTCCTCTGGAGTATACAGCAGCTGATAAGTACTGGAAGGATTAAGATTTTTAAAGGAGTACTCCGACGCAAACCTTTTATGGGGGAAATGGAGCATGAAGCAAAGTTATATTACATTGTAATGTACTCACGTTATCCATATCGTCTTCTTTCCGGACTTCTCCTCGCTTTTCCATCCGGCCAGAAGCTGGGTCCTTTGATGACGCTCGACCGCGTTTTCTTCATGATTCGGCGCCATCTTAGCCCGGTGACTCATCGTTCCAATGGGTCACTGCGGGCTGTGCCGGCCTCCCAGCCCGGAATCGGCTTCTCCTCCCTAAGTAATTTATTCATTTATGCACTGAGCTGAGCTGCCATAGGCTCAGCTCAGCAAATGCCTATCGCTAGGGAAGAGCAGAGGGAGGGAGAGGGAGGGAGAATAGGACCAGACATACTACCAGGGCATTGTGGGAGATGTAGTCATTCAGGCTGAAAAACATGTGACCAGAACCAGGAAGTACCGGGAACTTCAGAGCGGCGTTGCAAGCGAACGGCTGGGCCAAATCACAGGATTGGGGGCTCTATCAAAAGGTATGAGCAGGGGCTACATTTAGGGATTAGTTTATTTTTTATTGTGAGCATCGGACTTCTCCTTTAAATAGAAATAATTTACAAATCTGTTTAACTTTCTGGCACCAGTTGAGTACCCCTTTGGAGGACATCTGCAGCAAGATAAAATTTATCCCCTAGCCACAGGATAGGGGATAAGTGTTCGATCGTGGGGGGTCCGACCACTGGGACCCCGCCACGCGATCTCCCAAACGGGGCCCCGCATTGCCGCTCTATGTGTGCGGCTAATGCGTATAGCATCGACCCCTCTGAGGTTGACGGTACGCCCCCCTCCACTCCCCCTCCCCATACAGTTCTATGGGAGAGGTGGGGAGGCACAAATGCTGCCTCCCCACCTCTCCCATAGAGATAAATGGAGGAGGCGTGTCGGCTGTGACGTCATGCTGCGGACAACACGCCTCCTGCATAGGAGAGCCATGGCCCCGTGCAGGAGATCGCGGTGGGTCCCAGCGAAAAGACCCCCCGCGATCAGATAAGTTGTGTTTCGCTGCAGATGTCCTTTAAGGCCTGGGTTCTCAACCCGTGGTACGCGTACCCCAAGGGGTGCGCCACGGGTTGAGCGGGGGTATGCGAAAGCGCTGTCAAATACCGGCCATGCTACTGTGAGTGAGCTGCCTGGTTGCCGTGGAGACATGTGACCTCCCCTTACGTTGCGCGGAGTTGCCGCACAACGCAGGAGGACGTCATACGTCAGTGCAGTCCCGCCGAACGGGTCGCACTGCATCAAGCGGCAGCGAACAGGGTCCCGCCGGAGGCCAGGTAAAAAAGAAAGTTAACAACTGTGTGGGCCAGGGGGGGGGGGGGAAGTGTATTGGACGAGGTGGCGAAGTGTATTGGAGGTAGGGGGGAAGTGTATTGGAGGTGGGGGGGGGAAGTGTATTGGACGGAGCACAAGGCATTAAGATGGAGGGGGAGAGGGATAAAGCACAAGGCATTAAGATGGAGGGGGGAGAGGGATAATGGCGGAGGGGGGATGGGGAGTAATAAAGCACAAGGCATTAAGATGGAGGGGGGAGAGGGATAAAGCACCAGGCATTAAGATGGAGGGGGGAGAGGGATAATGGCGGAGGGGGGATGGGGAGTAATAAAGCACAAGGCATTAAGATGGAGGGGGGAGAGGGATAAAGCACCAGGCATTAAGATGGAGGGGGGGAGAGGGATAAAGAACCAGGAATTAAGATGGAGGGGGGAGAGGGATAATGGCGGAGGGGGGATGGGGAGTAATAAAGCACAAGGCATTAAGATGGAGGGGGGAGAGGGATAAAGCACCAGGCATTAAGATGGAGGGGGAGAGGGATAATGGCGGCGGGGGTGGGGGAAGTAATAAAGCACAAGGCATTACATTTTAATGCCTTGTGCTTTAGTTCTCCCTTATCCCCCCTCCGCCATTATCCCTCTCCCCCCTCCATCTTAATGCCTGGTGCTTTATTACTCCCCATCCCCCCTCCACCATTATCGCTCTCCCCTTCCATCTTAATCCCCTTGCGCCATTCCCCCTTCCTATGATCCCCTTTTGCCATATCGGATAATAATGGCACAAGGGGATTAAGATGGAGGGGGGAAAATGGCAAAAGGGGATCAGAGGGAGGGGGGATAATGACACAAGGGGAATAAGATGGAGGAATAATAACACAAGGGGATAAAGATGAAGGAGGAATAATAACACAAGGGGATAAAGATGGAGGAGGAATAATAACACAAGGGGATAAAGATGGAGGAGGGAATAATAACACAAGGGGATAAAGATGGAGGAGGTATAATAACACAAGGAGATAAAGATGGAGGAGGAATAATAACACAGGGGGATAAAGATGGAGGAGGAATAATAACACAAGGAGATAAAGATGGAGGAGGGAATAATAACACAAGGGGATAAAGATGGAGGAGGGAATAATATCACAAGGGGATAAAGATGGAGGAGGTATAATAACACAAGGGGATAAAGATGGAGGAGGGAATAATATCACAAGGGGATAAAGATGGAGGAGGAATAATAAAACAAGGGGATAAAGATGGAGGAGGTATAATAACACAAGGGGATAAAGATGGAGGAGGAACAATAACACAAGGGGATAAAGATGGAGGAGGAATAATAACACAAGGGGATTAATATGGAGGTGGGAGGGTTGATTATCCCCCCTCCATCTTTATCCCCTTGTGTTATTATTCCTCCTCCATCTTTATCCCCTTGTGTTATTATTCCTCCTCCATCTTTATCCCCTTGTGTTATTATTCCCCCCTCCATCTTTATCCCCTTGTGTTATTATTCCGCCTCCATCTTTATCCCCTTGTGTTATTATTCCCCCCTCCATCTTTATCCCCTTGTGTTATTATTCCGCCTCCATCTTTATCCCCTTGTGTTATTATTCCCCCCTCCATCTTTATCCCCTTGTGCTATTATTCCTTCTCCATCTTTATCCCCTTGTGTTATTATTCCTCCTCCATCTTTATCCCCTTGTGTTATTATTCCTCCTCCATCTTTATCCCCTTGTGTTATTATTCCTCCTCCATCTTTATCCCCTTGTGTTATTATTCCCTCCTCCATCTTTATCCCCTTGTGTTATTATTCCTCCTCCATCTTTATCCCCTTGTGTTATTATTCCTCCTCCATTTTTATCCCCTTGTGTTATTATTCCTCCTCCATCTTTATCCCCTTGTGTTATTATTCCTCCTCCATCTTTATCCCCTTGTGTTATTATTCCTCCTCCATTTTTATCCCCTTGTGCTATTATTCCTCCTCCATCTTTATCCCCTTGTGTTATTATTCCTCCTCCTCCATCTTTATCCCCTTGTGTTATTATTCCTCCTCCATCTTTATCCCCTTGTGTTATTATTCCTCCTCCTCCATCTTTATCCCCTTGTCTTATTATTCCTCCTCCATCTTTATCCCCTTGTGTTATTATTCCTCCTCCTCCATCTTTATCCCCTTGTGTTATTATTCCTTCTCCATCTTTATCCCCTTGTGTTATTATTCCTCCTCCATCTTTATCCCCTTGTGTTATTATTCCTCCTCCATCTTTATCCCCTTGTGTTATTATTCCTGCCTCCATCTTTATCCCCTTGTATTATTATTCTTCCTCCATCTTTATCCCCTTGTGTTATTATTCCTCCTCCATCTTTATCCCCTTGTGTTATTATTCCCTCCTCCATCTTTATCTCCTTGTGTTATTATTCCTCCTCCATCTTTATCCCCTTGTGTTATTATTCCTCCTCCATCTTTATCCCCTTGTGTTATTATTCCTGCCTCCATCTTTATCCCCTTGTGTTATTATTCTTCCTCCATCTTTATCCCCTTGTGTTATTATTCCTCCTCCATCTTTATCCCCTTGTGTTATTATTCCCTCCTCCATCTTTATCCCCTTGTGTTATTATTCCTCCTCCATCTTTATCCCCTTGTGTTATTATTCCTCCTCCATCTTTATCCCCCTGTGTTATTATTCCTCCTCCATTTTTATCCCCTTGTGTTATTATTCCTCCTCCTCCATCTTTATACCCTTGTGTTATTATTCCTCCTCCATCTTCATCCCCTTGTGTTATTATTCCCCCCTCCATCTTTATCCCCTTGTGCTATTATTCCTCCTCCATCTTTATCCCCTTGTGTTATTATTCCTCCTCCATCTTTATCCCCTTGTGTTATTATTCCTCCTCCTCCATCTTTATCCCCTTGTGTTATTATTCCTCCTCCATCTTTATCCCCTTGTGTTATTATTCCTCCTCCTCCATCTTTATCCCCTTGTGTTATTATTCCTCCTCCATCTTTATCCCCTTGTGTTATTATTCCTCCTCCATCTTTATCCCCTTGTGTTATTATTCCTCCTCCTCCATCTTTATCCCCTTGTGTTATTATTCCCCCTCCATCTTTATCCCCTTGTGTTATTATTCCTCCTCCATCTTTATCCCCTTGTGTTATTATTCCTGCCTCCATCTTTATCCCCTTGTGTTATTCCTCCTCCTCCATCTTTATCCCCTTGTGTTATTATTCCTCCTCCATCTTTATCCCCTTGTGTTATTATTCCCTCCTCCATCTTTATCCCCTTGTGTTATTATTCCTTCTCCATCTTTATCTCCTTGTGTTGTTGTTATTATTCCTCCTCCATCTTTATCCCCCTGTGTTATTATTCCTCCTCCATTTTTATCCCCTTGTGTTATTATTCCTCCTCCTCCATCTTTATCCCCTTGTGTTATTTTTCCTCCTCCATCTTTATCCCCTTGTGTTATTATTCCTCCTCCATCTTTATCCCCTTGTGTTATTATTCCTCCTCCATCTTTATCTCCTTGTGTTGTTATTATTCCTCCTCCATCTTTATCCCCCTGTGTTATTATTCCTCCTCCATTTTTATCCCCTTGTGTTATTATTCCTCCTCCTCCATCTTTATCCCCTTGTGTTATTATTCCTCCTCCATCTTTATCCCCTTGTGTTATTATTCCTCCTCCATCTTTATCCCCTTGTGTTATTATTCCCCCTCCATCTTTAACCCCTTGTGTTATTATTCCTCCTCCATCTTTATCCCCTTGTGTTATTATTCCTCCTCCATTTTTATCCCCTTGTGTTATTATTCCCCCTCCATCTTTATCCCCTTGTCCCATTATTCCTCCTCCATCTTATCCCCTTTTGCCATATTGGATGATAATGGCACAAGGGGATTAAGAGGAGGAATAATAACACAAGGGGATAAAGATTGAGGGGGAATAATAACACAAGGGGATAAAGATGGAGGAGGAATAATAACACAGGGGGATAAAGATGGAGGAGGAATAATAACACAAGGGGATAAAGATGGAGGAGGAATAATAACACAAGGGGATAAAGATGGAGGAGGAATAATAACACAAGGGGATAAAGATGGAGGAGGAATAATAACACAAGGGGATTAAGATGGAGGAGGAATAATAACACAGGGGGATAAAGATGGAGGAGGAATAATAACACAAGGGGATAAAGATGGAGGAGGAATAATAACACAAGGGGATAAAGATGGAGGGGGAATAATGGGACAAGGGGATAAAGATGGAGGAGGGAATAATAACACAAGGGGATAAAGATGGAGGAGGAATAATGGCACAAGGGGATAAAGATGGAGGAGGAATAATGGCACAAGGGGATAAAGATGGAGGGGGGGAATAATAACACAAGGGGATAAAGATGGAGGAGGGATAATAACACAAGGGGATAAAGATGGAGGAGGAATAATAGTACAAGGGGATAAAGATGGAGGAGGAATAATAACACAAGGGGATAAAGATGGAGGAGGAATAATAACACAATGGGATAAAGATGGAGGAGGAATAATGACACAAGGGGATAAAGATGGAGGAGGAATAATGACACAAGGGGATAAAGATGGAGGAGGAATAATAACACAAGGGGATAAAGATGGAGGATGAATAATAACACAAGGGGATAAAGATGGAGGAGGAATAATAACACAAGGGGATAAAGATGGAGGAGGAATAATAACACAAGGGGATAAAGATGGAGGAGGAATAATGACACAAGGGGATAAAGATGGAGGAGGAATAATAACACAAGGGGATAAAGATGGAGGAGGAATAATAACACAAGGGGATAAAGATGGAGGAGGGATAATGATACAGGGGGATAAAGATGGAGGAGGAATAATAAAACAAGGGGATAAAGATGGAGAAGGAATAATAACACAAGGGGATAAAGATGGAGGAAGAATAATAACACAAGGGGATAAAGATGGAGGAGGAATAATAACACAAGGGGATAAAGATGGAGGAGGAATAATAACACAAGGGGATAAAGATGGAGGAGGGAATAATAACACAAGGGGATAAAGATGGAGGGGGAATAATAACACAAGGGGATAAAGATGGAGGGGGGAATAATAACACAAGGGGATAAAGATGGAGGAGGAATAATAACACAAGGGGATAAAGATGGAGGAGGAATAATAACACAAGGGGATAAAGATGGAGGAGGGAATAATAACACAAGGGGATAAAGATGGAGGAGGGAATAATAACACAAGGGGATAAAGATGGAGGAGGGAATAATATCACAAGGGGATAAAGATGGAGGAGGAGGAATAATAACACAAGGGGATAAAGATGGAGGGGGAATAATAACACAAGGGGATAAAGATGAAGGAGGGAATAATAGCACAAGGGGATAAAGATGGAGGAGGAATAATAACACAGGGGGATAAAGATGGAGGAGGAATAATAACACAGGGGGATAAAGATGGAGGGGGATGCATTAGTATAAAGGTAAGAACACGCCTTTTGTCCGCGGGTACCCCTCGCGCGCAAGTTCCGTGCGAGGGGGTACCCGCGGACATACTTTCAGCCTTTGGGGGTACAGTCGCCAAAAAGGTTGAGAACCACTGCTTTAAGGTCACTATACAAAAATAAAATTATCATCTCCATAGATGGAAAACTATGTAAAATACAGTACAGGGAGGGGAATATATGGCAATGCAAATACATATGAAAAAACTAAATTATAAAACTTTTTTTATTGTTAAAACATAACAAAAATGTGGTATTTATTATTGTTTACCACAATCAAAGGGTATTATTAAAAGGTACAATCTGTTCGGGAAAGAAATAAGCCCATAGATGGCTCCGTCCACAGAAAAATAAGAATGGTAAGGATTCTAGAAGGTGAAGAGGAAAATAAAATGGAAACTAAAAAAATTAACTGTGTCAAGAAGGGGTTAATTTACAATAAGAATTCTAATCCCAGTTGAAGCTGGTCTATGGAATCGGCAGGGATTCTAAGAATTTTCCTGGAAAGTGAGAGCATATGGCGCGGCTGTGACTGTATAGTATATGTTACACCATTACAGCGATGTGATGATCGTCCCTCCGCCCACCATCCCTCCGTCTCCTCCGCTACAGGCTGCCGCTCCCAGTGACTCATTGGATTATTCAACACATCCCATGTATTTTCAGATTCTAGGTAAATATTTCTCAGGTTTACGAGATGTGATCGAGTCCACAAAAACACCATTTCTCACTTAAACACAACAGTCCCCACTTACACACCACCCCCTCCCTTCCATCTGTAAATGTGCAACAATTTATTGAGTACCTTATGGTTTTCCATCCTTCCAATGTGCTAATTTTTAGGAGTTTATGGTGGGTTCGTCCCCAAACACTGGAGGGACCATAATTCATACATAGCAATTTTGGAACAGTACTCAGTCTCTCGTACAGAGTGCTGTTCAAACAGTTAAAGGGGTTATAGGGGATAAGATGTCTGATCGTGGGGGTCCTGCTGCTGGCTGCACCCGGCGTTCCTTTAGAGCATCGTGTGCAGCACCAGAGGATTGTGATGTCACAGCCACGCCCCTCAAGGCAAGTCTATGGGAGGGGGAGTGACGGCCATCATGCCCCCTCCCATAGACTTGCATTGAGGGGGCGTGGCAGTGACATCACGCGTGGTCATGACAGTGACGCCACAAGCCTCCGCCCCGCATTGCAGTCATCCGGCACGGAGCAAAGTTCACTCCATGCACCGGATGTCTGGGGTGCCGCAGCCAAGATTGCGGGGGTCCCCAGCGACGGGACCCCTGCAATCAGACATTTTATCCCCTATTCTTTGGATAGGGGATAAGAGGTCTAGGGGCGGGGTACCCCTTTAAGAATATCTGCCGCATTAGTTTGTAAAAAAGCATCTAGGACTCTGTTCACATTGGTGAAATGGCTTCATTTTATACAAAAACATGACACCGTGCAGGAACAATTTTAGAATCAAAAACTTTTTATATGTTGTACATCTTTGGTCGCTGCATCATATATACTTGACCGTTTATTCTACCTAGACTTATGGTCTGAATTGACCGAAACGTTACTTTGTTTTGGATTACAGATAAAACTTTGCAATGTCCAAGAAGTGAGGGCGGGACTAGCACTTCTCTATGCTCACTCCTGTCCTATCAGACTGCAGCATAAAAGCAGAGGAGGGGGTTACAGAGCAACCTGCAGTGACTAGATGAAGGGACCCAGCACTGCACAGCAGACTCAGGAAGGAATTGAATGCATAGTAGGTGAGGGCGGGCTCAATGCTTGCCTCGGAATGAGTGTGAGCAGCAGAACAGAGGGATTTGTGAGCCAAATACAAAAGCTAGACACATAAAAAAACATGTAAAGATATGTAAAGCATCAGCATGACCTAGTGAGTAACATATATCAGTATTATACTGTATCTTATTTCTGTGATATAACAGGTACGCTTTAAAATAAATTGTCTAATACACACTTATTAACTTAAAGTGGGGTCTGTCAGGGTTCCATAGATTTTTTCATGATGGCAATAATAGCATTGTATTCAGGGGTATAACTATAGGGGGAGCAAAAGGATCCAATAGGTCTTTCTTTCTTATATAAGGAGAGTATTCCTATAAATTAAGCATTATAGATGAGGGCCCTGTTATGGATTTTGTTCTGAATGCTGGGCGTGGGAAGCGGAGGTCGTGACATCACGGACACGCCCCTCACGACGTCACATCACGCCCCCTCAATGCAAGTCTATGAGAGGGGGCCCCCACGCCACCTCTTTAGACTTGCATTGAGGGGGGGCCTTGTGTAACACCCCACGCCAGCTGTGTGACATCACAAGGGGCATGGTCGTGACATCACAAGGGGCATGGTCGTGACATCACGACCCCCGCATTCCGTGCCCAGCATTCGTAACTAAATGTTCTGACCACTGGGGCAGTGGAGTATCTCTTTAAGCCTCTGGCCATTACTGAGAAGTAATAGAAACCTCAAGAGTCCCCCACAGAGGGTTGTAAATCACATGTAAAGATAGCTTATAGATGGTCCTAAAAGAACTCTAACTGCTGTCATATTGCCTATAACCTCTTCTCTGCCCAAGGTGTACATTTAAATGGAGGAAAGGCAATCATTTCAGCAAACTGACTTAAAGGGGTTCTCCGGTGCTAGCCTACGGGAGGGGGCGTGATAGCTGTCACGCCCCCTCCCATAGACTTACATTGAGGGGCGGAGCGTGACGTCACATGGGGGCAGAGGCGTGACGTCACACGCCGCCGGCCCAGTGGTCGTCGGTAATCAGAACCCGAGCGAACACGCTCCGGGGACTGATTACAAACGGGTGCCGCGTGCAAGATCCCAGAGGTCCCTAGCGGCGGGACTCCCGCGATCAGGCATCTTATCCCCTATCCTTTGGATAGGGGATAAGATGTCTAAGCACCGGAGTACCCCTTTAAATATATGTCACAGTGATGGCACAGGAGATGTGCTTGTCATACATAGTAAGATAGTTTGTAAAGTTGAAAAAAAGACAAAAGTCCATCAAGTTCATCCTATAACCCTACTGTGTTGATCTAGAGGAAGGCAAAAACCCTCCCATATGGCTGATGCCAATTGCCCCATGACAGAGGAAAAATTCCCTCCGACCTCAGTATGGCATCAGAAATAATCCCGGGATCAATGTTCTATCCCCATAAATCTAGTATCCATAACCTTTAATTTTATTAATCTCTAGAAAAACATCCACTTGTTTATTGAGTCAGACATCACAACATCATGTGGCAGAGAGTTCTATAGTGTCACTGCTCTTACAGTAAAGAATCTCTGTCTGTGATGATGGTGAAACCTTCTTTCTTCTAGACGTAGAGGCTGCCCCCCTGTCATGGTTATCGGCCTAGGTATAAAGATCACTAGAAAGATCTCTGTACTGTCCATTCATATATTTGTACATTGTGATCAGATCGCCCTAAAACGTCTTTTCTCCAAACTAAATAACCCCAAGTGATAACCTGTATTGGTCCTGTAATCCTCCCACAACATCAATTATGTTTGTCACCCTCCTCTGCACCCTCTCCAGTTCAGCAATGTCCTTCTTATATACAGGTGCCCAGGATTGGACAGAATACTCCTTATGTGGTCTGACTAATGCGGCAAAACTATGTCCCTGTCACAAGCCTATATCCTCTCCTGATACATCCCATAACTGTATTAGCCTTGGCAGCCGCTGCCTGACACTGATCACTAAATATCCGTTGCACATTGTCATCCTGCTCTTACAGCTGTGATTGGAAATAACTCTCATTCCATCCGTTCAACCCCTTAGATGCCACAGCCAATGCAAACAGTGGCATCTGAGTGATTACATGGAAGAAGAGGTTACTCCACATTCTTCCTAGGATGGCAAGTGCAGGACGCCAATGGGTTTGTCATGGCAGCCCTGGGGCCTAAAGGGAACCAAGCATTGGCTTTTACCAAAAGTTTTTGTCCCCGGGGATGGTGAGCATATGAAGTTTGTAAGTTACCCCTGTTGCCCCATAAGTAGTCCCCTGGGTGGGGAACTGTACTTACCAAGCCTGTTGCTGGGCCGTCCACATTGTGCAGACGCCGATAAGAGGCCCGGGCTTCCATCCTCTGCGCTCCGGCACATGAAGGACGTCATCATCATGTGCCGGAGTTACCCCTGTTGCCCCATAAGTAGTCCCCTGGGTGGGGAACTGTACTTACCAAGCCCTGTTGCTCCGGCCTTAGTGATGGGCCCGGGCCCCCGCTGCACCCCCCTGCAGATGCCACAGCACAGAAGCAGGGGACCACTGTATACACAGCAGCAGGCAGCGGCCCAGGACGCACTGAACTATAAGCGCGTCTGTAATAGTTCAATGCGGCGCTCAGGCTCGGCTGATTGACAGAGCGAAGAGCCATTGGCTCCTCGCCCTGTCAATCACTCTTGTGGGCCACCCACATTGTGCAGACGCCGATAAGAGGCCCGGGCTTCCATCCTCTGCGCTCCGGCACATGAATGACGTCATCATCATGTGCCGGAGTTACCCCTGTTGCCCCATAAGTAGTCCCCTGGGTGGGGAAACTGTACTTACCAAGCCCTGTTGCTCCGGCCTTAGTGATGGGCCCGGGCCCCCCGCTGCACCCCCCTGCAGATGCCACAGCACAGAAGCAAGGGGACCACTGTATACACAGCAGCAGCAGCGGCCCAGGACGCACTGAACTAAAAGCGAGTCTGTATAGTTCAATGCGGCGCTCAGGCTCGGCTGATTGACAGAGCGAAGAGCCATTGGCTCCTCGCCCTGTCAATCACTCTTGTGGGACGCCCACATTGTGCAGACGCCGATAAGAGGCCCGGGCTTCCATCCTCTGCGCTCCGGCACATGAATGACGTCATCATCATGTGCCGGAGTTACCCCTGTTTGCCCCATAAGTAGTCCCCTGGGTGGGGAACTGTACTTACCAAGCCCTGTTGCTCCGGCCTTAGTGATGCCCCCACGACATGATTGACAGCCCACATTACCATTGTGCTCTATCTGCTTAGCGAGCAAAGCGATAACACGGGCCGTCAATCACACCGAGGGGGTGTCACTACGGACGAATCGACAGGACTTGGTAAATATAGCCCCCCCCCCCCCCCCCCCCCCCACATATAATAGTTACTTAAAATTGACTTGGCAAAAAGTGTCAAATAAATAAATAAAACGTTTTTTTATAATTATATTAAGCCCCTCCTCTAATAGAAATTTTAATCAGAAAAAAGTCCTATCAAAACAAAAATAGGACCAAAAAATAGGATCATTGTATACTGAAAAATAAAACATTTACAGGGGTCAGAATAGGCCAATTTTAATGGTATCATTTTTATTGACCTACATTTCTTTAAAAAGTGTGGTTAGGCTATGCTTCATTTTCCTGTTCACTCAAAATTTTTGGCCATCTGTTGCTTTTGATCTATTTTTTTCAGTTGTTTACAGCTCAAATGAGCCTGAAAAAAAAGGTGTGAACATGGCCCTGTTGTGCAAAAGTAGTAGAATATAAAAAACCACAGATTTGGTGTTACTGTACTTAGGCAAGTTTTTATTCTTTCCATTGTCAACACTACCTAGATAAGGTTAAAGGGCTATTCCGGCCATAGACATCTTATCCACTATCCAGAGGATAGGGGATAAGATGTTTGACCACAGGGGGGGGGGGGCGCCGCTGGGACCTCCGCAATCACCATGCAACACCCGCATTCTATGCCAGGCCTGCTGCTTCAGTCTCAGAAATGTCAGTGTTTCCGGGACTGAGACGTGACGTCATGTCCGGCCGTGGTGTGATGTCACAAGGGTGCGTGGCGTGACATCCAGGGCTGGACTGGCCTACCGGATACCGGGAAAATTCCCGATAGGCCGCTCACCCTGGGGCCGGCAGTGGTCGGCCTGTGCTCAGTCCCCGACCTGGCCCGTTCTTATAGATCGGAGCGCGGTCGGGCCGCCCATGCACACTTGCATACAAGGGCCTGATACTAGTATCAGGACCTTGTATGCAGCAGGGCCGCCATTAGGGGGGTACAGTCAGTACTCAGTAAGGGGCCGGGCCCCCGCTGCACCCCCCTGCAGATGCCACAACACAGAAGCAGGGGACCACTGTATACACAGCAGCAGCAGCGGCCCAGGACGCACTGAACTCATAGGCGTGCGCACAGGGTGTGCCGGGTGTGCCCAGGCACACCCTAATCACCGCGGCCGTGGAGCAAAAGGGGCAGCTGCCCCGGGCCCTGTAATTCCTGGGGGCCCAAAAGCAGCTCTCCCCTTTTGCCCCATAAAGCTGATAAAGGCTGGTGGGCCAGGCGTCAGGGGCCCGGCCAAAATGTTAGTAGGAGTGGGCGGGGGGGGCGGGTTTGCGCCGCACGCTACCTTTTTATGTTCGCCGCCGCCGTCACTCATTCCAGGCAGCCAGTACCCGCAATGGCTGTCTGGGAGATGGTCACGTGACGTGACGTGTGGTGTAACGTCACGGGCGGCATCATAGAGAGGAGCGGAGCAGAGAGAGGTCTCCCGCTCCTCTCAGTCCCCACATGGCCGCTTCCAGGATCAAGGCCGCAGCAAGGGACCCACCGCCGGGGGTATCCTCCCCTCACTTGCATAATCTGATAATCCCCTCCCCCGTACGTATCCTGTACTGATCCGGAGTTATATCCTGTATTATTCTAAAGAGCTGTACTCACTATTCTGCTGGTGAGGTCACTATGTACATACATTACATTACTTATCCTGTACTGATCCTGAGTTATATCCTGGTATTATTCTAAAGAGCTGTACTCACTATTCTGCTGGTGAGGTCACTGTGTACATACATTACTTATCCTGTACTGATCCTGAGTTATATCCTGTAAATCCTTTATTAGAAAATATAAATCATAACAAAACATAAACCAGCACAACTTTGCCATAACGGAAAACAACATACATGAAATAACATAAACCCAAACATTACATTTAAGTAAAAGAACAAAAATCCTGCCTAACCGGCCAGCCCAGCTTTCCTACTAGAACTAGAAATATTACAACTAAACTTGCATAGCCAAACAACACACTCATAAGAAACATAAATATAGCACTATTTCGCTTTAACTCAAAAACACCCAAACTCGGGAAAAATCATACATTACAAATAGAAAACACAACAAGCACTCACACTGCACACCATGTTTTTTTTTTTTTTTTTTTTTATAATAACATTAATATAATAACACTATTAAACAACCCATGCACACATATATATCAATATATTAACTACATTTAACCAGAAACCAAACGGAAAATAAATAAATAAATAAATAATTAACTCAAAATACCCAAACTCGGGAAAATATCACAGAAAACACAATACACACATGCTTACACACATCTTTACTACATACTACATATATAAACCAAAGAAAATAAATCCACAACGGGATACTAAAGAAACATTACTACAAAAACAAAACTGGTTCGACTGCCATGTCTATCTCTACTATAAATTACTATATACGGTACTTCAAAAATAAATAAATAAATAAATAAATAAAAATAATAATAATAATAAAAAAAAATTTTTTTTATAATATAACATACATTATACATACTATATACATAACTAACTATATACACTACTATATACAATACTATACACAAACTATATACACCTATAAACAGAAAACACACCTACAAATATAAAAGAACGTTCTACACTAAACTGACCCCTTCAC
Organism: Hyla sarda; assembly: GCF_029499605.1. Classification (NCBI taxonomy): domain Eukaryota; kingdom Metazoa; phylum Chordata; class Amphibia; order Anura; family Hylidae; genus Hyla; species Hyla sarda. Next base: position 30,660,858 of record NC_079190.1, on the reverse strand, counting down.
ACCCACACCACCCGCCCTACTGTACATGGGTCAGAGTTTTTTTCATACAGTTCATAGTCCTCAATGTCCAGTCCACAATTGACCCATGCCAGGTCCACCAAAAGAAAAGACCACCACCACCCACAAATATACCCTCCAACCTAGAACTCCTCCCAACCAACTGTCACGATGCCGGCTGGGCAGGTAGTGGATCCTCTGTGCCAGAGAGGGATTGGCGTGGACCGTGCTAGTGGATCGGTTCTAAGTCACTACTGTTTTCACCAGAGCCCGCCGCAAAGCGGGATGGTCTTGCAGCGGCGGTAGTGACCAGGTCGTATCCACTAGCAACGGCTCAACCTCTCTGACTGCTGAAGATAGGGCGCGGTAACAAGGGAGTAGACAGAAGCAAGGTCGGACGTAGCAGAAGGTCGGGGCAGGCAGCAAGGATCGTAGTCGGGGGCAACTGCAGGAGGTCTGGAACACAGGCTAGGAACACACAAGGAAACGCTTTCACTGGCACAATGGCAACAAGATCCGGCGAGGGAGTGAAGGGGAAGTGAGGTATAAATAGGGAGTGCACAGGTGAACACACTAATTGGAACCACTGCGCCAATCAGCGGCGCAGTGGCCCTTTAAATCGCAGAGACCCGGCGCGCGCTGCGCGCCCTAGGGAGCGGGGCCGCGCGCGCCGGGACAGGACAGACGGAGAGCGAGTCAGGTACGGGAGCCGGGATGCGCATCGCGAGCGGGCGCTACCCGCATCGCGAATCGCATCCCGGCTGAGACGGTATCGCAGCGCACCGGGTCAGTGGAGCTGCCCGGAGCGCTGCGGTAGCGAGAGAGAAGCGAGCGCTCCGGGGAGGAGCGGGGACCCGGAGCGCTCGGCGTAACAGTACCCCCCCCTTGGGTCTCCCCCTCTTCTTAGAGCCTGAGAACCTGAGGAGCAGACTTTTGTCTAGGATGTTGTCCTCAGGTTCCCAGGATCTCTCTCAGGTCCACAGCCCTCCCAATCCACCAAAAAGAACCTTTTTCCTCTGACCGTCTTGGAGGCCAGTATCTCTTTCACTGAGAAGACGTCAGAAGACCGGAGACAGGAGTGGGAGAAACTAATTTGGGAGAGAAACGGTTGAGGATGAGTGGTTTAAGAAGAGAGACATGAAAGGCATTAGGAATACGGAGAGAAGGAGGAAGAAGAAGTTTGTAAGAGACAGGATTAATTTGGCACAAGACTTTGAAAGGACCAAGATAGCGTGGACCCAGTTTGTAACTGGGGACACCAAAGCGGACATATTAAGCGGAGAGCCATACCTTGTCTCCGGGAGCAAAAATGGGGGGAGCTCTTCTTTTCTTATCGGCAAACTTTTTCATGCGAGATGAAGCCTGTAAAAGAGAATCTTGGGTCTCTTTCCATATGGTGGAAAGATCACGAGTCACTTCATCTACAGCGGGCAAACCAGAGGGCAAGGGAGTAGGGAGGGGGGGAAGAGGGTGACGGCCGTACACCACGAAAATGGGGATTTGGAGGGAAGATTCAGAGACTCTAAGTTATACGAGAATTCGGCCCATGGTAGAAGATCTGCCCAATCATCCTGGCGGGAGGAAACAAAATGTCGTAAATAATCACCCAAGACCTGGTTAATTCTTTCTACTTGTCCATTGGATTGAGGATGAATATGCAGAAGAAAAGTTTAATTTAATCTTGATTGTTTACAGAGAGCCCTCCAGAATTTTTACACGAATTGGACGCCTCTATCCGAGACTATCTGTGTGGGCAACCGCTGAAGACGAAAAAATGTGTACAAAAAATTGTTTAGCCAACTGAAGGCGCTGAAGGAAGACCAGGAAGAGGGATGAAATGTGCCATCTTGGAGAATCGATCAACGACCACCCAAACAACAGTGTTGCCACGGGATGGGGGTAGGTCTGTAATAAAATCCATACAATCAGAGACCAAGGCTGTTCGGGACAGGCAGAGGATGAAGAAAACCAGCGGGCTTCTGGCGAGGAGTCTTATCCCGGGCACAGACAGTGCAGGCTCGCACAAAGTCCACGACATCCGTCTCCAGAGTCGGCCACCAATAGAAGCGAGAGATGAGTTGCACAGATTTCTTGATGCCTGCATGACCTGCGAGATGGGAGGAGTGACCCCATTTGAGGATTCCGAGGCGTTGGCGTAGAGAGACTAAGGTCTTTCCTGGAGGAGTTTGCCTGATGGAGGCTGGAGAAGTGGAAATCAGGCAGTCAGGAGGAATGATGTGTTGCGGAGAGAGTTCAACTTCCGAGGCATCCGAGGAACGAGAGAGAGCATCGGCCCTAATGTTCTTATCGGCAGGCCGAAAGTGAATTTCAAAATTAAATCGGGCAAAGAACAGAGACCACCTGGGCCTGGCGAGGATTCAGCCGTTGGGCAGACTGGAGATAGGAGAGGTTCTTGTGATCGGTGTAAATAATATCTGGAAATCTTGAATCCCTCCAGCAGATGCCTCCATTCCTCAAGTGCTAATTTAATGGCTAGAAGCTCTCGATCCCCGATGGAGTAGTTCCTCTCCGCCGGAGAGAAGGTCCTAGAAAAAAAACCACAAGTAACAGCATTGCCCGGAAGAATTTTTTTGTAGAAGGACCGCTCCAGCTCCTACAGAGGAGGCATCACCTCCAATAGGAAGGGTTTAGATGGGTCAGGTCTGGAGAGCACGGGAGCTGGAAGAAAAGGCAGACTTGAGCCGTTTAAAGGCGTCTTCCGCTTGAGGAGGCCAAGACTTGGGATTGGCATTTTTTTTGGTTAAAGCCACGATAGGGGCCACAACGGTAGAAAAATGTGGAATAAATTGCCTGTAATAATTGGCGAACCCCCAAAAAACGTTGGATAGCACGGAGTCCGGAGGGGCGTGGCCAATCTAAGACGGCAGAGAGTTTGTCTGGATCCATTTGTAGTCCCTGGCCAGAGACCAAGTATCCTAGGAAAGGAAGAGAATTGGCATTCAAACAGACATTTCTCTATCTTGGCATAAAGTTGATTGTCACGAAGTCTCTGAAGAACCATACGGACATGCTGGCGGTGTCCTCTAGATTGGCAGAAAAAATCAGGATATCGTCCAGATATACAACAACACCTGGAGTATAAGAGATCACGAAAAATTTCATTAACAAAGTCTTGGAAGACGGCAGGGGCGTTGCACAGGCCAAAGGGCATGACCAGATACTCAAAGTGTCCATCTCTAGTGTAAATGCCGTTTTCCATTCATCCCCCTCTCTGATGCGGATGAGATTATAAGCACCTCTTAAGTCCAGTTGGTAAAGATGTGGGCACCTTGGAGGCGATCAAAGAGTTCAGAGATGAGGGGTAGGGGTAGCGGTTCTTTACCGTGATTTTATTAAGACCGCGGTAGTCAATGCAAGGATGTAGAGAGCCATCTTTTTTGGACACAAAGAAAAATCCGGCTCCGGCAGGAGAGGAGGATTTACGGATAAAGCCTTTTTTTAAATTTTCCTGGATGTACTGCCGACATAGCAAGAGTCCGGACAGAGGATAGATTCTGCCCCGGGGTGGAGTAGTGCCCGGGAGGAGGTCAATAGGACAATCATAAGGCCTGTGAGGAGGTAGAGTCTCAGCTTGTTTTTTGCAAAAAACATCCGCAAAGTCCATATAGGCCTTAGGGAGACCGGTTACAGGGGGAACCACAGAGTCACGGCAAGGGGTACTGGGAACCGGTTTTAGGCAGTCCTTGAAACAAGAGGGCCCCCAACTCTTGATCTCCCCAGTGGACCAATCCAGGGTTGGGGAATGGAGTTGAAGCCAGGGTAGTCCAAGGAGGATTTCGGAAGTGCAATTGGGGAGGACCAAAAATTCAATCTTCTCGTGATGAGGTCCGATGCACATTAGAAGGGGCTCCGTGCGGAAACGTATGGTACAGTCCAATCTTTCATTGTTTACACAATTGATGTAGAGGGATCTGGCGAGACTGGTCACTGGGATGTTGAACCTGTTGACGAGAGAGGCCAAAATAAAATTTCCTGCAGATCCGGAATCCAAGAAGGCCATAGTAGAGAAAGAGAAGGCAGAGGCAGATATCCGCACAGGCACAGTAAGACGTGGAGAAGCAGAGTAGACATCAAGGACTGTCTCACTTTTGTGCGGAGTCAGCGTACGTCTTTGCAGGCGGGGAGGACGGATAGGACAATCCTTCAGGAAGTGTTCGGTACTGGCACAGTACAGGCAGAGATTCTCCATGCGGCGTCGTGTCCTCTCTTGAGGTGTCAGGCGAGACCGGTCGACCTGCATAGCCTCCACGGCGGGAGGCACAGGAACGGATTGCAGGGGACCAGAGGAGAGAGGAGCCGGGGAGAAAAAACGCCTTGTGCGAACAAAGTCCATATCCTGGCGGAGCTCCTGACGCCTTTCGGAAAAGCGCATGTCAATGCGAGTGGCAAGATGGATGAGTTCATGTAGGTTAGCAGGGATTTCTCGTGCGGCCAGAACATCTTTAATGTTGCTGGATAGGCCTTTTTTAAAGGTCGCGCAGAGGGCCTCATTATTCCAGGATAATTCTGAAGCAAGAGTACGGAATTGTACGGCGTACTCGCCAACGGAAGAATTACCCTGGACCAGGTTCAACAGGGCAGTCTCAGCAGAAGAGGCTCGGGCAGGTTCCTCAAAGACACTTCGAATTTCCGAGAAGAAGGAGTGTATAGAGGCAGTGACGGGGTCATTGCGGTCCCAGAGCGGTGTGGCCCATGACAGAGCTTTTCCAGACAGAAGGCTGACTACGAAAGCCACCTTAGACCTTTCAGTAGGAAACTGGTCCGACATCATCTCCAAGTGCAGGGAACATTGGGAAAGAAAGCCACGGCAGAATTTAGAGTCCCCATCAAATTTATCCGGCAAGGATAGTCGTAGACCAGAAGCGGCCACTCGCTGCGGAGGAGGTGCAGGAGCTGGCGGAGGGAGATGATTGCTGAAGCTGTGGTAGTAGCTGCTGTAGCATCATGGGTCAGTTGAGACAGCTGTTGGCCTTGTTGCGCTATCTGTTGTGACTGCTGGGCGACCACCGGGGTGAGGTCGGCGACAACTGGCAGAGGAACTTCAGCGGGATCCATGGCCGGATCTACTGTCACGATGCCGGCTGGCAGGTAGTGGATCCTCTGTGCCAGAGAGGGATTGGCGTGGACCGTGCTAGTGGATCGGTTCTAAGTCACTACTGGTTTTCACCAGAGCCCGCCGCAAAGCGGGATGGTCTTGCTGCGGCGGTAAGTGACCAGGTCGTATCCACTAGCAACGGCTCAACCTCTCTGACTGCTGAAGATAGGCGCGGTACAAGGGAGTAGACAGAAGCAAGGTCGGACGTAGCAGAAGGTCGGGGCAGGCAGCAAGGATCGTAGTCGGGGGCAACGGCAGGAGGTCTGGAACACAGGCTAGGAACACACAAGGGAAACGCTTTCACTGGCACAATGGCAACAAGATCCGGCGAGGGAGTGAAGGGGAAGTGAGGTATAAATAGGGAGTGCACAGGTGAACACACTAATTGGAACCACTGCGCCAATCAGCGGCGCAGTGGCCCTTTAAATCGCAGAGACCCGGCGCGCGCGCGCCCTAGGGAGCGGGGCCGCGCGCGCCGGGACAGGACAGACGGAGAGCGAGTCAGGTACGGGAAGCCGGGATGCGCATCGCGAGCGGGCGCTACCCGCATCGCGAATCGCATCCCGGCTGGAGACGGTATCGCAGCGCACCAGGTCAGTGGAGCTGCCCGGAGCGCTGCGGTAGCGAGAGAGAAGCGAGCGCTCCGGGGAGGAGCGGGGACCCGGAGCGCTCGGCGTAACACCAACTTAACCATTACCAGATTTAACATACATAAGAAAACAATACAACACACTTTAGGCCCAAGTTCGGTGCCTGTAAGCCCTTCATAACCTTAACATTTGAAAACAAAACAAAAAGCTATGGTGCACATGCATTAGCCCACCACCAGGAAGAAGGATGGCAATCCTGATACATACAAAAATTACATTCTTTCCCTAACTGCACCCTACCATTATCCCTAAAAATAAACTGACCCTACTATCACCCTAACCCTGTCCCTGCATCACTGTCCCTAACCAAAACAAGGGTACTCTACCCAAAAGGCCTAGTACCTAGGGCACATCAAAAGAAAACCCTCTCCATAGGAGAGAAGCCCTACTGGTACCAAGACTGCCATACTCCAAAGACCTGATCTTCCCGAGGTCACCAGTGAGTCGGGGTAGCGTCAGCCGGAAGATGCCCATGGGGCGTACGGAGGTCCTTCACTTGCCCTCCTGTCTCCCATTCCTGGAAGAAAGGCCGAAACCATTCCCTGCTGGAGAGTACCCACGGAGGAGCCCTCTCTTTCCAGAGGTTTGAAATGTTAGCTTTCAAGAAGGTGTTCGTTAAGAACACCACGGGGTTTACCATAGATAAACCCCCCTAGTCTCCTCGTGCGGTACGTAACCTCCCTCTTGACTAGGTTCATCCTGTTCCCCCATAACAGTTGGAAAAACAGGCTGTAGATCCTAGTGTAGTAAGCCTCTGGCAAGATACATACGCTGCCCAGATAGATAAACAAGGGGAGCAGGTACGATTTGATCAGGTGTCACCCTTTCCCTGAGGGGTCATAGACCAACCCTTCCACTGGTCCACCTTATGAGTGGGCATCCCTGGAGCTTACCATCCCAGTTTTTGGTGGATAATCATCCTGGCCGAATGTGATGCCCAGAATTTTTGCTGAGTCTTGGGGCCCTGGGAGGGTGTCCGGGAGATCAAATGTGGGATCTCCCCCTCCCAGCCAGAGACCTTTCACACTTATCCCCGGTTGATCTTAGACCCAGATGCCTCCGAGTAGCGTTCCACCTCCGACATCACCACATCGACCTCCTCTCTCGAGGACACGAAAATGGTGACATCATCAGCGTACGCCACCACTCTCTGGGCGACATCCAGCTCCGCCAGACTCATCCTGACTCCCGCCAACGGCCCACAATCTACCCTCCGGACGAAGGGATCAATTGCGAACACGTATAAAAGCGGGCTCAAAGGACAACCCTGACGGACTCCGGTACCCCACCTCAAAAGAGCGGCCAGACCACCCGTTCACCAGCGGGAAACTCTCTGCCCCTGCATATAAGGTCTTAAGCCAATTAATAAAAGCACACGGTAAGCCATATCTCAGGAGGAAGGACCAGAGGTACTCGTGGTTCACCCGATCAAATGCTTTGGCCTGATCCAGGGACAGCAAGTACCCCTTCCAGAGACCTGCACTACTCCAGCTCCACTGCCTCCTGGACACCGAGAACAGCACTTAAGGTGCTGCGGCCTGGAACAGAGCAGTGCTGAGCCCCCGAAAGGAGCCGGGGTGCAAACTTCACCAGCCGATTAAACAGTATCTTGGCGAGAAGCTTCCTGTCCGTATTGAGAAGAGCTATGGGCCTCCAATTCTCAATACGGCTAGGATCTTTACCCTTTGAGAGAAGAATCAGGGCTGACCTCCTCATTGACTTCGGTAGAGTGCCCGAGGAGAGACACTCATTGAATACCTCAGTCAAGAGGGGAGCTAAAGACTCCTTAAAGGTCCTGTACCACTCGGATTCGGATTTAAGCCATCCGGACCTGGTGACTTCTTAGGGGCAAGCCCCTCGATCGCCAGTCTCACTTCCTCTTCCCTGATTTCTTCTGCCAAAACATCAAGAGGGGGGGTCCACCCCTGGCTCAGGAATGGTTTCAGCCAGGAAAGCCGACATCCTGTCTCGATCTAGATCCTTCCTTCCCAAGAGGTGTGAGTAGAAGGATCTGACGACCTCCAAGATCCCTGATCTGGACCGATTCAGAGATCCCGTACTATCAATCAGTCCTTAAATGACTTTACTACTCACTGACATCTTACAGTTCCTGTAAGGGTCGGGCGTGAGCGGTACTTCCCGAAATCCCTCTCAAAAACCAAAGATGCGTGCCTATCGTACTGACACCTCATCAGCAAGGACTTCACTCTGGAGATATCCTCTCGGCTACCTCCAGTCGAGACGAGAAGCTCGAGTTTCCTCCTCAGACCCTGATACAAGCGGTACCTGTTCAGGGACCTGAGGCTCGAGAGCTGGCTGGAAGAACCCCGCAACCCGCTTCTTGAACATCTCCCACCACTCTGACTTACTACTACATAGGGCCCAGTAAAGGTACCTGGCTCTGAAGAAAATCCTCAAAGGACTGTCCTTATCTCCGCTTCCTCCAGGAGGGACGAATTCAGCTTCCAATGAACCTTTTCCTATCCGGGGGGTCTCTGAAACATTCAGGGAAAACAAAATCATACAGTGATCGGAGAACTCCACCTCAACCACGGACACTGCGGAAGAGACAGCTTCCTCCTTTCAAATAAAACCTGTCTATTCTAGACCTGCAGCTACCTGAATGATAGGTGAAACCCGCGTGGCCTGAGGGAGCACCGGCATGTGGGCATCCTCTAGGCGAGCTTCCCTAACTATACTATTGAGAGCTAAGCTATCATAAGCCAACCGATCATTGGAACCTCTCCTATCTTGGGATCTCGTGACATTATTGAAATCCCCTCCAAAGATCACCTGTCGGCTTGTAAAAAGAAAGGGCTTAATCCTCATAAAGAGATCTTTTCGTCCCCACTTGGTTTGTGGGGGCGTAGATGTTAATGAGCCGGAGCTCTTGTCCCTTCATGAGGACATCTAAATAACCCGTCGGCATTCAACAGGAGCGGTAAAAAGGACCGCCACCCCACTATACGGCTCAGCCGCAAGAGACCAGTGGGAGGGACCGTGACTCCACTCTCTCCTGGCTTTTACCAGGGAGGCTAGATCTGACAACCTGGTCTGCTGTAAAAAGAAAATGGCGGCTTCTACACGGCCGAGAAAATCAAAGGCTGCGAATCTAGCCGTATCAGACTTTATGCTGGCACAGTTAATAGATGCCAGCGTCAATGGGGTGAGTGCCGCCATCATGGGTGATTGAGTTAGATGGCCCTAACCCCCTCATTTCTGTTTTTTCTTTACCCCCTCATCCCCGGAAGAGGAGGCTTCCTTGTCTTTGGACCGTTTTTTTGATTCTGACTGGTCCATTTTATAATCCCCATCTCCGCCTGGCTCCGATTTGGCCCCATCCCCTGAGGAAATTGCCCCATCAGGACAGGGCCAAGTTCCCCTGGAGGCTCCCCCACTTCAGGCACCCCATCCCAGACCCCCCCCCCCCTTCAAGGAGGGGGAGGAGATGTCTTCAAGGACAGAGTACCAGTTAGACAGATCAATCAGAGAGGGGGCAGGTAAGCTTCCGCTTGGGACCTGGTCCGCAGCACGGGGACTAGAGGGCTCCGACCTCTTCTTTCTCCCTTTACTGCCCTTCTTTTTTGGCCTCTCTTCACCCTCCTCATCCACACTTTCACAGTGGGAGGAATCGGAAAGATCGGCCTTGCTGCCCTCTTCTTTACAGATTCTCCCCATTTCCTCTTCCAGCACATTCTCCCCCAGGGTCTCAGCAGTTTCAGGACTAACCTCAGGAGCAGGGCCAGAAGCTACTCCTGCCACATGGGAACTCTCCAGTTCCCTGCTCCTTCTCCGATTAGCCTCCCGCCTCAGCCTGGCGGGACTTTTCCTCTTCACTGACCCTGTTGCACCTTCACCCGCACCCGTGCCCTCCCCAGCTGAGGCAACATTACTGCTCTCCCCAGCCAAGGTGACCGTCGCACGGGCAAAGGCGCTAGAACAACGGCTGAAAGGGTGTCCTAAGACACCACACAGATGACACCGGATCTGCCTACACGATGCGGCAAGATGACCTACCCCACCGCACAGTGCACAGACCTGCACGGTACAGGCTGCGCTAAAGTGAGTGGGGCTGCCACACCTGTGACAGACCTTGGGCTGCCCCTGGTAGAAAACTTGGATTCTGTCTCTCCCAAGAAAAGCAGCTGATGGGATGTGGGCAACAGCGCTCCCCGAACGCTTCAGTTTGACGGAAAACGTCCAGGCCCCAGACCAGATCCCATGTTCGTCATAGTTCTTTATTGGCATGTCCGTCACATCCCCATATGGGCTAAGCCAGGTCATAATGTCATAGCAAGATAGTGACTCGTTACGTGTCAAAACGGTCACTTTCTTGGCCAGATTCTGATGGGATATCGCCTTTACGGCGAAATCCCGCCAGCCGCGCTCGCTTTTCACCACCTCATAATTCGACCAGAAAAGTTCCAGACCCTCTGGCCGAACAAAGCTGATGTCAAACTCGGAAGTACCATAGGGGTGGATCAGGGCAAAGATGTCACTTGCCCTGAATTCCATCCGGAGGAGGAGCTCAACCACCTTACCACGAGGCGGACACGCATCTTCGCCCCTCCACACTAAACGGACCACATTCCTACGGCCACTTTCCTGCCCGGATGTCGGGAGGGACCAGACCACCTCCCCGTTTTGTTCTCGGAAGGCGCCTAAGCCATGTCTTTCTATCCAAAAAGACAGGTCAACCTCACCCCTCCCCTCTACATGGATTGACCTGTCTCCCCTACGTAGAGCCTCCAGGAGGCGCTGTTGCAAGTGACCCCCAGAGCCAGACGGAGATGGGGATCCCCCTGATCCCCCGGCAGTGACGCTGGCATAGCTTCTGGGAGAAGCAGCCACTACCGGGGGGGCAGTCGAACCAGGAACTGACCCAGAGGCCAAACCTGGACCCTTATTCTTAACAGCCATAACACCTCTCTCTGTCATTCCACTACCACTCCTCACCTGTATTTCACTAGCACCCCTCTCTTGCACTACACTTGCACCCCTCTCTTGCACTCCTCTTGCACCCCTCTCTTGCACACTACTTGCACCCCTCTCTTGCACACTACTTGCACCCCCCTCATCAACACTGCTACCACAACTCCTCCCATGCACACCACCATAACTCACATTCTGCACATTACCATTTTTATTCACATTTTTCCTTTCACTTTCACTCTTGCGTTCACTCTCCCTTGGTGTGTTACAGACTGGGCTGGCTGGGTCTTTTGCTTCATGTTTAAGGGTTGCCGGTTTCAGGATTGGTGCTGCATAGTTCTTTCTTCCTGTGTCTTGGGGTGCAGACACAGGCTCCGCCTCTGACATGGGTGGCCACGCCCCCTCACAAAAAGACTGTCCCTCCGGACTAACTCCCGCTACAGCTGATGTGCAGGGAACCTCCCACTTTATAGCGGAGTGCCCCCTGGCGCCAGAACCAGTATCAACCACGCCACCTAGGGGACCGCCCCCTGAACCAACAAGGTCCGGCGCCCGGACACTCCCCCCCCTCACAGGAGAGTGCCCTCCGGTGCCAGGACTTGTACCGCCCACTTCAACCAGGGGACCGCCCCCCAAACGGGTGAATCTGCCGCCATTTTCCGGTGCCTGGACACCCTCCCCCCTCACAGGAGGGTGCCCTTTTTTTTCTATAGCACCCGCGGCCATTTTGGGTGCGCTACTGTATCCCCCATGCTGGCCCCGCTCCACTACAGAAACGGGGTCTGGCAGATTGGGGGACCCAGCACCCTGAACCGACTTTTCAGCCGACCCAGACTGCTGGAAGGGAGAAAAGACAAACTTAACTCCTTGTGTCTTCTTCCTCTTCTTGCCCTTTCCTTTCTTCTTCTTTCCCTTCTCCTCTGGGCCCAAATCATCCCCAAAGGAAAAGTTTTCCAGACGGGTGGGGGACTCCTGCATAACAATTGCCCGCAGGAGACCCCCATCTGCCAAGCCGCTTCCATCACTGCAGTCACTGCCGTCATCATCATCATCATCCTCCTCACTGGAGGGAGGTAAGGCCACCTGAGCCGGGTTTACATAGTCCTCACTGAGGGTAAGTGGGGGGGTCTGGGGTAACAGTAGTGGTGGTACACACAGGTCCAGTATCCATATCCCCCTCACTCACATCCGCTTCCTCACCTCCCTCCATCTCCTCCTCCTCACTCTGGCAGTCATCTTGGTTACTCACTTGTCCTGAGACCTTCATGCTGGAGAAACGATCCTTGTTGACAAGTCTCTCGCTGAGTATACCACCTCCCTCCACAATGTCCGATCTCAGCCTCACAAGCTCATCCACCTGTTTCTTCAGAGCTCTCACCTTGGTGGAAAATGCTGCCCTCTTGGTCTTTGCTGCATTGTTTGCTTGGTAGCTTGCAAACTTCAGCTCCTCTCTGAGGCCTCTTAGTTGTTTTCCGAGCTGTTCATACTGAGCCATCTTGGCCTGGATTCTGGACCCAAAGCTGGCCAGGGATTCTCTGGGCCCCTTTACCCCCCATTGCTGGGGTTCTGAGGAAACAGATGCAGACTTTCCACTCCGCTGCCTGGATGAGCTTCTGCTGGAAGCTTTGCAGCTCCCAGCTGAGGTCGGGGGAGGGGGCCCCACATGGCTGTGGACCCTGGTGGATCTCCTCACCCCATCCTGACTACTGGCTGTTGCATTTTCCTTTGCACACCCCGCCAGCCGAGAACGGGGGGTGCAAGATGAAGCCCCAGCTTCCCGGGGCTCCATAGCAGGAAAACCTACCCAGGTGTCTGCCACACACCTGGGGAGGGGTGGAAGAAAATCACTGCTTCTCTGGGAAACTCTGGAGCTCAGCAGAACACACCTTCTCTCCAGAGCTGTACTCACTATTCTGCTGGTGAGGTCACTGTGTACATACATTACATTACTTATCCTGTATTGATCCTGAGTTATATCCTGTAAATCTTTTATTAGAAAAATATAAATCATAACAAAACATAAACCAGCACAACTTTGCCATAACGGAAAACAACAACATGAAATAACATAAACCCAAACTTTACATTTAAATAAAAGAACAAAAATCCTGCCTAACCGGCCAGCCCAGCTTTCCTACTAGAACTAGAAATATTACAACTACACCTTTCATAGCCAAACAACACACTCATAAGAAACATAAATATAGCACTATTTCGCTTTAACTCAAAACACCCAAACTCGGGAAAAATCATACATAGAAAACACAACAAGCACTCACACTGCACACCATGTTTTTTTTTTTTTTAAATAATAATATTAATAATAATAATAACACTATACCACACTCACACATGCACACATATATATCAATATATTAACTTGATTTAACCAAGAAACCAAAAATAAATAAATAAATAAATTAAATTCAACTCAAAATACCCAAACTCGGGAAAATATCACAGAAAACACAATACACACATGCTTACACACATCTTTACTACATACTACATATATAAACCAAAAAAAAATAAAAAAAATAAATAAATCCACAACGGGATACTAAAGAAACATTACTACTAAAACAAAACTGGTTCGACTGCCATGTCTATCTCTACTATAAATACTATATACTTAAAAAAAAAAAAAAATTTTTTTTTTTATAATAATATAACATACATTATACATACTATATACATAACTAACTATATACACTACTATGTACAATACAATACACAAACTATATACACCTATAAATAAACAGAAAACACACCTACAAATATAAAAGAACATTCTACACTAAACTGACCCTTCACCCACACCACCCGCCCTCCTGTACATGGGTCAGAGTTTTTTCCATACAGTTCATAGTCCTCAATGTCCAGTCCACAACTGACCCATGCCAGGTCCACCAAAAGAAAAGACCACCACCACCCACAAATACACCCTCCCAACCTAGAACTCCTCCCAACCAACTTAGCCATTACCAGCTTTAACATACATAAGCAAACAATACAACCCACTTTAGGCCCAAGTTCGGTGCCTGTAAGCCCTTCATAACCATAGCATCTGAAAACAAAAAGCTAGGGTGCACATGCATTAGCCCACCACCAGGAAGAAGGATGGCAATCCTGATACATACAAAATGTATATTCTTTCCCTAACTGCACCCTACCTCTCTCCCTACCATTATCCCTAAAGATAAACTGACCCTACTATCACCCTAACCCTGTCCCTGCATCACTGTCCCTAACAAAAACAAGGGTGCTCTACCCAAAAGGTCTAGTACCTAGGGCACATCAAAAGAAAACCCTCTCCATAGGAGAGAAGCCCTACTGGTACCAAGACTGCCATACTCCAAAGACCTGATCTTCCCGAGGTCACCGGTGATGTTCCTACAGACCTCCACCTCGGAGAGGACTTTGCGCTGACTAGACACTAAACACCGTGCATTCCACGTGTAGTACCTAACCACTAAGCTGACTAAAAACAAAGTGCCCCGATCTCGGCCACCCAGGTTCCTGAATGCCCCATAAGCCCACTCTGGATAGGTAAGGCCGGCAAGTTGACTCCAGCCGATGGAAGCACCCACCCGGTTGTAGACCCTTATATTAAAGGGACAATGAAGCAGGAAATGGTCCATGCTTTCCAGCATGTCCCCGCACTCTTCTCGGGGACACCCCCGGTCATCAGATCTCCTGCACTTCAAATTGTCCCTCACATATAGCTTCCCTTGAAAGCAGCGCCAGGCCAAGTCCCAAAACTTCTGGGGGATCCTTTTCATATTTAAGAGATACAACCCCACCCTCAAATCCCGACCTGGGCAGTCCCTGAGCGCCAGAGGCTTCTGGAAGTGGGTCAACAGAACCCGTTTGTCAAGGAACTGCCTTGACTGGGTTCTGATCTCCCACACTCCAAGACCCCACCGACGTATCGCCTTCAGAGTCGGGGTAGCGTAAGCCGGAAGATATCCATGGGGCGTACGGAGGTCCTTCACTTGCCCTCCTGTCTCCCATTCCTGGAAGAAAGGCCGAAACCATTCCCTGCAGGAGAGTACCCACGGAGGAGCCCTCTCTGACCAGAGGTTTGAGATGTTGGCTTTCAAGAAGGTGTTTGTTAAGAACACCACAGGGTTTACCATAGATAAACCCCCTAGTCTCCTTGTGCGGTATGTAACCTCTCTCTTGACTAGGTTCATCCTGTTCCCCCATAACAGTTGGAAAAACAGGCTGTAGATCCTAGTGTAGTAGGCATCTGGCAAGATACATACACTGCCCAGATAGATAAACAAGGGGAGCAGGTACGATTTGATCAGGTGTACCCTTTCCCTGAGGGTCATAGACCAACCCTTCCACTGATCCACCCTATGAGTGGCATCGTGTAGCTTACCGTCCCAGTTTTTGGTGGGATAATCATCCTGGCCGAATGTGATGCCCAGAATTTTTGCTGAGTCTTGGGGCCCTGGGAGGGTGTCCGGGAGATCAAAAGTGGGATCTCCCCCTCCCAGCCAGAGACTTTCACACTCATCCCGGTTGATCTTAGACCCGGATGCCTCCGAGTAGCGTTCCACCTCCGACATTACCACATCGACCTCCTCTCTCGAGGACACGAAAATGGTGACATCATCAGCGTACGCCACCACTCTCTGGGCGACATCCAGCTCCGCCAGACTCATCCCGACTCCCGCCAATGGCCCACAATCTACCCTCCGGACGAAGGGATCAATTGCGAACACGTATAAAAGCGGGCTCAAAGGACAACCCTGACGGACTCCGGACCCCGCCTCAAAAGAGCGGCCAGACCACCCGTTCACCAGCGGGAAACTCTCTGCCCCTGCATATAAGGTCTTAAGCCAATTAATAAAAGCACACGGTAAGCCATATCTCAGGAGGACGGACCAGAAGTACTCGTGGTTCACCCGATCAAATGCTTTGGCCTGATCCAGGAATGGTTTCAGCCAGGAAAGCCGACATCCCGTCTCGATCTAGATCCTTCCTTCCCAAGAGATGCGAGTAGAAGGATCTGACGACCTCCAAGATCCCTGATCTGGACCGATTCAGAGATCCTGTACTATCAATCAGTCCTGAAATGACTTTACTACTCACTGACATCTTACAGTTTCTGTAAGGGTCGGGCGAGCGGTACTTCCCGAAATCCCTCTCAAAAACCAAAGATGCGTGTCTATCGTACTGACATCTCATCAGCAAGGACTTCACTCTGGAGATATCCTCCCGGCTACCTCCAGTCGAGACGAGAAGCTCGAGTTTCCTCCTCAGTCCCTGATACAGGCGATACCTATTCAGGGACCTGAGGCTCGAGAGCTGGCGGAAGAACCCCGCAACCCGCTTCTTGAACATCTCCCACCACTCTGACTTACTACTACATAGGTCCAGTAAAGGTACCTGACTCTGAAGAAAATCCTCAAAGGACTGTCTTATCTCCGCTTCCTCCAGGAGGGACGAATTCAGCTTCCAATAACCTTTACCCATCCGTGGGGTCTCTGAAACATTCAGGGAAAACAAAATCATACAGTGATCGGAGAACTCCACCTCAACCACGGACACTGCAGAAGAGACGGCTTCCTCCTTCAAATAAAACCTGTCTATTCTAGACCTGCAACTACCTCGATGATAGGTGAAACCCGCGTGGCCTGAGGGGCTCCGGATGTGGGCATCCTCTAGGCGAGCTTCCCTAACTATACTATTGAGAGCTATGCTATCATAAGCCAAACGATCATTGGAGCCTCTCCTATCTTGGGATCTCGTGACAGTATTGAAATCCCCTCCAAAGATCACCTGTCGGCTTGTAAAAAGAAAGGGCTTAATCCTCATAAAGAGATCTTTTCGTCCCCACTTGGTTTGTGGGGCGTAGATGTTAATAAGCCGGAGCTCTTGCCCCTTCATGAGGACATCTAAGATCAGGCACCTCCCCATTTCTAACTCAATAACCCGTCTGCATTCAACAGGAGCGGTAAAAAGGACCACCACCCCACTATACGGCTCAGCCGCAAGAGACCAGTGGGAAGGGCCACGCCTCCACTCTCTCCTGGCTTTTACCAGAGAGGCAAGATCTGACAACCTGGTCTCCTGCAGATACAAAATATCGGCTTCAACATGGCCGAGAAAATCAAAGGCTGCGAATCTAGCCGTATCAGACTTTATACTGGCACAGTTAATAGATGCCAGCGTCAATGGGGTGAGTGCCACCATCATGGGTGATTGAGATAGACGGCCCTAACCCCCTCATTTTTGTTTCTTCTTTACCCCCTCATCCCCAGATGAGGAGGCTTCCTTCTCTTTGGACCGTTTTTAAGACTCTGACTGGTCCATTTTAGAATCACCATCTCCGCCTGGCTCCGATTTGGCCCCATCCCCTGAGGAAATTGCCCCATCAGAACAGGGCCCAGTTCCCCCTGGAGGCTCCCCCACTTCAGGCACCCCATCCCTGACCCCCCCCCCCCCTCCAAGGAGGGGGAGGAGATGTCTTCAAGGACAGAGTACCGGTTAGACAGATCAATGAGAGGGGGGGCAGGTAAGCTTCCGCTATGGACCTGGTCTGCAGCACGGGGACTAGAGGGCTCCGACCTCTTCTTTCTCCCTTTACTGCCCTTCTTTTTTGGCCGCTCTTCACCCTCCTCATCCACACTTTCACAGTGGGAGTAATCGGAAAGATTGGCCTTGCTGCCCTCTTCTTTACAAATTATCCCCATTTCCTCATCCAGCACATTCTCCCCCAGGGTTTCAGCAGTTTCAGGACTAACCTCTGGAGCAGGGTCAGAAGCTACCCCTGCCACATGGGAACTCTCCAGTTCCCTGCTCCTTCTCCGATTAGCCTCCCGCCTCAGCTTGGCCGGACTTTTCCTCTTCACTGACCCTGTTGCACCTTCACCCGCACTCGTGCCCTCCCCAGCTGAGGCAACATTACTGCTCTCCCCAGCCAAGGTGACCGTCGCACGGGCAAAGGCGCTAGGACAACGGCTGAAAGGGTGTCCTAAGACACCACACAGATGACACCGGATCTGCCTACAGGATGCGGCAAGATGACCTACCCCACCGCACAGTGCACAGACCTGCACGGTACAGGCTGCGCTAAAGTGGGTGGGGCTGCCACACCTGTGACAGACCTTGGGCTGCCCCTGGTAGAAAACTTGGATTCTGTCTCTCCCAAGGAAAGCAGCTGATGGGATGTGGGCAACAGTGCTCCCTGAACGCTTCAGTTTGACGGAAAACGTCCAGGCCCCAGACCAGATCCCATGTTCGTCATAGTTCTTTTTTGGCATGTCCGTCACATCCCCATATCGGCTAAGCCAGGTCATAATGTCATAGCAAGATAGTGACTCGTTACGTGTCAAAACGGACACTTTCTTGGCCAGATTCTGACGGGATATCGCCTTTACGGCGAAATCCCGCCAGCCGGGCTCTTTTTTCACCACCTCATAATTCGACCAGAAAAGTTCCAAACCCTCTGGACGAACAAAGCTGATGTCAAACTCGAAAGTACCATAGGGGTGGATCAGGGCAAAGATGTCACTTGCCCTGAATTCCATCCGGAGGAGGAGCTCAACCACCTTACCCCGAGGCGGACACGCATCTTCGCCCCTCCACACTAAACGGACCACATTCCTACGGCCACTTTCCTGCCCGGATGTCGGGAGGGACCAGACCACCTCCCCGTTTTGTTCTCGGAAGGCGTCTAAGCCATGTCTTTCTATCCAAAAAGACAGGTCAACCTCACCCCTCCCCTCTACATGGATTGACCTGTCTCCCCTACGTAGAGCCTCCAGGAGGCGCTGTTGCAAGTGACCCCCAGAGCCAGATGGAGATGGGGATCCCCCTGATCCCCCGGCAGTGACGCTGGCATAGCTTCTGGGAGAAGCAGCCACTACCGGGGGGGCAGTCGAACCAGGAACTGACCCAGAGGCCAAACCTGGACCCTTACTCTTAACAGAATCATCAGCCATAACACCTCTCTCTGCCATTCCACTACCGCTCCTCACCTGTATTTCACTTGCACCCCTCTCTTGAACTCCACTTGCACCCCTCTCTTGCACTCCTCTTGCACCCCTCTCTTGCACACTACTTGCACCCCTTTCTTGCACTCCGCTTGCACCCCCCTCATCCACACTGCTACTACAACTCCTCCCATGCACACCACCATAACTCACATTCTGCACATTACCATTTTTATTCACATTTTTTCTTTCACTTTCACTCTTGCGTTCACTCTCCCTTGGTGTGTTACAGACTGGGCTGGCTGGGTCTTTTGCTTCATGTTTAAGGGTTGCCGGTTTCAGGATTGGTGCTGCATAGTTCTTTCTTCCTGTGTCTTGGGGTGCAGACACAGGCTCCGCCTCTGACATGGGTGGCCACGCCCCCTCGCAAAAAGACTGTCCCTCCGGACTAACTCCCGCTACAGCTGATGTGCAGGGAACCTCCCCCTTTATAGTGGAGTGCCCCCTGGCGCCAGAACCAGTACCAACCACGCCACCTAGGGGACCGCCCCCTGAACCAACAAGGTCCGGCGCCCGGACACTCCCCCCCCTCACAGGAGAGTGCCCTGCAGCGCCAGGACCTGTACCGCCCACTTTAACCAGGGGACCGCCCCCCGAACGGGTGAATCTGCCGCCATTTTCCGGTGCCTGGACACCCTCCCCCCTCACAGGAGGGTGCCCTTTTTTTTCTATAGCACCCGCGGCGATTTTGGGTGCACTACTGTATCCCCCATGCTGGCCCCGCTCCACTACAGAAACGGGGTCTGGCAGATTGGGGGACCCAGCACCCTGAACCGACTTTTCAGCCGACTCAGACCGCTGGAAGGGAGAAAAGACAAACTTAATTCCTTGTGTCTTCTTCCTCTTCTTGCCCTTTCCTTTCTTCTTCTTTCCCTTCTCCTCTGGGCCAAAATGATCCCCGAAGGAAAAGTTTTCCAGACGGGTGGGGGACTCCTGCTTAACAATCGCCCGCAGGAGACCCCCATCTGCCAAGCCGCTGCCATCACTGCAGTCACTGCCGTCATCATTAGTGTTGAGCGGCATAGGCCATATTCGAATTCGCGAATATATAGACGAATATTCGTCATATATTTGCGAATATTCGCATATTCGTAATATTCTCGTTATATTTTCGCATATGCGAATATTCGCGTGTGCGAAAATTAACCTATGTGAAAATGTGCATACACAAAAATTTGCATAAGCGAAAATTTGTATATGCGAAAATTAGCATATGCTAATATTCGCATATGCGAAAATTCGCACACCAGTCTCACACAGTAGTATTAGAGCCTTCTTACACCACACAAGCTGGAAGCAGAGAGGGATGATCAATGTGATGTGTACTGTGAAAAAAAAACAAAAAAACAATATTCGTCATTACGAATATATAGCGCTATATTCGCGAATATTCGCGAATTCGCGAATATGCGATATTCGCGAATAAAATTCGAATTGCGAATATTCGCGAGCAACACTAGTCATCATCATCATCATCATCCTCCTCACTGGAGGGAGGTAAGGCCACCTGAGCCGGGTTTACATAGTCCTCACTGAGGGTAAGTGGGGGGGTCTGGGGTAACAGTGGTGGTGGTACACACAGGTCCAGTATTCATATCCCCCTCACTCACATCCCCCTCCTCACCTCCCTCCATCTCCTCCTCCTCACTCTGGCAGTCATCTTGGTTACTCACTTGTCCTGAGACCTTCATGCTGGAGAAACGATCCTTGTTCACAAGTTTCTCGCTGAGTATACCACCTCCCTCCACAATGTCCGATCTCAGCCTCACAATCTCATCCACCTGTTTCTTCAGAGCTCTCACCTTGGTGGAAAATGCTGCCCTCTTGGTCTTTGCTGCATTGTTTGCTTGGTAGCTTGCAAACTTCAGCTCCTCTCTGAGGCCTCTTAGTTGTTTTCCGAGCTGTTCATACTGAGCCATCTTGGCCTGGATTCTGGACCCAAAGCTGGCCAGGGATTCTCTGGGCCCCTTTACCCCCCATTGCTGGGGTTCTGAGGAAACAGATGCAGACTTTCCACTCCGCTGCCTGGATGAGCTTCTGCTGGAAGCTTTGCAGCTCCCAGCTGAGGTCGGGGGAGGGGGCCCCACATGGCTGTGGACCCTGGTGGATCTCCTCACCCCATCCTGACTACTGGCTGTTGCATGTTCCTTTGCACACCCCGCCAGCCTAGAACGGGGGGTGCAAGATGAAGCCCCAGCTTCCCGGGGCTCCATAGCAGGAAAACCTACCCAGGTGTCTGCCACACACCTGGGGAGGGGTGGAAGAAAATCACTGCTTCTCTGGGAAACTCTGGAGCGCAGCAGAACACACCTTCTCTCCAGAGCTGTACTCACTATTCTGCTGGTGAGGTCACTGTGTACATACATTACATTACTTATCCTGTATTGATCCTGAGTTATATCCTGTATTATACACCAGAGCTGTACTCACTATTCTGCTGGTGAGGTCACTGTGTACATACATTACATTACTGATCCGGTACTGATCCCGAGTGTGTGTGGGATGGGGGTGGGGGACCGGGGGGCCCCCAAAAAAAATTGCTTGCCCAGGGTCCAATCAAAATTAAAGACGGCCCTGTCCATTATACATACACTGTACAGCAATCATACATCCATTATACATACACTGTGTCTGTGACTGTACAACAATCATACATCCAATCCATTATTAATGGATTGGATGTATGATTGCTGTACAGTCACAGTGTATGTATAATGGAGGTATGATTGCTGTACAGTGTATGTATAATGGAGGTATGCTTGCTGTACAGTGTATGTATAATGGAGGTATGCTTGCTGTACAGTGTATGTATAATGGAGGTATGCTTGCTGTACAGTGTATGTATAATGGATGTATGATTGCTGTACAGTCAGTGTATGTATAATGGAGGTATGCTTGCTGTACAGTCACAGTGTATGTATAATGGATGTATGATTGCTGTACAGTCACAGTGTATGTATAATGGATGTATGATTGCTGTACAGTCACAGTGTATGTATAATGGATGTATGATTGCTGTACAGTCACAGTGTATGTATAATGGATGTATGATTGCTGTAGAGTGTATGTATAATGGAGGTATGCTTGCTGTACAGTGTATGTATAATGGATGTATGATTGCTGTACAGTCACAGTGTATGTATAATGGAGGTATGCTTGCTGTACAGTGTATGTATAATGGAGGTATGCTTGCTGTACAGTGTATGTATAATGGAGGTATGATTGCTGTACAGTGTATGTATAATGGAGGTATGATTGCTGTACAGTGTATGTATAATGGAAGTATGATTGCTGTACAGTGTATGTATAATGGAGGTATGCTTGCTGTACAGTGTATGTATAATGGATGTATGATTGCTGTACAGTGTATGTATAATGGATGTATGATTGCTGTACAGTCACAGTGTATGTATAATGGAGGTATGCTTGCTGTACAGTGTATGTATAATGGATGTATGATTGCTTTACAGTCACAGTGTATGTATAATGGAGGTATGCTTGCTGTACAGTGTATGTATAATGGATGTTTGATTGCTGTACAGTCACAGTGTATATATAATGGATGTATGATTGCTGTACAGTCAGTGTATGTATAATGGATGTATGATTGCTGTACAGTGTATGTATAATGGATGTATGATTGCTGTACAGTCACAGTGTATGTATAATGGATGTATGATTGCTGTACAGTGTATGTATAATGGATGTATGATTGCTGTACAGTGTATGTATAATGAATGTATGATTGCTGTACAGTGTATGTATAATGGATGTATGATTGCTGTACAGACACAGTGTATGTATAATGGATGTATGATTGCTGTACAGTGTATGTATAATGAATGTATGATTGCTGTACAGTGTATGTATAATGGATGTATGATTGCTCTACAGTGACTGTGTATGTATAATGAATGTATGCTTGCTGTACAGTGTATGTATAATGGATGTATGATTGTTGTACAGTGTATGTATAATGGATGTATGATTGCTGTGCAATGTATGTATAATGGATGTATGATTGCTGTACAGTGTATGTATAATGGATGTATGATTGCTGTACAGTGTATGTATAATGGAGGTATGCTTGCTGTACAGTGTATGTATAATGGAGGTATGATTGTTGTACAGTGTATGTATAATGGAGGTATGCTTGCTGTACAGTGTATGTATAATGGAGGTATGATTGCTGTACAGTGTATGTATAATGGAGGTATGATTGCTGTACAGTGTATGTATAATGGAGGTATGATTGCTGTACAGTGTATGTATAATGGAGGTATGCTTGCTGTACAGTGTATGTATAATGGATGTATGATTGCTGTACAGTGTATGTATAATGGATGTATGATTGCTGTACAGTCACAGTGTATGTATAATGGAGGTATGCTTGCTGTACAGTGTATGTATAATGGATGTATGATTGCTTTACAGTCACAGTGTATGTATAATGGAGGTATGCTTGCTGTACAGTGTATGTATAATGGATGTTTGATTGCTGTACAGTCACAGTGTATGTATAATGGATGTATGATTGCTGTACAGTCAGTGTATGTATAATGGATGTATGATTGCTGTACAGTGTATGTATAATGGATGTATGATTGCTGTACAGTCACAGTGTATGTATAATGGATGTATGATTGCTGTACAGTGTATGTATAATGGATGTATGATTGCTGTACAGTGTATGTATAATGAATGTATGATTGCTGTACAGTGTATGTATAATGGATGTATGATTGCTGTACAGACGAAGTGTAGGTATAATGGATGTATGATTGCTGTACAGTGTATGTATAATGAATGTATGATTGCTGTACAGTGTATGTATAATGGATGTATGATTGCTCAACAGTCACTGTGTATGTATAATGAATGTATGCTTGCTGTACAGTGTATGTATAATGGATGTATGATTGTTGTACAGTGTATGTATAATGGATGTATGATTGCTGTGCAATGTATGTATAATGGATGTATGATTGCTGTACAGTGTATGTATAATGGATGTATGATTGCTGTACAGTATATGTATAATGGAGGTATGCTTGCTGTACAGTGTATGTATAATGGAGGTATGATTGTTGTACAGTGTATATATAATGGATGTATGCTTGCTGTACAGTGTATGTATAATGGATGTATGATTGCTGTACAGTGTATGTATAATGAATGTATGATTGCTGTACAGTGTATGTATAATGAATGTATGATTACTGTACAGTGTATGTATAATGGATGTATGATTGCTGTACAGTGTATGTATAATGAATGTATGATTGCTGTACAGTGTATGTATAATGGAGGTATGCTTGCTGTACAGTGTATGTATAATGGATGTATGATTGCTGTACAGTGTATGTATAATGAATGTATGATTGCTGTACAGTGTATGTATAATGGATGTATGATTGCTGTACAGTGTATGTATAATGGAGGTATGCTTGCTGTACAGTGTATGTATAATGGAGGTATGATTGTTGTACAGTGTATGTATAATGGATGTATGATTGCTGTACAGTGTATGTATAATGGATGTATGATTGCTGTACAGTGTATGTATAATGAATGTATGCTTGCTGTACAGTGTATGTATAATGGATGTATGATTGCTGTACAGTGTATGTATAATGGATGTATGATTGCTGTACAGTGTATGTATAATGAATGTATGATTGCTGTACAGTGTATGTATAATGGATGTATGATTGCTGTACAGTGTATGTATAATGGAGGTATGATTGCTGTACAGTGTATGTATAATGAATGTATGATTGCTGTATAGTGTATGTATAATGGAGGTATGCTTGCTGTACAGTGTATGTATAATGTATTTATGATTGCTGTACAGTGTATGTATAATGAATGTATGATTGCTGTACAGTGTATGTATAATGGATGTATGATTGCTGTACAGTGTATGTATAATGAATGTATGATTGCTGTACAGTGTATGTATAATGGAGGTATGCTTGCTGTACAGTGTATGTATAATGGATGTATGATTGCTGTACAGTGTATGTATAATGGATGTATGATTGCTGTACAGTGTATGTATAATGAATGTATGATTGCTGTACAGTGTATGTATAACGGAGGTATGCTTGCTGTACAGTGTATGTATAATGGATGTATGATTGCTGTACAGTGTATGTATAATGGAGGTATGCTTGCTGTACATTGTATGTATAATGGAGGTATGCTTGCTGTACAGTGTATGTATAATGGATGTATGATTGCTGTACAGTGTATGTATACTGAATGTATGATTGCTGTACAGTGTATGTATAATGGAGGTATGCTTGCTGTACAGTGTATGTATAATGGATGTATGATTGCTGTACAGTGTATGTATAATGAATGTATGATTGCTGTACAGTGTATGTATAATGGAGGTATGATTGCTGTACAGTGTATGTATAATGAATGTATGCTTGCTGTACAGTGTATGTATAATGAATGTATGATTGCTGTACAGTGTATGTATAATGGATGTATGATTGCTGTACAGTGTATGTATAATGAATGTATGATTGCTGTACAGTGTATGTATAATGGATGTATGATTGCTGTACAGTGTATGTATAATGGAGGTATGATTGCTGTACAGTGTATGTATAATGAATGTATGATTGCTGTACCGTGTATGTATAATGGAGGTATGCTTGCTGTACAGTGTATGTATAATGTATTTATGATTGCTGTACAGTGTATGTATAATGAATGTATGATTGCTGTACAGTGTATGTATAATGGATGTATGATTGCTGTACAGTGTATGTATAATGAATGTATGATTGCTGTACAGTGTATGTATAATGGAGGTATGCTTGCTGTACAGTGTATGTATAATGGATGTATGATTGCTGTACAGTGTATGTATAATGGATGTATGATTGCTGTACAGTGTATGTATAATGAATGTATGATTGCTGTACAGTGTATGTATAATGTAGGTATGCTTGCTGTACAGTGTATGTATAATGGATGTATGATTGCTGTACAGTGTATGTATAATGGAGGTATGCTTGCTGTACATTGTATGTATAATGGAGGTATGCTTGCTGTACAGTGTATGTATAATGGATGTATGATTGCTGTACAGTGTATGTATACTGAATGTATGATTGCTGTACAGTGTATGTATAATGGAGGTATGCTTGCTGTACAGTGTATGTATAATGGATGTATGATTGCTGTACAGTGTATGTATAATGAATGTATGATTGCTGTACAGTGTATGTATAATGGAGGTATGATTGCTGTACAGTGTATGTATAATGAATGTATGATTGCTGTACAGTGTATGTATAATGGATGTATGATTGCTGTACAGTGTATGTATGATGAATGTATGATTGCTGTACAGTGTATGTATAATGAATGTATGATTGCTGTACAGTGTATGTATAATGGAGGTATGATTGCTGTACAGTGTATGTATAATGGAGCCTCCAATCTAAAAAAAAAGCCTTCAATCCCCAAAAAAGTTTTAATAAAGTTTTTCATTTTGTTTGTATTGATATTTATATGAGTGTAGGTCTGTTTATGTATGTGTGCATGCAAGCAAGAGGGGCTGAAACGTCGCACTGTTTGACATGTGGAATAAATAGTTATTTTTTGGATATTTGGAGTGCCGCACCATTTTTGAAGTTATCAATTGGCTGTGATCGAGCCTGAGGAGCTGGCACCCGCCTACTGTGGTAAAGTAGTGCTGCATTTTTTTGGACATTTATATATATATATATATATATATATATATCTATATAAACACACACACGCGTGTGCGGCGTGAGTTTGTGCTTTAGGGTGCACACCCTAAGGCAATAGACTGAGCACGCCTATGCGTACACTCCTCTACACCCCTCTGTCACCCATGTACACTCCTCTACACCCCTCTGTCACCCATGTACACTCCTCTATACCCCTCTGTCACCCATGTACACTCCTCTACACCCCTCTGTCACCCATGTACACTCCTCTATACCCCTCTGTCACCCATGTACACTCCTTGTATCCCGAGTGTGTGTGGGATGGGGGTGGGGGACCGGGGGGGGGCCCAAAAAAAAATTGCTTGCCCAGGGTCCAATCAAAATTAAAGACGGCCCTGTCCATTATACATACACTGTACAGCAATCATACATCCATTATACATACACTGTGTCTGTGACTGTACAACAATCATACATCCAATCCATTATTAATGGATTGGATGTATGATTGCTGTACAGTCACAGTGTATGTATAATGGAGGTATGCTTGCTGTACAGTGTGTGTATAATGGAGGTATGCTTGCTGTACAGTGTATGTATAATGGATGTATGATTGCTGTACAGTCAGTGTATGTATAATGGAGGTATGCTTGCTGTACAGTCACAGTGTATGTATAATGGATGTATGATTGCTGTACAGTCACAGTGTATGTATAATGGATGTATGAGTGCTGTACAGTGTATGTATAATGGAGGTATGCTTGCTGTACAGTGTATGTATAATGGATGTATGATTGCTGTACAGTCACAGTGTATGTATAATGGAGGTATGCTTGCTGTATAGTGTATGTATAATGGAGTTATGCTTGCTGTACAGTGTATGTATAATGGAGGTATGATTGCTGTACAGTGTATGTATAATGGAGGTATGATTGCTGTACAGTGTATGTATAATGGAGGTATGATTGCTGTACAGTGTATGTATAATGGAGGTATGCTTGCTGTACAGTGTATGTATAATGGATGTATGATTGCTGTACAGTGTATGTATAATGGATGTATGATTGCTGTACAGTCACAGTGTATGTATAATGGAGGTATGCTTGCTGTACAGTGTATGTATAATGGATGTATGATTGCTGTACAGTCACAGTGTATGTATAATGGAGGTATGCTTGCTGTACAGTGTATGTATAATGGATGTATGATTGCTGTACAGTCAGTGTATGTATAATGGAGGTATGCTTGCTGTACAGTCACAGTGTATGTATAATGGATGTATGATTGCTGTACAGTCACAGTGTATGTATAATGGATGTTTGATTGCTGTACAGTGTATGTATAATGGAGGTATGCTTGCTGTACAGTGTATGTATAATGGATGTATGATTGCTGTACAGTCACAGTGTATGTATAATAGAGGTATGCTTGCTGTACAGTGTATGTATAATGGAGGTATGCTTGCTGTACAGTGTATGTATAATGGAGGTATGATTGCTGTACAGTGTATGTATAATGGAGGTATGATTGCTGTACAGTGTATGTATAATGGAGGTATGATTGCTGTACAGTGTATGTATAATGGAGGTATGCTTGCTGTACAGTGTATGTATAATGGATGTATGATTGCTGTACAGTGTATGTATAATTGATGTATGATTGCTGTACAGTCACAGTGTATGTATAATGGAGGTATGCTTGCTGTACAGTGTATGTATAATGGATGTATTATTGCTGTACAGTCACAGTGTATGTATAATGGAGGTATGATTGCTGTACAGTGTATGTATAATGGAGGTATGATTGCTGTACAGTGTATGTATAATGGAGGTATGCTTGCTGTACAGTGTATGTATAATGGATGTATGATTGCTGTACAGTGTATGTATAATTGATGTATGATTGCTGTACAGTCACAGTGTATGTATAATGGATGTATGATTGCTGTAAAGTGTATGTATAATGGATGTATGATTGCTGTACAGTGTATGTATAATGAATGTATGATAGCTGTACAGTGTATGTATAATGGATGTATGATTGCTGTACAGTCAGTGTATGTATAATGGAGGTATGCTTGCTGTACAGTCACAGTGTATGTATAATGGATGTATGATTGCTGTACAGTGTATGTATAATGGATGTATGATTGCTGTACAGTCACAGTGTATGTATAATGGATGTATGATTGCTGTAAAGTGTATGTATAATGGATGTATGATTGCTGTACAGTGTATGTACAATGAATGTATGATAGCTGTACAGTGTATGTATAATGGATGTATGATTGCTGTACAGACACAGTGTATGTATAATGGATGTATGATTGCTGTACAGTGTATGTATAATGAATGTATCATTGCTGTACAGTGTATGTATAATGGATGTATGATTGCTGTACAGTCACAGTGTATGCATAATGAACGTATGCTTGCTGTACAGTGTATGTATAATGGATGTATGATTGCTGTACAGTCACAGTGTATGTATAATGAACGTATGCTTGCTGTACAGTGTATGTATAATGGATATATGATTGCTGTACAGTGTATGTATAATGAATGTATGATTACTGTACAGTGTATGTATAATGGATGTATGATTGCTGTACAGTGTATGTATAATGCATGTATGATTGCTGTACAGTGTATGTATAATGGAGGTATGCTTGCTGTACAGTGTATGTATAATGGATGTATGATTGCTGTACAGTGTATGTATAATGAATGTATGATTGCTGTACAGTGTATGTATAATGGATGTATGATTGCTGTACAGTGCATGTATAATGAATGTATGATTGCTGTACAGTGTATGTATAATGGAGGTATGCTTGCTGTACAGTGTATGTATAATGGAGGTATGCTTGCTGTACAGTGTATGTATAATGGATGTATGATTGCTGTACAGTGTATGTATACTGAATGTATGATTGCTGTACAGTGTATGTACAATGGAGGTATGCTTGCTGTACAGTGTATGTATAATGGATGTATGATTGCTGTACAGTGTATGTATAATGAATGTATGATTGCTGTACAGTGTATGTATAATGGAGGTATGATTGCTGTACAGTGTATGTATAATGAATGTATGATTGCTGTACAGTGTATGTATAATGGAGGTATGCTTGCTGTACAGTGTATGTATAATGGATGTATGATTGCTGTACAGTGTATGTATACTGAATGTATGATTGCTGTACAGTGTATGTATAATAGAGGTATGCTTGCTGTACAGTGTATGTATAATGGATGTATGATTGCTGTACAGTGTATGTATAATGAATGTATGCTTGCTGTACAGTGTATGTATAATGGATGTATGATTGCTGTACAGTCACAGTGTATGTATAATGGAGGTATGCTTGCTGTACAGTGTATGTATAATGGAGGTACGCTTGCTGTACAGTGTATGTATAATGGATGTACGCTTGCTGTACAGTGTATGTATAATGGATGTATGATTGCTGTACAGTCACAGTGTATGTATAATGGATGTATGATTGCTGTACAGTCAGTGTATGTATAATGGATGTATGATTGCTGTACAGTGTATGTATAATGGATGTATGATTGCTGTACAGTCACAGTGTATGTATAATGGATGTATGATTGCTGTACAGTGTATGTATAATGGATGTATGATTGCTGTACAGTGTATGTATAATGAATGTATGATTGCTGTACAGTGTATGTATAATGGATGTATGATTGCTGTACAGTGTATGTATACTGAATGTATGATTGCTGTACAGTGTATGTATAATGGAGGTATGCTTGCTGTACAGTGTATGTATAATGGATGTATGATTGCTGTACAGTGTATGTATAATGAATGTATGATTGCTGTACAGTGTATGTATAATGAATGTATGATTGCTGTACAGTGTATGTATAATGGATGTATGATTGCTGTACAGTGTATGTATAATGAATGTATGATTGCTGTACAGTGTATGTATAATGGAGGTATGCTTGCTGTACAGTGTATGTATAATGGATGTATGATTGCTGTACAGTGTATGTATAATGGATGTATGATTGCTGTACAGTGTATGTATAATGGATGTATGATTGCTGTACAGTGTATGTATAATGAATGTATGATTGCTGTACAGTGTATGTATAATGGAGGTATGCTTGCTGTACAGTGTATGTATAATGGATGTATGATTGCTGTACAGTGTATGTATAATGGAGGTATGCTTGCTGTACATTGTATGTATAATGGAGGTATGCTTGCTGTACAGTGTATGTATAATGGATGTATGATTGCTGTACAGTGTATGTATACTGAATGTATGATTGCTGTACAGTGTATGTATAATGGAGGTATGCTTGCTGTACAGTGTATGTATAATGGATGTATGATTGCTGTACAGTGTATGTATAATGAATGTATGATTGCTGTACAGTGTATGTATAATGGAGGTATGATTGCTGTACAGTGTATGTATAATGAATGTATGATTGCTGTACAGTGTATGTATAATGGATGTATGATTGCTGTACAGTGTATGTATGATGAATGTATGATTGCTGTACAGTGTATGTATAATGAATGTATGATTGCTGTACAGTGTATGTATAATGGAGGTATGATTGCTGTACAGTGTATGTATAATGGAGCCTCCAATCTAAAAAAAAAGCCTTCAATCCCCAAAAAAGTTTTAATAAAGTTTTTCATTTTGTTTGTATTGATATTTATATGAGTGTAGGTCTGTTTATGTATGTGTGCATGCAAGCAAGAGGGGCTGAAACGTCGCACTGTTTGACATGTGGAATAAATAGTTATTTTTTGGATATTTGGAGTGCCGCACCATTTTTGAAGTTATCAATTGGCTGTGATCGAGCCTGAGGAGCTGGCACCCGCCTACTGTGGTAAAGTAGTGCTGCATTTTTTTGGACATTTATATATATATATATATATCTATATAAACACACACACGCGTGTGCGGCGTGAGTTTGTGCTTTAGGGTGCACACCCTAATGCAATAGACTGAGCACGCCTATGCGTACACTCCTCTACACCCCTCTGTCACCCATGTACACTCCTCTACACCCCTCTGTCACCCATGTACACTCCTCTATACCCCTCTGTCACCCATGTACACTCCTCTACACCCCTCTGTCACCCATGTACACTCCTCTATACCCCTCTGTCACCCATGTACACTCCTTGTATCCCGAGTGTGTGTGGGATGGGGGTGGGGGACCGGGGGGGGGCCCAAAAAAAAATTGCTTGCCCAGGGTCCAATCAAAATTAAAGACGGCCCTGTCCATTATACATACACTGTACAGCAATCATACATCCATTATACATACACTGTGTCTGTGACTGTACAACAATCATACATCCAATCCATTATTAATGGATTGGATGTATGATTGCTGTACAGTCACAGTGTATGTATAATGGAGGTATGCTTGCTGTACAGTGTGTGTATAATGGAGGTATGCTTGCTGTACAGTGTATGTATAATGGATGTATGATTGCTGTACAGTCAGTGTATGTATAATGGAGGTATGCTTGCTGTACAGTCACAGTGTATGTATAATGGATGTATGATTGCTGTACAGTCACAGTGTATGTATAATGGATGTATGAGTGCTGTACAGTGTATGTATAATGGAGGTATGCTTGCTGTACAGTGTATGTATAATGGATGTATGATTGCTGTACAGTCACAGTGTATGTATAATGGAGGTATGCTTGCTGTATAGTGTAGGTATAATGGAGTTATGCTTGCTGTACAGTGTATGTATAATGGAGGTATGATTGCTGTACAGTGTATGTATAATGGAGTTATGATTGCTGTACAGTGTATGTATAATGGAGGTATGATTGCTGTACAGTGTATGTATAATGGAGGTATGCTTGCTGTACAGTGTATGTATAATGGATGTATGATTGCTGTACAGTGTATGTATAATGGATGTATGATTGCTGTACAGTCACAGTGTATGTATAATGGAGGTATGCTTGCTGTACAGTGTATGTATAATGGATGTATGTTTGCTGTACAGTCACAGTGTATGTATAATGGAGGTATGCTTGCTGTACAGTGTATGTATAATGGATGTATGATTGCTGTACAGTCAGTGTATGTATAATGGAGGTATGCTTGCTGTACAGTCACAGTGTATGTATAATGGATGTATGATTGCTGTACAGTCACAGTGTATGTATAATGGATGTTTGATTGCTGTACAGTGTATGTATAATGGAACACAAACGAATGTCCAGCACTTGGTATGCGAATAAAATAATTTCTGTTTATTGAAGTTGCACAGGACAAACAGGTACAAGTGGTCTTTCTGACGCGTTTCGCGCTTAGATGCGCTTAGTCATAGAATAAAGACTTCACATTAAAGACACATTAAAATAGTGTTTGTGAACAATCACGTGACTGATGAAAATCAGATATGTTGGAAAATGTGGTCCGGATTTTCTCTGGTACTTTCTCCGGGTTTTAACCACATTATAGTCCATCACTTTATTAATACATACTATATTTTTAAGTAAAAGACACACCGGGAAAATATATAAGATAGAGATACATGTATTGAGATCTTAGTCCTCATATTGTTGTTAATGTGTTATTATACATGAAAACTATTTTATAATACAAATCTCTTCCAATAAAGAGTTTTGTATTTATTCTTCAAAAAAGGGGGTTAATAAATTATATTTATATTTATACTGTGAACCCAATAAGTAGTAATTTTAATAAACAGTGATTAAATCCAATCTCCGATTCAATCCACCTGGATGTATCGTTTTCAAACAAAACATCCAGAAAGTTTCCCTGTTTAGCAAGTGTTTTCTAAGATCTCCCCCTCTTGGGTGTTTTTTAACCCTCTCTATGCCTTTGACGGTCAGGGTATCAGTATTATCTCCATGAGACTCACTAAAATGTTTGGTTAAGGCAGATACCCCTACCTTCATACCCTTGGTATCTGAAATATGTCTGCGGACACGGACTTTTAATTGGTTACTAGTAGATCCAACATATTGCAGTCTGCATTGTGTGCAGGCTGCAAGATATACTACATATTCCGTACTACAATTTATGTAGCTTAATATTGGATATGATATGTTAGTAGTATAAGATGTAAAATGGTCTGTTTTTTCCATATAATTGCATGTTATACATCTGCCGTGTCCACAGCCCACATTTCCTTTATATTTCAGCCAATTTATATTGCCCTGTTCAGACTTGGGTTTACTGCTAAATAAGCTGGGTGAAAGTACTGACCCCAATGTTTGGCCTCTTCTAGGGGTTACATTAATACCACCCGTGATGACTTCTCTCAATACTGTATCTACTTCTAGAACCGGTAGGTATTTAGTTACAATTTGTTTAATAGTAGAAAACTGTGCACTATATGCAGTTACGAACGTGGGTTTTTTCTTTTTAACAGAGTTTTTGTTCTCATTCTCATTTTTATTTTTACTTGTTACCAGAGTGTTCCTATCTCTATCATGTGCTCGCTTGTTAGCTATGTCTAGATAATTTTTTGTATAGCCCCTTTCACTCATTCTTTGATTAAGTTTTTTCATTTCATCTAGAAAAATGGTATTGGACGTACAATGCTGACAAGGGGGGCAATATCATAGTTCTCGATGCTGATCTCTATGCCAAATTGAACCTCGAAATGTTGGAAAATGTGAGCATCTATAGAAAATTAAAGGAAAATCCGACACAATGGATAAAATGTAAATTAAAAAAGGTACTGAAAGAGGGGGTGGAGATGGGTGTCTTAACTGAGAAATTGGAAAAATTCCTGTATGTAGAAAATCCGACAGTCCCTGTGTTTCACTCATTGCCCAAGGTCCACAAGGGACTCTTCCCCCCACCTTTAAGACCTATTGTGGCGGGTATAGGGTCCCTTGTGGAAAGGTTGGGCGAGTGGGTGGATTTTCACCTCCAATCCCTAACTAAAATCACCCCAACGTATATAAAAGACACGGGGCACACAATCATGATGCTAGAAAATATGCAATGGGATAAAAGTTACACTTGGGTGACATGTGATGTAGTCGCTCTGTACCCTTCCATACCATGGAATAAAGGATTGGATGCACTCATTTTTTGTTTAGATCAATTCAGTACATACTCCCCTGTCCTGAAGGAATTTCTCGTATTGGCAGTAGATTTTTTATTAAATCACAATTTTTTCATGTTTGATGAGAAGTTTTTCCTTCAGGCCAGGGGAGCTCCGATGGGGGCTAAGTACTCGCCATCGTTGGCAAATTTGTATATGATATTTTGGGAAATTAATTATATTTTTACAGAAAATAATCCTTTTCTTGAGTGCATACAATGGGTAGGGCGTTATATAGACGACCTACTCATGGTATGGAAGGGTACAGACAGTCAGTTTGAACAATTTGTTCATTATATTAACAATAATGATCTAAATCTACAGTTCACTGTACAGTTGAATAAAGAAAAAATAAATTTTCTAGACGTAACTTTATATGTGGATAATGATAGGGTCATGTTCAGACCGTATCGTATACAGTGTGTATGATGGATGTATGATTGCTGTACAGTCACAGTGTATGTATAATGGATGTATGATTGCTGTACAGTCACAGTGTATGTATAATGGAGGTATGATTGGTGTACAGTGTATGTATAATGGAGGTACGCTTGCTGTACAGTGTATGTATAATGGATGTACGCTTGCTGTACAGTGTATGTATAATGGATGTATGATTGCTGTACAGTCACAGTGTATGTATAATGGATGTATGATTGCTGTACAGTCAGTGTATGTATAATGGATGTATGATTGCTGTACAGTGTATGTATAATGGATGTATGATTGCTGTACAGTCACAGTGTATGTATAATGGAGGTATGATTGCTGTACAGTGTATGTATAATGGATGTATGATTGCTGTACAGTGTATGTATAATGAATGTATGATTGCTGTACAGTGTATGTATAATGGATGTATAATTGCTGTACAGACACAGTGTATGTATAATGGATGTATGATTGCTGTACAGTGTATGTATAATGAATGTATGATTGCTGTACAGTGTATGTATAATGGATGTATGATTGCTGTACAGTCAGACTGTATGTATAATGAATGTATGCTTGCTGTACAGTGTATGTATAATGGATGTATAATTGCTGTACAGTGTATGTATAATGAATGTATGATTGCTGTACAGTGTATGTATAATGGATGTATGATTGCTGTACAGTGTATGTATAATGAATGTATGATTGCTGTACAGTGTATGTATAATGGAGGTATGATTGCTGTACATTGTATGTATACTGAATGTATGATTGCTGTACAGTGTATGTATAATGGAGGTATGATTGCTGTACAGTGTATGTATAATGGAGGTATGATTGCTGTACAGTGTATGTATAATGAATGTATGATTGCTGTACAGTGTATGTATAATGGAGGTATGATTGCTGTACAGTGTATGTATAATGGAGGTATGATTGCTGTACAGTGTATGTATACTGAATATATGATTGCTGTACAGTGTATGTATAATGGAGGTATGATTGCTGTACAGTGTATGTATAATGGAGGTATGATTGCTGTACAGTGTATGTATAATGGATGTATGATTGCTGTACAGTGTATGTATAATGGATGTATGATTGCTGTACAGTGTATGTATAATGGAGGTATGATTGCTGTACAGTGTATGTATAATGGAGGTATGATTGCTGTACAGTGTATGTATAATGGAGGTATGATTGCTGTACAGTGTATGTATAATGGAGGTATGCTTGCTGTACAGTGTATGTATAATGGAGGTATGATTGCTGTACAGTGTATGTATAATGGAGGTATGATTGCTGTACAGTGTATGTATAATGAATGTATGATTGCTGTACAGTGTATGTATAATGGATGTATGATTGCTGTACAGTGTATGTATGATGAATGTATGATTGCTGTACAGTGTATGTATAATGAATGTATGATTGCTGTACAGTGTATGTATAATGGAGGTATGATTGCTGTACAGTGTATGTATAATGGAGCCTCCAATCTAAAAAAAAAGCCTCCAATCCCCAAAAAAGTTTTAATAAAGTTTTTCATTTTGTTTGTATTGATATTTATATGAGTGTAGGTCTGTTTATGTATGTGTGCATGCAAGCAAGAGGGGCTGAAACGTCGCACTGTTTGACATGTGGAATAAATAGTTATTTTTTGGATATTTGGAGTGCCGCACCATTTTTGAAGTTATCAATTGGCTGTGATCGAGCCTGAGGAGCTGGCACCCGCCTACTGTGGTAAAGTAGTGCTGTATTTTTTGGGACATTTATATATATATATATATATATATATATCTATATAAACACACACACGCGTGTGCGGCATGAGTTTGTGCTTTAGGGTGCACACCCTAATGCAATAGACTGCGCACGCCTATGCGTACACTCCTCTACACCCCTCTGTCACCCATGTACACTCCTCTACACCCCTCTGTCACCCATGTACACTCCTCTACACCCCTCTGTCACCCATGTACACTCCTCTACACCCCTCTGTCACCCATGTACACTCCTCTCTACCCCTCTGTCACCCATGTACACTCCTCTACACCCATCTATCACCCATGTTCACTCCTCTACACCCATCTATCACCCATGTACACTCCTCTACACCCCTCTGTCACCCATGTACACTCCTCTATACCCCTCTGTCACCCATATGCACTCCTCTCTACCCCTCTGTCACCCATGTACACTCCTCTACACCCATCTATCACCCATGTACACTCCTCTACACCCCTCTGTCACCCATGTACACTCCTCTACACCCATCTATCACCCATGTACACTCCTCTACACCCCTCTGTCACCCATGTACACTTCTCTACACACCTTTGTCACCCATGTACGCTCCTCTACACCCCTCTGTCACCCATGTACACCCATCTATCACACATGTACACTCCTCTGTCACCCATGTACACTCCTCAACACCCCTCTGTCACCCATATACACTCCTCTCTACCCCTCTGTCACCCATGTACACTCCTCTACACCCCTGTCACCCATGTATGCTCCTATACACCCCTTTGTACATTCCTCTACACCCCTTTCACCCATGTATGCTCCTCTACACCCCTGTCACCCATATACACTCCTCTACACCCCTGTCACCCATGTACACTCTTCTGCACTCCTCTGTCACCCATGTACACTCCTCTACACCCCTGTCACCCATGTACACTCTTCTGCACCCCTCTGTCACTCATGTACACTCCTCTACACCCCTCTGTCACCCATGTACACCCATCTGTCACCCATGTACACTCCTCTACACCCCTCTTTCACCCATGTACACTCCTCTACACCCTTCTGTCACCCATGTACACCCATCTGTCACCCATGTACACTCCTCTACACCCCTCTGTCACCCATGTACACCCATCTGTCACCCATGTACACTCCTCTATACCCCTCTGTCACTCATGTACACTCCTCTATACCCCTCTGTCACCCATGTACACTCCTCTACACCCCTCTGTCACCCATGTACACCCATCTGTCACCCATGTACACTCCTCTACACCCCTCTGTCACCCATGTACACCCATCTGTCACTCCTCTACACCCCTCTGTCACCCATGTACACCCATCTGTCACTCATGTACACTCCTCTAAACCCCTCTGTACACTCCTCTACACCCCTGTCACCCATGTACGCTCCTCTACACCCCTGTCACCCATGTATGCTCCTCTACACCCCTGTCACCCATGTATGTTCCTCTACACCCCTGTCACCCATGTATGCTCCTCTACACCCCTGTCACCCATGTATGCTCCTCTACACCCCTGTCACCCATGTATGCTCCTCTACACCCCTGTAACCCATGTATGCTCCTCTACACCCCTGTCACCCATGTATGCTCCTCTACACCCCTGTCACCCATGTACGCTCCTCTACACCACTGTCACCCATGTACGCTTCTCTACACCCCTCTCTACACCCCTCTGTACACTCCTCTACACCCCTCTAAACCCCTCTGTCACCCATGTCCACCCCTCTACACCCCTATGTCACCCATTTCCACTCCTCTACACCCCTCTGTCACCCATGTCCACCCCTCTGTCACCCATGTCCACTCTTCTACACCCCTCTGTCACCCATGTAAAAAAAAAAAAAAAAAAAAAAGTTTGGCGCCTAATAGGTTTGTTTTGCAGGTTTAACGGTGAAGAATTGTGGGTGGAAGAAATCGTGATGATGGCCCAGATCAGATGGAGAAGAGAAGGCAACGATGCAAATTAGAGAAGACGTCATTGGTGAGTTGCTGTATAAAGCAGCACTTTAAACTACATACTCACTGATAAATAGATATAGTGCATTGCGTTTTTTACCGTTTTATCCTTTTTTTTTTTTTTTTCCTTGCTCGTCAACCTCGGTAGCGGTTCCCCGTGGAAATTTTTTTTCCAAGGTGTGCCCCGACCCGAAAAAGGTTGGGAAACACTGGTATATAGCATACATTCATATATATGGGATACAATACAGGAATATGGGTGCACTACTGTGGTAGATGTAAACAATACATTGGCTATCCCTCAACACTGATGTTAAAATTGAGACATTCGCCAGTGTATCTGTTACGCCGAGCGCTCCGGGTCCCCGCTCCTCCCCGGAGCGCTCGCTTCACTCTCCCCGCTGCAGCGCTCCGGTCACATCCTCTGACCCGGGGCGCTGCGATTCCGCTGCCAGCCGGGATGCGATTCGCGATGCGGGTAGCGCCCGCTCGCGATGCGCACCCCGGCTCCCGTACCTGACTCGCTCTCCGTCTGTTCTGTCCCGGCGCGCGCGGCCCCGCTCCCTAGGGCGCGCGCGCGCCGGGTCTCTGCGATTTAAAGGGCCACTGCGCCGCTGATTGGCGCAGTGGTTCCAATTAGTGTGTTCACCTGTGCACTTCCCTATATCACCTCACTTCCCCTGCACTCCCTTGCCGGATCTTGTTGCCATTGTGCCAGTGAAAGCGTTCCTTGTGTGTTCCTAGCCTGTGTTCCAGACCTTCTGCCGTTGCCCCTGACTACGATCCTTGCTGCCTGCCCCGACCTTCTGCTACGTCCGACCTTGCTTCTGCCTACTCCCTTGTACCGCGCCTATCTTCAGCAGCCAGAGAGGTGAGCCGTTGCTAGTGGATACGACCTGGTCACTACCGCCGCAGCAAGACCATCCCGCTTTGCGGCGGGCTCTGGTGAAAACCAGTAGTGGCTTAGAACCGATCCACTAGCACGGTCCACGCCAATCCCTCTCTGGCACAGAGGATCCACTACCTGCCAGCCGGCATCGTGACAGTAGATCCGGCCATGGATCCCGCTGAAGTTCCTCTGCCAGTTGTCGCTGACCTCACCACGGTGGTCGCCCAGCAGTCACAACAGATAGCGCAACAAGGCCAACAGCTGTCTCAACTGACCGTTATGCTACAACAGTTACTACCACAGCTTCAGCAGTCATCTCCTCCGCCAGCTCCTGCACCTCCTCCGCAGCGAGTGGCCGCTCCTGGGCTACGCCTATCCTTGCCGGATAAATTTAATGGGGACTCTAAGTTCTGCCGTGGCTTTCTTTCCCAATGTTCCCTGCATCTGGAGATGATGTCGGACCTGTTTCCCACTGAAAGGTCTAAGGTGGCTTTCGTAGTCAGCCTTCTGTCCGGAAAAGCCCTGTCATGGGCCACACCGCTCTGGGACCGCAATGACCCCGTCACTGCCTCTGTACACTCCTTCTTCTCGGAAATCCGAAGTGTCTTTGAGGAACCTGCCCGAGCCTCTTCTGCTGAGACTGCCCTGTTGAACCTGGTCCAGGGTAATTCTTCCGTTGGCGAGTATGCCGTACAATTCCGTACTCTTGCTTCAGAATTGTCCTGGAATAATGAGGCCCTCTGCGCGACCTTCAAAAAAGGCCTATCCAGCAACATTAAAGATGTTCTGGCCGCACGAGAAATTCCTGCTAATCTACATGAACTTATTCACCTAGCCACTCGCATTGACATGCGTTTTTCCGAAAGGCGTCAGGAACTCCGCCAAGATATGGACTCTGTTCGCACGAGGCGTTTCTTCTCCTCGGCTCCTCTCTCCTCTGGTCCCCTGCAATCTTTTCCTGTGCCTCCCGCCGTGGAGGCTATGCAGGTCGACCGGTCTCGCCTGACACCTCAAGAGAGGACACGACGCCGTATGGAGAACCTCTGCCTGTACTGTGCTAGTACCGAACACTTCCTGAGGGATTGTCCTATCCGTCCTCCCCGCCTGGAAAGACGTACGCTGACTCCGCACAAAGGTGAGACAGTCCTTGATGTCTACTCTGCTTCTCCACGTCTTACTGTGCCTGTGCGGATGTCTGCCTCTGCCTTCTCCTTCTCTACTGTGGCCTTCTTGGACTCTGGATCTGCAGGAAATTTTATTTTGGCCTCTCTCGTCAACAGGTTCAACATCCCGGTGACCAGTCTCGCCAGACCCCTCTACATCAATTGTGTAAATAATGAAAGATTGGACTGTACCATACGTTTCCGCACGGAGCCCCTTCTTATGAGCATCGGATCTCATCACGAGAGGATTGAACTTTTGGTCCTTCCCAATTGCACCTCGGAAATTCTCCTTGGACTTCCCTGGCTTCAACTTCATTCCCCAACCCTGGATTGGTCCACTGGGGAGATCAAGAGTTGGGGGTCCTCTTGTTCCAAGAACTGTCTAAAACCGGTTCCCAGTAACCCTTGCCGTAACTCTGTGGTTCCTCCAGTAACCGGTCTCCCTAAGGCCTATATGGACTTCGCGGATGTTTTCTGCAAAAAACAAGCTGAGACTCTACCTCCTCACAGGCCTTATGATTGTCCTATCGACCTCCTCCCGGGCACTACTCCACCCCGGGGCAGAATTTATCCTCTCTCTGCCCCAGAGACTCTTGCCATGTCTGAATACGTCCAGGAGAATCTAAAAAAGGGCTTTATCCGTAAATCCTCCTCTCCTGCCGGAGCCGGATTTTTCTTTGTGTCCAAAAAAGATGGCTCCCTACGTCCTTGCATTGACTACCGCGGTCTTAATAAAATCACGGTTAAGAACCGCTATCCCTTACCCCTCATCTCTGAACTCTTTGATCGCCTCCAAGGTGCCCACATCTTTACTAAATTGGACTTAAGAGGCGCATCAGAGAGGGGGATGAGTGGAAAACGGCATTTAACACCAGAGATGGACACTTTGAGTATCTGGTCATGCCCTTTGGCCTGTGCAACGCCCCTGCCGTCTTCCAAGACTTTGTCAATGAAATTTTTCGTGATCTGTTATACTCCTGTGTTGTTGTATATCTGGACGATATCCTAATTTTTTCTGCCAATCTAGAAGAACACCGCCAGCATGTCCGTATGGTTCTTCAGAGACTTCGTGACAATCAACTCTATGCCAAAATTGAGAAATGTCTGTTTGAATGCCAATCTCTTCCTTTTCTAGGATATTTGGTCTCTGGCCAGGGACTACGGATGGATCCAGACAAACTCTCTGCCGTCTTAGATTGGCCACGCCCCTCCGGACTCCGTGCTATCCAACGCTTTTTGGGGTTCGCCAATTATTACAGGCAATTTATTCCACATTTTTCTACCATTGTGGCTCCTATCGTGGCTTTAACCAAAAAAAATGCTGATCCCAAGTCCTGGCCTCCTCAAGCAGAAGACGCCTTTAAACGACTCAAGTCTGCCTTTTCTTCGGCTCCCGTCCTCTCCAGACCTGACCCTTCCAAACCCTTCCTATTGGAGGTTGATGCCTCCTCAGTGGGAGCTGGAGCTGTTCTTCTACAAAAAAATTCTTCCGGGCATGCTGTCACTTGTGGTTTTTTCTCTAGGACCTTCTCTCCAGCGGAGAGGAACTACTCCATCGGGGATCGAGAGCTTCTAGCCATTAAATTAGCACTTGAGGAATGGAGGCATCTGCTGGAGGGATCAAGTTTTCCTGTTATTATCTACACCGACCACAAGAACCTCTCCTACCTCCAGTCTGCCCAACGGCTGAATCCTCGCCAGGCCCGGTGGTCTCTGTTCTTTGCCCGATTTAATTTTGAGATTCACTTTCGTCCTGCCGATAAGAACATTAGGGCCGATGCTCTCTCTCGTTCCTCGGATGCCTCAGAAGTTGAACTCTCTCCGCAACACATCATTCCACCTGACTGCCTGATCTCCACTTCTCCTGCCTCCATCAGGCAGACTCCTCCAGGAAAGACCTTTGTTTCTCCACGCCAACGCCTCGGAATCCTCAAATGGGGTCACTCCTCCCATCTCGCAGGTCATGCGGGCATCAAGAAATCTGTGCAACTCATCTCCCGCTTCTATTGGTGGCCGACTCTGGAGACGGATGTTGTGGACTTTGTGCGAGCCTGCACTATCTGTGCCCGGGATAAGACTCCTCGCCAGAAGCCCGCTGGTTTTCTTCATCCTCTGCCTGTCCCCGAACAGCCTTGGTCTCTGATTGGTATGGATTTTATTACTGATTTACCCCCTTCCCGTGGCAACACTGTTATTTGGGTGGTCGTTGATCGATTCTCCAAAATGGCACATTTCATCCCTCTTCCTGGTCTTCCTTCTGCGCCTCAGTTGGCTAAACAATTTTTTGTACACATTTTTCGTCTTCACGGGTTGCCTACGCAGATTGTCTCGGATAGAGGCGTCCAATTCGTGTCTAAATTCTGGAGGGCTCTCTGTAAACAACTCAAGATTAAATTAAATTTTTCTTCTGCATATCATCCCCAGTCCAATGGACAAGTAGAAAGAATTAACCAGATCTTGGGTGATTATTTGCGACATTTTGTTTCCTCCCGCCAGGATGACTGGGCAGATCTCCTCCCATGGGCCGAATTCTCGTATAACTTCAGGGTCTCTGAATCTTCCTCCAAATCCCCATTTTTCGTGGTGTACGGCCGTCACCCTCTTCCCCCCCTCCCTACTCCCTTGCCCTCTGGTCTGCCCGCTGTGGATGAAATTTCTCGTGACCTTTCCATCATATGGAGAGAGACCCAAGATTCTCTCTTACAGGCTTCATCACGCATGAAGAAGTTCGCGGATAAGAAAAGAAGAGCTCCTCCCGTTTTTTCCCCTGGAGACAAGGTATGGCTCTCCGCTAAATATGTCCGCTTCCGTGTCCCTAGCTACAAGTTGGGACCACGCTATCTTGGTCCTTTCAAAATTTTGTGTCAAATTAATCCTGTCTCTTATAAACTTCTTCTTCCTCCTTCTCTTCGTATCCCTAATGCCTTTCACGTCTCTCTTCTCAAACCACTCATCCTCAACCGTTTTTCTCCCAAATCTGTTCCTCCCACTCCTGTTTCCGGCTCCTCGGACATCTTCTCTGTCAAAGAGATCTTAGCTTCCAAAAAGGTCAGAGGTAAAACTTTTTTTTTAGTGGACTGGGAGGGTTGTGGTCCTGAAGAGAGATCCTGGGAACCTGAGGACAACATCCTAGACAAAAGTCTGCTCCTCAGGTTCTCAGGCTCTAAGAAGAGGGGGAGACCCAAGGGGGGGGGTACTGTTACGCCGAGCGCTCCGGGTCCCCGCTCCTCCCCGGAGCGCTCGCTTCACTCTCCCCGCTGCAGCGCTCCGGTCACATCCTCTGACCCGGGGCGCTGCGATTCCGCTGCCAGCCGGGATGCGATTCGCGATGCGGGTAGCGCCCGCTCGCGATGCGCACCCCGGCTCCCGTACCTGACTCGCTCTCCGTCTGTTCTGTCCCGGCGCGCGCGGCCCCGCTCCCTAGGGCGCGCGCGCGCCGGGTCTCTGCGATTTAAAGGGCCACTGCGCCGCTGATTGGCGCAGTGGTTACAATTAGTGTGTTCACCTGTGCACTTCCCTATATCACCTCACTTCCCCTGCACTCCCTTGCCGGATCTTGTTGCCATTGTGCCAGTGAAAGCGTTCCTTGTGTGTTCCTAGCCTGTGTTCCAGACCTTCTGCCGTTGCCCCTGACTACGATCCTTGCTGCCTGCCCCGACCTTCTGCTACGTCCGACCTTGCTTCTGCCTACTCCCTTGTACCGCGCCTATCTTCAGCAGCCAGAGAGGTGAGCCGTTGCTAGTGGATACGACCTGGTCACTACCGCCGCAGCAAGACCATCCCGCTTTGCGGCGG
Source organism: Hyla sarda (assembly GCF_029499605.1). Lineage (NCBI taxonomy): Eukaryota > Metazoa > Chordata > Amphibia > Anura > Hylidae > Hyla > Hyla sarda. The sequence goes on along the minus strand of NC_079190.1, from coordinate 30,616,309 downwards.
GCTCTGGTGAAAACCAGTAGTGGCTTAGAACCGATCCACTAGCACGGTCCACGCCAATCCCTCTCTGGCACAGAGGATCCACTACCTGCCAGCCGGCATCGTGACAGTATCCTTATATGAAGGACACACCAGAGCCCGCACACCAACGCCAAGGTTTCTCAAATTTGTGCGAGACCTAACGCTAGTCCTACCTGTGCTTGATAAACAGAACAGGGGCCAGTGGGCAATTACGGCAGCATTCGGTTGACTCACAACTTCCTCCCAGATACCCTCCAGCGTGACTGAGCACACATGCAATGGGAGGAGGGAGGCAAGCTGCAAGCCCCACCTGAGTTGGCTAATATGGGTGCCTGGCCTCACAGGTGCTACCTTAATGCTGCCTTGTAGATATTCAAGGCGCATTAATGTTGGAGTTTACACACCTCCAAATATAAAATTTAAACAAATAACAAAAAACGTGGTCTCAAATGGCTGGAGGTGCTCAACCCCAAATGCGGTTGTGCATTTATACTGGGGGAGCAGATCCTGCCCTTGTAGTCCGTTGCTAGGGGCGATCCCCAGCATAAAAATGCATACAATGGAGGATGCCTGCAGCGGACTACAAGTGCCACAAGTGTGGTCAGTATATAGTATACATTCATATATATGGGGGTCAGTATATAGTATACATTCATATATATGGGGGTCAGTATATAGTATACATTCATATATATGGGGTCAGTATACAGTATACATTCATATATATGGGGGTCAGTATATAGTATACATTCATATATATGGGGGTCAGTATATAGTATACATTCATATATATGGGGGTCAGTATATAGTATACATTCATGTGTGGTCAGTATATAGTATACATTAATATATATGGGGGTCAGTATATAGTATACATTCATATATATGTGGTCAGTATATAGTATACATTCATATATATGGGGGTCAGTATATAGTATACATTCATATATATGGGGGTCAGTATATAGTATACATTCATATATATGGGGGTCAGTATATAGTATACATTCATATATATGGGGGTCAGTATATAGTATACATTCATATATATGGGGTCAGTATACAGTATACATTCATATATATGGGGGTCAGTATATAGTATACATTCATATATATGGGGGTCAGTATATAGTATACATTCATATATATGGGGGTCAGTATATAGTATACATTCATGTGTGGTCAGTATATAGTATACATTAATATATATGGGGGTCAGTATATAGTATACATTCATATATATGGGGATCAGTATATAGTATACATTCATGTGTGGTCAGTATATAGTATACATTAATATATATATGGGGTCAGTATATAGTATACATTCATATATATGGGGGTCAGTATATAGTATACATTCATACATATGGGGGTCAGTATATAGTATACATTCATATATATGGGGGTCAGTATATAGTATACATTCATATATATGGGGGTCAGTATATAGTATACATTCATATATATGGCGGTCAGTATATAGTATACATTCATATATATGGGGGTCAGTATATAGTATACATTCATATATATGGGGGTCAGTATATAGTATACATTCATATATATGGGGGTCAGTATATAGTATACATTCATATATATGGGGTCAGTATATAGTATACATTCATATATGGGGGTCAGTATATACTATACATTCATATATATGGGGGTCAGTATATAGTATACATTCATATATATGGGGGTCAGTATATAGTATACATTCATATATATGGGGGTCAGTAAATTCATTTGTGGGGACAAGTATATAGTAAATTTTTATGTGGGGTCATTATTAGTGTTGAGCGGCATAGGCCATATTCGAATTCGCAATATTTCGCGAATATATGGACGAATATTCGTCATATATTCACTTAATTTGCATATTTGGAATATTCGCGTTATATTTTCGCATAAGCAAAAATTATCATAAACAAAAATTTGCATTGGCGAAAGTTACCATATGTGAAAAATTAGCATAAACGGAAATTTGCATATGCAAATTTTCCCATATGCGAAAATTTGTACGCCAGTCTCACACAGCAGTATTAGAGCCTTCTTTACACCACACAAGCTGGAAGCAGAGAGGGATGATCACTGTGATGTGTACTGTGAAAAAAAAAACAATATTCATAATTTCGAATATATAGTGCTATATTGGTGAATATTCGCGAATTCGCGCATTGCGAATATTTGCGAGCAACACTAGTGTTGACCACCAGACGAAGGGGCAGCCGACACGCCCCCTCAAAAAAAGCGCTATGGCAGAGCCAGAGATATCCAAAGGCAGCGCTGCATCAGTCCCCCAAAAAATGTGAGTTCCTGGATTTAAATATCTATATTCAGGATGGCTGTTCGCATACTGCCAACTATTTTAAGGAGGTGGATGCAAACAGATACCTCGACTTTAACAGTTGCCATCTTAAATAATGGAAGAAGAACATTCCATTCGGTCAAATGAAAAGAATCCGAAGGAATTGTTCTTCCACACAAAAATACCTACAACAACTAGATAACCTGGAGGATTGTTTAAAACAAAAAGGGTATCCCAAACCCCTTATACAAGGAGCACGCCAGAGAGTGGACGAATTAGAACAAAGTGCTTGCTTGAAAAATAATAAACAGGGTAATGCAGAGGGGGGTTATAATGATGAATTTGATTCTGTTTTTCTAACTAGGTATTACACTTCACACACCAATATTTTTTTATTATTTTTTTTATTTTTTTTTTGTATAGGTAATATCACCAGCTCATATTATTGTGTCATAATTACTGGCACCATATGTAGTCCCCCAGTTATTCTTCTTTAGATGTTTTCCGTGTCCTGTGCAGTATCTCTCCCAGAAGTCCACTTGATGGCCCACGTGGTGGTCTACACCCCGAAGTCATCAATTTTTACTCTAAGAGAGAGTGTGCAGCTGTTTCTGGAGACGGTCAACAATAACCTCTGCATGGTGGAATAATAGGTCACGATGTTTATCAGGATCAGTAGAAGCATCACCCACTCGATGATTATGATGGGGATTTCACGGATCTCGTCCCAGTCTTCATCATTATAGAATAATTCCTTTAATGTTTCATATCCAAAATAGAAAATTACACAGACAAAAGTCAGGCCACAGCAGGTGCATCTACTATGGTGGATGACTTTTTTTGCTCCTGGTAATTTATACATCTGGATGGACTGCCCAAGGTAGTATAAGGCTTCACATGTAATGGAAATTATCGTGCTGACAAAGTGTATCCTGGGATATTCTTCGGGGGACAATACATGCATAACAGCTGTGGAAAAACAGGAGGCCCACACAATGGCCAGCAGGATCCTCTGGATCAGGACCTGATGACCCCTGAACTCTTCAGTATGCATAACCATATACTTATAAATAAGAAAGGTTAGTACCAAAGTGCCAATGGACGTCCCTATGAATCCAATTCTGAATAATATGCTTTCGGGAAAGAAATTTCCCACGTCACTGTGAAGGAAAAGAAACCAATGTTATTATGGATATTTCCTCACTCCCAACCCATGAAATAAGAATCATATGCTTGTTTGTCTTACCTGATGCTCATCAGTGGCGAGGCTGCATGGCCGAGGACGACCTTCATGATGTAGCTGGTGGCAAGCCAGGCCGCACACCAAAACGCCAACAGGAGGGGGACGAACCCCAGTCCTTTTAGCTCCATTTCAGACAAGTAGAAGAAGAAGACGCTAATCTCACTATTCTCACTAATCGCACTGGAACTGACTGAAGGCTCGGGCGGCTGTCAGTAGAATGTCAGGACTCCAGCTGTCTATGACATCACATGTGACATGTCAGAATGACTGCTTGTTTCTTTGAGCTGCCATGATTTAGTATCTGCTATAGACAGAACCTGATGTTTTTACTATGGACCTTACAGACCCCAGAACCCAAGTAATTAGTGCAGGGGCTCCATTTTGATCATCTCATATTTCACATTATTTGAGTTCCAGGGCTCAGATACATTTGCACCCTCTATAGCAGTGGTCTTCAAGCTGTGAACCCCCAACCGCTGCAGAACCACAACTCCCAGCATGCCCAGACAGCAACTTCGCATAAGGAAATAGTCTAATTAAACTTTTCTTATATATAGAATCCCTGAAATCTCCAATCTCTCCTTTTATTGCTTTATGATCTGTGTTACTTATTTGTAAAAAACAATGTTTCTGATTGTCTTCCCCCCACACACTTATGGGCTATCTCTTCAAACGACTTTATTTGACCTAAAGCGTATAATTGATTTACATAAATAAGCCCCTTTTCATCCAAAAGAGTGAATCTTTAATTTTAAGGAATTCTTTAAGTGCTTTATTCGACCATAATGAAGTAAAGTCAAATCTCCATGTAATTTTAAAAATTTTTAAGTTTCTCCCATACTTAATTATATAGATATGCATGGGTGTAGTGAGTATCCCAGCTTCCAAAATCTCAAAAATATCCTTATAACGACCCATTAGGGTATGTTCACACTACAGTGTGTGAATGGAATCTCCGCTCGCTGAATTAAGCGAGCGAAGATTCAGACTGGCAGCCGGCGGCGGCGGTAGGACCGGGCGGCACTGAGCCGTCACCATTGACAGCTATGCAGTGCTCGCGGACTTCCGTACAAAGAATGAACATGTTCTTTCTTTGGGCGGAACAATTTCAGCGGCGCTGAAATTCCGCAGTGTGAACGGGTCTCGCGGAAACCCATTCACACTAATGTTAAGTTCACACCGCGGAATTCGGCTCTCGGAATTCCGCCCGTGGAATTCCGCGGGAATTCTGTAGTGTGAACATACCCTTAGAGAGAAAAAATAGGACTACATTTTCCCTCCTTCTCATAATAGTCTGCAATTTTAGTGCTAAAAAGTACCTAAAAAAAAACAAAGTGCCCAACCCCCATCGTGCTCAGCTAACGTTAAAGAACCATATTTCATTATCGTGCTTTCCTGCCCCAAAGTAGTGAATTTAATAAAGAAATAAGAGCTTGGAACCATTTTTCTGATATCCATACAGTATAGAAACATAGAATGTGTCGGCAGATAAGAACCAATTGGCCCATCTAGTCTGCCCAATAATCTGAATCCTATCAATAGTCCCTGGCCCTATCTTATATGAAGGATAGCCTTATGCCTATCCCATGCATGTTTAAACTCCTTCACTGTATTTGCAGCGACTAGTGTTGCTCACGAATATTGCAATTCAAATTTTAATCGCGAATATAGCATATTCGCGAATTTGCGAATATTGCAAATATAGCACTATATATTCATAATTACGAATATTCGCTTTTTTTGCGCATATGTGAAAATTTGTGCGCATATGCGCAAATTTGCGAATATTGAGCCCTCCCTTCATTAATGGTATAGAGAACTGTGACTAGTGCACCAACTCTGTGATTTTTTGCCCAATAAAACCAATAGGCTAATTGTGGTCTATGGGGATCTCACTGCATGTAAGATAAGCAGGACCGTCTCGGCAGTACAGTGGGATGGGAGACCGTCACTGGTTCGAGTCCCAGGGTGGACAGTGTTAGAGTGTTGTGGTTAAACTTTACTTTCCTGGAAAAGCTGCTGAGTTGCCCATAGCAACCAATCAAATTGCTTCTTTCATTTTTCCGAGGCCTTTTCAAAAATGAAAGAAGCGATCTGATTGGTTGCTAAGTATATAGTAAACATTCATATATGTGGTCAATATATAGTATACGTTCATATATATGGGGGTAAGTATATAGTATACATTCATATATATGGGGGTCAGTATATAGTATACATTCATATATGGGGGTCAGTATATAGTATACATTCATATATATGGGGGCCAGTATATAGTATACATTCATATATATGGGGGTCAGTATATAGTATACATTCATATATGTGGTCAGTATATAGTATACATTCATATATGGGGGTCAGTATATAGTATACATTCATATATATGGGGGTCAGTATATAGTATACATTCATATATATGGGGGTCAGTATATAGTATACATTCATATGTGTGGTCAGTATATAGTATACATTCATATATGGGGTCAGTATATAGTATACATTCATATATATGGGGGTCAGTATATAGTATACATTCATATATATGGGGGTCAGTATATAGTATACATTCATATATGGGGGTCAGTATATAGTATACATTCATATATATGGGGGTCAGTATATAGTATACATTCATATATATGGGGGTCAGTATATAGTATACATTCATATATATGGGGGTCAATATATAGTATACATTCATTTATGGGGGTCAGTATATAGTATACATTCATATATATGGGGGTCAGTATATAGTATACATTCATATATATGGGGGTCAGTATATAGTATACATTCATATATATGGGGGTCAGTATATAGTATACATTCATATGTGTGGTCAGTATATAGCATACATTCATATGTGTGGTCAGTATATAGTATACATTCATATGTGTGGTCAGTATATAGTATGCATTCATATATATGGGGGTCAGTATATAGTATACATTCATATATATGGGGGTCAGTATATAGTATACATTCATATATATGGGGGTCAGTATATAGTATACATTCATATATATGGGGGTCAGTATATAGTATACATTCATATATATGGGCGTCAGTATATAGTATACATTCATATATATGGGGGTCAGTATATAGTATACATTCATATATATGGGGGTCAGTATATAGTATACATTCATATGTGTGGTCAGTATATAGTATACATTCATATGTGTGGTCAGTATATAGTATACATTCATATGTGTGGTCAGTATATTTTATACATTCATATGTGTGGTCAGTATATTTTATACATTCATATGTGTGGTCAGTATATAGTATACATTCATATGTGTGGTCAGTATATTTGATATAGTTGGGGTCACTGAGACATGGCTGGACTCCTCGCATGACTGGGCTGTCAATCTGCAGGGGTTTACCTTGTTTCACAAGGATAGAATGAACAGAAAAGGTGGTGGAGTCTGTCTGTATGTAAGAAGTGGTATGAAAGTCAGTGTGAACGATGCCATAGTGTGTGATGATTCTGAGGAGGTGGAATCACTGTGGGTAGAATTACAAAAGGAGGGAAATACTGAAAAAATAGTATTTGGTGTAATCTACAGACCCCCTAATATCACTGAAGAGATAGAAGGTCGGCTGCATAAACAACTAGAGAGGGCCGCCCGGGCAGGTACAGTGGTAATAATGGGAGATTTTAACTATCCAGATATAGATTGGGGTCCGGGGTTGGCTAAAACTACAAAGGGGCGACAATTCCTAAATTTATTGCAGGATAATTTTATGGGCCAGTTTGTGGAGGACCCAACAAGAAGTGATGCCTTGTTGGATCTGATCATTTCCAACAACGCAGAGCTGGTTGGTAATGTAACTGTGCGGGAAAACCTTGGTAATAGCGACCACAATATAGTTACTTTTGACTTAAAATGTAGAAAACAAAGACAGACGGGGAAAGCAAAAACATATAACTTTAAAAAGGCAAACTTCCCTGGGCTGAGAGCTGCACTACAGGACATAGACTGGGGGGAGGTGTTGTCAAATACTGATACAGAAGGTAAATGGGACATCTTTAAATCAACACTAAATAACTATACAGCTAAATATATACCAAAGGGGAACCAATGTAAACGATTAAAACTAAATCCTACATGGCTGACACATGAGGTTAAAAGAGCAATAAACAACAAAAAAATTGCCTTCAAAAAATACAAATCTGATGGGTCAGCGATAACATTTAAACAGTACAAGGAGCTTAATAAAATCTGTAAAAATGTAATAAAAACAGCAAAAATTCAAAACGAGAGACAGGTGGCCAAAGAAAGCAAAACTAATCCTAAATATTTTTTTTAGATATATAAATGCAAAAAAACCAAGGACAGAGCATGTAGGACCCCTTAATAATGATAATGGGGAGGTTGTCACAGGCGATCAAGAGAAGGCGGAACTACTGAATGGGTTCTTTAGTTCTGTATATACTATGGAAGAAGGAGCTGACATTGGCCAGGTCAGTGCTGGTAACACATCATGTAATGTACTGAACTGGCTTAATGTAGAGATGGTACAAGGTAAGTTAAGTGATATAAATGTAAGCAAATCCCCAGGACCGGATGGACTACACCCAAGAGTTCTTAGAGAGGTAAGTTCAGTAATATCTGTACCCCTGTTCATGATATTTAGAGATTCTCTGGTGTCTGGTATTGTGCCAAGGGACTGGCGCAAGGCGAATGTGGTGCCAATCTTCAAAAAGGGCTCTAGGTCTTCCCCAGGAAACTATAGACCGGTAAGTTTAACGTGCATTGTGGGTAAATTGTTTGAAGGACTTATAAGGGATTACATACAGGAAGACATAGGGGATAATAGTATTATAAGTGATAGCCAGCATGGGTTTACTAAGGATAGAAGTTGTCAAACCAATCTAATTTGCTTTTATGAAGAGGTGAGTAGAAGCCTTGACAGAGGAATGGCTCTGTATATAGAGGGGGGCTGTGTATATAGAGGGGGGCTCTGTATATAGAGGAATGGCTGTGGATATAGTGTTTCTGGATTTTGCTAAAGCGTTTGATACTGTCCCTCATAGACGTCTGACAGGTAAGTTAAGGTCTTTGGGTTTGGAAATTTTAGTTTGTAACTGGATTGAACACTGGCTCATGGATCGTACCCAGAGAGTGGTGGTCAATGATTCGTACTCTGATTGGTCCCCGGTAATTAGTGGTGTACCCCAAGGTTCAGTACTGGGCCCGCTGTTGTTTAATTTATTTATCAATGATATAGAGGATGGTATTAACAGCTCTGTTTCTATCTTTGCAGATGGCACCAAGCTTTGTAGCACAGTACAGTCTATAGAGGATGTGCATAAGTTACAAGATGACTTGGATAGACTAAGTGTCTGGGCATCCACTTGGCAAATGAGGTTCAATGTGGATAAATGTAAAGTTATGCATCTGGGTACTAATAACCTGCATGCATCGTATGTCTTAGGGGGGATTAAACTGGCAGAGTCACTGGTAGAGAAGGATCTGGGTGTACTTGTAGATCACAGACTACAGAATAGCACAATGTCAGGCTGCTGCTTCCAAGGCCAGCAGGATATTGTCATGTATCAAAAGAGGGATGGACTCAAGGGACAGGGACATAATACTCCCCCTTTATAAAGCATTGGTACGGCCTCACCTGGAATATGCTGTTCAGTTTTGGGCACCTGTCCATAAAAGGAACACTGCGGAGTTGGAAAGGGTGCAGAGACGCGCGACTAAACTAATATGGGGCATGGAACATCTTAGCTATGAGGAGCGATTAAAGGAGTTACAATTGTTTAGTCTTGAGAAGAGACGTTTAAGGGGGGATATGATAAACATATATAAGTATATTAATGGCCCATACAAAAAATATGGAGAAAAACTGTTCCAGGTTAAACCCCCCCAAAGGACGAGGGGGCACTCCCTCCGTCTGGAGAAGAAAAAGTTTAGTCTCAAGGGGCGACACGCCTTCTTTACCGTGAGGACTGTGAATTTATGGAACGGTCTACCTCAGGAACTGGTCACAGCAGGAACAATTAACAGCTTTAAAACAGGATTAGATACATTCATGGAACAAAATAACATTAATGCTTATGAAGAAATATAAAATCCCATCCCTTCCCCAATATCGCGCCACACCCCTACCCCTTAATTCCCTGGTTGAACTTGATGGATATATGTCTTTTTTCGACCGTACTAACTATGTAACTATGTAACTATACATTCATATATATGGGGGTCAGTATATAGTATGCATTCATATATATATGGGGGTCAGTATATAGCATACATTCATATATATGGGGTCAGTATAAAGTATACATTCATATATATGGGGGTCAGTATATAGTATACATTCATATATATGGGGGTCAGTATATAGTATACATTCATATATGGGGGTCAGTATATAGTATACATTCATATATATGGGGTCAGTATATAGTATACATTCATATATATGTGGTCAGTATATAGTATACATTCATATATATAGGGGTCAGTATATAATATACATTCATATATGGGGGTCAGTATATAGTATACATTCATATATACGGGGGTCAGTATATAGTATACATTCATATATATGTGGTCAGTATATAGTATACATTCATATATATGGGGGTCAGTATATAGTATACATTCATATATATGGGGGTCAGTATATAGTATACATTCATATATGGGGGTCAGTATATAGTATACATTCATATATATGGGGGTCAGTATATAGTATACATTCATATATATGGGATCAGTATATAGTATACATTCATATATATGGGGGTCAGCATATAGTATACATTCATATATATGTGGTCAGCATATAGTATACATTCATATATGGGGGTCAGCATATAGTATACATTCATATATGGGGGTCAGTATATAGTATACATTCATATATATGGGGGTCAGCATATAGTATACATTCATATATATGGGGGTCAGTATATAATATACATTCATATATGGGGGTCAGTATATAGTATACATTCATATATACGGGGGTCAGTATATAGTATACATTCATATATATGTGGTCAGTATATAGTATACATTCATATATATGGGGGTCAGTATATAGCAGTGATTCCCAACCGCGGTGCCGCGGCACACGTGTGTGCCGTTCAGCACTGCCCGTGGTGCCGCGGGATTTTGCCGTGATTTTTTAAATTTTTTACTATTATTTTTTTTTAAATGTCCCGCCCCGGCCTGACGGCGCAGGGGGGAAGCGAAGTCTGCGTGCGCACTGCGCACACAGCGTCCCCCTGCATCTCCTGCGTTTCCTGTGTTCCCCTCCGTCCCCTGCGTCTGCCGCGTGACCCGTGTTCCCCTCCTTCCCCATCTGTTCCCTGCGTCCCCCGCATCCCCCTCCTTCACTCTCCGTCTCCTGTGTCCCCCTCCGTCCCCCTCTCCCTTGCGGCGCAGTGAGCCGGATATGGTGCCCTGGGGCGGAACGAGCTGCACCAGCACCGGACTCCCGTGCCTCCTGTGGAACTGCAAGCTGTGCGGGCCGGCTTGCTGAAGGTACCGTACCCTTTCCACCCCTCTGTTCACCATCTCAACCCTGTCTAAATCCCCCCACCGTCACCCAGGTCCACCCTCTACCCCCCCCCCCCCCCGACCCCGTCACTCATGTCCACCCCCCCTGTCAGCCATGTCTGCCTTGTTTACCTCCCTGTCCATCTCTATCACCCATGTCCACCCCCCCCTGTCAGCCATGTCTGCCTTGTTTACCTCCCTGTCCATCTCTATCACCCATGTAATCCCTCCCTGTCACCCATGTAATCCCTCCATGTCACCCATGTAATCCCCCCCTGTCATCCATGTCCACCCTCCCTGTCACCCATGTCCACCCCCCAGTCACCCATGTGCACCCCCCCAGTCACCCATGTGCACCCCCCCAGTCACCCATGTCCACCCCTAAGTCACCCATGTCCACCCCCCAGTCACCCATGTCCACCCCCCCCTGTCACTCATGTCCACCCCCCCTGTCACCCATGTCCACCCCCCCTGTCACCCATGTCCACCCCCCCTGTCACCCATGTCCACCCCCCCTGTCACCCATTTCCACCCTCCCTGTCACCCATGTCCACCCTCCCTGTCACCCATGTCCACCCCCCCAGTCACCCATGTCCACCCCCCGTCACCCATGTCCACCCCCCCTGTCACCCATGTCCACCTCCCCGTCACCCATGTAATCCCTCCCTGTCACCCATGTAATCCCTCCCTGTCACCCATGTAATCCCCCCCTGTCACCCATGTCCACCCCCTCAGTCACCCATGTAATCCCTCCCTGTCACCCATGTAATCCCTCCCTGTCACCCATGTAATCCCTCCCTGTCACCCATGTAATCCCTCCCTGTCACCCATGTCCACCCCCCCTGTCACCCATGTCCACCCCCCCTGTCACCCATGTCCACCCCCCTGTCACCCATGTCCACCCCCCCTATCACCCATGTCCACCCCCCCTGTCACCCATGTCCACCCTCCCTGTCACCCATGTCCACCCTCCCTGTCACCCATGTCCACCCTCCCTGTCACCCATGTAATCCCTCCCCCGTCACCCATGTAATCCCTCCCCCGTCACCCATGTAATCCCCCCGTCACCCATGTCCACCCCCCGTCACCCATGTCCACCCCCACTCTGTCACCCATGTCCACCCTCCTGTTCACCCATCTGTCCCTTTGTTACCCCAGTCCACCCCTCTCTGTCACTCCTGTCCCTCTTTTACCCCCTTGTCCACCCCTCTGACCCCCTGTCTCCCCTCTCCACCCTCCTGTCACCCATGTCCACCCCCTGTCCACCCCTCTGTCACCCCTATGCCCCCGTCACCCATGTTCACTCTTCTACACCCATCTATCACCCTTGTACACCTCTCTACACCCCTCTGTCACCCATTTACACTTCTCTACAACCCTCTGTCACCCATGTACACCCATCTGTCACCCATGTACACTCCTCTGTACCCCTCTGCCACCCATGTACACTCCTCTACACACCTGTCACCCATGTACACCCCTCTGTCACCCATGTACACTCCTCTATACCCCTCTGTCACCCATGTACACTCCTCTACACCCCTCTGTCACTCATGTACACTCCTCTACACCCATCTATCACCCATGTACACTCCTCTACACCCCTCTGTCACCGATGTACACTCCTCTACACCCCTCTGTCACCCATGTACACTCCTCTATACCCCTCTGTCACCCATGTACACTCCTCTACACCCCTCTGTCACTCATGTACACTCCTCTACACCCCTCTGTCACCCATGTACACTCCTCTACACCCCTCTGTCACCCATGTACACTCCTCTATACCCCTCTGTCACCCATGTACACTCCTCTCTACCCCTCTGTCACCCATGTATACTCCTCTACACCCATCTATCACCCATGTACACTCCTCTACACCCCTCTGTCACTCATGTACACTCCTCTACACCCCTCTGTCACCCATGTACACTCCTCTCTACCCCTCTGTCACCCATGTACACTCCTCTACACTCATCTATCACCCATGTACACTCCTCTACACCCCTCTGTCACCCATGTACACTCCTCTATACCCCTCTGTCACTCATGTACACTCCTCTACACCCCTCTGTCACCCATGTACATAGGCGTGCGCACAGGGTGTGCCGGGTGTGCCCAGGCACACCCTAATCACCGTGGCCGTGGAGCAAAAGGGGCAGCTGCCCCGGGCCCTGTAATTCCTGGGGGCCCAAAAGCAGCTCTCCCCTTTTGCCCCATAAAGCTGATAAAGGCTGGTGGGCCAGGCGTCAGGGGCCCGGCCAAAATGTTAGTAGGAGTGGGCGGGGGGGGCGGGTTTGCGCCGCACGCTACCTTTTTATGTTCGCCGCCGCCGCCGTCACTCATTCCCAGGCAGCCAGTACCGCAATGGCTGTCTGGGAGATGGTCACGTGACGTGTGGTGCAACGTCACGGGCGGCTTCATAGAGAGGAGAGGAGCGGAGCAGAGAGAGTCTCCCGCTCCTCTCAGTCCCCACACGGCCGCTTCCAGGATCAAGGCCGCAGCAAGGGACCCACCGCCGGGGGTATCCTCCCCTCACTTGCATAATCTGATAATCCCCTCCCTCGTACGTATCCTGTACTGATCCTGAGTTATATCCTGTATTATTCTAAAGAGCTGTACTCACTATTCTGCTGGTGAGGTCACTATGTACATACATTACATTACTTATCCTGTACTGATCCTGAGTTATATCCTGTATTATTCTAAAGAGCTGTACTCACTATTCTGCTGGTGAGGTCACTGTGTACATACATTACTTATTCTGTACTGATCCTGAGTTATATCCTGTAGATCTTTTATTAAAAAATATAAAACATTACAAAAAGAACGAACATCACCATAACAATAATACAAACAACATACACCTGTATAATATATACAATAATGAGTCCATATTAGTCCAAAAATGTCCAACCAAGTATCTTCTGGTCCAGCCTCATTCTCACCAAACACACCGCTATAATAACAACCACTACTAAACACTCTACAATAATAATAATACTTACAGTAATAATAATAACAACAATAATAACTAAAAACTGGTCCGGTTGCATTTCACCACCCAAAATAATAAATATGTGTCAAACCACCAACAAACACCGCAAACAGAAAAACAGAATATACAAATTTTTTTTTTTTTTTTTTTTTTTTTTTTGGCCCTGAGCTGGTCCCGCATCCCATGCCCCCAGTACATGATAACAGACGTCCATGAACCAGTCCAGGATTTTACTTATTTATTTTTTTAAATAAAAAGTCCCACACAGAATCCCCCCTCCCCCCATCTACCCACCACCCAACCTAACACTAAACCCCAACACAACACAACCCCTAGAAAAAAAAAATACAATATATATACATATATACACATATACATAAATGTACAAACAAAACAAATATATACAAAATAATACAAACTATACAAACCAAACAACAAACAACAATAAGGCTTTTCAATCACACAAACCCCTAAAGCTCAAGTTCAGTGCCTGCAAGCCCTATATCACCATATATCTACAGCACAAAACAAAAAGACTCATGTGCCAGCATCAGCCCACCACCAGGGGGAGACGACAGGCTAAGGCACTTTAAAGGCAGAGCCCCTCCACAGACGAGAGGCCCTGCCAGCACCCAGCCTCTCGTACTCCAGAGAACGCACCTTCACCAGGTCACCAAGAATGTTCCTAACCACCTCACCCACAGGGAGGATTTTACGCTGCGTCGACACTAAACACCGTGCGTTCCACGTGTAATACCTGACCACTGAGCTGACTAGGAATAAAGTGCACCGGTCCCAGCCTCCAAGGTTTCTGAATGCCCCATAGGCCCATTCCGCATAGGAGAGACTGGCCAGCCGAGGCCAACCAATGGAAGCGCCCACCCTGTTATAAACCTCTGTGTTAAAGGGACAATGAAGCAGAAAATGCTCCATGCTTTCCAGCATGCCTCCACACTCTTCGCGGGGACATCCCCGGTCATCAGAGCTCCTGCACTTCAGATTGTCCCTCACACACAGTTTCCCATGGAAGCAGCGCCAAGTCAAGTCCCAAAACTTCAAGGGGATCCTGATAGAATTCAAAAGCTCTAAACCCACCTCCAGATCCCGACTTGGGCAGTCCTTGAGCGCCAATGGCCTCTGGAAATGAGAAGACAGGACCCTCTTGTCAAGGAATTTCCTCGACAGAGTCCTAATCTCCCACATCCCCAGACCCCACCGACGAATAACCTTCAGAACCGGGGTAGCGTAAGCCGGGAGATGCCCGTGTGGTGTGCGAAGATCCTTCACTTGCCCTCCTGTCTCCCATTCCTGGAAGAAAGGCCGAAACCATCCCCTACAGGAGGATACCCACGGAGGAGCCCTCTCTGACCAGAGGTTTGCTATATTGGTCTTAAGAAAGGTATTCACTAGGAATACCACGGGGTTGACCATACACAACCCCCCTAGTCTCCTTGTACGGTAAGTAACCTCCCTCTTCACTAGGTTCAGTCTATTCCCCCATAACATTTGGAAGAACACACTGTAGACCCGGGTCCAAAGAGGTTCTGGCAACATGCATACACTGCCCAGATATATCAGCAAAGGGAGCAGGAAAGTTTTCATCAGGTTAACCCTTTCCCGGAGGATCAAAGACCAACCCTTCCACTGATCCACCTTCTGAGCGGCGATCTTAAGCCTGCTGTCCCAGTTTTGTTTGGGGTAATCCCCGTGACCAAATTCGATGCCGAGGACTTTTGCGGATTCCTGGGGCTCTGGAAGGGCGTCCGGGAGGTTAAAATCAGGATCTCCCCCTCCCAGCCAGAGACTCTCACACTTATCCTGATTGATCTTGGACCCGGCTACCTCCGAGTAGCGGTCCACCTCTGACACCACCCATCTGCCCTCCTCTTGTGAGGAGACAAACACGGTGATATCATCAGCGTACGCTACCGCCCTCAGAGCCGAATCCGGCACCGCCAGGTCCATTCTCACCCCCGCCAACGGTCCACAATCAATCCTTCTAAGGAAAGGATCGATTGCAAACACGTACAGCAAAGGGCTCAAAGGACAACCCTGACGGACACCAGACCCAACCTCAAAAGAGCGGCCAATCCAACCATTCACAAGCGGGAAACTCTCTGCCCCTACATACAAGGTCTTAAGCCAATCAACAAAACCCCCTGGCAGGCCATATCTCAGAAGGACAGACCAGAGGTACTCATGGTTAACCCGATCAAACGCTTTTGCCTGATCCAAGGACAGCAAGTACCCCTTCCAGTGGCCAGCCCTACCCTGCTCCACAGCCTCTCGGACACTGAGCACAGCACTAAATGTACTGCGGCCCGGAACAGAGCAATGCTGAGCCCCCGAAAGGAGCCGGGGTGCAAACTCCACCAGCCGGTTAAACAGCACTTTTGCCAGAATCTTTCTGTCCGCATTGAGAAGTGCTATGGGACGCCAATTCTCAATGTGGGACGGGTCTTTACCCTTTGACAGGATGATCAGCGCTGACCTCCTCATTGACTTTGGCAAAGTGCCCGAGGAAAGACACTCATTAAAAACCGCAGTCAAGAGGGGAACCAAAGGGTCCTTAAAGGTCTTATAGAACTCAGATGTTAAGCCATCCGGACCGGGTGACTTCTTGAGGGCAAGCCCATCAATAGCCATCCTGACTTCCTCTTCCCGGATCATCTCTGTCAAAACGTCAAGAGAGGGGTCTACTCCTGGTTCAGGGATGGTTTCAGCCAAGAAAGCTGATACCTTATCTCGATCTAGATCCTTCCTTCCCAAGAGGTGCGAGTAGAAGGATCTGACGACCTCCAGGATCCCTGATCTGGACCTCTTCAAGGATCCCGTACTATCAATCAGTCCTGAGACCACTTTACTACTCACTGACATCTTGCAGTTTCTGTAAGGGTCGGGCGAGCGGTACTTCCCGTAATCCCTCTCAAAAACCAAAGATGCGTGCCTATCGTACTGGCACTTCATCAGCAAGGACATCACTCTGGAGATATCATCATGACTACCTCCAGTCGAGACAAGGTTCTCAAGTTTCTTCCTCAGGCCCTGGTACAAGCGGTACCTGTTTAGGCTTCTGAGGCCCGAGAGCTGGCGGAAGAATCTCGCAACCCTTTCCTTGAAGATCTCCCACCACTCTGACTTACTGTTACAAAGGCCCAGCAATGGTACCTGGCTCTGAAGAAAATCCTCAAAGGACTGTCTTATCTCCGCTTCTTCCAAGAGAGACGAATTCAGCTTCCAATAGCCTCTGCCCATCCGGGGGGTCTCTGTGACATTCAGAGAAAACAAAATTAAACAGTGATCGGAGAACTCCACCTCAACAACAGACACTGCTGAAGAGACGGCTTCCTCCTTTAAATAAAACCTGTCTATCCTAGACCTACAACTACCCCTATGATAGGTGAATCCCGCGTGGCCTGGGGTGTGCCGGATGTGGACATCCACCAGGCGAGCCTCACTCGCTATGCTATTAAGGGCGACGCTATCATAAGTCAGCTTGTCTCTGGAACCTCCCCTATCTTGGGGCCTCGTGACAGCATTGAAGTCCCCTCCAAAGACCACCTGCCGACTTGTAAAAAGATAGGGCTTGATCCTCATAAAGAGGCACTTCCGGTCCCACTTAGACTGTGGGCCGTAGATGTTAATAAGGCGAAGTTCTTGTCCCCTCATGAGGACATCTAAGATCAGGCACCTCCCCATTTCTAACTCGATAACCCGTCGGCATTCTACCGCTGCGGTAAAAAGGACCGCCACTCCGCTATACGGCTCGGCCCCAAGAGACCAGTAGGAGGGCCCATTCCTCCACTCTCTTTTAGCCTTGTAGATAGATGACATATCTGTAAGCCTGGTCTCCTGCAAAAATAAAATATCAGCATTAATATGGGCAAAAAAATCATAGGCAGCAAAACGAGCTGTATCTGACTTAATGCTGGCGACATTAATGGACGCCAGCGTCAACGGAGAGGGTGCCGCCATCAAGGGTGATTGAGTTAAACAGCTTTCTTTTTCCCACTCCCCTTCTCACCCTCCACATCAGAAGAACTCTTCACCCTCTTTAGAGAAATGGAAGTGTCCATCTCACCAGACGTCGTTTTACTTTCCTCGTCTCCGGATTCTAGGCCAGTCCCTTCCCCCGAGGACATAACCTCCCCAGGGGAAGAGGACTCGGCGCCCCCTGGAAGCCCCTCTGCCACATCCCCCTCATCCTCCCCTTCCGAAGAAGAGGAGGAGATGTCCCTGAGGGGTCGGAATCGATTGGAAAGGCCAACCAGAGGGGAGTCAGTTTTGCCTTCCTTTGGCACCTGGACCAGGGTGGGAGAAGATCTTAAATCTCCCTTTTTTTTTTATACTTGTACCCCGCTTTCGTGTCTCCTTCTGCCATCCCACATCATCCTCCTCCACGCTATCTGAGGAGATGGCACCTTCCTCATTCTGGATCCTCCTGACCTCCTCATTCAGCTCGCCATCCCTCAGGGTCTCAGCAGCAAGGTTGGCCTCTGGGACAGAATGAGAGGTCGTCCCAGTAACCCGGGCTTTCCCCATCACCCTATCCCTTTGGCGTTTATCAAGACGTCTTAGTTGGGCTGGTGTCTTTCTCTTCCTGTTCCTCACTGACCCCTCAGTTCCTCCACCCCTGCTAGTCCCCTCCCCAGCAGATTCCGGCTCGTGATCTTCACCCGCTGGGGACAAGACCGCATTAGCGAAAGAACGAGGACAACGACTGAATGGGTGACCTAAGTCACCACACAGGTGACACCTAATCTCCGCACAAGATGCGGCAAGATGGCCTACACCCCCACACAAGGCACATTTCTGCACCGTACAGTTTGCACTGAAGTGTGTGGGGTCACCACATCTGTGACAGAGCTTCGGCTGACCCCGGTAGAAAATCTGGATACGATCCCTGCCGAGAAAGGCAGAGGATGGAATATGGGTAACTGTATTTCCTGAACGTTTAAGTTTTACCAGAAACGTCCAGGCTCCTGACCAGATGCCAAACTCGTCCCTGTTCTTCTGCGGGACCCCCATTACCTCGCCATACCGTCCTAACCAGGTGATGATGTCAACACAAGAGAGTGATTCGTTACGGGTCAAAACGGTCACTCTCTTGATTTCGTTTTGACGAGACAATGCCTGTACGGCAAAGTCTCGCCAGCCGGGCTCATTCTTTACCAATTCATAATTCGACCAGAAAAGCTCAAGCCCCTCTGGCCGAACAAAACTGATATCGAATTCAGGAGCACCGTAGGGATGTATCAAGGCAAAGATATCAACTGCCTTGAAGCCCATCTTTAGCAAGAGCTCAACCACTTTGGTCCTTGAAGGACACATATCTTCGCCCTGCCACCGAAGACGGACCACATTCCTACGGTTACTACCTGCCCCGGCTGTTGGGAGGGACCACACAGTATCGCCCCCTCTTTCCTCTCGGAAGGCAGAGAGACCGTGTCTCTCTATCCAGAAGGACAGATCAACTGCTCTACCCTCTACATTAATCGACCTTTCCCCCTTTTTCAGAGCCTCCAGGAGACGTCGCTGCAATAAACCGTCCCTAGAGTCAGGAGACGAGGAAAGTATTCTACTTCCCCCAGCAGTGACATTGGCATAACTCCTATGATCTGTCACCACTGGGGGGGCAACCGGACCAGACCCTACACCTACACCACTTCTAATGACAACATCCCCACCACCCCCAATAACAACATTAGCACTTCCCCCAACAACATTGTTTCCAATAACATCATCTGTAGTCCCATCACCACCCCTAATTTCAGCAACAGCAAAATCACCTTCTCCAATAATATTAACCTCCATCCGCTCCCCAGTCATACACCCCGTACCCCCATTTACCTTCTCATTCACACTGGCTGGACCAGAAACAGATAATCCGGCCTCAGCATCACGGGGCACTAGGGCTGGGACAACCTCCGCTGGCCCTTTAAGGGACCGGGCAGCATGCTTGCCCGGTCTAGAGGAGGCCCCAGCCCTGTTCTTATTAGTGCCCTCCGCCTCATCAGCATCATCTCCAGTCTTTTCATGGCGCCGCTGATCAATGGGATCAGCGGCACCAATACAAAACAAACGTTTTTCTTCACTTTTGGGAGTGTCCGTTATGCCCTTTGCTACCTCCGGCACTGAGTCACCCCCCTCTCCCACAGGGGAGCGAACTACAGCACCGGAGTCTGCCTCTCTGCCCACCGCTGGGCCGCCCTCACTGTACGGCCTTTCGGCCGATGCCTTCTCTGCTCCATCCCTGCTACTGCAAACAGGCATGGAGCTCTGCGCCCTTTTAGTATCTGTACTCTCCCCGCACCTTTGCACCGAGTCCACCACAGAACACGGGCTGGGCTGGGTAACGGGGCTTGCACAATGAGCTGACCCTGCGGCCGACTCAGGGTATACAGGGAGGGGGGTGTAGATGTAACTCACCACTTCTTGCTGCTTTGGCTTGGTCTTCTTTTTCTTCTTACCCCCAGGTGCCTCATTTGGGAGCTCATCTCCAAACATCAGGTTCTGAGTACACACTGGGGATTCCAGCATGCGGATCTGGGCCATTAGCGCCCCTCCCTAGTAGCTGCTGTCACTGTCCTCCCCTGAGTCGGCAGGTGATACTGCTGGTTGCTGTGCAGGGGGCCCACTGTACGGGGCCTGCTGCTGTTGCCGCAGGCCACCAGGTGGATCTGGCTGTTGTTCTTCCTCCATCTCCTCCACATCATCCACCTGGCTCTCAGGTTGCAGCCCCATCAACCTTTTATTTTTATCTTCTTCTTTCACCCTGAAGCGCTCCTCATTTTCCAGTTTCTCTTTAAATGGACCACTCTTCTCCAATAATTCGGCTCTCCTCTCCTCCAAAACTTGTATTTCAGACATTAGTGTCTTTATCTGCCCCTGGATCTCCGTCTTTTTCTTTTTTGGAGTTACCTTAGCCCTGGCACGGGCACAGCGCAGTTCCTCTCGGAGCCTCCTGATGGCCTTACAGGCGTCTTCATACTCACGGAGGTGACTTTTTACCCGGGAGGTATAGGTGGAAATAGACTCCCGGGTCCTCAGCACTCCCCAGCCTTCCTCACTGAGGTCGGCTTCACCTCCGTGAGCACTCTGCCTTCTTCCTGATGAACCCAGCTTTCCGCTGGAAGCACCCAGCTTTCCCGAGGTGGATCCAGCCTTGGAGCTTCTCGCCTCTGTGGGGGGAGTTGGAGCAGCATTGCTGCGACTCCTGGTGGAACGCCTCACCCCCAAATCCTCCGATGTTCCGGCCGCTTGCTGGCTTCTACTGCTCCCCTGCGGCCTATTCCGAGGAGCAGAAGCCTGGGCCTCGCCTCCCTCACTCATGCCTGGAAACCCACTCCCTCCCTGGGGAGGAGGAAGCAGGCCCCAGGTGGAACAGATGGTAATTCCCTGGAGCTCAGGAGACACAGCAGACACACACAGCACAGCTGAAGCACGACCACACCCGCAACTAATTGGTCAGCACTCCAGAGCTGTACTCACTATTCTGCTGGTGCGGTCACTGTGTACATACATTACATTACTTATCCTGTACTGATCCTGAGTTATATCCTGTAAATCTTTTATTAGAAAAATATAAATAATAACAAAACATAAACCAGCACAACTTTGCCATAACGGAAAACAACAACATGAAATAACATAAACCCAAACTTTACATTTAAATAAAAGAACAAAAATCCTGCCTAACCGGCCAGCCCAGCTTTCCTACTAGAACTATAAATATTACAACTTCACCTTTCATAGCCAAACAACACACTCATAAGAAACATAAATATAGCACTATTTCGCTTTAACTCAAAACACCCAAACTCGGGAAAAATGATACATTACAAATAGAAAACACAACAAGCACTCACACTGCACACCATGTTTGTTTTTTTTGTTTTTTTTTTATAATAATATTAATAATAATAATAACACTATACCACACACATGCACACACACATATATATATATATATATATATATATATATATATATATATATATATATATGTTTATTAACTACATTTAACCAAGAAACCAAAAATAAATAAATAAATTAAATTCAACTCAAAATACCCAAACTCGGGAAAATATCACAGAAAACACAATACACACATGCTTACACACATCTTTACTACATACTACATATATAAACCAAAGAAAATAAATCCACAACGGGATACTAAAGAAACATTACTACAAAAACAAAACTGGTTCGACTGCCATCTCTACTATATAAAAAAAAAAAAAAAAAAAACAATTATAATGATATAACATACATTATACATACTATATACATAACTAACTATATACACTACTATATACAATACTATACACAAACTATATACACCTATAAATAAAGAGAAAACTCACCTACAAATATAAAAGAACGTTCTACACTAAACTGACCCTTCACCCACACCACCCGCCCTCCTGTACATGGGTCAGAGTTTTTTCCATACAGTTCATAGTCCTCAATGTCCAGTCCACGACTCGCCCATGCCAGGTCCACCAAAAGAAAAGACCACCACCACCCACAAATATACCCTCCCAACCTAGAACTCCTCCCAACCAACTTAACCATTACCAGCTTTAACATACATAAGCAAACAATACAACCCACTTTAGGCCCAAGTTCGGTGCCTGTAAGCCCTTCATAACCATAGCATCTGAAAACAAAACAAAAAGCTATGGTGCACATGCATTAGCCCACCACCAGGAAGAAGGATGGCAATCCTGATACATACAAAAATTACATTCTTTCCCTAACTGCACCCTACCTCTCACCCTACCATTATCCCTAAAGATAAACTGACCCTACTATCACCCTAACCCTGTCCCTGCATCACTGTCCCTAACCAAATCAAGGGTACTCTACCCAAAAGGTCTAGTACCTAGGGCACATCAAAAGAAAACCCTCTCCATAGGAGAGAAGCCCTACTGGTACCAAGACTGCCATACTCCAAAGACCTGATCTTCCCGAGGTCACCGGTGATGTTCCTACAGACCTCCACCTCGGAGAGGACTTTGCGCTGTGTAGACACTAAACACCGTGCATTCCACGTGTAGTACCTAACCACTAAACTGACTAAAAATAAAGTGCCCCGATCACGGCCACCCAGGTTCCTGAATGCCCCATAAGCCCACTCTGGATAGGTAAGGCCGGCAAGTTGACCCACCCGGTTGTAGACCCTTATATTAAAGGGGCAATGAAGCAGGAAATGGTCCATGCTTTCCAGCATGTCCCCGCACTCTTCTCGGGGACATCCCCGGTCATCAGATCTCCTACACTTCAAATTGTCCCTCACATATAGCTTCCCCTGAAAGCAGCGCCAGGCCAAGTCCCAAAACTTCTGGGGGATCCTTTTCATATTTAAAAGATACAACCCCACCCTCAGATCCCGACCTGGGCAGTCCCTGAGCGCCAGAGGCTTCTGGAAGTGGGTCAACAGAACCCGTTTGTCAAGGAACTGCCTTGACTGGGTCCTGATCTCCCACACTCCCAGACCCCACCGATGTATCGCCTTCAGAGTCGGGGTAGCGTAAGCCGGAAGATATCCATGAGGCGTACGGAGGTCCTTCACTTGCCCTCCTGTCTCCCATTCCTGGAAGAAAGGCCGAAACCATTCTCTGCAGGAGAGTACCCACGGAGGAGCCCTCTCTGACCAGAGGTTTGAGATGTTGGCTTTCAAGAAGGTGTTTGTTAAGAACACCACAGGGTTTACCATAGATAAACCCCCTAGTCTCCTTGTGCGGTACGTAACCTCTCTCTTGACTAGGTTCATCCTGTTCCCCCATAACAGTTGGAAAAACAGGCTGTAGATCCTAGTGTAGTAAGCCTCTGGCAAGATACATACGCTGCCCAGATAGATAAACAAGGGGAGCAGGTACGATTTGATCAGGTGTACCCTTTCCCTGAGGGTCATAGACCAACCCTTCCACTGATCCACCTTATGAGTGGCATCCTGTAGCTTACCGTCCCAGTTTTTGGTGGGATAATAATCCTGGCCGAATGTGATGCCCAGAGATTTTGCTGAGTCTTGGGGCCCTGGGAGGGTGTCCGGGAGATCAAAAGTGGGATCTCCCCCTCCCAGCCAGAGACTTTCACACTTATCCCGGTTGATCTTAGACCCGGATGCCTCCGAGTAGCGTTCCACCTCCAACATCACCACATCGACCTCCTCTCTCGAGGACACGAAAATGGTGACATCATCAGCGTACGCCACCACTCTCTGGGCGACATCCAGCTCCGCCAGACTCATCCTGACTTCCGCCAACGGCCCACAATCTACCCTCCGGACGAAGGGATCAATTGCGAACACATATAAAAGCGGGCTCAAAGGACAACCCTGACGGACTCCGGACCCCACCTCAAAAGAGCGGCCAGACCACCCGTTCACCAGCGGGAAACTCTCTGCCCCTGCATATAAGGTCTTAAGCCAATTAATAAAAGCACACGGTAAGTCAGATCTCAGAAGGACGGACCAGAGGTACTCATGGTTCACCCGATCAAATGCTTTGGCCTGATCCAGGGTCAGCAAGTACCCCTTCCAGAGACCTGCACTACTCCGCTCCACTGCCTCCCGGACACCGAGAACAGCACTTAAGGTGCTTCGGCCTGGAACAGAGCAGTGCTGGGCCCCCGAAAGGAGCCGGGGTGCAAACTTCACCAGCCGATTAAACAGTATCTTGGCCAGAAGCTTCCTGTCCGTATTAAGAAGAGCTATGGGCCTCCAATTCTCAATCCGGCTAGGATCTTTACCCTTTGAGAGAAGAATCAGGGCTGACCTCCTCATTGACTTTGGCAGAGTGCCCGAGGAGAGACACTCATTGAATACCTCAGTCAAGAGGGGAGCTAAAGACTCCTTAAAGGTCCTGTACCACTCGGATGTTAAGCCATCCGGACCTGGTGACTTCTTGGAGGCAAGCCCCTCAATCGCCAGTCTCACTTCCTCTTCCCTGATTTTTTCTGCCAAAACATCAAGAGAGGGGTCTACCCCTGGCTCAGGAATGGTTTCAGCCAGGAAAGCCGACATCCCGTCTCGATCTAGATCGTTCCTTCCCAAGAGATGCGAGTAGAAGGATCTGACGACCTCCAAGATCCCTGATCTGGACCGATTCAGAGATCCTGTACTATCAATCAGTCCTGAAATGACTTTACTACTCACTGACATCTTACAGTTTCTGTAAGGGTCGGGCGAGCGGTACTTCCCGAAATCCCTCTCAAAAACCAAAGATGCGTGCCTATCGTACTGACACATCATCAGCAAGGATTTCACTCTGGAGATATCCTCTCGGCTACCTCCAGTCGAGATGAGAAGCTCGAGTTTCCTCCTCAGTCCTGATACAGGCGATACCTGTTCAGGGATCTGAGGCTCGAGAGCTGGCGGAAGAACCCCGCAACCCTCTTCTTGAATATCTCCCACCACTCTGACTTACTACTACAAAGGTCCAGTAAAGGTACCTGACTCTGAAGAAAATCCTCAAAGAACTGTCTTACCTCCGCTTCCTCCAGGAGGGACGAATTCAGCTTCCAATAACCTTTACCCATCCGAGGGGTCTCTGAAACATTCAGGGAAAACAAAATCATACAGTGATCGGAGAACTCCACCTCAACCACGGACACTGCGGAAGAGACGGCTTCCTCCTTCAAATAAAACCTGTCTATTCTAGACCTGCAGCTACCTCGATGATAGGTGAAACCCGCGTGGCCTGAGGGGCTCCGGATGTGGGCGTCCTCTAGGCGAGCTTCCCTAACTATACTATTGAGTGTTACGCCTAGCGCTCCGGGTCCCCGCTCCTCCCCGGAGCGCTCACGGCGTCTTTCTCCCTGCAGCTCCTCGGTCAGTCCCGCTGACCGGGAGCGCTGCACTGTCATGGCCGTCGGGGATGCGATTCGCACAGCGGGACGCGCCCGCTCGCGAATCGCATCCCAGGTCACTTACCCGTCCCGGTCCCCTGCTGTCATGTGCTGGCGCGCGCGGCTCCGCTCACTAGGGCGCGCGCGCGCCAGCTCTCTGAGACTTAAAGGGCCAGTGCACCAATGATTGGTGCCTGGCCCAATTAGCTTAATTGGCTTCCATCTGCTCCCAGACTATATCTGTTCACTTCCCCTGCTCTCCCTTGCCGGATCTTGTTGCCTTGTGCCAGTGAAAGCGTTTAGTGTGTCCAAAGCCTGTGTTACCTGAACTTCTGCTATCCATCCTGACTACGAACCTTGCCGCCTGCCCCCGACCTTCTGCTACGTCTGACCTTGCCTCTGCCTAGTCCTTCTGTCCCACGCCTTCTCAGCAGTCAGCGAGGTAGAGCCGTTGCTAGTGGATACGACCTGGTTGCTACTGCCGCAGCAAGACCATCCCGCTTTGCGGCGGGCTCTGGTGAAAACCAGTAGCCTCTTAGAACCGGTCCACTAGCACGGTCCACGCCAATCCCTCGCTGACACAGCGGATCCACAACCCGTAAGCCGAATCGTGACAGTAGATCCGGCCATGGATCCCGCTGAGGTGCCGCTGCCAAGTCTCGCTGATCTTCCCACGGTGGTCGCTCAGCAATCGCAGCAGATTGCCCAACAAGGACAGCAGCTGTCGCAGTTGACCGCCATGTTACAGCAACTTCTGCCTCTGCTACAGCAGCAACCATCTCCTCCGCCAGCTCCTGCACCTCCTCCGCAGCGAGTGGCCGCTCCTAACCTCCGCTTGTCCCTGCCGGACAAATTTGATGGGGACTCTAAACTCTGCCGTGGATTTTTGTCTCAGTGTTCCCTGCATATGGAGATGTTGTCGGACTTGTTTCCTACAGAACGGTCTAAGGTGGCGTTCGTAGTGAGCCTTCTTTCAGGAAAGGCCTTGTCGTGGGCCACACCGCTCTGGGACCGCAATGATCCTGCCACAGCCACAGTCCAGTCCTTCTTCGCTGAAGTCCGGAGTGTCTTCGAGGAGCCAGCCCGAGCTTCTTCTGCCGAGACTGCCCTGTTGAACCTGGTCCAGGGTAATTCTTCAGTGGGCGAGTACGCCATCCAATTTCGTACTCTTGCTTCCGAGTTATCATGGAATAACGAGGCTCTCTGCGCGACCTTTAAAAAAGGCCTATCCAGTCGCATCAAGGATGTGCTGGCCGCACGAGAGATTCCTGCCAACCTCCAAGAACTCATCCATTTGGCTACCCGCATTGACATGCGTTTTTCTGAGCGACACCAAGAGCTCCGCCAGGAAAAAGACTTAGATCTCTGGGCACCTCTCCCACAGCATCCTTTGCAGTCTACGCCTGGGCCTCCCGCCGAGGAGGCCATGCAAGTGGATCGGTCTCGCCTGACCCAGGAAGAGAGGAATCGCCGTAGAGAAGAAAATCTCTGTCTGTACTGTGCCAGTACCGAGCATTTCTTGGTGGATTGCCCTATCCGTCCTCCACGCCTGGGAAACGCACGCACGCACCCAGCTCACGTGGGTGTGGCGTCTCTTGGCTCTAAGTCTGCTTCTCCACGTCTCACGGTGCCCGTGCGGATTTCTCCTTCAGCCAACTCCTTCCTCTCAGCCGTGGCCTGCTTGGACTCTGGTGCCTCTGGAAATTTTATTTTGGAGTCGTTTGTGAATAAATTCAGCATCCCGGTGACCCGTCTCGTCAAGCCGCTCTACATTTCCGCGGTCAATGGAGTCAGACTGGATTGCACCGTGCGTTACCGCACAGAACCCCTCCTGATGCGTATTGGACCCCACCACGAAAGGATTGAGCTCTTCGTTCTCCCCAACTGTACCTCTGAGGTCCTCCTCGGTCTGCCATGGCTCCGGCTTCATTCGCCCACCCTTGATTGGACCACCGGGGAGATCAAGTACTGGGACTCTGCCTGCCACAGGAAGTGCCTCTCCCCCCCTCCCAGTCCCGTCAGGCAAGCCTCTGTGCCTCCTCTTGGCTCCCGTCCTTGTGTCTCCCTGCCCCGTGCCAAGCTTCACCCTCTGCCCTCCCTCCCCATTCCAACTCCTGCTGTACTGCCTGCCGTTGAGGAAACCATCCATTCTTTCCCGGTGTCCTCATCCCAGGGGAGGCAGTCACCGGACAAAAAAAAGGGGAGACCTAAGGGGGGGGGGTACTGTTACGCCTAGCGCTCCGGGTCCCCGCTCCTCCCCGGAGCGCTCACGGCGTCTTTCTCCCTGCAGCTCCCCGGTCAGTCCCGCTGACCGGGAGCGCTGCACTGTCATGGCCGTCGGGGATGCGATTCGCACAGCGGGACGCGCCCGCTCGCGAATCGCATCCCAGGTCACTTACCCGTCCCGGTCCCCTGCTGTCATGTGCTGGCGCGCGCGGCTCCGCTCTCTAGGGCGCGCGCGCGCCAGCTCTCTGAGACTTAAAGGGCCAGTGCACCAATGATTGGTGCCTGGCCCAATTAGCTTAATTGGCTTCCATCTGCTCCCAGACTATATCTGTTCACTTCCCCTGCACTCCCTTGCCGGATCTTGTTGCCTTGTGCCAGTGAAAGCGTTTAGTGTGTCCAAAGCCTGTGTTACCTGAACTTCTGCTATCCATCCTGACTACGAACCTTGCCGCCTGCCCCCGACCTTCTGCTACGTCTGACCTTGCCTCTGCCTAGTCCTTCTGTCCCACGCCTTCTCAGCAGTCAGCGAGGTAGAGCCGTTGCTAGTGGATACGACCTGGTTGCTACTGCCGCAGCAAGACCATCCCGCTTTGCGGCGGGCTCTGGTGAAAACCAGTAGCCTCTTAGAACCGGTCCACTAGCACGGTCCACGCCAATCCCTCGCTGACACAGCGGATCCACAACCCGTAAGCCGAATCGTGACATTGAGAGCTATGCTATCATAAGCCAACCGATCATTGGAGCCTCTCCTATCTTGGGATCTCGTGACAGTATTGAAATCCCCTCCAAAGATAACCTGTCGGCTTGTAAAAAGAAAGGGCTTAATCCTCATAAAGAGATCTTTTCGTCCCCACTTGGTTTGTGGAGCGTAGATGTTAATAAGCCGGAGCTCTTGCCCCTTCATGAGGACATCTAAGATCAGGCACCTCCCCATTTCTAACTCAATAACCCGTCTGCATTCAACAGGAGCGGTAAAAAGGACCGCCACCCCACTATACGGCTCAGCCGCAAGAGACCAGTGGGAAGGGCCCGCGCCTCCACTCTCTTCTGGCTTTTATCAGGGAGGCAAGATCTGACAACCTGGTCTCTTGTAAAAAGAAAAAACACTGCCGAGAAAATCAAAGGCTGCGAATCTAGCCGTATCAGACTTTATACTGGCACAGTTAATAGATGCCAGTGTCAATGGGGTGAGTGCCACCATCATGGGTGATTGAGATAGACGGCCCTAACCCCCTCATTTTTGTTTCTTCTTTACCCCCTCATCCCCAGATGAGGAGGCTTCCTTGTCTTTGGACCGTTTTTTTGATTCTGACTGGTCCATTTTATAATCCCCATCTCCGCCTGGCTCCGATTTGGCCCCATCCCCTGCGGAAATTGCCCCATCAGGACAGGGCCCAGTTCCCCCTGGAGGCTCCCCCACTTCAGGCACCCCATCCCTGACCCCCCCCTTCAAGGAGGGAGAGGAGATGTCTTCAAGGACAGAGTACCGGTTAGACAGATCAATCAGAGGGGGGGCAGGTAAGCTTCCGCTTGGGACCTGGTCCGCAGCACGGGGACTAGAGGGCTCCGACCTCTTCTTTCTCCCTTTACTGCCCTTCTTTTTTGGCCTCTCTTCACCCTCCTCATCCACACTTTCACAGTGGGAGGAATCGGAAAGATCGGCCTTGCTGCCCTCTTCTTTACAGATTCTCCCCATTTCCTCTTCCAGCACATTCTCCCCCAGGGTCTCAGCAGTTTCAGGACTAACCTCAGGAGCAGGGCCAGAAGCTACCCCTGCCACATGGGAACTCTCCAGTTCCCTGCTCCTTCTCCGATTAGCCTCCCGCCTCAGCCTGGCGGGACTTTTCCTCTTCACTGACCCTGTTGCACCTTCACCCGCACCCGTGCCCTCCCCAGCTGAGGCAACATTACTGCTCTCCCCAGCCAAGGTGACCGTCGCACGGGCAAAGGCGCTAGGACAACGGCTGAAAGGGTGTCCTAAGACACCACAAAGATGACACCTGATCTGCCTACAGGATGCGGCAAGATGACCTACCCCACCGCACAGTGCACAGACCTGCGCTAAAGTGAGTGGGGCTGCCACACCTGTGACAGACCTTGGGCTGCCCCTGGTAGAAAACTTGGATTCTGTCTCTCCCAAGAAAAGCAGCTGATGAGATGTGGGCAACAGTGCTTCCCGAACGCTTCAGTTTGATGGAAAACGTCCAGGCCCCAGACCAGATCCCATGTTCGTCATAGTTCTTTTTTGGCATGTCCGTCACATCCCCATATCGGCTAAGCCAGGTCATAATGTCATAGCAAGATAGTGACTCGTTACGTGTCAAAACGGTCACTTTCTTGGCCAGATTCTGACGGGATATCGCCTTTACGGCGAAATCCCGCCAGCCGGGCTCGCTTTTCACCACCTCATAATTCGACCAGAAAAGTTCCAGACCCTCTGGCCGAACAAAGCTGATGTCAAACTCGGAAGTACCATAGGGGTGGATCAGGGCAAAGATGTCACTTGCCCTGAATTCCATCCGGAGGAGGAGCTCAACCACCTTACCCCGAGGCGGACACGCATCTTCGCCCCTCCACACTAAACGGACCACATTCCTACGGCCACTTTCCTGCCCGGATGTCGGGAGGGGCCAGACCACCTCCCCGTTTTGTTCTCGGAAGGCGCCTAAGCCATGTCTTTCTATCCAAAAAGACAGGTCAACCTCACCCCTCCCCTCTACATGGATTGACCTGTCTCCCCTACGTAGAGCCTCCAGGAGGCGCTCTTGCAAGTGACCCCCAGAGCCAGACGGAGATGGGGATCCCCCTGATCCCCCGGCAGTGACGCTGGCATAGCTTCTGGGAGAAGCAGCCACTACCGGGTGGGCAGTCGAACCAGGAACTGACCCAGAGGCCAAACCTGGACCCTTATTCTTAACAGCCATAACACCTCTCTCTGTCATTCCACTACCACTCCTCACCTGTATTTCACTAGCACCCCTCTCTTGCACTACACTTGCACCCCTCTCTTGCACTCCTCTTGCACCCCTCTCTTGCACACTACTTGCACCCCTCTCTTGCACACTACTTGCACCCCCCTCATCACCACCATAACTCACATTCTGCACATTACCATTTTTATTCACATTTTTCCTTTCACTTTCACTCTTGCGTTCACTCTCCCTTGGAGTGTTACAGACTGGGCTGGCTGGGTCTTTTGCTTCATGTTTAAGGGTTGCCGGTTTCAGGATTGGTGCTGCATAGTTCTTTCTTCCTGTGTCTTTGGGTGCAGACACAGGCTCCGCCTCTGACATGGGTGGCCACGCCCCCTCACAAAAAGACTGTCCCTCCGGACTAACTCCCGCTACAGCTGATGTGCAGGGAACCTCCCACTTTATAGCGGAGTGCCCCCTGGCGCCAGAACCAGTATCAACAACGCCACCTAGGGGACCGCCCCCTGAACCAACAAGGTCCGGCGCCCGGACACTCCCCCCCCTCACAGGAGAGTGCCCTGCGGTGCCAGGACCTGTACCGCCCACTTCAACCAGGGGACCGCCCCCCGAACGGGTGAATCTGCCGCCATTTTCCGGTGCCTGGACACCCTCCCCCCTCACAGGAGGGCGCCCTTTTTTTTCTATAGCACCCGCGGCCATTTTGGGTGCGCTACTGTATCCCCCATGCTGGCCCCGCTCCACTACAGAAACGGGGTCTGGCAGATTGGGGGACCCAGCACCCTGAACCAACTTTTCAGCCGACCCAGACTGCTGGAAGGGAGAAAAGACAAACTTAACTCCTTGTGTCTTCTTCCTCTTCTTGCCCTTTCCTTTCTTCTTCTTCTTTCCCTTCTCCTCTGGGCCCAAATCATCCCCAAAGGAAAAGTTTTCCAGATGGGTGGGGGACTCCTGCATAACAATTGCCCGCAGGAGACCCCCATCTGCCAAGCCGCTTCCATCACTGCAGTCACTGCCGTCATCATCATCATCATCCTCCTCACTGGAGGGAGGTAAGGCCACCTGAGCCGGGTTTACATAGTCCTCACTGAGGGTAAGTGGGGGGTCTGGGGTAACAGTAGTGGTGGTACACATAGGTCCAGTATCCATATCCCCCTCACTCACATCCCCCTCCTCACCTCCCTCCATCTCCTCCTCCTCACTCTGGCAGTCATCTTGGTTACTCACTTGTCCTGAGACCTTCATGCTGGAGAAACGATCCTTGTTGACAAGTCTCTCGCTGAGTATACCACCTCCCTCCACAATGTCCGATCTCAGCCTCACAATCTCATCCACCTGTTTCTTCAGAGCTCTCACCTTGGTGGAAAATGCTGCCCTCTTGGTCTTTGCTGCATTGTTTGCTTGGTAGCTTGCAAACTTCAGCTCCTCTCTGAGGCCTCTTAGTTGTTTTCCGAGCTGTTCATACTGAGCCATCTTGGCCTGGATTTTGGACCCAAAGCTGGCCAGGGATTCTCTGGGCCCCTTTACCCCCCATTGCTGGGGTTCTGAGGAAACAGATGCAGACTTTCCACTCCGCTGCCTGGATGAGCTTCTGCTGGAAGCTTTGCAGCTCCCAGCTGAGGTCAGGGGAGGGGGCCCCACATGGCTGTGGACCCTGGTGGATCTCCTCACCCCATCCTGACTACTGGCTGTTGCATTTTCCTTTGCACACCCCGCCAGCCGAGAACGGCGGGTGCAAGATGAAGCCCCAGCTTCCCGGGGCTCCATAGCAGGAAAACCTACCCAGGTGTCTGCCACACACCTGGGGAGGGGTGGAAGAAAATCACTGCTTCTCTGGGAAACTCTGGAGCTCAGCAGAACACACCTTCTCTCCAGAGCTGTACTCACTATTCTGCTGGTGAGGTCACTGTGTACATACATTACATTACTTATCCTGTATTGATCCTGAGTTATATCCTGTAGATCTTTTATTAAAAAATATAAAACATTACAAAAAGAACAAACATCACCATAACAATAATACAAACAACATACACCTGTATAATATATACAAAAATGAGTCCATATTAGTCCAAAAATGTCCAACCAAGTATCTTCTGGTCCAGCCTCATTCTCACCAAACACACCGCTATAATAACAACAACTACTAAACACTCTACAATAATAATAATACTTACAGTAATAATAATAATAACAGTAATAATAATAACAACAATAATAACTAAAAACTGGTCCGGTTGCATTTCCCCACCCAAAATAATAAATATGTCAAACCACCAACAAACACCGCAAACAGAAAAACAGAATATACAATGTTTTTTTTTTTTTTTTTTTTTTTTTTTTTTTTTTGGGCCCTGAGCTGGTCCCGCATCCCATGCCCCCAGTACATGATAACAGACGTCCATGAACCAGTCCAGGATTTTTTTTTTTTTTTTTTTTTTTTTTTTTATAAAAAGTCCCACACAGAAACCCCCCTCCCCCCATCTACCCACCACCCAACCTAACACTGAACCCCAACACAACACAACCCCTAGAAAAAAAACACAATATATATATATATATATATATATATATATATATATACACATATACATAAATGTACAAACAAAACAAATATATACAAAATAATGCAAACTATACAAACCAAACAACAAACAACAATAAGGTTTTTCAATCACACAAACCCCTAAAGCTCAAGTTCAGTGCCTGCAAGCCCTATATCACCATATATCTACAGCACAAAACAAAAAGACTAATGTGCCAGCATCAGCCCACCACCAGGGGGAGACAACAGGCTAAGGCACTTTAAAGGCAGAGCCCCTCCACAGACGAGAGGCCCTGCCAGCACCCAGCCTCTCGTACTCCAGAGAACGCACCTTCACCAGGTCACCGAGAATGTTCCTAACCACCTCACCCACAGGGAGGATTTTACGCTGCGTCGACACTAAACACCGTGCGTTCCACGTGTAATACCTGACCACTGAGCTGACTAGGAATAAAGTGCACCGGTCCCAGCCTCCAAGATTTCTGAATGCCCCATAGGCCCATTCCGCATAGGAGAGACTGGCCAGCCGAGGCCAACCAATGGAAGCGCCCACCCTGTTGTAAACCTCTGTGTTAAAGGGACAATGAAGCAGAAAATGCTCCATGCTTTCCAGCATGCCTCCACACTCTTCGCGGGGACATCCCCGGTCATCAGAGCTCCTGCACTTCAGATTGTCCCTCACACACAGTTTCCCATGGAAGCAGCGCCAAGTCAAGTCCCAAAACTTCAAGGGGATCCTGATAGAATTCAAAAGCTCTAAACCCACCTCCAGATCCCGACTTGGGCAATCCTTGAGCGCCAATGGCCTCTGGAAAAGAGAAGACAGGACCCTCTTGTCAAGGAATTTCCTCGACAGAGTCCTAATCTCCCACATCCCCAGACCCCACCGACGAATAACCTTCAGAACCGGGGTAGCATAAGCCGGGAGATGCCCGTGTGGTGTGCGAAGATCCTTCACTTGCCCTCCTGTCTCCCATTCCTGGAAGAAAGGCCGAAACCATCCCCTACAGGAGGATACCCACGGAGGAGCCCTCTCTGACCAGAGGTTTGCTATATTGGTCTTAAGAAAGGTATTCACTAAGAACACCACAGGGTTGACCATACACAACCCCCCTAGTCTCCTCGTACGGTAAGTAACCTCCCTCTTCACTAGGTTCAG
This sequence comes from Hyla sarda, assembly GCF_029499605.1. Classification (NCBI taxonomy): domain Eukaryota; kingdom Metazoa; phylum Chordata; class Amphibia; order Anura; family Hylidae; genus Hyla; species Hyla sarda. The sequence goes on along the minus strand of NC_079190.1, from coordinate 30,581,485 downwards.
TCTATTCCCCCATAACATTTGGAAGAACACACTGTAGACCCGGGTCCAAAGAGGTTCTGGCAACATGCATACACTGCCCAGATATATCAGCAAAGGGAGCAGGAAAGTTTTCATCAGGTTAACCCTTTCCCAGAGGGTCAAAGACCAACCCTTCCACTGATCCACCTTCTGAGCGGCGATCTTAAGCCTGCTTTCCCAGTTTTGTTTGGGGTAATCCCCTTGACCAAATTCGATGCCGAGGACTTTTGCGGATTCCTGGGGCTCTGGAAGGGCGTCCGGGAGATCAAAATCAGGATCTCCCCCTCCCAGCCAGAGACTCTCACACTTATCCTGATTGATCTTGGACCCGGATGCCTCCGAGTAGCGGTCCACCTCTGACATCACCCATTGGCCTTCCTCTTGTGAGGAGACAAACACGGTGACATCATCAGCATACGCTACCGCCCTCAGAGCCAAATCCGGCACCACCAGGTCCATTCTCACCCCCGCCAACGGTCCACAATCAATTCTTCTAAGGAAAGGATCGATTGCAAACACGTACAGCAAAGGGCTCAAAGGACAACCCTGACGGACACCAGACCCAACCTCAAAAGAGCAGCCAATCCAACCATTCACAAGCGGGAAACTCTCTGCCCCTACATACAAGGTCTTAAGCCAATCAACAAACCCCCCTGGCAGACCATATCTCAGAAGGACAGACCAGAGGTACTCATGGTTAACCCGATCAAACGCTTTTGCCTGATCCAAGGACATCAAGTACCCCTTCCAGTGGCCAGCCCTACCCTGCTCCACAGCCTCCCGGACACTGAGTACAGCACTAAATGTACTGCGGCCCGGAACAGAGCAATGCTGAGCCCCCGAAAGGAGCCGGGGTGCAAACTCCACCAACCGGTTAAACAGCACTTTTGCCAGAATCTTTCTGTCCGCATTGAGAAGTGCTATGGGACGCCAATTCTCAATGTGGGACGGGTCTTTACCCTTTGACAGGATGATCAGCGCTGACCTCCTCATTGACTTTGGCAGAGTGCCCGAGGATAGACACTCATTAAAAACCGCGGTCAAGAGGGGAACCAAAGTGTCCTTAAAGGTCTTATAGAACTCAGATGTTAAGCCATCCGGACCGGGTGACTTCTTGAGGGCAAGCCCATCAATAGCCATCCTGACTTCCTCTTCCCGGATCATCTCTGTCAAAACGTCAAGAGAGGGGTCTACTCCTGGTTCAGGGAGGGCTTCAGCCAAGAAAGCTGATACCTTATCTCGATCTAGATCCTTCCTTCCCAAGAGGTGCGAGTAGAAGGATCTGACGACCTCCAAGATCCCTGATCTGGACCTTTTCAAGGATCCCGTACTATCAATCAGTCCTGAAACTACTTTACTATTCACTGACATCTTGCAGTTTCTGTAAGGGTCGGGCGAGCGGTACTTCCCGTAATCCCTCTCAAAAACCAAAGATGCGTGCCTATCGTACTGGCACTTCATCAGCAAGGACTTCACTCTGGAGATATCATCACGACTACCTCCAGTCGAGACAAGGTTCTCAAGTTTCTTCCTCAGGCCCTGGTACAAGCGGTACCTGTTTAGGCTTCTGAGGCCCGAGAGCTGGCGGAAGAATCTCGCAACCCTTTCCTTGAAGATCTCCCACCACTCTGACTTACTGCTACAAAGGCCCAGCAATGGTACCTGGCTCTGAAGAAAATCCTCAAAGGACTGTCTTATCTCCGCTTCTTCCAAGAGAGACGAATTCAACTTCCAATAGCCTCTGCCCATCCGGGGGGTCTCTGTGACATTCAGAGAAAACAAAATTAAACAGTGATCGGAGAACTCCACCTCAACAACAGACACTGCTGAAGAGACGGCTTCCTCCTTTAAATAAAACCTGTCTATCCTAGACCTACAACTACCCCTATGATAGGTGAATCCCGCGTGGCCTGGGGTGTGCCGGATGTGGACATCCACCAGGCGAGCCTCACTCGCTATGCTATTAAGGGCGACGCTATCATAAGTCAGCTTGTCTCTGGCACCTCCCCTGTCTTGGGGCCTCGTGACAGCATTAAAGTCCCCTCCAAAGACCACCTGCCGACTTGTAAAAAGATAGGGCTTGATCCTCATAAAGAGACACTTCCGGTCCCACTTAGACTGTGGGCCGTAGATGTTAATAAGGCGAAGTTCATGTCCCCTCATGAGGACATCTAAGATCAGGCACCTCCCCATTTCTAACTCGATAACCCGTCGGCATTCTACCGCTGCGGTAAAAAGGACCGCCACTCCGCTATACGGCTCGGCCCCAAGAGACCAGTAGGAGGGCCCATTCCTCCACTCTCTTTTAGCCTTGTAGATAGATGACATATCTGTTAGCCTGGTCTCCTGCAAAAATAAAATATCAGCATTAATATGGGCAAAAAAATCATAGGCAGCAAAACGAGCTGTATCTGACTTAATGCTGGCGACATTAATGGACGCCAGCGTCAACGGAGAGGGTGCCGCCATCGAGGGTGATTGAGTTAAACAGCTTTCTTTTTCCCACTCCCCTTCTCACCCTCCACATCAGAAGAACTCTTCACCCTTTTTAGAGAAATAGAAGTGTCCATCTCACCAGTCGTCGTTTTACTTTCCTCATCTCCGGATTCTAGGCCAGTCCCTTCCCCTGAGGACATAACCTCCCCAGGGGAAGAGGACTCGGCGCCCCCTGGAAGCCCCTCTGCCACCTCCCCCTCATCCTCCCCTTCCGAAGAAGAGGAGGAGATGTCCCTGAGGGGTCGGAATCGATTGGAAAGGCCAACCAGAGGGGAGTCAGTTTTGCCTTCCTTTGGCACCTGGACCAGGGTGGGAGAAGATCTTAAATCTCCCTTTTTTCTACTTGTACCCCGCTTTCGTGTCTCCTTCTGCCATCCCCCATCATCCTCCTCCACGCTATCTGAGGAGATGGCACCTTCCTCATTCTGGATCCTCCTGACCTCCTCATTCAACTCGCCATCCCTCGGGGTCTCAGCAGCAAGGTTGGCCTCTGGGACAGAATGAGAGGTCGTCCCGGTGACCCGGGCTTTCCCCATCACCCTATCCCTTTGGCGTTTATCAAGACGTCTTATTTGGGCTGGTGTCTTTCTCTTGCTGATCCTCACTGACCCCTCAGTTCCTCCACCCCTGCTAGTCCCCTCCCCAGCAGATTCCGGCTCGTGATCTTCACCCGCTGGGGACAAGACCGCATTAGCGAAAGAACGAGGACAACGACTGAATGGGTGACCTAAGTCACCACACAGGTGACACCTAATCTCTGCACAAGATGCGGCAAGATGGCCTACACCCCCACACAAGGCACATTTCTGCACCGTACAGTTTGCACTGAAGTGTGTGGGGTCACCACATCTGTGACAGAGCTTCGGCTGACCCCGGTAGAAAATCTGGATACGATCCCTGCCGAGAAAGGCAGAGGATGGAATATGGGTAACTGTATTTCCTGAACGCTTAAGTTTTACCAAAAACGTCCAGGCTCCTGACCAGATGCCAAACTCGTCCCTGTTCTTCTGCGGGACCCCCATTACCTCGCCATACCGTCCTAACCAGGTGATGATGTCAACACAAGAGAGTGATTCGTTACGGGTCAAAACGGTCACTTTTTTTATTTCGTTTTGACGAGACAATGCCTGTACGGCAAAGTCTCGCCAGCCGGGCTCATTCTTTACCAATTCATAATTCGACCAGAAAAGCTCAAGCCCCTCTGGCCGAACAAAACTGATATCGAATTCAGGAGCACCGTAGGGATGTATCAAGGCGAAGATATCGACTGCCTTGAAGCCCATCTTTAGCAAGAGCTCAACCACTTTGGTCCTTGAAGGACACATATCTTCGCCCTGCCACCGAAGACGGACCACATTCCTACGGTTACTACCTGCCCCGGCTGTTGGGAGGGACCACACAGTATCGCCCCCTCTTTCCTCTCGGAAGGCAGAGAGACCGTGTCTCTCTATCCAGAAGGACAGATCAACTGCTCTACCCTCTACATTAATCGACCTTTCCCCCTTTTTCAGAGCCTCCAGGAGACATCGCTGCAATAAACCGTCCCTAGAGTCAGGAGACGAGGAAAATATTCTACTTCCCCCAGCAGTGACATTGGCATAACTCCTATGGTCTGTCACCACTGGGGGGGCAACCGGACCAGACCCTACACCTACACCACTGCCAATGACAACATATCCACCACCCCCAATAACAACATTAGCACTTCCCCCAACAACATTGTTTCCAATAGCCTCATCTGTAGTCCCATCACCACCACCCCCAATTACAGCAACAGCAAAATCACCTTCTCCAATAACATTAACCTCCATCCGCTCCCCAGTCATACACCCCGCACCCCCATTTACCTTCTCATTCACACTGGCTGGACCAGAAATAGCAAATCCGGGAAACGAGGATGATGATGATGTTTTTCCCTGTTTTGCCTCAGCATCACGGGGCACTGGGGCTGGGACAACCTCCGCTGGCCCTTTAAGGGACCGGGCAGCATGCTTGCCCGGTCTAGAGGAGGCCCCAGCCCTGTTCTTATTAGTGCCCTCCGCCTCATCAGCATCATCTCCAGTCTTCTCATGGCGCCGCTGATCAATGGGATCAGCGGCACCAATGCAAAATAAACGTTTTTCTTTACTTTTAGGAGTGTCTGTTATGCCCTTTGTTACCTCCGGCACTGAGTCACCCCCCTCTCCCACAGGGGAGCGAACTACAGCACCGGAGTCTGCCTCTCTGCCCACCGCTGAGCCGCCCTCACTGTACGGCCTTGCGGCCGATGCCTTCTCTGCTCCATCCCTGCTACTGCAAACAGGCATGGAGCTCTGCGCCCTTTTAGTATCTGTACTCTCCCCGCACCTTTGCACCGAGTCCACCACAGAACACGGGCTGGGCTGGGTAACGGGGCTTGCACAATGAGCTGACCCTGCGGCCGACTCAGGATTTACAGGGAGGGGGGTGTAGATGTAACTCACCACTTCTTGCTGCTTTGGCTTGGTCTTCTTTTTCTTCTTACCCCCAGGTGCCTCATTTGGGAGCTCATCTCCAAACACCAGGTTCTGAGGACACACTGGGGATTCCAGCATACGTATCTGGGCCATTAGCGCCCCTCCCTGGTAGCTGCTGTCACTGTCCTCCCCTGAGTCGGCAGGTGATACTGCTGGCTGCTGTGCAGGGGGCCCACTGTACGGGGCCTGCTGCTGTTGCCGCAGGCCACCAGGTAGATCTGGCTGTAGTTCTTCCTCCATCTCCTCCGCATCATCCACCTGGCTCTCAGGTTGCAGCCCCATCAACCTTTTATTTTTTTCTTCTTCTGTCACCCTGAAGCGCTCCTCATTTTCCAATTTTTCTTTAAATGGCCCACTCTTCTCCAGTAATGCTGCTCTCCTCTCCTCCAAAACTTGCATGTCAGCCATAAGTCTTTTTATCTCTGACTGGATCTCAGTTTTTTTCCGTTTAGGAGATACCTTGGCTCTGGCCCGGGCACAGCGCAGTTCCTCTCGGAGCCTCCTGATGGCCTTACAGGCGTCTTCATACTCACGGAGGTGACTTTTTACCCGGGAGGTATAGGTGGAAATAGACTCCCGGGTCCTCAGCACTCCCCAGCCTTCCTCACTGAGGTCGGCTTCACCTCCGTGAGCACTCTGCCTTCTTCCGGACGAACCCAGCTTTCCACTGGCAGCACCCAGCTTTCCCAAGGAGGATCCCACCTTGGAGCTTCTCGCCTCTGTGGGGGGAGTTGGAGCAGCATTGCTGCGACTCCTGGTGGAACGCCTCACCCCCAAATCCTCCGATGTTCCGGCCGCTTGCTGGCTTCTACTGCTCCCCTGCGGCCTAGTCCGAGGAGCAGAAGCCTGGGCCTCACCTCCCTCACTCATGTCTGGAAACCCACTCCCTCCCTGGGGAGGAGGAAGCAGGCCCCAGGTGGAACAGATGGTAATTCCCTGGAGCTCAGGAGACACAGCAGACACACAGCACAGCTGAAGCACGACCACACCCGCAACTAATTGGTCAGCACTCCAGAGCTGTACTCACTATTCTGCTGGTGAGGTCACTGTGTACATACATTACATTACTGATCCTGTACTGATCCCGAGTGTGTGTGGGATGGGGGTGGGGGACCGGGGGGCCCGAAAAAAAAATTGCTTGCCCAGGGTCCAATCAAAATTAAAGACGGCCCTGTCCATTATACATACACTGTACAGCAATCATACATCCATTATACATACACTGTGTCTGTGACTGTACAACAATCATACATCCAATCCATTATTAATGGATTGGATGTATGATTGCTGTACAGTCACAGTGTATGTATAATGGAGGTATGATTGCTGTACAGTCACAGTGTATGTATAATGGAGGTATGATTGCTGTACAGTGTATGTATAATGGAGGTATGCTTGCTGTACAGTGTATGTATAATGGAGGTATGCTTGCTGTACAGTGTATGTATAATGGAGGTATGCTTGCTGTATAGTGTATGTATAATGGATGTATGATTGCTGTACAGTCAGTGTATGTATAATGGAGGTATGCTTGCTGTACAGTCACAGTGTATGTATAATGGATGTATGATTGCTGTACAGTCACAGTGTATGTATAATGGAGGTATGATTGCTGTACAGTGTATGTATAATGGAGGTATGCTTGCTGTACAGTGTATGTATAATGGAGGTATGCTTGCTGTACAGTGTATGTATAATGGAGGTATGCTTGCTGTACAGTGTATGTATAATGGATGTATGATTGCTGCACAGTCACAGTGTATGTATAATGGATGTATGATTGCTGTACAGTTTATGTATAATGGAGGTATGCTTGCTGTACAGTGTATGTATAATGGATGTATGATTGCTGTACAGTCACAGTGTATGTATAATGGAGGTATGCTTGCTGTACAGTGTATGTATAATGGAGGTATGCTTGCTGTACAGTGTATGTATAATGGAGGTATGATTGCTGTACAGTGTATGTATAATGGAGGTATGATTGCTGTACAGTCACAGTGTATGTATAATGGAGGTATGATTGCTGTACAGTGTATGTATAATGGAGGTATGATTGCTGTACAGTGTATGTATAATGGAGGTATGCTTGCTGTACAGTGTATGTATAATGGATGTATGCTTGCTGTACAGTGTATGTATAATGGATGTATGATTGCTGTACAGTCACAGTGTATGTATAATGGAGGTATGATTGCTGTACAGTCAGTGTATGTATAATGGATGTATGATTGCTGTACAGTCAGTGTATGTATAATGGATGTATGATTGCTGTACAGTGTATGTATAATGGATGTATGATTGCTGTACAGTCACAGTGTATGTATAATGGATGTATGATTGCTGTACAGTGTATGTATAATGGATGTATGATTGCTGTACAGTGTATGTATAATGAATGTATGATTGCTGTACAGTGTATGTATAATGGATGTATGATTGCTGTACAGACACAGTGTATGTATAATGGATGTATGATTGCTGTACAGTGTATGTATAATGAATGTATGATTGCTGTACAGTGTATGTATAATGGATGTATGATTGCTGTACAGTCACTGTGTATGTATAATGAATGTATGCTTGCTGTACAGTGTATGTATAATGGATGTATGATTGCTGTACAGTGTATGTATAATGGATGTATGATTGCTGTACAGTGTATGTATAATGGATGTATGATTGCTGTACAGTGTATGTATAATGGATGTATGATTGCTGTACAGTGTATGTATAATGGATGTATGATTGCTGTACAGTGTATGTATAATGAATGTATGATTGCTGTACAGTGTATGTATAATGGATGTATGATTGCTGTACAGTGTATGTATAATGAATGTATGATTGCTGTACAGTGTATGTATAATGGAGGTATGATTGCTGTACAGTGTATGTATAATGGATGTATGATTGCTGTACAGTGTATGTATAATGGAGGTATGATTGCTGTACAGTGTATGTATAATGAATGTATGATTGCTGTACAGTGTATGTATATTGGAGGTATGATTGCTGTACAGTGTATGTATAATGGATGTATGATTGCTGTACAGTGTATGTATAATGAATGTATGATTGCTGTACAGTGTATGTATAATGGAGGTATGATTGTTGTACAGTGTATGTATAATGGATGTATGATTGCTGTACAGTTTATGTATAATGGAGGTATGATTGCTGTACAGTGTATGTATAATGGAGGTATGATTGCTGTACAGTGTATGTATAATGGAGCCTCCAATCTAAAAAAAAAAGCCTTCAATCCCCCAAAAAGTTTTAATAAAGTTTTTCATTTTGTTTGTATTGATATTTATATGAGTGTAGGTCTGTTTATGTATGTGTGCATGCAAGCAAGAGGGGCTGAAACGTCGCACTGTTTGACATGTGGAATAAATAGTTATTTTTTGGATATTTGGAGTGCCGCACCATTTTTGAAGTTATCAATTGGCTGTGATCGAGTCTGAGGAGCTGGCACCCGCCTACTGTGGTAAAGTAGTGCTGCATTTTTTTGGACATTTATATATATATATATATATATATATATATATATATATCTATATAAACACACACACGCGTGTGCGGCGTGAGTTTGTGCTTTAGGGTGCACACCCTAATGCAATAGACTGCGCACGCCTATGACTGAACTATAAGCGTGTCTGTATAGTTCAATGCGGCGCTCAGGCTCGGCTGATTGACAGAGCGAAGAGCCATTGGCTCCTCGCCCTGTCAATCACTCTTGTGGGCCGCCCACATTGTGCAGACGCCGATAAGAGGCCCGGGCTTCCATCCTCTGTGCTCCGGCACATGAATGACGTCATCATCATGTGCCGGATCACAGACTGGTGAAGAAGACAGAAGAGAAGAGGCCATGGACCGCGCAGGAGCCAGGAAAATATGTTTTTTTTCCTTCTATTCCTTCCTAAGGGGGCTACTTATAACAACCTAAGGGGGCTGCTGCTTGCTATCACTACCTAAAGGGGGCTGCTGCTGCTGGCTATCACTACCTAAAGGGGGCTGCTGCTGCTGGCTATCACTACCTAAAGGGGGCTTCTGCTGCTGGCTATCACTACCTAAAGCGGGCTGCTGCTGCTGGCTATCACTACCTAAAGGGGGCTGCTGCTGGCTATCACTACCTAAAGGGGGCTGCTGCTGGCTATCACTTCCTAAAGGGGGCTGCTGCTGTTGCTGGCTATCACTACCTAAAGGGGGCTGCTGCTGGCTATCATTGCCTAAAGGGGGCTGCTGCTGGCTATCACTGCCTAAAGGGGGCTGCTGCTGGCTATCACTTCCTAAAGGGGGCTGCTGCTGTTGCTGGCTATCACTACCTAAAGGGGGCTGCTGCTGCTGGCTATCACTACCTAAAGGGGGCTGCTGCTGCTGCTGGCTATCACATCCTAAAGGGGGCTGCTGCTGCTGGCTATCACTACCTAAAGGGGGCTGCTGCTGCTGGCTATCACTGCCTAAAGGGGGCTGCTGCTGCTGCTGGCTATCACTACCTAAAGGGGGCTGCTGCTGCTGCTGGCTATCACTTCCTAAAGGGGGCTGCTGCTGGCTATCACTGCCTAAAAGGGGCTGCTGCTGCTGGCTATCACTACCTAAAGGGGGCTGCTGCTGCTGCTGGCTATCGCTTCCTAAAGGGGGCTGCTGCTGCTGGCTATCACTACCTAAAGGGGGCTGCAGCTGCTGGCTATCACTGCCTAAAGGGGGCTTCTGCTGCTGGCTCTCACTACCTAAAGGGGGCTGCTGCTGGCCCGGGCTTCCATCCTCTGCGCTCCGGCACATGAATGACGTCATCATCATGTGCCGGATCACAGACTGGTGAAGAAGACAGAAGAGAAGAGGCCATGAACCGCGCGGGAGCCAGGTAAATATGTTTTTTTTCCTTCTATTCCTTCCTAAGGGGGCTACTTATAACAACCTAAGGGGGCTGCTGCTTGCTATCACTATCTAAAGGGGGCTGCTGCTGCTGGCTATCACTACATAAAGGGGGCTTCTGCTGCTGGCTATCACTACCTAAAGGGGGCTGCTGATTCTGGCTATCACTACCTAAAGGGGGCTGCTGCTGCTGCTGCTGGCTATCACTACCTAAAGGGGGCTGCTGCTGGCTATCACTACCTAAAGGGGGCTGCTGCTGGCTATCACTACCTAAAGGGGGCTGCTGCTGGCTATCATTGCCTAAAGGGGGCTGCTGCTGGCTATCACTGCCTAAAGGGGGCTGCTGCTGGCTATCACTACCTAAAGGGGGCTGCTGCTGGCCCGGGCTTCCATCCTCTGCGCTTCGGCACATGAATGACATCATCATCATGTGCCGGATCACAGACTGGTGAAGAAGACAGAAGAGAAGAGGCCATGGACCGCGCGGGAGCCAGGTAAATATGTTTTTTTTCCTTCTATTCCTTCCTAAGGGGGCTACTTATAACAACCTAAGGGGGCTGCTGCTGGCTATCACTACCTAAAGGGGGCTGCTGCTGCTGGCTATCACTACCTAAAGGGGGCTTCTGCTGCTGGCTATCACTACCTAAAGGGGGCTGCTGCTGCTGGCTATCACTACCTAAAGGGGGCTGCTGCTGGCTATCACTACCTAAAGGGGGCTGCTGCTGGCTATCACTACCTAAAGGGGGCTGCTGCTGCTGGCTATCACTACTTAAAGGGGGCTTCTGCTGCTGGCTATCACTACCTAAAGGGAGCTGCTGCTGGCTATCACTTCCTAAAGGGGGCTGCTGCTGTTGCTGGCTATCACTACCTAAAGGGGGCTGCTGCTGCTGGCTATCACTACCTAAAGGGGGCTGCTGCTGCTGGCTATCACATCCTAAAGGGGGCTGCTGCTGCTGGCTATCACTACCTAAAGGGGGCTGCTGCTGCTGGCTCTCACTGCCTAAAGGGGGCTGCTGCTGCTGGCTATCACTACATAAAGGGGGCTGCTGCTGCTGGCTATCACTTCCTAAAGGGGGCTGCTGCTGGCTATCACTGCCTAAAGGGGGCTGCTGCTGCTGGCTATCACTACCTAAAGGGGGCTGCTGCTGCTGCTGGCTATCACTTCCTAAAGGGGGCTGCTGCTGCTGGCTATCACTACCTAAAGGGGGCTGCTGCTGCTGGCTATCACTGCCTAAAGGGGGCTTCTGCTGCTGGCTCTCACTACCTTAAGGGGGCTGCTGCTGGCCCGGGCTTCCATCCTCTGGTCTAAGTATACAGGATTTGGTTACTAACAGTATGATGGTATTATGTATAGTGGTACTATTCCTCATTGTATACTGGTATTATTGGTAATATTGGTCTCAGTATACAGGATTTGGTTAGTAACAGTATGATGGCAATATGAATGGTGATAATATTACTCCTTGTATACTGGTATTATTGGTAATATTGGTCTCAGTATACAGTATTTGTGTGGAAAAAAGATAAAAGAGACAGGGAGAGGATAGCGCCTCGCGTAATTCAGTGGGATAATCCCGGTCCGCAACCCCAGTATTAGTGGTACTCACCTGGGGTATAGCTTGACATGTGCATATCTCCCCTCCGTATGGGGTCAGATGGTCTCTGGCTGCAGCCTGCAGGGTCCAGCCGGGTCCTCGATGAGAGATCGGCAATAAACTTGTGGAGTGATGCAAAAAATTGCAAAAAAATTGGTCTGCAGTGGCGCTGCCGTGTAGAGAACGGAATGAAGTTTCAGTCTTATAATTTAAAATCTCATTTATTGAAACATAAACTGAGATGTGGGAATGCAAAACGCGTTTCGAGGGTAAGTTCCCTCTTTCTCAATTGCAAGGAATAATATTATAAGGTACATACAGTCGGGCGCCATTTATATAAGGAAAAAAGGCGCAAAAAACAAAAACTCTGTACTGCCCACAAAGGGGCGTTTTCAATAAAATTCACATTCACTGTTAAAAAATGCATATGATCAGTTTTCTACACATATTATACAAAGACTTATAAAAGAACAATGCAAGTATAAAAAGCATGTGATTGCGTAGAATTATGTTAATATTCTATATATCTGTAGTCTTTTATGAGCGAGCGTTGTATTACAGTGTATAAGTCCAGAAAACAGGGTTGGACTTTGGGATAACCAAGACGAGGCTTGGAGCCGGATGTATACGTCATATCTAGCGCTGGTACGCTGGTTCATTCACAAACCACAGCGACCAATCATCATAGAGCCGCACATGACGTCAAAATAGTTAGTAGCCAATAGAGCACGTTATCGGCTGGGGGAATGTACGTCGTAAAGGTCGCTTCGTATGTGATAAATACGCCGACCAATCGCTATGAAGTGCAGAGCGAGGTGGCCAATCAGAATCACTTGTATTCTGTCAATGGATTGTGCAAGATTCAGATTTCAAAAAACGGCTGCTAAGCCATTCAGATCTTTTGCCGGATTGTTTGGTATTATCTGGTAAGGTGCTCGTATGTGTACGTAGCTACTTTTTGGTATACGCCATTGGTCTGGGCGATTGGCCTATCAGTGACAGGCCGGTATCTGTGTAACTTTTCAATGGTATTTGTGAAGGTCCCCGCTGTGAGTTTCGTAGGTCCAGTGACTGCTCTCTGTCCTGCTCCTGCCGTGGTGACCAATAGGAGTGGATCCCGATATGAACTTGGTCGTGGGACCCGAGGGGAAAAAAGAGAGAGGTTTCTTCTAGCACTGGTAGGTATGTATTTCTTAGATTAAATTGAGTGTTCGATATAATCATTCAAGCCTAGTGGGTTTAAAGTTTTCAGCTTGAAAATCCAGTAGTTCTCCCTCCTGCACAACTGCGTGTAGCGACGATGGCTGGTGGCCGGAATATGTTCTATGGGTAATACAGAGAAATCAGAAAACTTACATTCGTGTCGTAGTGCAGCATGACGAGATACGCTATGTTGTTGATAACCTCTTTTCACATTGGATGGATGGTTATTGAGTCTTGTGCTGAGCATTTGTGTGGTTCTGCCAACATATTGGGTGCCGCAGGTACATTCCAGGAGGTAAATTACATATTCAGTTTTGCAGGTCATTAGAGTTTTAATCTTAAATGTTTCACCAGTGGTTTTGGAGGTGAAGGCTTTGCATCGATTTTTTATGTTGGAACAACATTTGCAATTTGCCGTCCCGCATCGGAAAGCCCCTGTGATAGTGCTAGTTGTTAATGTAGGTTTCCTTATATTCCTCAGCTTGCTCGGGGCCAGCATGTTCTTCAGAGATTGATTCCTTCTGAAGGTGATTTTTGGGCGTGCTGGTAAGATGTCTTTTAAGAAGGGATCTAGTAGTAATATATCCCAGTGCGATTGTAGTATTTGTTTAATGTTCCGATGGTCTGTAGAGTAAGTGGTTATATGTATAGGTTTTATCTTCTGTTATATTTGTTGGGTTCGTAGTTTTAGGTTGAAGGCAGGTTTTCTGGCCAAGGTGGCTCGCTTTTAGCTTACTATTTCTGATCAAAGATTTCGGATAGCCTTTTTCCTTAAATCTATTATCCAGGATTTTGCTCTGCTCTTTGTAGTCTTGGTCCGTCGTACAGTTCCGGCAGATTCTCTTATACTGTCCGAAAGGGATATTCTTGGTCCATTTGTCTGAATGACAGCTTTTAAAATTAAGGTAACTATTTCCGTCCACGGCTTTAAAGAAGGTTTTCGTATTAATGTGTCCGCGATTGTCATGTGAGACAATTACATCGAGAAACTCAGCATTATTTGCATAGTGTGTATATGTGAAACGAACGTTGCATGGATTTTTGTTTAAACAGGAGATGAATTCTGTAAGATCCGTTGTATTGTTGTCCCATACGATGAATATATCATCGATATACCTTTTGTAAATAATACAATGCCGGAACAGGGGGTGCTCATAGATATACTGCTCCTCAAATGCTCCCATAAACAGGTTTGCTAAACTGGGTGCGAATTTAGAGCCCATCGCTGTGCCACAGTGTTGTTTGTAAATGGTCCCATTGAATCTGAAAAAATTATGTTCTAAAATGAATTTTATTGCGGCTAGTATAAATTCCTGTTGTTCGCTGGGCATCTGTTTGTCGCGGTCTAGGTATCGCGACACTGCAGCGATTCCTTGATCATGTTGAATGATAGTATAAAGTGTCATTATGTCCATGGTAAGGAAGGAGAAATTATCTTCCCATTTCAGATTAATAATGGAGTTGATAAAATCACTAGTATCACGGGTGTAGGAAGGTAATTGGCAGACATATTTCTGGAGATGGAGATCAATGTATTGCGACAGATTGGATGTAAGTGAATTGATTCCAGAGATTATTGGACGTCCAGGAGGGTTATTGAGGCATTTGTGTATTTTCGGTAGATGATAGAATATGGGGACATCAGGTTCAGATATTTTGATAAAGTTATACTCTTGTTTATTGATTATACCATCCTTCAGTCCTTTGTCCAAAAGGACTGACATTTCTTTCTGCAAAGCCTTCACCTCCAAAACCACTGGTGAAACATTTAAGATTAAAACTCTAATGACCTGCAAAACTGAATATGTAATTTACCTCCTGGAATGTACCTGCGGCACCCAATATGTTGGCAGAACCACACAAATGCTCAGCACAAGACTCAATAACCATCGATCCAATGTGAAAAAAGGTTATCAACAACATAGCGTATCTCGTCATGCTGCACTACGACACGAATGTAAGTTTTCTGATTTCTCTGTATTACCCATAGAACATATTCCGGCCACCAGCCATCGTCGCTACACGCAGTTGTGCAGGAGGGAGAACTACTGGATTTTCAAGCTGAAAACTTTAAACCCACTAGGCTTGAATGATTATATCGAACACTCAATTTAATCTAAGAAATACATACCTACCAGTGCTAGAAGAAACCTCTCTCTTTTTTTCCCTCGGGTCCCACGACCAAGTTCATATCGGGATCCACTCCTATTGGTCACCGCGGCAGGAGCAGGACAGAGAGCAGTCACTGGACCTACGAAACTCACAGCGGGGACCTTCACAAATACCATTGAAAAGTTACACAGATACCGGCCTGTCACTGATAGGCCAATCGCCCAGACCAATGGCGTATACCAAAAAGTAGCTACGTACACATACGAGCACCTTACCAGATAATACCAAACAATCCGGCAAAAGATCTGAATGGCTTAGCAGCCGTTTTTTGAAATCTGAATCTTGCACAATCCATTGACAGAATACAAGTGATTCTGATTGGCCACCTCGCTCTGCACTTCATAGCGATTGGTCGGCGTATTTATCACATACGAAGCGACCTTTACGACGTACATTCCCCCAGCCGATAACGTGCTCTATTGGCTACTAACTATTTTGACGTCATGTGCGGCTCTATGATGATTGGTCGCTGTGGTTTGTGAATGAACCAGCGTACCAGCGCTAGATATGACGTATACATCCGGCTCCAAGCCTCGTCTTGGTTATCCCAAAGTCCAACCCTGTTTTCTGGACTTATACACTGTAATACAACGCTCGCTCATAAAAGACTACAGATATATAGAATATTAACATAATTCTACGCAATCACATGCTTTTTATACTTGCATTGTTCTTTTATAAGTCTTTGTATAATATGTGTAGAAAACTGATCATATGCATTTTTTAACAGTGAATGTGAATTTTATTGAAAACGCCCCTTTGTGGGCAGTACAGAGTTTTTGTTTTTTGCGCCTTTTTTCCTTATATAAATGGCGCCCGACTGTATGTACCTTATAATATTATTCCTTGCAATTGAGAAAGAGGGAACTTACCCTCGAAACGCGTTTTGCATTCCCACATCTCAGTTTATGTTTCAATAAATGAGATTTTAAATTATAAGACTGAAACTTCATTCCGTTCTCTACAAGGCAGCGCCACTGCAGACCAATTTTTTTGCAATTTTTTGCATCACTATACAGTATTTGGTTAGTAACAGTATGATGGTAATATGCATGGTGATAATATTTCCTCCGTCTTTCTCCATTGAACTAAAGGGCTCTTGTTTTTCTTGTCCTGTGGTTTACATTTTTTTTATTATTGATAATTGGGAAAATAGCAGGCAAGCCCTTGGGGGGGGGGGGGGAGTCAAGTGGAGGGGCCCATGCCTTAAGCTGTGTAAGGGGCCCCAAAATTTCTGATGGCAGCCCTGCTGGCGTCTGCCATAGTGCCGCAATGCTGTGGGGCTGGTATGAAATTATTTCCAGGACTGCTTTTTATGCCCAGTCCGGCCCTGGTGACATCACATCTTCAGTCCCGGAAACAAAGAGGTTTCAGAGACTGGAGCACCAGCTCCGCATAGAATGTGGGTGCTCCATGGAGAGGGGTCCCAGCGGCAGGCCCCCCACGATCAGACATCTTATCCCCTATCCTTTGGATAGGGAATAAGATGTCTGTTACGCCGAGCGCTCCGGGTCCCCGCTCCTCCCCGGAGCGCTCGCAACATTCTCGCAATTGCAGCGCCCCGGTCAGACCTGCTGACCGGGTGCGCTGCGATACCTCTCCCAGCCGGGATGCGATTCGCTATGCGGCAGGCGCCCGCTCGCGATGCGCATCCCGGCTCCCGTACCTGACTCGCTCTCCGTCGGTCTTGTCCCGGTGCGCGCGGCCCCGCTCCCTAGGGCGCGCGCGCGCCGGGTCTCTGCGATTTAAAGGGCCAGTGTGCCGCTGATTGGCGCCTGGTTCTAATTAGTGAATTCACCTGTGCTTTTCCCTATATAACCTCACTTCCCCTTCCCTTCCTTGCCGGATCTTGTTGCCATCGTGCCAGTGAAAGCGTTTCCCAGTGTGTTCCTAGCCTGTGTTCCAGACCTCCTGCCGTTGCCCCTGACTACGATCCTTGCTGCCTGCCCCGACCTTCTGCTACGTCCGACCTTGCTCTTGTCTACTCCCTTGTACCGCGCCTATCTTCAGCAGTCAGAGAGGTTGAGCCGTTGCTAGTGGATACGACCTGGTTGCTACCGCCGCTGCAAGACCATCCCGCTTTGCGGCGGGCTCTGGTGAAAACCAGTAGCAGCTTAGAACCGGTCCACTAGCACGGTCCACGCCAATCCCTCTCTGGCACAGAGGATCCACCTCCTGCCAGCCGAATCGTGACAATGTCTATGGCCAGAATACCCCTTTAAACTTTGTTATTAGTGTTGGCGGAGTCTTCTCAGGATACGTTTTTATACCACTGTGATCGTTGCTATGCACTTGTATCTATGCTCTGTTGATATACTGTGGGATCTCTGTTTTTTGTCCTGTCTCAGCCAGTGACTGACTAAGTGGCAATGTGACATATAGGGGCCAGGCCATTGTCTTCTTCCTGGTACTGGGGCACACTTTGAGGTATTTGGTCTAGGAAGCTGAACGGGAATTAAAAAAAAAAACTCCCGTTGCACAACCCCTTTAAGGGAATTTCTTCTATATGGACTCTCTAAATAGATAAGACACACACATTGCATAAATGACTAAAACTGTATATTTTTACACACTTTTTGGCCAAAAAAATGGAGATAACTATAGATAGGGCTGCTCCAAGGGGTTAGTGCCCTAGGTAGAAAAGACAAATGTCATTGATAAAACTCCCCATCCCATTCATCCTCCCAATCTATCCTTTTCAGCAATGAGTCCTGCTTTTGTCCCACAATGATAGTCAGAGGTTGGTCAGGAGCCCACATGGCCACTGTCATAAAGAGGCCTTCACGAGAGAACATCACACCGGTCCTACTTTCAGGATTATGTTGTAGGACGGCATAATGTATGGTAACTGGACCTTTCTAATCTTCATTCCAGGTACACAAACAGCTTGACATTGCATTGATTTGGTCATGGAACCAGTGGGGGCCATTTCTCCTTAGAGTCTCAGAAGCAGTTTTTTAAACGTGACAACAACAGGCAGGGCCAGCATCAAATATTTTAGGAGCTGAAGCATCTCTTCACCAATATCTATTACTCAAAAAATCCCTATTTCAATTTAAGACAACTTTTTATGAGTTTACAGTCAAAAATATGTTCTGAATTACAAGCCAAAATATGTGCCAAAATATAGCCAAAAAAGGGCTTGACAGTTAAAGTGTACCTCAACTTTTACCTAGCACCCCTCTGTGCTCACTCCTGTTCTATCAGACTGCAGCAAGGAAGAGGGGGTTACATAACAGCCTGTAGTGATTCGATGAATAGACCCAGCAGTCATGCAGAGTGAGGACACGCCGCCTCCAAATCACAGGATGACAAACCAAGTGAGCAACAGATAGAAGGTATTTGTGAGAGAAATATAGGTGCTAGACATGTAATCATTATATGTACATGATCAGGATTAGGTACTGAGTAACATATAAAATGTTTTTTTTTTTTTTTTTTTGTGGGATATGACAGGTATGCTTTAAGCATGCCTTATCCTATGGCTTCATTTGTATGACTACTAGAATGGAGGAACATTTGAAAGAAACACTAAAGTGTAGACGTTCTGTGGCCTTAGAACAGTGACCATTTTGTGTGAAACAATTAGGGACTGAGACAAGCAACACGCAGTGCAGAAATCTCAGCTCTGGTTGTCATCGATACAGTCATGTGACAACATCAAGAAATGATAAGACCTTTCAGGATATCTTCTTGTGCCCCGCGCCTCCTGGCGAAAATTATTAACTCCATTTCCACTAACCAGGCAATGAAATTAAGTGCAAACGAGAGAAGCTGCTATTACTAATTAACAGAGCAATTCAAATTACAGCTTTATAGAGATAACAAGGACAACGTGATGTACAGGTGACAGACTGCGCACTCATCACTGACATTTATGGCTTCATTGAAATTCATCCGCCTTGTATCATTGACTTTGAATAGACGTTAACAAGAGGCAGGTTAACATTTACATTTCTACAGAGACATAATGAGTGTTTTAGTCTCCCAACAACAGTTATGGGTTACTGAATACTGTCAATGTGCAGCATGCAGCCAGGAATGTGCAGATATTATGCAGAGGGCCAGCTGGGACCTGTAATTTCGCACAATAGCAAGCTTGGGTTAAAGGGGTACTATGGTGGGGGAACAAAAATTATAATCAAATGGTGCCAGAAAGATATACAGATTAAAAGTCTTAATTCTTCCAGTACTTATCAGCAGCTGTATGCTCCAGAGGAAGTTGTGTCGTTCTTTCCAATCTGACCACAGTGCTCTCTGCTGACACCTCTGTCCATATCAGGAACTAGGAGTAGGAGCAAATCCCCATAGCAAACCTCTCCTGCTCTGGACAGTTCCTGACATGGACAGAGGTGTTAGCAGAGAGCACTGTGGTCAGACAGAAAAGAACAACTCAACTTCCTCTGTAGTATATAGCATCTGATAAGTACTGGAAGGGTTAATATTTTTAATAGAAGTAATTTACAAATCTGTAGAAATATATATATTAGGGCTCAGGGTTTGAGACAACTGGACAGGTTGTGTTTAAAGTAATATTTCAATTTATTGATTGTATATAATGTGACAATTGAATATTAGATAAAATGTAAATAGCAGCAACTGCGTCTCACAGGGCCCTTGTGTAGGCGCAGCAACAACTATTAAGAACTATAGCATATGTATAGTACAGTATATAAAATATAAAAATATACTTGTAAAAAATTATAAAATATATAAAATAAGAATATAGAGACCACCATAAACATATATATAGAGAGGGATCTGGGTGGGAGAGTCTTAGACCATCCTCTATGGTAAATAATCTCCTCTCATAAAAAAAGTCCTGCTCATATAGACCGATTCTGGTATTGTGGTAACCAATGGCAACCATAAGGTTAGTAACCCGTAGCAACCGTTCTGATGAGTCCGGCTATTTAAGCACTTCAACATTTAAGTAGAAGATAAACTTGATATTTGTAGACAATATTCAACATGAAGAGCTAGTGTGCAGTTACTGTTAATATGCATGCATATTTGTATGATACTTTGTATCTCACCGCTCCCGAACACTGATGCGCTGAACTTCACGGGGATGCTGCGATCTCCTCCTGATGCGCTGTGTAATCCTGCAGTGTATTAGCACTGAGTAGCTGTCTTGGTAAGCGGCAGCATCACCGGAGACTCGGCCGTCTCCCACAGTGGTGATGTTGGTAGATGGTGGGTTGCAGGTGGTGTTGTCGCAGCGGTTCTGCGGATGCGCACGTACATGTGCCGGTGGCGTCCTCGTGGCAGCGAGGCGCGGATGTCTCCTTCACCGGGTGTCGGGTGATTGACAGTTTATTGTCCGGTATCGGACTGCTATTGACTTAAGCAGGGCAAATATACTGATGGTCTCAATAGGTATTGAGGGGACGCTGGACGCGTTTCAGGACTGTCTCAGTCCTTTCTTCAGCAGCAAAGAATAAGTATACTTATACTTATAATACACTTATAATACAATATACTTATACTTATAATACACTTATTCTTTGCTGCTGAAGAAAGGACTGAGACAGTCCTGAAACGCGTCCAGCGTCCCCTCAATAACTATTGAGACCACCAGTATATTTGCCCTGCTTAAGTCAATAGCAGTCCGATACCGGACAATAAACTGTCAATCACCCGACACCCGGTGAAGGAGACATCCGTGCCTCGCTGCCACGAGGACGCCACCGGCACATGTACGTGCGCATCCGCAGAACCGCTGCGACAACACCACCCGCAACCCACCATCTACCAACATCACCACTGTGGGAGACGGCCGAGTCTCCGGTGATGCTGCCGCTTACCAAGACAGCTACTCAGTGCTAATACACTGCAGGATTACACAGCGCATCAGGAGGAGATCGCAGCATCCCCGTGAAGTTCAGCGCATCAGTGTTCGGGAGCGGTGAGATACAAAGTATCATACAAATATGCATGCATATTAACAGTAACTGCACACTAGCTCTTCATGTTGAATATTGTCTACAAATATCAAGTTTATCTTCTACTTAAACGTTGAAGTGCTTAAATAGCCGGACTCATCTGAACGGTTGCTACGGGTTACTAACCTTATGGTTGCCATTGGTTACCACAATACCAGAATCGGTCTATATGAGCAGGACTTTTTTATGAGAGGAGATTATTTACCATAGAGGATGGTCTAAGACTCTCCCACCCAGATCCCTCTCTATATATATGTTTATGGTGGTCTCTATATTCTTATTTTATATCTTTTATAATTTTTTACAAGTATATTTTTATATTTTATATACTGTACTATACATATGCTATAGTTCTTAATAGTTGGTGCTGCGCCTACACAAGGGCCCTGTGAGACGCAGTTGCTGCTATTTACATTTTATCTAATATTCAATTGTCACATTATATACGATCAATAAATTGAAATATTACTTTAAACACAACCTGTCCAGTTGTCTCAAACCCTGAGCCCTAATATATATATTTCTACAGACAAACTACAATCTGACACCTTGGGTATAAGTGTCTAATTAGGTAGCCCGGGTTTATTTGGTGGGTAGTCAGACAAGAGCCTCTCCAACTCTTCTATATAATTTACAAATCTGTTTAACTTTCTGTGGCCAGTATGATATGAAAATAAATATTTTCCATCGGAGTACCCCTTTAAGGCTCCTTACCTTTCTGGATGCATGCATTCTTACATCACCGTAAAAACAAAACTTAAAAAAATGTATAAAATAAACGAATCTTATGAAAAATGCATATAAAAACCACTGTCCACTTTTAGTTGCAGTGGTTAAAGTGCTGCAGCATTGTTCCATTCACTTCCCCCCACTAGTAAAAGTGTTATACATTGAAGAGCATACCTGTCATATCACAGAAAAAAATAATGCAGGTGCTTTACATGTCTTTTATGTGTCTAACTGTAACTGTAACTCACAAATCATTCCGTTCCACGGCTCACTCATTCTGACATCCACTGCTCAGGAAAGGGCGTGTCCGAGGCAAGCACTGAGCCTGCCTTCACTCATCATGTATTCACTTCCTCCCTGAGTCTGCTGTGCTGTGCTAGGTCTATTCATCCAATCACTGCACGTTGCTCTGTAATCCCCTCCCTTCTTTTTTCAGACAGGAGTCTAATAAGACAGGAGTGAGCACAGAGGAGTGCTATCCCCCACCCTCCCTTCCTGGACTTTGTCCGAGCCTGTGCTTTAACTGGGACAATGATAACACTGCAGCTGGACAGGATTATGTTCTGGATGGTATGGGGACCCCTAGTGGACTTTTTTTTATAAGCCATGATTTCTATAAAAAGGAGATAACATTTTTTTTTTTATGAAGTATATTAGAAAGATTAATGTTTTGCCAAGATGTACAATAACTGAAAAGTTTTTGATTCTGTCAGTGTCCATTTAAAGGGGGGTACTCTGGTGGAAAACTCTTTTTTTTTTTTTTTTTTAAATCAACTGGTGCCAGAAAGTTAAACAGATTTGTAAATGATTTCTATAAAAAAAAACTCTTAATCCTTCCAGTACTTATTAGCTGCTGAATACTACAGAGGAAATTAGTTTCTTTTTGGAACACAGAGCTCTCTGCTGACATCACGAGAACAGTGCTCTCTGCTGACACCTCTGTCCATTTTAGGAACTTTCCAGAGCAGCATATGTTTGCTATGGGGATTTTCTCCTACTCCGGACCGTTCCTAAAATGGACAGAGATGTCAGCAGAGAGCACTGTGCTCGTGATGTCAGCAGAGAGCTCTGTGTCCCAAAAAGAAAATAATTTCCTCTGTAGTATTCAGCAGCTAATACGTACTGGAAGGATTAATATTTTTTAATAGAAGTAATTTACAAATCTGTTTAACTTTCTGGCACCAGTTGATTTAAAAATAAAAAGTTTTCCACCGGAGTACCCCTTTAAACAGTGGATCAGTGGGGGGGGGTGCCAGGAGTCAAATCCCCATCGATCTAATATTAATGTTGTATCCTGATAATAGAGTTTGGATAATCTCTGTAAAGTGTTATATTAATTCTAATAGTCAAAGCCAAACAGGCATATGATGTTGATCCTGCCCAGGTGGACCTTGGAGGACTACTACTCCTATTTATTATGTTTACTGAACTTAATATTAATCTATATATTTTTAGACCAGACCTACTCAATAACTATTACATTATAAAGCTCTGGGTTTAGGAAGCACAAAGAGATAATTACATCTTACATGGAGAAAACCGGAACTGCCATGGCCACCGGTAAAATATCTGTATCTGGAAATAAGAAGCTGGTGACAACTCTTAGATAGTGTCCCTTTTGTGTTTGATATAAGATAAGGCTTATTTAAAGGGAACCTGTCATCACTTTCCCGCTGCCTGAACCGCGATTCTTCAGGGTGGCCCCCCCGACGGATTCTCCCAGTCCTGCCGGCCTTGATCGATAGATCGCTCCTTATACCCAAACAAGAAGAGATCTATCAATCCAGACCAGAGGTCTAAAACTGTGGCCCTCCAGATGTTGTAAAAGTTCAACTCCCAGCATGCCCGGACAGCCAACGGCTGTCCGGGCATGCTGGGAGTTGAACTTTTGCAACATCTGGAGTGCCACAGTTTGAGACCACTGATCCAAAGCAATGAGGTTGGGAGAATCCACCAGGGACCGCCCCATTGAGTTTGATTTAGGCAACAGGAAAGGGATGACAGGTTCCTTTTAATATTTAAAGAGATCTTTGGTTAAAACCCCATTGAAATACCCTAGGAAATTCCAAGTCAAAGGGGTACTCCATTGGAAAAAAAAAATGTCATCAACTGGTGGCAGAAAGTTACACAGATTTGTAAATTACTTCTATTTAAAAATCTTAATCCTTCCAGTATTTATCAGATGCTGTATGCTCCACAGGAAGTTCTTTTTCCTGTTTGAATTTCCTTTCTGTCTGACCACAGAGCTCTCTGCTGACACCTCTGTCCATTTTAGGAACTGTCCAGAGCAGGATAGGTTTGTTATGGAGATTTGCTCCTAATATGAATAGTTCCTAAAATGGACAGAGGTGTGAGCAAAGAGCACAGAACTTCCTGTGGAGCATACAGCAGCTGATAAGTACTGGAAGGATTACGATTTTTAAATAGAAGGAATTTAAAATTCTGTTTAACTTTCTGGCACCAGTTGATTTAAAAAAAATAATGTTTTCCAGCAGAGTACCCCTTTAATAGGGGGCGATAACTCACTTAGGACCTTTATCTATTAGAGGGGAAAACAGCCACAAAGAGCCTTATTGCATAGAAAGACCCATCCGATCACTACACAATTCATTTTATTGAGAGGTGAGTGATACTGCATTTCTTCTGTGGGGGCGCTGCAGAGAGATGGAACACTAGGTTTCCCTACAGATTGCCTCCACCCAACGGATCCTCCTGGGTATGGATGTGGGATCCCATTGGGAACATCTTTGAGAAAACAATAAGACTGAATCAAAGCTAACTTGAAACTAACTTTGTATTGCATAAAGAAAAACAACCATGTATAACATAATAAACAGTAAGATGTAGTTTAACACAAAAATCAGACAAAGGTAGTGCGTATATAGGCCTCACCCACCCACAAGCACACCTGTGGCCCATCCTAGTCTTTGTCCTAGTGGCCGTTGGGTACCTTCACTTGATGCACATTGAATAGATGGAGCCCACATAAAATCCTGCTACCAGCATTGGATCTGGTCCAACCTGCTTGCAGATTCCTTAGCACATGACTACAAAACTCCTTCTTCCCTAGTTTTAGTCACTGCTTGGTTCATTTGCCTGTGCAGTCCGCCATCTACTGGACACTGCATGTAATTGCAGGAAAATACCAACAATAATCAAGGGTCTCCTGATTAACCGCAGCAGTGCATCACCAGACCCGAGGGCACCAATTTCCAGAGACTCACAACAGTCCCTGTGGCCCTGTGCCCACAAGGAAACTATCCACCAGGGCTGAATACCGTCCCCAGCCCACCTCAGACCACCATACCAACTGCCACAATTACCACCCGTGCCTCCAAGTCCCTATCCTGCAACCTCCACAATGGTAGCGTGTGACCCCTCCCCCCTTTCCACTACAACAGCACACCCCTTTCCACCACCTCACGAATACCCAACATCCACAAATCCATCTCAATGGTGTTAAGATGAACACCCACCATCAGGAGTCAAAAACTCAGGATCACCCGACTCCAATTCCTGGTGCCGGACTACTAGGCCCCCAGTGCACGCCACAAAGCACCCCACCACCTTGTTGACCTTAGCACGGGCCCGGTTCAAACCAGCCACTGATCTCACTCTTCACCAGTTCCTCCTCGCCACAATATCTGACCAAAATCAGAATCAGACCAGGAAAAGAAGCCTGCAAGCTTAAATTCAATTAAAACCCTGGACCTCCGAAACCCGAGGTCATTACCCCCAAAATGCACCACCAGCATATCTGGAGCCCGATCAACAGCTACATAATGCTGCAAATGCCCCAACAAGCCTGCCCACAGCAACTCCCCTTTTCCCAGCCACCGAGCCCGCGCCTCCGAGCGGGACAACCCCAACTGGCGACCATTTGGCCGGACCCCTCCCCTTGCCACATAGGAGTGACCAACGATCCATACCAGGCAGGGCTCTGCACCTGAAAATGAAAAGAGAACAGCACACAATACAAGGAAACTAAACAAAGCACAAACATCACAATAAATGCGGCCGAACGTAAATCCGATATCTGTCCCACCTCCCAATGTGCCTAATCACCTCCAGCCGCAAACCCACCGCGATGCCTCAGTGGCCGCCCCAATGCGGAAGGAATGAGAACTGTATTACCCCGCCGCACACCCTGCAGCCGACAAACATCGCCGAAAAACCTGAATGAACTGAAAACGTGAAAGAAAATACCATCCGCATGTATCAGCAGAGGCCCACCCCCTTCCGGGCGCACCTCCAGGAAAACAAGATAACAAGCTACCGGACCCATACCTGAACTCGCTAACGGAGCCAACCGCACCACCATACCCCACCCCAATTGATCTGTCTTGGACCGATGAACCAGACACACCAACAACCCCTCCTGCAAACGGACATCCGTAAATAAAAGACCGCCCGTGACACACCGACTAGGAGCAACCAGCTCCGAAATCCAGGCCTTGAACCAAAATGCTAAAGCTGGACGGGGAGACCCCTTGACTAAAAGCCCTCCCCACATAAAAAAGCACAGCCGCCTCCCAGTCAGCCCACGAAATCAACACTCCCAACTGCCCATTCAAAGACTCCCAATCTGTCCACCACCGCCGGTAAGTAGCCCACATCGCCCCGCTCACAGACCTGCAAACCAAGCCCCAAGCCACCCCTAGACCAGACTCCATAACCTCACCAGACAAGGGATCCCCTGAGCCTCCGCGGCTGGTGCCAACTCCCAGAAACGCCCCCACTGAAAATGAGAAATGGCATCAGCAATGGAGTTCTCAACCCCCGGCACATGAGCAGCGACAAAATGAGCATTAAGTTCCAACCCCTTCAAAACTAAATGGCACATCAGCCGCACCACTGGCGGCGAAGACACCGTCTGACTGTTAATAGCCGGAACCACACCCAGATTATCACAGTGGAAACAAACCCTGCGATTATCCAGCTGGGACCCCCCAGACCTCAACAGCTACCACTATCGGGAACAATTCCAACAAAGTTAAATTCCTTGTCAGACCCTCCTCCCTCCAAGTCTCCGGCCACCGATCCGCTCACCACTGACCTTGAAAGTAGGCCCCAAAACCAAACCCACTAGCCGCATCCATGTACAACTCCAACTCCCCACTAGCAACCGGCTGCCCCATCACCAAAGACCGCCCATTGTAACCCCCCAGAAAATCCCTCCAAACCCTCAGATCTTCCCTCACCTCGGCTGACCGGTGCACAAAATGGCGAGGCCGTGGCGAGGCCATAGCAGCCGCCAGGCGCCGGCAAAATATCCTCCCCATAGGCATGATGTGGCAAGCAAAACTAAGACGGCCCAGCAAGGGCTGAACCTTCCCTGACCTACAACCGCGCGCCACCACATCCCTCAACTACGCCAGCTTGTCCTCAGGGTACCGACACTCCATGGCCACAGTGTCGATCACAATCCCCAAAAATGTAACCGATGTGGTGGGCCCCTCGGTCTTATCCAGGGCCAACGGAACCCCGAACCAGCGCGCCATCTGCTCCATGACCTGCAACAAAATCACACAAACTCAAGACCCCGTCGGGCCCACAAACAAAAAGTCGTCCAGGTAGTGCAACACGGAGTCCTCCTGCGCCTCCTGCCGCTCCACCTATTCCAAAGACGTGCTGAACTGTAACAAATAAGCGCAGAAAATAGAACAACCCATGGGCAAACACAAATCAACAAAAAACGCCCCCCCCCCCCCCCCCCCCCAGTGAACACCCCAGCAGGAAAAAACTATCCAGCTGCACTGGCAAAAGGCGGAATGCCTCCTAAATGGCCGTTTTGGCCAACAAATGAGCTGGATCCCGCGACCACTGGTCCGGGTAGCCTGTGCAGCCACAGACTGTGGAACCTCCGGCATCAGGGCAGCAAATTGGGCCTCCAACCTTCCTGGGCCCCGGCGCAGCGCCTCCTCCCGAATCCGGTCCAAAATGGAGCTGAGGGACATCATCTCCAAAGGTGAACCTTCTTCAGCCACACACCAACACTTCTTCTTCTGTGGCCACGTGCCAACTGTCCCTATCCCCCATCCCTCTGCCTTTTATAACATCCTAGCTCCCCCCCCCCCCCCCCACCTTCGTCCAACAACTCCCTGCCTTTACTCTGACCCCTTTAACCCTTCTTCTGCCTGCCAGTCTCCCCCTGTCATGTGCCATTCTGGGGCTTTCTATTGGGTTGTTGTGGCTGCTGCTGTTGTTATGGAGGTACTCTGACAGGCTGTGATATCCAATCAGCAAGGCAATAAGGGAGAGTGGCTGCAGCTAGTATGGTTCACAGTGGGAGTGTAGCAGGGTGTGTTATGTGGGGATTTATAGAGCGACGTGAAAGGTGCTGTTGTGGGGGTTCTTAAGTTGCATTCATCTGAATGAGAAGAAAGTGAACAATTCATTATGTTATGGGGACTCTCTGGCAGATTGCACTATAACAATGATGTGACAGGTTCTCTGGCAGACCATTGGGGTGTTGTGGCTGCTGCTGTTATGGGGGTACTCTGGTAGGCTGTGATATTCAGTCAACGAGGCAATAAAGCAGAGTGGCTGCAGCTAGTATGGTTCACAGTAGAAGTGTAGCAAGTGGTGTTCACTGCGATGTGGGGTTCAGAGAGCAATGTGATAGGTGCTGTTGTGGGGGTCCTGCAGCTGCTACTGTCATCTGAATAAGAAACAAGTCGTGTTATGGGGACACTCTGGCAAGCAATGATATGCAATCAATAAAACACAATGGGGGAGATTTATCGAAACCCGTCCAGAGGAAAAGTTGCTGAGTTGCCCATAGCAACCAATCAGATCACTTCTTTCATTTTTCAGAGGGCCTTTTCAAAATGAAAGAAGCGATCTGATTGGTTGCTATGGGCAACTGGGCAACTTTTCCTCTGGACAGGTTTTGATAAATCTCCCCCAGTGTCTGTAGCTGTTATTACGGTCCACATTAAAAGCGTATTAGGCGGTGGTATGATTCACCGCAGATAGCGGTCTTATAGGAGATATTATGGGGGTAGTCTGGTTGCTACTGACTCCGGCATCTGAATAAAAAGAGACAAGTCGGTGTTTCCCAACCAGGGTGCCTCCAGCTGTTGCAAAACTACAACTCCCAGCATGCCCGGACAGCCAAAGGCTGTCTGGGCATGCTGGGAGTTGCAGTTTTGCAACAGCTGGAGGCACCCTGGTTGGGAAATGCTAGACTAAGTAAGTGACCCCCCCCAATCTAGACCACTGTTGTGTATGTGTGTGGGGGGTGCATACACTTTTTGGCCCATAATATTGGCAGTAGCATTGTCGCCTCTTGTATACAGACACAGTCATTGTAGTGCAGCCATATCCATAAATCAATAACTGGGCATGTGCTGCACACAGGCTGCTCGCTGCATTTGCTGTGTGTGTTTCTATTCCTTTTAAAGGACGTGCCTGCGAGAACTGGTCTGACCAGAGTCTGAGCGACTGCGGCTCCTCAGCAACAGATATAAGGAGCGGTGAGGAGTAAAGTGCAGAGAGCAGGTGCTGCATCCATCTATGAAGACACCATAACGTCTCCGCCATCCTCACCACCATGCTGTACTGCCACACCAGATACAAAGGAGCCTGCTGACATGTGCCCTCGCCATCTCTCCCATGAAGAATCTCAAAGCCTGGAGCCCGCTGTTCTTCACGCTATGTCTCATTCATCACATCCATCAAAGTAAGTGCCCATGACTTGTCACTGTGGGACCACAAGTGCCAGCAATACCCTGCAGTACATACATTGTAGAGAGGAAGGCCACATGTTGCTGCACAGTGCCCTGCGGTGCGAGTGGCCATTGTGGGACCACAAGTGCCAGCATTTTCTTGCAGTTTACACAGCAACATGTTGCATCCATTCACTCTGCAGTCCTATGTATCATCTATATCTCATCCTATGATGGTCTTATAGGTCATCTACACAGTTACATAGGACTGCAGGTAAACGTAATATAAAACCATTTAAATGACTCTACTCTGCAGTCCTATGTATCATCTATATCTCATCCTATGATGGTCTTATAGGTCATCTACACAGTTACATAGGACTGCAGGTAAACGTAATATAAAACCATTTAAATGACTCTACTCTGCAGTCCTATGTATCATCTATACCTCATCCTATGATGGTCCTATAGGTCATCTACACAGTTACATAGGACTGCAGGTAAACGTAATATAAAACCATTTAAATTACTCTACTCTGCAGTCCTATGTATCATCTATACCTCATCCTATGATGGTCCTATAGGTCATCTACACAGTTACATAGGACTGCAGGTAAACGTAATATAAAACCATTTAAATGACTCTACTCTGCAGTCCTATGTATCATCTATACCTCATCCTATGATGGTCCTATAGGTCATCTACACAGTTACATAGGACTGCAGGTAAACGTAATATAAAACCATTTTAAATGACTCTACTCTGCAGTCCTATGTATCATCTATACCTCATCCTATGATGGTCCTATAGGTCATCTACACAGTTACATAGGACTGCAGGTAAACGTAATATAAAACCATTTTAAATGACTCTACTCTGCAGTCCTATGTATCATCTATACCTCATCCTATGATGGTCCTATAGGTCATCTACACAGTTACATAGGACTGCAGGTAAACGTAATATAAAACCATTTTAAATGACTCTACTCTGCAGTCCTATGTATCATCTATACCTCATCCTATGATGGCCCTATAGGTCATCTACACAGTTACATAGGACTGCAGGTAAACGTAATATAAAACCATTTAAATGACTCTACTCTGCAGTCCTATGTATCATCTATACCTCATCCTATGATGGTCCTATAGGTCATCTACACAGTTACATAGGACTGCAGGTAAACGTTATATAAAACCATTTAAATGACTCTACTCTGCAGTCCTATGTAACCATACAGATGACATAAAGACATGCCACTGAGGGGTTGTGCCAGCCCTGTAACACCTAACAAACTCATCTATGCTACATCTCTATCAGAATATAGGTATTGTGATGATGATGATGATGATGATGAAGCAGAGAAAAGTTTGTTCCATGCAACAGGGCTAGGATTGTTAACTGCCACAACCCTCAGTGGCATGTCTTTGTGTCATCTATATGCTTACATAGGACTGCAGGTAAACATACTATAGGTCGGTGTTTTCCAACCAGGGTGCCTCTAGCTATAGCAAAACTACAACTCCCAGCATTCCTGAACAGCACCATTCAATTTGCTCTTTTATGCAGTCCTATGTAACGATATAGATGACACAAAGACAAGCCACTGAGGGTTGCGTCAGTTAACAATCTTAGCACTGCTACATCGAAGCAAATCATCTATGCTGCTTTCTTTGTCAAAATATTAATATTTTGATAAAGATGTGTCAGAGAGGATTTTGCCCAAAATAACAATCTTAGCTCTGCTGCATTCAACCAGTTCATCTACACTACAGCTTTATCAAAATGTCAATATTTTCATTATGATGTAGCAGAGATGAGTTTGTTAAATGTAGTAGGGCTAAGATTGTTAATTGGCGCAACCCTCAGTGGTATGTCTTTGATTCATCCATATGGTTTGCCAACCAGGACGTCCCTAGTTGTTGCAAAACTACAACTCCCAGCATGCTCGGACAGCTGAAAGCTGTCCGGGCATGCTGGGAGTTGTAGTTTTGCAACTTTAATTGAGAAACACTGCTATAAAGAAATGGAAAATTTAGGACTGCTTTATGTATTTTTGGCGCCAAT
Source organism: Hyla sarda (assembly GCF_029499605.1). Taxonomy (NCBI): domain Eukaryota; kingdom Metazoa; phylum Chordata; class Amphibia; order Anura; family Hylidae; genus Hyla; species Hyla sarda. The sequence continues at coordinate 30,550,216 of NC_079190.1, read as the reverse complement.
CCCGATTTTCACGCTAAAAATGCAATATTGCCGTATCGCATAGTATGCAATAGTAAGCTGTTTATGCATATTATTATTTGCTAAGATCCAACTGTACAGTCGATCCAGTCATATGACCGTCCTATTGCATCAATCTAATCACTATGATCGCTGCAATTTGAATGTAAAATTATGGAGACAACATTTATATATATATATATTTGTGTGTTTATAAAAAAGATATTTTATATATATATATATATATATATATATATATATGTGTGTATGTATATATATATATGTATAGATACATATATATAAATGTATTTATTTATATAGTATAAATAAATACATTGAATAAATAAATAATATATATATTATTATCATTAATATTATTTTTCTTTTTTGTTATTTAATTTTTTAATAATCACTTCAACCAATCAGTCCATGTGAAAGTTGCCTCTATGATTTATTATCAGGACATCCGTCTCCTTGAGGCATTTGCCCCTGTGTAATTTCAGCCTAGAAATCCTAATGCTATGTAAGTATCAGCCCATCATCTGAGGGAAACCATTGAGAGCTCTCTAATGGATGATGCTTTTCATCTAACAGGTCGCCTGCACGGAGCTGCAGAATATGCCGGATCATTATGCTGTCATGGTCTCCTGTCTTCATAAATAGCAGAGACCTACATTGTAATGGACGATATGCAGCCCCTTTTTATGTTAAGTGAGGTGTAAAATACTACAAATTGTATATTATGTATTACAATATACTTATTATACATATATACTGATGTTCTCGCTTAAAGACCACCCCTGGTAGTTTTTAATATCATTTTATATCAGTATCATTAGTTCTGGGTTCCCCCGATTCCAATGGTGTATTTACTTCCTTTTTACGCCCCCTAGTTCCCAAGATATAAAGGTTTTACTATTTGGTTATCTGTGCATTTCACTGAATAGTCAGGTGGGAGGGAACTGTTAAAGTAACCACACCCCCCTGAACATTAGTCTTGCTCCCTCAAGCTCATATTCACACAGTCTGTATCAAGGGTGCTATCAAAGGGGTTACCCAGGGATAGCATCAACCCTGTCTTCAGGTGTTGTGCAGTATTACAACTTGAACTAAGATGCAATACTACACAAAACCTGAGAACAGAGGTGGCGCTGTTTTAAAAAAAAAAAAAAAAAAACGATCAGCTCTGTTTTGGTATTCCTGATTTTAAAGGGCCAAAAAAAAAAAAGAAGTTTGAAAAGTGGTTCTGGAGTATAATACAGGATATAACTCAGGATCAGTACAGGGTAAGTTATGTAATGTATGTACACAGTGACCTCACCAGCAGAATAGTGAGTACAGCTCTGGAGTATATTACAGGATATAACTCAGGATCAGTACAGGGTAAGTTATGTAATGTATGCACACAGTGACCTCACCAGCAGAATAGTGAGTACAGCTCTGGAGTATATTACAGGATATAACTCAGAATCAGTACAGGATAAGTTATGTAATGTATCTATACAGTGAATTTACCAGCAGAATAGTGAGTACAGCTCTGGAGTATATTACAGGATATAACTCAGGATCAGTACAGGGTAAGTTATGTAATGTATGTAGACAGTGACCCCACCAACAGAATAGTGAGTACAGCTCTGGAGTATATTACAGGATATAACTCCGGATCAGTACAGGATAAGTAATGTAATGTATCTATACAGTGAATTTACCAGCAGAATAGTGAGTGTAGCTCTGGAGTAGAATACAGGATATAACTCAGGATCAGTACAGGATAAGTAATGTAATGTATGTACACAGTGACCTCACCAGCAGAATAGTGACTGTAGCTCTGGAGTTTAATACAGGATATAACTCAGGATCAGTACAGGATAAGTAATGTAATGTATGTACACAGTTACCTCACCAGCAGAATAGTAAGTACAGCTCTGGAGCCGTTCACCATACGGTATCGTTAACATTTTATTTTAATAGTTGGGATATTTATGCATGCGGTGATACCAAATATGTATATAAAATATTTTTTACACTTTTTGGGGGTGAAATAGGGAAAATGGGACAATTTCAGTTTTTATTGGGGGGAGGGGTTTTTCACATTTTTTTAACTTTTATTTTTACACTTTAATAGTCCCCATAGGGGACTATTTATAGCAATCATTCGATTGCTAATACTGTTCAGTGCTATGTATAGGACACAGCACTGATCAGTATTATCGGTCATCTTCTGCTCTGGTCTGCTCGAACGCAGATGAGAGCAGAAGACCCATGGAAGGCAGCGGAGGTAGGTGAGGGGACCTCCGGCTGCAACGCTGGATGATCGGATCCCCGCGGCAGCGCTGCAAGCGATCCGATCAGCCATTTTAGTGTCCGCAATGCTGCAGATGCCGTGATCTGTATTGATCACGGCATCTGAGGGGGTTAATGGCGGATATCCTAGTATAAAGGGTTTTACTATTTGGCTGACTATTTGTGCTTTTTACTGAATAGTCAGGTGGGAGGGAACTGTTTTTCAAAATGAGGTGTAAATGCTTAACTAACCACATTAGTCATACCCCTTAACTTCATGTTCATACCCTCTGAATCCAGCAGTGGGTGCCATTAACAGTAATTAGAAACACTGAGCTTTTTTTTTTTTTTTTTTTTTTTTTAAAACAGCACCACACCTATCCTGAGGTTGTGTCTGGTATTATAACTTGGCTACATTTGCTTTAATGGAGCTGAGCTGCAATACCACACACAACCTGAGCACAGGAGTGGTGCTGTTTTTTTTAAGTAATACCTGGATAAACTCAAATGCAGTCACTTAGTGCTTTCTGCTGGTATACATTAGTTTTAAAGGTTAGTAGGTCAGCACTTCTGTCTTTTGTGGTGGTGCCCGTGGTGGTGGAGAAAAGTCAGCATATACCCAGCACTCACCAGTGATGCTTAACCAATGAAGGTTTATTGAACCATGTTGCAGAAATACAGGCGACGCATTTCGGCATACGCCGAAATGCGTTGCCTGTATTTCTGCAACATGATTCAATAAACCTTCGTTGGTTAAGCCTCACTGGTGAGTGCTGGGTATAATTTTCTATAATATACATTATTGTAATGAGACTCAATAACACAGTCTCCTGCACTAATAAGTCCTATTAAGTTACTGTATAAGGCCAGAACTGACTCAATAGGTAAGGCTGGGTTCACACTACGTTTTCTCCCATACGGGAGCGCATACGGCAGGGGGGAGCTAAAAGCTCGCGCTCCCGTATGTCACCGTATGCCATTCATTTCAATGAGCCGACCGGAGTGAAACGTTCGGTCCGGTCGGCTCATTTTTGCGCCGTATGCGCTTTTACAACCGGACCTAAAACTGTGGTCAACCACGGTTTTAGGTCCGGTTGTAAAAGCGCATACGGCGCAAAAATGAGCCGACCGGACCGAACGTTTCACTCCGGTCGGCTCATTGAAATGAATGACATACGGGAGCGCATACGGTGACATACGGGAGCGCGAGGTTTTAGCTCCCCCCTGCCGTATGCGCTCCCGTATGGGAGAAAACGTAGTGTGAACCCAGCCTAACTCAGTTCAGGCCATTGAAATGAATGGCACCCTCTGCTGTCCGACACAGTAAATGTCGGCACTCCATTCTTGGTGGGATGCCAATGTATACCTGTGATGAGAAGCTAAAACTTGGTGTGCATCCAGCCTTATTATTCTACTTTTCAGGCTCAAACAATACACATGAGCTGTCATTAACATGTCCACCATCTAATGATGAGATGACTCTGCTGACTGGTCCCAGCCTACAGAGCAAAGCCCACTAATAAGCTGCTGAAAATAGAAAACGCCAGCTTATTTTTGTTTGCTCTAGTATAAAAAGCAAAGTCCATACACTAGTAGTGAAAACTTACGAATATAAACCCATGTATGCTAACTCCACGTACATATTAACTCCTGCAATAATGTCAACATAAAGTCAACCTTGCTCTGTTGTGTCTGTGATCACCTCGTGTGTATCTACCAGGGTGGAGATAGTGGGAAATTACTTTCACCATGAGAAGTGCCCACGCCCCTCACATCCTTCTCATACTCCGCTACGGCTACACCTCCAGATAAGGCTGGGATGGGCTACGTGTTTGTTTTACAGTACAGGAGGATTACAGGAAGAACTGTACAGTCCAGGAACACATGGTCTATTGTAAGACTGACAAACATGAAGTCTTATCTCTTTACAACGTTTTACAGTTTATCTCAACATATAAAGTTTGCATTTAAAAAAAAATAATAATAATAATTTTACATGTACATAGCTTAACTTATTTGGTGTTGATTTAGCAGATTTTGTTTTCTTGTCCTATATCCCAAGCTAAAAAAGAATATTACTACATGGTATGGGACTGTGGTTTACAGTCAGACCTTTACTCATTTGAACTGATACTTCTTTTACTGCTACTTCTACGTTATAGCAGGAATGAGTTAATTTAAAGCGTACCTGTCATGTTACAGAAAATGAAATAATGCTTCTATATGTTACTCACTAGGTTGTGTAGATTCTTTACATGTCTTTTTTATGTGTCTAGCTTCTGTACTTGACTCAAAAATCCCTCTGTTCTTCTGCCCATTAATTCTGACATCCACTGCTCAGGAAGGGGCGTGTCTGAGGCAAGCACTGGGCCCGCCCTCATTCCCTATGCATTCATTTCCTCCTTGAGTCTTCTGTGTAGTGCTGGCTCTTTTCATCCAATCACTGCAGGCTGCTCTGTAACCCCCTCCTCTCTGTTTTTATGCTGCAGTCTGATAGGACAGGAGTGATCACAAAGGAGTGCTACTCCCGCCCTCACTTCATGGACTTTGTCCCAGCTTGTGCTCCAGCTGGGACAAAGATGATGATGCAGCCGGAAAGAATTAGGTTCTGGATGGTATGGGGACCCCTAGTGGTCTTTTTTATTAGCCATAATTTCTTTTAAAAGGATATCATTTTTTTCTATTAGGTATATTAGAAAGCATAATATGAAGATGTACAACATATAAAAGGTTTTTGATCCTGACAGGGCCCATTTAATTAGGGATTGTGAAAGAATCAGCACCCGCACACCCACTGATCAAAACTTTTCCCATAATGCTATGACACAGGGGCTGATGAAGGAGGGAAATTAAATTGCAGAGGGGGGTAGCAGCCACATTTCTAATGCTGGTTCTGGATACTGGTCGTAGGATGCGCAAGGTTATATGTTCAAATTGGCGGTATGGTGAGGGGTGTGTCACCAAACTCTGTACGTCTAAAAAGGGTATTAACAACATGAAAAGTTTGGAAAGCTAGGACCCTGGGGGTACCAGTGGGTGGTGGGACACACGCATTGTAACCAACTGTCTGTCAAGTGCCCTTTCTTACAAGTAGGCCCAAGGCAACACATCGCTGTGGCCTGCAATCAGCTCAGTGTAGTGTTTTGTGTCGATCCCCAGAGGCCGAAAGAAGACCTGGGCTGGAGGCATACCATACCATGGAGGCATTATTGCACTGCGTCATTGTGCCAGCCATTGGACGGCAAGTGCAGGAGTATCACTTTATGTGGCTATATATATATATATATATATATATATATATATATATACATACATATATATATATATTATACATATACACGCATCCAATATTAATGCATATATATATATATATGTATGTAGTAGATGCGAACTGGCACTACTTAGCTTCTAAGTCCCTTGGTAGCAACAACGTGGAGTATCTGCTATACAGGTGGGAGGCTAATGTGCACAATGTGGTGGTGCTGACCGTGAACGTTCAGAACAAATGGCAATCAATCTTCAATGTAGAAAAGAATCAGATTGCACTCACTAATCTTCATTCTTCATAAGTGTACTTTATTTCATGTGAACGGGGGGGGTACAGTTCAGCCGGTGCAGAAAGGAGCGACACGTGTTTCACGCTATTCAGCGCATCGTCTGGCTCTACTTACCTGTCACCACACCTCTCCTTAAATTCCCGCCCTCTATGCTCGCCTGTTTCATAATTGCCTGACGTTCCAGTGTGTCTCCAATGCACAGACTTCTCCTTTTCCCCGGGATCCCAGGTAATCCTCGCACCGCCACCTCCTCTGATGTCACGCGATCCGACTCATGTGACAGCTGACACGCCCACCCAGGGCGGGGAAAATCCCTGTCCCTGGATAGGCTATGCCAGCGTCACTGAGGTGCTGAACATGAGTCGGATCGCGTGACATCAGAGGAGGCGGCGGTGCGAGGATTACCTGGGATCCCGGGGATAAGGAGGAGTCTGCGCATTGGAGACACACTGGAACGTCAGGCAATTATGAAACAGTTGAGCATAGAGGGCGGGTATATAAGGAGAGGTGTGGTGACAGGTAAGTAGAGCCAGACAATGCGCTGAATAGCGTGAAACACGTGTCGCTCCTTCCTACATCCGCTGACCTGTACCCCCCTGTTCACAGTGTGATCTGTTTATGTGATATATATATATATGTATATTGTATATCTTACCAATATAACAAACTACCTATTAGTTTTGTAGTTTGTCCTCATATTAGCTAGACAGGAATCCCCCACATTGGCTAGGCAGCAGAGTTCCCCCACATTAGCTAGGCAGCAGAGTTCCCCCACATTAAGTGTGGGCAGCAGAGTTCCCCCACATTAGGTGTAAGCAGCAGAGTTCCTCCCACAGTAGGGTAGGCAGCAGAGGTCCCCCACATTAGGTGTGGGCAGCAGAGTTCCCCCACAGTAGGTGTAGGCAGCAGAGTTCCCCCACAGTAGGTGTAGGCAGCAGAGTTCCCCCACAGTAGGTGTAGGCAGCAGAGTTCCCCCACAGTAGGTGTAGGCAGCAGAGTTCCCCCCACAGTAGGTGTAAGCAGCAGAGTTCCCCCCACAGTAGGTGTGGGCAGCAGAGTCATCGTCCCCTCCAGCCCCAACAAACTCCCCCATTCCCTCTCCTTTCCAGGATGTTAAAAAAAATGATGCTCACCTGATTATATCCCACGCAGCGATCAGCGATGCAGCTCATACAGAGAGGTCGCTTTCTGCTGTATGTGTGTGAGCCGCACACACAGCAGAAAGCACTGGGGATCTGGGATGAGTGTCCTGGATCCTCAGTAGCAGTTGTGGCGGCAGGCCCTTTACTCGGCCGGGCCCTCTGACCATGTCCGAATGGACTGGCCAGTCAGTCTGCCCCTGCATACAAGGTCCTGATACCAGTGTCAGGACCTTGTTTGCTGGAGTTGGACAGGCAGCGGCCAGCCTGTGCTACTTTCCGCATTAGGGTGGGCGGGCTACCAGAAATTTTCCCGGAATCTCGGTAGGCCAGGCTGGCCCTGGCTGGAGGGTGGGAAACCGATTCCAGCGACACCAGGGGGAGCGGCAGCAGGTAAGTTAAGGTTTGGCATTTTCATTGCGGCAGCCCGGGCAGAATGCAAAAATATAAAAAACACAGGATAACCCCTATCACCCTAACTGAAGAAAGGTCAAGGAGCTCTATCCCCTGGTGAGTTCTTTTCTAGACTCCTCAGAACTGAACTTACACTTCAGCACGTCTTGCACTTAGCGGTATTGGACTATCTCCACTCAATAATGCATTCCTTTAATTTCCTGCCAGGAAGCGTCGTATTTTAGAACATCAATTACTGACTGTAGATTCATAAATAAAACAAAGTCCAAAACAATGGATTTCCCCTTTTCATTCATTTCAATTGTGCTTTAGATTAAAGCGAATACATAACATTGTAATGACAGCCCTTCATGTATTGGTAACAAGTAGGTCACCTACCACATTCTCTTCTCATTTAGGGTGTGCAATTTGTATTTAAGCTTGGCTCCGCCCACTTAGGGGTCAAAGATTTTGTGAACAGAGTAGCAGTGCACATGCTTGGTCAGTGCTCCATTCAATCTCTATGGATCTTTCAAACGTTGCAATTCAGTGGTAATGCCCAATAGGCTCCAGAATTGTTATTTTATGGGGAATTCAACTATTTAATTGGTTGCCAATCCTTTCATCAACTAAAATAAAAAACAAAACTGATTTTATTGTGACCTACACTACACGCTGACACCTGTTTATTTTTAATTTTATTCTAGTGGTAGATAAGAGATAAAATACAAATCAGTATTAGTTATGCATAAAGTGATGTAAGATTATTACCTGTAAAAGCATAACAGTCAGTATTGCTCTATTTGGAATACTAATCTGTTATCCAAAAGTAGGAGGAATCAACATGGTTTCATTAACCTTTGTGGGCTACCATATTGGATGATTAAAGGGGTACTCCGCTGCTCAGCGTTTGGAACAAACTGTTCTGAACGCTGGAGCCGGCGCTGGGACCTCGTGACATCATAGCCCCACCCCCTCATGATGTCAGGCCCCACCCACTCAATGCAAGTCTATGGGAGGGGGCCTTTTTTTAAAAATGAAATAAGCCATCTGATTGGTTGCTATGGGCAACTCAGCTTCTTTTCCTTTGGACAGGTTTTGATAAATCTCCCCCAATGAGATCACAAAATTGGAAGATAGTCTAGACTTGGTACAATTGTAACAAACTCTCATTTGATTGATGTTATTAGGTTGGACAGGTTTAATTCTCTTAATAAGAATGTTCTTTTTCCCTGCCAGCGAGAAGAAACCTTGAAAATGGTGAAGTATTAAAAAACAATGAGAATGTTAGGATAGAATGTAGTATATTCCACAGTGCACCACAACTAAGGGCTAATACTCAGCAGATCTTATGACAGGTTGTACCTCACCTGTCCCATTACTCTTCTGCCTAACCCCTCTGCCAATACCATCACTGGCTACCCGTTCCCCAATGAATTTAGTTTAAACTGGTAACCATGACATACCCGGCCATCCACAACCCTCCATACAACTCTGATCTGATCTCCCATTATGGCCCCTCAACTAATCTCCGATCCTCTCAAGACCTCCGCCTGTGCTCTCCCCTCACCTGTACTTCAGCCTGAGCATTACTCTTTTCAGTTCAGTCATTTCAAAACATTGGTGTCAATGCATTGATGAATATGTTCCAGTATATTCCTGATATCTAAACATACATCTCGGCAGTAACCGTCCAGGCTCCTGCAGACTGCTGAGACACAATTAGCTCCTAGCAGGCTATAACTACCCCTCCCCCTTATTACAATAATTAATTAAATAATAACTGACACAACAACAATTTAACTTTTCCGTGGGTGGGGATCGGCCACAGCTTTATTTATAAAATTACTTATATAAATAACAATTTAACTGTAACAAAGACACCGATTGGCTTCTTACCAACCCGAGAGGTGCTGCCACACCGTCCTGTGTGGAGGTCTACCCCGGGTTGACCCCGCTTTCACCGTCTTCTTACCGCCAAGCTGTGACTTACAATAAACAAAGATACAAAAAGGGAGGGAGGGAGGGCAAAACTCCGGGTCCTGGGCAGATTGAGTGGGGAAGGGAGGCACCACAGCTATAAATACCCAGGGGAGGGCCTCTGAAAGCCCGGGAAACTATTAAACCCCTGATTGGTGCACTCCTTCCCCCCCCACCCATGGGACATACCACTGTAGCCATTTGCAAGTTTTACAGGCGGGGGAGGGGGCTAAAAACCTTGCCTGTATATTTCTTAACCTCTTACTGCTCACCAGTCAGGGGGCAAGCTAGTTATGCACAGCTTGCCCCTCCAGACTGCTGAGACCCAATTAGCTCCTAGCAGGCTATAACTACCCCTCCCCCTTACTACAATAAATACTTAAATAATAACTGACACAACAACAATTTAACTTTTCCGTGGGTGGGGATCGGCCACAGCTTTATTTATAAAATTACTTATATAAATAACAATTTAACTGTAACAAAGACACCGATTGGCTTCTTACCAACCCGAGAGGTGCTGCCACACCGTCCTGTGTGGAGGTCTACCCCGGGTTGACCCCGCTTTCACCGTCTTCTTACCGCCACGGAGGAGACCAGTTAGCCCTACACTGGGCTCCGACCCCCACCCAAGAGATAGTGGATAGCCAACACCTGGGGCCACCTCCAGCCCCCCAGCACACCCAACACATTTCCTCTCCAGGAAATCCGCTCAGCGCTTTTCCTCTCCAGGAAATCCGCTCAACACTTTTCCTCTCCAGGAAATCCGCTCAACACTTTCCCTCTCCAGGAAATCCGCTCAACACTTTCCCTCTCCAGGAAATCCGCTCAACACTTTTCCTCTCCAGGAAATCCGGGTACCTGCCACCAAGACCAATTTTTTTAATTTATTTTTTTTTTTTTTTCTTTTTTTTTATTTTCTTTTTTATAACCCGTGTGAACTCATCTCTCAGACTCGCCCATACACCGAAGGGTGCTGCAGCACTCGCACCACCTCGAAAGCCGCTCTCAAAACAAAAACACACCTGGGAAACATCAAACTGGGCGAATATAGCAACACAACATGCAGATCGCCCGCGGCCGTCGTGCAGCGCTACCCTCTCCGGAAACCCAGCCACCAAAAGCGACAACCAAAAACCTGCAGCCGCCACTAAGCGACCCAAAAACAGATAGGAAAAACCGGTCGCCGACAGCAAGGCCACCCACTCGCGGGCCCAGCCCCTATGTATACACCACCCGCAAAGCAGAAAGAAAATCACCCCCTGCCATGTGCCGTGCAGCACAGCGGGAAAGCCACCCAACTTTTTATTTATTTATTTTTTTAGATTATTTATTATTTTTATTTTATTTTTATTTTTAGCTGATTCACATGAACAGGTGAAGATCCCAGCATCACATACTCAGAATGATATTTGGATACACTGAGAACACTGCCCAAATCTCGAACCTCCTTGGAGAGGTGACACAGCAGGTAACTTCCGTTATCACATCCTATTAAAACGAAACAGGAAATCAAACATTAGCCTCGTAAGGTCACTTCAAAGGGCATTCCAGGTACCGAAACCAATATTTATTTATTACTTTTTTTTTTTTGTTTTTTTTTTTTTTTGTTTTTTTTTTTTTCGTTTTTATCCCCTGTCCACAGACCCTTTAGAACCTCCGGGACCCTCCACGACTGTAGATAGACATCCCGGCCTCCACACCAACACCAACCACTCGCAAGTACCGTACCGTGAGTGCGACCAAGTCGCAGGAGCCACCAAAGCGGACCACAAATTACACCACTCTCCCCGATGACCCACGGGCCGGCCACACAAGCAACCCTCCGGAACTACAGCCAGAGAAAACAGGACAAAGCGTCAACACCCAATACCGACCCAGGGAGCATAGCCCTGAAAGAAATTGTAACTCCAAACAGCGAAGCACTAGATGCAACAGACAGAGCACAGGAAGAAAAACACGCCCCGTGATCACTCAAATCACACACTAGAAAAGAAGAAAAGCATCACAAAATTAGCACGCAACCAAGCGCAGGGGACTTGCAACCCACACAGTAACGTTACAAGCCTAGAACATGAGCTGCCGAAGCAAGCACCCAAAGTCCCACAACCAACACCAAGGGAGAAGCACAAACAAAACCCCAAGCATGGCAGAAACCCACTGACTACCAAGACCCAGGGGTAAACCACCCCACAGCACCACTGGAAAACCAAACACCACACCAACAACCGACCAAACCAGCCACATCCGAGAACAAAGCGAGCTCCCCATGCAGGGAACTGAAAGCAGGCCAGGCCACCGCATGACCCTTGAAAAAACCCCAACCAACCGAAATGTCAGCCCAAAGCGTACCAGGGGCACATATGCGGGGGCCCAAATACCAGACACCCTCGGCGGCCAAAGACAACCTGCAGGAAAAAACTCCGCCCAGAACCATATTCCATGCGGAACTTACAGTAAACCAGCAAGGACCGGAACAGGGGCACCTAGCGAGCCCCGAGGAAACCAAAGCAGAGAAAACGCAATCACTCCCCGTCCACAGGAAAACTGCAGACCAACGCCAACGCGGCATGCGGAAGACTGCAACAAACCACACCCCAACAAGCGTAGAGCACAGGAGTATCCCCCTCCGGAAAACCACCACAAACAAAAGAAACCACGAGGAAAGACAAACTGAGACTCAAAGCGAAACCTACCCACCGCCACATCAGCTAAAGCACCCAGCACGACATACAGGAGTCCCATGCCTACCAAAGATCGGGAGCAAAACAGGAGAAAACATCAGACAATACACTAGGACAAACAGAGCAGCGGAGAGGGACTACAACCAGTGACGGAGAGAAACACCAAACAAAGGGGGAGAAAACCAAAAGAAACAAAACCGTAACTGGGTGCCACCGATTCAGGATAAGGAACAAGCCTCAGGAGCTAAATCCACAAAACCCGGTCATCCAGAGCGTAAGGCCAAAAGACCACTCACCTAAGCGTGCACCGCAGAAATTGATACCACACCAAAGCACCCCGTCAAGAAGAGACGTACCCAACTCACAACCAGAGACCAACATAGACATACACCTATATCCGAGACCCAAACCCACCAAACACACAGGAACAAAAGGTGGAAACTACCAGAACAGCCATAAGCACACTAACCGGGGAAGGAGAGGGAACCAACCCAGCTAGCCAGTTGAAGACAACTGGCCTGCCAAAGCACCAAGGGCAGGCACGAAAATAGAGCCCCCCCTGCCCCCCCTCAACAGCACACTCACTAAGTCCAGAAGATGGAGAAGGCACAAAAACAGGAGGAACCACTTCACCACCGCAGGCGTTGAACAAGGCACGCTGGAGACCACCTGGTTGCGGGTACTCTGCCGCCGCCCGGAATGGCGCCGGGAAACCAGCAGCAGAGAACTCAGGAAGAGGGACAAGAGGGTTTGGGGTGCAGTGGCTGCCTGAACCATGCGCCGTGATCCGAAGTTTACAGCGATACAATTGTCGTGTCAAACAGAGTTGCGATATAAATATATATATATATATATATATATATATATATATATATATATATATTATTTATTATTATTTTTTATTATTTTTTTTTTTTACAGGTATGAAAAGCGACCAAAATACGCTATATGGGACTGTAGCATTTATATATAACATTTTTAATTCGCGCTTACACGCGGATCAAATGAGGATATATAACTTGATAGTGCGGACATTGACGCACGTGGCAATACCACATGTGCCTGTGTATTGAAATCTACACAGTTTGTACTTTTTTTTTTTTTTATTGTAATTTTTCTTTTTTTTTTTTTTTTTTTTTTATTTATTTATTTAATTATTTATTTTTTAAATTAATTAATTAAGTAAATTTTTTTTTTTTTTTTTTTTTTTTTTTTTGCGCATACGCCATTGAAGGAATGCTGCAATCGAAGACATATTTAGATAGTACGGACATGTACGCACGCAGCGATACCATATACATGCTTGATGTAATACAGTTTTTATTTTATTTATTTATTTAATTATTATTAGTTATGTATTTATATTTTAATTCATGTTTTTATGTATGGGGGAAAAAGGGGGGGGGAGGAGTGATCCAAACATTTATCATGGCAAGGGTTAAATTTTTTTTTTTATTTTTTATTTTTTTTGTGCGCAATGCTATAGCTCCATAGGGAGCCATAACACTGCACACACAGATCACTTGCCATGTATTAACATGGCAATGATCTGGGTTGTCAGTGATTGATTGCTCAAGCCTGAATTTCAGGCTTGGAGCAATCAATCCACGAGCGGACGCGCAGGAGGCAGGTGAGTGACCCTCCTGCTGCGTTCCAGCTGATCGGGACATCGCGATTTAATCGCGATGGTCCCAATCAGCCCGACTGAGCAGCCGGGACGCCTATACATACATTCAGATGCGGCGATCAACTTTGATCGCCGCATCCAAGAAGGTAATGCCGGACATCTGCCCGATCGGCGATGTCCGGCATTAGCACGGGTCCTGGTTGCTAATAGCAACTGGGACCCGACGGCTATGATGCGCGCTCGCCTTGTGAGCGCGCATTACAGCTGGGAACACGCAAATGGACGTTAATAAACGTCCATTTGCGCAAGGCTATACAAAACAGCCGCAGCAACCCAGGGGCCGCCACCGCAGACGGAGGGGACAGCAAAGGGGAAGGAGGCAAAGCGCGCACATAAGGAGCACGCCTGGCAAAGGGGCTCGGGCCAGGGGCAGAGAAGTGGATTGGAGGAACGGGCAAGGAAAAGGATTAAAGGTACGGGAAGGGGATTAAAGGAACGGGGCAGGGAAGAGGAGTAAAGGAACGGGCAGGACAGGCGGACGGGGGGGGGGGGGGGTTGGCAAAGGAGAGCGGGACTGTGAGAGGGCGAGAGGTCCGCCAGCCTCCCGAACCTAACGCCAGGGTGCAACAGGAGGGGAGGCCAGCTAGCCACAAGCGAGCATGCCAACCCTCACCCTCCTGCTCCATCCGGGCCATAATATAAGGGGCAGATACATACCAACCGGCAGACAAAACTCCGGGTCCTGGGCAGATTGAGGGGGGAAGGGAGGCACCACAGCTATAAATACCCAGGGGAGGGCCTCTGAAAGCCCGGGAAACTATTAAACCCCTGATTGGTGCACTCCTTCCCCCCCCACCCATGGGACATACCACTGTAGCCATTTGCAAGTTTTACAGGCGGGGGAGGGGGCTAAAAACCTTGCCTGTATATTTCTTAACCTCTTACTGCTCACCAGTCAGGGGGCAAGCTAGTTATGCACAGCTTGCCCCTCCATGCTCCTGTGTAGATTTTGTAGACAAGGAAGTAGCCACCAGATACTATTGTCAGCCATGTTAGCTGTGATAGGGTTGTCTTATCTGTCACCCAGTCACTAATAGAGTCCTCCACCCTCATTGTCTCAGCTCGGAGAGAACTCTCCTTCTTTGTGCAGAGACATGTATGATTGACCAACAGAGGGTGGATATGACCCAATTTTATATGTCCATTATGGTCCATCATCACAGACGGAGATTCTTTACTGTAAGAGCAGTGAGACTATGGGCCTCTCTGCCACAGGATGTTGTGATGTCTGACTCAATAAACAATTTCAAGAGAGGCCTGGATGTGTTTCTCAAAAAATATAATATTACAGGTTATGGATTCTAGATTTATGGGGATAGAACGTTGATATAGGGTTTTCCCTCTTGGCATAAGCCTCTTTTTTTTTTTTTTTTTTTTTTGCCTTCCTCTGGATCAACACAGTAAGGTTGTAGGTTGAACTTGATGGACTGTCTTCTTTTTTCCAACCTTACATACTCTGTTAGAGGGAATATGCATATAAGTCCACATAACTTTTTCTCATTTCTTTCCAGGTAAAGGAATTATACTTCTGGTTCCTGACCCCATAATAAATGCAACAGTGACCCAAAATGTCCTCCTGTCCATCGACTACGCAAGTAACGGAACGCCATGGATACAATGGAAATATATGTCGAGCTGGAAGTCGCAGTGTATCATTCAGTGGAAGGTGAACTCTTACGTTAATGTTTCCAGCAGTTACGCCGGTCGGGTTCACAAGTTTGAGAACGGCTCCATACAGCTCCAGAATGTGGAAGTGAAAGACACTGGTTTCTATATGATCACAGTGAGTGATGACTTTGGAAGTACCAAGCAGAGCACAATAATCCTCAATGTTCATGGTAGAAACTCTCTCCTTTTCTCTTGGTGTTTTTTCTTGTGTTGAGCTTTGTTCGCAGTTTTCTTCATGATTCTTTCTCGTTTCAGAAATCCGCTATGAAGAGTTCTACTTTGTGGCTGTGTTCATTGCATTTCTAGCTGCGGGATCCGCCGTGCTGGTCTGCCTTATGTGGATCTGCAACAAATGTATTAACATTGCCCAGAGGAAAAAGCAGCATCGGAGAGGTAATTGTATACCCAAATGTTTACATAAATAGCTGCACTGGCATGGGCATCAATGGAGTAGCTGTAGGGGTTGCAAGCAGCAGAATCAGATTTGGCCTGAGGGGGGGGGGGGGGGGGGGGTTGTGGTGCTTTTGATGATGTATTGGTATAAATATTACATTAGTGTCTGATTCCAGAGGGCCAACCACTGGGACCCCCGCGATCCCCAGAACAGGCCTCAGAATCTTCCCGCTTCTTGGAGCGATCGGTCTGCACAAAATCTGTGCATTCTTTATGGGAGTGTCAGAAGTACAAGAGTATAGCGCTAATGTATCTCCGGTGCTGCATGCAACGGGGAGATCTGGGGTTTTCTGCGTGTTTACTATTAGATAGGTGTTGTAAACCAAGACTTCAGAAGAGCTCAGGAATTAACCGGCGCTGAGAAGAACAACGGGAGTCCAGGATCCATGCGCAGCAAAATGCGTTGCATCTTGGTCAATAAAGCATTCATCCCGACGATCTTGGACTCCCGTTGTTCTTATCCTGGTCAGTGCCAGTTAATTCCTGAGCTCCTCTGAAGTCTTGGTTTACAATATATGTTCATATCAGGAAGGACGCAGACGGGATATCTGCTTCCCATACGCTCTCCATTGTTGTGTATGCAGGTACACAACCCGAATCGCTAAGCGACTGCCTATTCCCTTCCCCCTTCATTGGATTACTAGATTTTTAGATACCCATTAGATAGGTGGGCAGCTGAAATAGCCACAACCTCTCCATTGTTTACCCTGGCACAGTGCTGTAGATGTGGTAAATACCAAGCCTGATGCTGTAACTCACTGGAGAGTAGTCTCCTTCATGTCCATAGGACTGGACTGTAGTACAAGGCACTGTAATAACCTTCCAGTTTACACTGTGTCTGGGTAAACAAGGAAGAGGCCCCTTCACGCAGCTGACTGTAGGGGGTGTTGGGATTTGGATCCCTGATCACAGATAAAATACTGATGGCCCATCCCAAGTCCTGAAGAAATCACTTTTATTTTAAATTAGGCAGAACTACAGTGATCCCTCAACTTACAATGGCATCAACATACAATAGTTTCAACATGCAATGGTCTTTTCTGGACCATTGTAAGTTGAAACCAGACTCAACATACAATGTACAGACAGTCCAGATCTGTGAAACGTGTCAATTGCCGGAAGAAATGACCAATCAGAATGGGCAATTTACTGGTAAAACACCTGTATTACTGAAGTGTATGCACTGACTGGTGTCTGGTAGCGCCCCCTACAGTACAGGGAGGTATTACATCTTCTGTACTCTTTACCTGTATTACTGAAGTGTATGCACTGACTGGTGTCTGGTAGCGCCCCCTACAGTACAGGGAGGTATTACATCTTCTGTACTCTTTACCTGTATTACTGAAGTGTATACACTGACTGGTGTCTGGTAGCACCCCCTACAGTACAGGGAGGTATTACATGTTCTGTACACTTTACCTGTACCAGGGTTACCTGCTCCTTTGGACACCAGGTGGGGGCGGCTCCATGTTACTTTTTTAGGACATTGCGTGTACTGTACAGGACCCTGAAGAAGCTCCTGTCCTCTACATAGACCAGGGTTTCCCAAGCCGAGTGCCCCCAGCTGTTGCAAAACTACAACTCCCAGCATGCCCGGACAGCCTTTGGCTGTCCGGGCATGCTGGGAGTTGTAGTTTTGCAACAGCTGGAGGCTCCCTGCTTGGCAAACACTGACATAGACAGTGATTTACAGCTCCCAGCAGATCTTTATTACTTTTATATGTATATTATATTGCTTTATCTATATTATTTATCTACTTATTTTTCTTTAATTCTCCCTTTTTCCTATTTTTGGATGACATTTTGGATCTTTAGAACCAATTACCAGGTTTCCATAGAGTTAGGGTCTCAACATACAACGGTTTCAACATACAATGGTCGTCCCAGAACCAATTAATATTGTAACTTGGGGGACCACTGTATATATCTTTTTAATGTCTCCTACAAATATATCATCCTTTTGTGTCCACAATTCCTATGTAAACCTAAATGTCTCCATGGTAACAGATTACATACAAATCCCGTGTAGACTGATCTACAGTCCTGTCTCGCTTCCACTTCTTTCTAACTTACATCTTTGGGTATGATGGGTAGGGGAGAGATGCATAGGAGTATGACTGCCGAATCAGACTACTCGGGGTTAGCGTTTGTGTGGTCTGCGTAAGAACTATAGACACAAATCCATTGCATTCAGAAAGTTTTTAGATCATTCCATTTTTTTTCCATGATGTGGCCTTGTGCTAAAATTTTTAAAAAATATTAACGTTTCCCCCATCATTCTGTACGCAATACCACATAATAAGAACAGAATTAAAAACAGAATGTTAAAAATATTTGCTAATTTATTTAACCCCTTAAGGACGCAGGACATAAATGTACGTCCTGGTGAGGTGGTACTTAACGCACCAGGACGTACATTTACGTCCTAAGCATAACCGCGGGCATCGGAGCGATGCCCGTGTCATGCGCGGCTGATCCCGGCTGCTGATCGCAGCCAGGGACCCGCCGGCAATGGCCGACGCCCGCGGTCTCGCGGGCGTCCGCCATTAACCCCTCAGGTGCCGGGATCAATACAGATCCAGGCATCTGCGGCAGTTCGCGATTTAAATGAACGATCGGATCGCCCGCAGCGCTGCTGCGGGGATCCGATCATTCTGAACGCCGAACGGAGGTCCCCTCTCCTTCCTCCGTGCGGCTCCCGGCGTCTCCTGCTCTGGTCTGTGATCGAGCAGACCAGAGCAGGAGATGACCGATAATACTGATCTGTTCTATGTCCTATACATAGAACAGATCAGTATTAGCAATCATGGTATTGCTATGAATAGTCCCCTCCCCAATAAAAAAGTAAAACGTCAGTTTTTTCCTATTTTACCCCCAAAAAGCGTGAAAAACATTTTTTATAGACATATTTGGTATCGCCGCGTGCGTAAATGTCCGAACTATTAAAATAAAATGTTAATGATCCCGTACGGTGAACGGCGTGAGCGAAAAAAAAAAAAAGTCCAAAATTCCTACTTTTTTAATACATTTTATTTAAAAAAAATTATAAAAAATGTATTAAAAGTTTTTTATATGCAAATGTGGTATAAAAAAAAAGTACAGATCATGGCGCAAAAAATTAGCCCCCATACCGCCGCTTATACGGAAAAATAAAAAAGTTAGAGGTCATCAAAATAAAGGGATTATAAACGTACTAATTTGGTTTAAAAGTTTGTGATTTTTTTTAAGCGCAACAATAATATAAAAGTATATAATAATGGGTATCATTTTAATCGTATTGACCCTCAGAATAAAGAACACGTCATTTTTACCATAAATTGTACGGCGTGAAAACAAAACCTTCCAAAATTAGCAAAATTGCGTTTTTCGTTTTAATTTCCCCACAAAAATAGTGTTTTTTGGTTGCGCCATACATTTTATGATATAATGAGTGATGTCATTACAAAGGACAACTGGTCGCGCAAAAAACAAGCCCTCATAATAGTCTGTGGATGAAAATATAAAAGAGTTATGATTTTTAGAAGGCGAGGAGGAAAAAATGAAAACGTAAAAATTAAATTGTCTGAGTCCTTAAGGCCAAAATGGGCTGAGTCCTTAAGGGGTTAAAAGAAAAAAAATGAATATTGCATTGACTGATTGATGATTGACCTGCTGGAACTTTCTCCCATCTGTACACAGGATCGTTGGAGTTCAGCCATTGGATTATTGTTCACTTCTCGGACCCAGGCCTTTCTGCCCTGGTTATTTAGTATCATGGGGCGGCAGCTTTAGGAAGAGTTATCCCCATTTATCATACTGTAATGGAACACCCTAGAGATTTATGAGAAAGGGATACCCCTGTAAAGGGATCTAGTGACCCATTGCTTTAACCCCTTAAGGACTCAGGGTTTTTACCGTTTTTGCACTTTCGTTTTTTCCTCCTTACCTTTTAAAAATCATAACCTTTTCAATTTTCCACCTAAAAATCCATATTATGGCTTATTTTTTGCGTCACCAATTCTACTTTGCAGTGACATCGGTCATTTTACCCAAAAATTCATGACGAAACAGAAAAAAAATCATTGTGCGACAAAATCTAAGAAAAAACGCCATTTTGTAACTTTTGGGGGCTTTCGTTTCTACGCAGTGCATATTTCGGTAAAAATTACACCTTATCATTATTCTGTAGGTCCATACGGTTAAAATAATACCCTACTTATATAGGTTTGATTTTGTCGCACTTCTGGAAAAAATCATAACTACATGCAGGAAAATTTATACGTTTAAAAATGTCATCTTCTGACCCCTATAACTTTTTTTATTTTTCCACGTACAGGGCGGTACGAGGACTCATTTTTTGCGCCGTGATCTGAAGATTTTATCGGTATGATTTTTGTTTTGATCTGACTTTTTGATCACTTTTTATTCATTTTTTAATGGTATAAAAAGTGACCAAAAATTTGCTTTTTTTGACTTTGGAATTTTTTTGCGCATACACCATTGACCGTGCGGTTTAATTAATGATATATTTTTATAGTTCGGACATTTACGCACGCGGCGATACCACATATGTTTATTTTTATTTTTTTTACACTGTTTTATTTTTTTTATGGGAAAAGGGGGGTGATTCAAACTTTTATTAGGGAAGGGGTTAAATGACCTTTATTAACACTTTTTTTTTTACTTTTTTTTTTGCAGTGTTATAGGTCCCATAGGGACCTATAACACTGCTATAACACTGCACACACTGATCTCTCCCATAGGGACCTATAACACTGCACACACTGATCTCTCCCATAGGGACCTATAACACTGCACACACTGATCTCTCCCATAGGGACCTATAACACTGCACACACTGATCTCTCCCATAGGGACTTATAACACTGCACACACTGATCTCTCCCATAGGGACCTATAACACTGCACACACTGATCTCTCCCATAGGGACCTATAACACTGCATACACTGATCTCTCCCATAGGGACCTATAACACTGCACACACTGATCTCTCCCATAGGGACCTATAACACTGCACACACTGATCTCTCCCATAGGGACCTATAACACTGCACACACTGATCTCTCCCATAGGGACCTATAACACTGCACACACTGATCTCTCCCATAGGGACCTATAACACTGCACACACTGATCTCTCCCATAGGGACCTATAACACTGCACACACTGATCTCTCCCATAGGGACCTATAACACTGCACACACTGATCTCTCCCATAGGGACCTATAACACTGCACACACTAATCTCTCCCATAGGGACCTATAACACTGCACACACTGATCTCTCCCATAGGGACCTATAACACTGCACACACTGATCTCTCCCATAGGGACCTATAACACTGCACACACTGATCTCCTATGCTGATCACTGGCGTGTATTAACACGCCTGTGATCAGTGTTATCGGCGCTTGACTGCTCCTGCCTGGATCTCAGGCACGGAGCAGTCATTCGCCGATCGGACACCGAGGAGGCAGGTAGGGGCCCTCCCGGTGTCCTGTCAGCTGTTCGGGACGCCGCGGTCCCGAACAGCCCGACTGAGCAGCCGGGTCACTTTCACTTTCACTTTAGAAGCGGCGGTCAGCTTTGACCGCCGCTTCTAAAGGGTTAATACCGCACATCGCCGCGATCGGCGATGTGTGGTATTAGCCGCGGGTCCCGGCCGTTGATTAGCGCCGGGACCCACGCGATATGATGCGGGATCGCGGCGCGATCCCGCTTCATATCGCGGGAGCCGGCGCAGGACGTAAATATACGTCCTGCGTCGTTAAGGGGTTAAAATGTATTTTTGCTATTGCACTCCTTATGGTAAATAAAAAACTATTTCTAATATACTTTGTTTAAATAAAATGAAGTTTTCTATGTTTTATTTGTGCTTAAAAAAGCTCAAGAGCACATTTTCCCCCATCTTATACACAGACTTTGGACCAAAGCCCAAACACAGGAAGTGCAGCCTGGAGTGCTGAGGGGGGTGTGTCCAGCCTCATCCAATCATAGCTCCTCTCACATTTAACTGCCATATGCTGTTGGTTGGACACCCCCCCCCCCCCCTCAGCACTCCAGGCTGCACTTCCTGTGTTTGTGCTTTTTTAAGCACAAATAAAACATAGAAAACTTCTTTTTTTTTTTTTTAAACAAAGTATATTAGAAATATTTTTTATTTACCATAAGGAGTGCAATAGCAAAAATTAGTTTTAATGAGAGATACCCTTTAAAGTCTTGTGGATTTTTTATGTGCATACCATGCTCTGTCATGTGCTGTTATGTGATCTGTGGTCTATTCTCAGACTAGACCATGAATCGCTGGCCGGTAGGGTGCTGATGGCACCAGGTACCTGCAGCTCAGCTCCTATTCAAGTGAATGGGCGTTGAGCTGCAGTTACCTAGCACCACCACTATACAATAAATGGTGCAGGACTTCCAGCCCCATATACTGTGCAGTGCGGGGAAAAACTGATTGGCAGGGGGGCCTGGTATCGGCACCCCCCACTTATCAGCAATTGATAGGCCAGGAAAATGTATAGACCCATCTTTAGGATTGGTGAGGTGCCAACACCAGCCACCACACCAATTACCTATTCGGTAGAGTCATTGGCTCTGTTCATTGTATGGTGGCCATGTTGTGCTACTGAAGCTCAGCTCCCATTCACTTCTCTGAGAGCTGACCTTCCAGGTGTCAGTACCCGAAGATCCTGAGGATAGGCCATCAATACAAAGTCCTGAAACACCCCTTTAAAAAATAGAGCCATAATATGACTGTGTGTGAAGTCTATCTTGGGGATTGTGGCTGTAGGTGGGAATTCTTTATCTACTCAATTATCGGATTGGAGTAATATGGAAATCAATGGATGTAAATTTAGCATCCATTCTTCAGGTCAGCGTGTGGGGCAAAGTATTTCTTTGTTATTTGAATCCTACTGGTTTGTGGGCATAGGAATGTATATACTGTATATTGTGCTGTATAATTTTATTCTCCTCCAGGTGACACCTTATGCAGTTTAATAGGCTATAATAACTCTCCTTTGTTATTTGCAGCAGAAGAGATTGAGCTACGTATAATTTCAGCCTAAGGAACATCGCCATGGGCCACCTACCTCAAGCCATTACAGAGACTATTGTCCAGTCTACAGTCATGTTTGCCAGTGATGGTGGGTGGTGTGGGGGAGGCCATTGATCATTGTGCAGTAATGCTGGCATGGTAACGGACTATACGCACTGGATGCGGCACATCTGAGCCTGTTCTGCAGTATTTGTCATTAAAATGTGAACGATACATCTGATGTATTGGAGTTTGCTACCAAGAGAGAAGTCAACGTAAACTAGAGCGACCGGTCTTCACCATTGTTATCCAGAGTCTTATCAGTGATACAACCAGTCAGTGGAGATTCCATGACCGTACAGCGAAGCCGCGCTCTTCGGTGACCTGTTATAACACGTGCTGTACTATTGGTACACAATCTCCAGCTCTGCATGGTAATGACAGGGTCTGTGTGTACATTTATATTGTATTATATGCACTGGATGGAGCCTTTTGTTTACAGTCTAATGTTTCAGTTGTTACTTTGTTGGAGTCAATGAATAATGGGCATCAATGCTTGGAAATGTGCTACTGAATTGTGATAATGCACTTATAGATACGTACGTTTTATAAATGTAACTGTGAACCAAACATTCTCTGGTCTCTGATGTATTTGGAAGCTACAAGTGTAAATCCCAGTTCTACCAGTAGGTAGTGGGCAGATGCCAAGTAGATAGCTAGATGGGTATCTGTTACTGATGGTTGCCGCCAGTGCTGGCTGTCACTCAATGTAACATGTCACCCGGATTCCTGATTACATGGAGGCATTCATTTCCC
This sequence comes from Hyla sarda, assembly GCF_029499605.1. NCBI lineage: Eukaryota > Metazoa > Chordata > Amphibia > Anura > Hylidae > Hyla > Hyla sarda. The sequence goes on along the minus strand of NC_079190.1, from coordinate 30,526,515 downwards.
AAATATGCTGCCCATTGCAAGAGTAGATCCCAGCCATGTCTGTATTTACAGCCCACACTGCCCCAGGCACTAGGACTGAATATCCCCACCCCCAATAGGGTGATTCCACATACATGAGAATGTAGTTGCGGTTTCATTGTGGCTCTCACCCCTATAAACAGTAGTGTTTGTAACGTTTACAGCATGTTCACACTTTTCCTAATGTATTTTTCATATCTTGATTTTGCACCTATCTAGACAATTTTGCTCAGACACCTGGTATTTTCTGTCTTCCCGATACATAATAGGTTTTCCTATCGTTTCTGGCGCATTATGTTTAGACTTTTCTGAACAATTTTAAATTGTTCTGTTATTACATTGGTGATGTGGTTGGTACAGTTTGTCGCCAAACACAGAGTTGCATGGAAATAACAAACCAAATATATTAAGACGCTAAAAAACTAATGTGTTGTGATTTTGAACGGCAGACAATCTGGACCAATCAGGGGCGGACTGACAGATCGGGCACTCGGGCACTGCCCAAGTGCCCACACCTGAGGGGGGGCCCGCACTGCATGCACCTTTTTTTTTAAAATAGTTTTTAAAGATTAAAGGTCGGGCCTGCAAACATTCTATAAGAGGTTGTAGAATCTTTTTCTACAGGGCACGGCATTGTGGCAGCAGCTAGATGAAGTCGTCTGGCTACTGGGACCACATGGGGTTGTCTGACTACTGGGACCACATAGGATTGTCTGACTACTGGGACCACATAGGGTTGTCTGACTACTGGGACCACATGAGGTCATCTGACTACTGGGACCACCCAATCCTCCGTTCCCCAATCTCCAGAAAAGGGCTCCGGCTCTCCACGTATCCTAAAGATGCAGATGCTATGTTATCCATTCACTTCTATGGGAGTGTTAGAGATATCTAAGTGCTGTACTTGGGTCCTCACGTAGAAATTAATCTGCGCCCCGTTCTGGAGATCAGGAGGGTCTTAGCAGTTGTCCCCTGTGATCAGACACTTATTCCTCATCCTGAATATAGGGGATAAGTTGTTTTTTGCCGGATAACCCCATGAAGTGCTCTCTGCCTCAACACTGCTGCCCTAGGCACAGGCATGCGGGTATCTAGGGGGAGATAACCCTGTCCCCAGCCATCAGCTGTTATCTGCTGGGAAACCTGGAAGTTCTCTGCAGTGCCCCGAAATTAGAAATGAAGTATAACACAGTGTCCTTTCACGTCACTGGGTTGTCTCTATATTTCAGGATATTCCAGGACAGGACCTCCATAGCAAGAGAAGCGCTTTGTGGCCATTCTTCACCTTGCTTAAAACATGAAGATCCTGAACTCATCATTTACCTAAAGGGTTCATAGGAATAGAAAAGAGAAGACCATACCTAGCCCCGGTCCCCCGCAGCTTCCATTTAGCTCTGTCCGGTCCACCGATCTTCTGTCTTCTTTCTGCTTCTGACCGGTGTCTTCTCTCGGCCAGTAATTGGCTGAGTCGACAGGTCTTGCACCCAGCGCTCATTTGGGTGCAAGCAGGAAAAAGAGAGAAGTTTGGGGGATCAGATGGAAGTAAACAAGGGCTGCGGGATATCAGGGCTAGGTAAGTATATATTTTTTTCTATTTCCCCCAGCCCAGCACAGTATTATTGAATAGTGAACTTGTTGTCTAGCAACAGAAGCTGGTGACCAACTCCTTATCAGAACAAGTATGGCCACCCAATAATCTGCAGAGGTGCTTGGTGCATGTAATGGTGATTCCCAGTAAACACTACCAATACTAGAATTCCTATTGGTCTCCAGTGCTGAAGAAAACACATAATGCTCCAGTATTACCTGTATTAGAAAGCACGGGTGGGTGGCTGGACTGTTGTTGTGTAACCCCACTATGTCACATTATGTATTATTATTAAAGCACAGCAGTTCAGAGGAATGAGATGCTGGGTGCACCCCGCCGAGATGTTGACACAGATGTGGGAATGTTTCACTTGTGAGATCTGTGTTTTGTGTTTGATCTGTTTACGCACATAATATAGACGAGAAAACGCAGGCACAGTCCAACAAAAAGAGGACGTACACATTACTCGTGCAGCATGCTATAGAGCCTGCATTGTGTGAATATTATCATTACGTGAATCCATCCTGTCTGCTGCGTCCGCCAGTGAGAACCGATGCAGAAAAAACTTGTTTCTACTGGGAGGGAAAACAATGTCTCCCCCCTGCAGTTCTCTCCAGTGACGCTGAGCTGGAAAATTGAAGTTGACCTTATCTGATCTATCAACCTTTAGTTTTCTTTATTCTGCCAACAAGCTTCAATGGTGTTATGCTAAAAATACTTATTTTACCTTCATTTATACAGACGTGCATGAGTTGCCCATAGCAACCAATCAGATTGCTTCTTTCATTTTTCACAGGCCTCTTAAAAAAAAAATGAAAGAAGCGAGCTGATTGGTTGCTATGGGCAACTTTTCCTCTGGGCAGGTTTGGATTATCAAAACCTGCCCAGAGGAAAAGTTGCCCATAGCAACCAATCAGATAGCTTCTTTCATTTTAAACAAGGCCTCTGCAAAATGAAAGCAGTGATGTGGTTGCTATGGGCAACTTTTCCTTTGCACAGGTTTTGGTAAATCTCCCCCATAAGGCAACTGGAGGGGCAAGCTGTGCATAACTAGCTTGCCCCCTGACTGGTGAGCAGTTAAGGGGTTAAGAAATGTACAGGCAAGGTTTTTTAGCCCCCTCCCCCGCCTGTAAAACTTGCCAGTGGCTACAGTGGTATGTCCCATGGGTAGGGGGGAAGGAGTGCACCAATCAGGGGTTTAATAGTTTCCCGGGCTTTCAGGGGCCCTCCCCTGGGTATTTATAGCTGTGGTGCCTCCCTTCCCCCCTCAATCTGCCCAGGACCCGGAGTTTTGTCTGCCGGTTGGTATGTATCTGCCCCTTATTTATGGCCCGGATGGAGCAAGAGGGTGAGGGCTGGCATGCTCCCTTATGGCTGAGCTGGCCTCCCCTCCTGTTGCACCCTGGCGTTGGGTTCGGGAGGCTGGCGGACCTCTCACAGTCCCGCTCTCCTTCCCCCTGTCCTGCCCGTTCCTTTAATCCCCTTCCCTGTCCCGTTCCTTTAATCTCCTGCCCGTTTCTTTAATCTCCTGCCCGTTCCTTTAATCTCCTGCCCGTTCCTTTAATCCTAATCTCCTGCCCGTTCCTTCAATCCTTTTCCCTGGCCCGAACTCCCCTTCCCATGCGTGCTCCTTTTGAGCGCGCTTTGCCTCCTTCCCCCGTTACTGTCACCTCCGTTTGCGGTGGCGGCCACCTGGGTGGCTGCTGCTGTTTTTTTTTTTATAGGCTTGCGCAAATGGACGATTATTAACGTCCATTTGCGTGTTCCCAGCTATAATGCGCGCTCACAAGTTGAGCGCGCATCATAGGCGTTGGGTCCCGGTTGCTATTAGCAACCAGGACCCATGCTAATGCCGGACATCGCCGATCGGGCAGATGTCCGGCATTACCTTTTGGATGCGGCGATCAAAGTTGATCGCCGCATCTGAATGTATGTACAGGCGTCCCGGCTGCTCAGTTGGGCTGATCGGGACCATCGCGATTAAATCGCGATGTCCCGATCAGCTGGAACGCAGCAGGAGGGTCACTCACCTGCCTCCTGCGCGTCCGCTCGTGGATTGATTGCTCCAAGCCTGAAATTCAGGCTTGAGCAATCAATCACTGATGACCCAGATCATTGCCATGTTAACACATGGCAAGTGATCTGTGTTAGGTACTGTGTGTGCAGTGTTGTGGCTCCCTATGGGAGCTATAGCATTGCACACAAAAAAAAAAAAAAAAAAAAAAAAAAAGGATGTTCATGAAGATCTATTTAACCCTTGCCATAAAACGTTTGGCACACTACTCCTCCCCCCCCTTTTTTCCCCTATACAAAAAAATAAATTTATAAATAAAATAAAATAAATATATAAATAAATAAAAAATAAATAAATAAAAATAACTAAATAATAGAATAAATTAAATAATAATGAAATAAAATGTAAAAATCTGTATTACATCAAGCATATACACGTATACGGTATTGCTGCTTGCGTACATGTCCGTACTATCTAAATATATCCGATTGCAGTACTCCTTCAATGGCGTACGCGCAAAAAAAATAAATAAATAAATAAATAATTAAATAAATAAAAAATAACATAAATTAATTAATTAATATTACAAAAAAAAAAATTTTTTTTTAAATAAATAAATAAAAATGTATACATAATAATAAATTACAATGAAATGAACAAGTACAAACTGTGTAGATTTCAATACACATACGCATGTGGTATCAAAGGCCACGTGCGTCAATGTCCGAACTATCAAGTTATATATCCTCATTTGATCGCACGGTTTAGGGTGTAGACGCAAATTAATAGTTAAATATATAAATTCTACAGTCCCATATAGTGTATTTTGGTCGCTTTTTATACCTAAAAAAATTAAATAAATAAATAAATAAATAATCACAACTCTGATTGACACGACACTGGTACCACTGTAAACTTCGGATCACGGCGCATGGTTCTTGCAGCCACTGCACCCCAAACCCTCCATCACCTCTCCGCCCCGAGTTCCAAAAAAAATAAAAAATAAAAATTTATAAATAGAAAAAAAAAAAAAAAAAAATTATAATAAAAAATAAAAATAAAATAAAAACCCACTGCGGCCGCTGCTGTCCCTCTTCCTGAGTCCTCTGCTGCTGGTTTTCCGGCGCCATTCCGGGCGGCGGCAGAGTACCCGCGACCAGGTGGTCTCCAGCGTGCCTTGTCCCACGCCTGCGGTGGTGAAGTTGTTCCTCCATCTTTTGTGCCTTCTACATCTTCTGGACTTAGTGAGCGTTCTGTTGCGGGGGGCAGGGGTGGCTCTATTTTCGTGCCTGCCCTTGGGGCTTTGGCAGGCCAGTTGTCTTTAGATGGCTAGGCTGGGTTGGTGCCCTCTCCTTCCCCGGTTAGTGTGCTTATGGCTGTTCAGGGTAGTATCCGCCTTTTGTTCCTGTGTGTTTGTTGGGTTTGGGTCTCGGATATAGGTGTATGTCTATGTTGGTCTCTGGTTGTGAGTTGGGTACGTCTCTTCTTGACGGGGTGCTTTGGTGTGGTATCATTTTCTGCGGTGCTCACTTAGGTGAATGGTCTTTTGGCCTTCCGCTCTGGATGACCGGGTTTTGTGGACTTAGCTCCTGAGGCTTGTTCCATATCCTGATTGGGTGGCACCCAGTTACGGTTTTGTTTCTTTTGGTTTTCTCCCCTCTTGGTTTGGTGTTTCTCTCCGTCACTAGTTGTAGTCCCTCTCTGCAGCTCTGTTCGTCCCAGTGTATTGTCTGATGTTTTCTCCTGTTTTGCTCCCGATCTCTGGTAGGCATGGGACTCCTGTCTGTCGTGCTGGGTGCTTTCGCTGATGTGGCGGTGGGTAGGTTTCGCTTGGGTCTCAGTTTGTCTTTCCTTGTGGGTTCTTCTTTGTGGTTGTTTTTCCGGAGGGGGATTCTCCTGTGCTCTACGCTTGTTGGGGTGTGGTTTGTTGCAGTCTTCCGCATGCCGTGTTGGCGTTGGTCTGCAGTTTTCCTGTGAACGGGGAGTGTTTGCATTTTCTCTGTTTTGGTTTCCTCGGGGCTTGCTAGGTGCCCCTGTTCCGGTCCTTGCTGGTTTACTGTATGTTCCGCGTGGAATATGGTTCTGGGCGGAGTTTTTTCCTGCAGGTTGTCTCTGGCCACCGAGGGTGTCTGGTATTTGTGCCCCCGCATATGTGCCCATGGTACGCTATGGGCTGACATTTCGGTTGGTTGGGGTTTTTTCAGGAGTTGGGCAGTGGACTGGCCTGCTTTCAGTTCCCCGTTGCAGTGCACGGGGAGCTCGCTCTGTTCTCAGTTGTGGCTGGTTTGGTCGGTTGTTGGTGTGGTGTTTGGTTTTCCAGTGATGCTGCGGTGGGTTTCTGCCATGCTTGGGGTTTTGTTTGAGCTTTTCCCTTGGTGTTGGTTGTGGGACTTTGGGTGCTTGCTTCGGCAGCTCATGTTTTAGACTTGTACTTGGTTGCGCGCTATTTTTGTGATGCTTTTCTTCTTTTCTAGTGTGTGATTTGAGTGATCAGGGGGCGTGTTTTCTTCCTGTGCTCTGCCTGTTGCATCTAGTGCTTCGCTGTTTGGAGTTACAATTTCTTTCGGGGCTACGCTCCCTGGGGTCGGTATTGGGTGTTGATGTTTTGTCCCGTTTTCTCTGGCTGTAGTTCCGGAGGGTTGCTTGTGTGGCCAGCCCGTGGGTCCTTGGGGAGAGTGGTGTAATTCTTGGTCCGCTTTGGTGGGTCCTGCGGCTTGGTCGCACTCACGGTACGGCGCTTTCGAGTGGTTAGGTTGGTGTGGAGCCTGGGATGTCTACAGTCGAGGAGGTTCCAGAGGGTCTGTGGACAGCGGATAAAACATAAAAAAAAAAAAAAATTATATATATTGGTTTCCATGCCTGGACTGCCCTTTGATGTACCTTACAAGGCTCTGATGTTTGATTTACTGTTTCGTTTTAATAGGATGTGATAATGGAAGTTATCTGCTGTGTCACCTCTCCAAGGAGGTTCGAGATTTGGGCAGTGTTCTCAGTGTATCCAAATAACATTCTGAGTATGTGATGCTGGGATCTTCACCTGTTCATGTGAATCACCTACAAAAAAAAAAAAAAAAAGGAAATGTTGGTTGGCTTTCCCGCTGTGCTGCGATCCAGCGGGGTGCGGTTGGCGCACGGCACATGGCAGGGGGTGATTTTCTTTCTGCTTTGCAGGTGGTGTATACCTAGGGGGCCCGCGAGTGGGTGGTTTATACCTAGGGGCTGGGCCCGCGAGTGGGCGGCCTTGCTGTCGGCGACCGTTTTTTTTCCTATCAATTTTTGGGTCGCTTGGTGGCGGCTGCGGGTCGGGTTTTCTGGTTGTCGTTTTGCGTAATTTTTCTAATCCGAGATTTTGCTCTAGCTTTTTTCAGGGCTATGTGGATGGGGTACTTTTTCTTTCTCCTCGTCTCCTTCCATGGGTCCGTGTTTTTGGGTGCCTATTTTGTGCGTTTCATGGAAAATGTTTAAAAAGTTTAAAAAAAAAATAAAAAATAAGGCCCGTCGGTCCGAGACTGTTTAGGCGATCCGGGAGACGCAGCTCGTGCTCCATGAGGGTCCGTGAATGACTGTTTTGTGAGTTCGGGTTTGCTCTCTTTTTGTATCAGGGCCGGCGGAGGTGGCTGGGTTTCCGGAGAGGGTAGCGCTGCACGTGGGGCGCGGGCGATCTGCATGTTGTGTTGCTATTTTTGCCCAGTTTGATGTTTCCCATGTGTGTTTTTGTTTTAAGAGCGGCTTTCCGCAAGGTGGTGCGAGTGCTGCAGCACTCTTCGGTGTATGGGCGAGTCTGAGAGAGAAGTTCACACGGGTTATTTAAAAAAAAATTATAATAATTTAAAACACATAAAAAAAATATATATATATATATAAAAATGGTCCTGGTGGCAGGTACCTCGGATTTCCTGGAGAGGAAATGTGTTGAGCGGATTTCCTGGAGAGGAAATGTGTTGAGCGGATTTCCTGGAGAGGAAATGTGTTGGGCGGATTTCCTGGAGAGGAAATGTGTTGAGCGGATTTCCTGGAGAGGAAATGTGTTGAGCGGATTTCCTGGAGAGGAAATGTGTTGAGCGGATTTCCTGGAGAGGAAATGTGTTGAGCGGATTTCCTGGAGAGGAAGAGCGCTGAGCGGATTTCCTGGAGAGGAAATGTGTTGAGCGGATTTCCTGGAGAGGAAATGTGTTGGGCGGATTTCCTGGAGAGGAAATGTGTTGAGCGGATTTCCTGGAGAGGAAATGTGTTGAGCGGATTTCCTGGAGAGGAAATGTGTTGAGCGGATTTCCTGGAGAGGAAATGTGTTGAGCGGATTTCCTGGAGAGGAAATGTGTTGAGCGGATTTCCTGGAGAGGAAATGTGTTGAGCGGATTTCCTGGAGAGGAAGAGCGCTGAGCGGATTTCCTGGAGAGGAAGTGTGTTGGGTGTGCCGGGGGCCTGAGGTGGCCCCAGGTGTTGGCTATCCAGTATCTCTCGGGTGGGGGTCGGAGTCCAGTGTAGGGCTAACTGGTCTCCTCCGTGGCGGTAAGAAGACGGTGAAAGCGGGGTCAACCCGGGGTAGACCTCCACACAGGACGGTGTGGCAGCACATCTCGGGTTGGTAAGAAGCCAATCGATGTCTTTGTTACAGTTAAATTGTTATTTATATAAGTAATTTTATAAATAAAGCTGTGGCCGATTCCCACCCACGGAAAAGTTGAATTGTTGTTGTGTCAGTTATTATTTAATTAATTATTGTAGTAAGGGGGAGGGGTAGTTATAGCCTGCTAGGAGCTAATTGGGTCTCAACAGTCTGGAGGGGCAAGCTGTGCATAACTAGCTTGCCCCCTGACTGGTGAGCAGTTAAGGGGTAAGAAATGTACAGGCAAGGTTTTTTAGCCCCCTCCCCCGCCTGTAAAACTTGCCAGTGGCTACAGTGGTATGTCCCATGGGTAGGGGGGAAGGAGTGCACCAATCAGGGGTTTAATAGTTTCCCGGGCTTTCAGGGGCCCTCCCCTGGGTATTTATAGCTGTGGTGCCTCCCTTCCCCCCTCAATCTGCCCAGGACCCGGAGTTTTGCCCTCCCTCCCTCCCTTTTTGTATCTTTGTTTATTGTAAGTCACAGCTTGGCGGTAAGAAGACGGTGAAAGCGGGGTCAACCCGGGGTAGACCTCCACACAGGACAGTGTGGCAGCACCTCTCGGGTTGGTAAGAAGCCAATCGGTGTCTTTGTTACAGTTAAATTGTTATTTATATAAGTAATTTTATAAATAAAGCTGTGGCCGATTCCCACCCACGGAAAAGTTGAATTGTTGTTGTGTCAGTTATTATTTAATTAATTATTGTAGTAAGGGGGAGGGGTAGTTATAGCCTGCTAGGAGCTAATTGGGTCTCAACAGTCTGTAGGTGGCGCAGCGATGTGAAAAGGGAGCCTGCACAATTTCATGAAGTAGTGTCCATGTTTCTATAATATGATCATCATTAAAGGGGTACTCCGGAGGAAATTATCATTATTTTGTTTTTTTTTTAAATAAACTGGTGCCAGAAAGTTATGCAGAATTGTAAATTACTTCTAGCTAAAAATCTTCATCTGCACTTATCAGCTGCTATATACTACAGAGGAAGTTGTGTAGTTTTTTCCAGTCTGACCACAGTGCTCTCTGCTGCCACCTCTGTCCGTTTTAGGAACTGTTCTGAGCAGGAGAGATTTGCCCCATGTTTCTTCCTTTCCTCTGCGACTTTTGTAAGCCAGGTCTGACCTGGTTTAGGTTTGCGACTTTTTTTTTTAAGGGACTGACATTTATGCCTATGTGCGACATTGGCACTTTCACTGCAAAGTGAAAACTAAAAGTTGCTTAGGTAAGGCTATTTGGTCCTTTAATGAACCTTAAAAAAGTTGCGAAAAAAGGCGCTTAGGCGCACATGCAAAAAAAAATATATATATATTTACATGGGGAGGTTTGTTACAGTGTGTCACCCCGTTAGTAAGCTAATTACATGAGAAGGAGGTTTGTTACAGTGTGTCACCCCAGTAGTAAGGTGATTACATGGGGAGGAAGTTTGTTACAGTGTGTCCCCCCAGTAGTAAGGTGATTACATGAGAAGGAGGTTTGTTACAGTGTGTCACCCCAGTAGTAAGGTGATTACATGAGGAGGAGGTTTGTTACAGTGTGTCACCCCAGTAGTAAGGTGATTACATGGGGAGGAGGTTTGTTACAGTGTGTCCCCCCAGTAGTAAGGTGATTACATGAGAAGGAGGTTTGTTACAGTGTGTTACCCCAGTAGTAAGGTGATTACATGGGGAGGAAGTTTGTTACAGTGTGTCCCCCCAGTAGTAAGGTGATTACATGAGAAGGAGGTTTGTTACAGTGTGTCACCCCAGTAGTAAGGTGATTACATGGGGAGGAAGTTTGTTACAGTGTGTCCCCCCAGTAGTAAGGTGATTACATGGGGAGGAGGTTTGTTACAGTGTGTCCCCCCAGTAGTAAGGTGATTACATGAGAAGGAGGTTTGTTACAGTGTGTCACCCCAGTAGTAAGGTGATTACATGGGGAGGAGGTTTGTTACAGTGTGTCACCCCAGTAGTAAGGTGATTACATGAGGAAGAGGTTTGTTACAGTGTGTCACCCCAGTAGTAAGGTGATTACATGAGAAGGAGGTTTGTTACAGTGTGTCACCCCAGTAGTAAGGTGATTACATGGGGAGGAAGTTTGTTACAGTGTGTCACCCCAGTAGTAAGGTGATTACATGGGGAGGAAGTTTGTTACAGTGTGTCCCCCCAGTAGTAAGGTGATTACATGGGGAGGAGGTTTGCTACAGTGTGTCACCCCAGTAGTAAGGTGATTACATGGGGAGGAGGTTTGTTACAGTGTGTCAGCCCAGTAGTAAGGTGATTACATGAGGAGGAGGTTTGTTACAGTGTGTCAGCCCAGTAGTAAGGTAGGGTATGTCAAAGGGCGGGCCAGTGGGCGGCAAAATTAGCTTTTGCCTAGGGTGGCAAAAATCCTTGCACCAGCCTTCAGGACAAGCATACAAAGTGCATCTCATGTCATAGGTGAAACCAGTGTCTATACTTGTCAGAGGACGCGCTCTGTAGCAGTAAATTGGGGCGTGTGTGATGTTATATTTAGCAGGATTTATGCTAATACAAACTGATCAAACTAGAAATTCTAAACAAAATGATTTTCATTTTTTTCTCGCCATGTAATACACACAAATCGGGCACAAATAGACCAGTGGGTGTAAAAATTGACACAAAAGGTACAGCTAACCAAGATACCTCTATAAATAGCACTCACAGCCTAAACGTGTATATATATATATACTACAAAACAAACACAAAAGAATGGAGTCAATACAATATTAAAAATTACCTTTTATTAATAACATTTTAAAATACATAAATATAAAGTGCCACAACATTTTTTTTTTAAATCAACTGGTCCACGAAAGTTAAACAGATTTGTAAATAAATTTTATTTAAAAATCTTAATCCTTCCAGTACTTATCAGCTGCTGTATGCTCCAGAGGAAGTTGTGTAGTTCTTTCCAGTCTGACCACAGTGCTCTCTGCTGACACCTCTGTCCATGAGAGGAACTGTCCAGAGCAGGAGAGATTTGCTATGGGGATTTGTTGCTGCTCTGGACAGTTCCTGATAGAGGCAAAGGTGTCAGCAGAGAGCACTGTGGTCAGACTGGAAAGAAATTCAAAAAGAAAATAACTTCCTGTGGAGCATACAGCAACTGATAAGTACTGGAAGGGTTAAGATTTTATTTTTTAGAAATAGTTTACAAATCTGTTTCACTTTCTGGCACCAGTTGATTTAAAAAAAAAAAAAAAAAAATTACAGTGTGTCCCCCCAGTAATAATTTCCACCAAAATACCCCTTTAATCTCATTCAGGAAAGGAGTAGAAACATCAAAGCTTGAGATACAGTGCCAAGGTTGTAGTGGAGCGCAGCGATAACGACCCCAACGCACGTTTTGGCAAATCCTTCTATTCCTCATTAAGGCTATGTTCATGCCTCAGAATTTCTGTGCCGAATTCCGCAGCAGTAGAAGTCCAATTGTATTAAATGAGATTCTGCTCCGCTGTGCACATGCCGTAATTTTCGCGGCAGATGTTTCTGGTACGGGAATTTAGATTCCGCTGTCCGCAGAAAGAATGAACTTGTGCGGACTCTGCACGGAATGCATTGCAGTCTATGAGACAGCGCATTCCCATGCGATCTTAGTGCCTTCATGTTATACCGGAGATTTTCCGTGTGTGAAGTGTGAACATGGCCTTAGGCTCAGGGCCCTGACTCCGCATTTAAATGGAAAATTAGTGTGTAATTTTTATCTGATTTCCATCTGTATTTGGGCCCTTGGCATTATTAAGTGATGCAGAATATTTTGGTGCTATATAAATATTAAAGGGGTTCTCCACCATAAGGTGATTTTAGTACGTATCTGGCAGACAGTAATGGACATGCTTAGGAAGGATCTGCGCTTGTCTTGGGGCTAAATGGCTATATTGTGATATTACCATAACACTGTGGCTAGCTGTTTGTGAACTGGTATTTCCTGTTTGATTTTCTTTTTTTGACTACAAATCCCACAATTCCATTTCCTCCCTCTCACACATCAGCCACCCTACCCATTGAAACATAAATGAGCTGCATCTATTCAAAAGACCTGTGGTTTTCAATCAGGGTGCCTACAGCTGTTGCATTAGTTGCAGATTGATCTCTCTCCCACCAAGCGATCGCTCCGCCCATTGAAGCAGACAGGCTGCCTGTCATCAGCTGACTAGTGAATCAGGTCTCGGCCGCATTGCAACCTGGGAAAAATCTGAGACAACAGTCATTTTGTATGCTGTAAAAAATTAATATTGGGGTGAAAATCACAGAAGAATTGTGAGAAAACCGTCACACACAGGAACAGACACTGTATTATGAACTACACTAACTTTACAGCCCCTGTAGCATAGTCAAAAAAAAAATCCTGAAATACCCCTTTAAATCAAGCTGGCAGTGCCCTAATCTTGCCCAATCTGTCTTTATCAATTTTCAGTAAAACAGGACAGGTAATCACAAACTGGCCTAAGATCCCACACTGTTGTCTTCTAGTTCCACACTTCTGACATGCTAGTGGGTTTCACGGCTGGGTTTACTAGTCCGGCTTTAAAGGGGTTATCCAGGAAAAAAAGAACCTTTATATATTTATATATATATATATATATATATATATATATATATATATATATATATATCTATATATATATATCTATATCTCAACTGGCTCCAGAAAGTTAAACAGATTTGTAAATGTCTTCTATTAAAAAAACTTAATCCTTTCAGTACTTATGAGCTGCTGAAGTTGAGTTGTTCTTTTCAGTCTAAGTGCTCTCTGATGACACGTGTCTCGGGAACCGCCCAGTTTAGAAGCAAATCCCCATAGCAAACCTCTTCTACTTTGTGCAGTTCCCGAGACAAGCAGAGATGTCAGCAGAGAGCACTGTTGCCAGACAGAAAACAACAAACAACTCAACTTCAGCAGCTGATAATTATTGAAAGTCTTAAGATTTTTTTAATAGAAGTAATTTACAAATCTGTTTAACTTTCTGGAGCCAGTTGATATAAAAAAAAAAAAGGTTTTCCTGGAATATCCCTTTAATGTCTGCCAGAAGATGTGTAGAAAAAGAAATGGTGCATAAGTGGTTGTAAATCTCATGACGGGTGCAAGAATTATAATTTTTTAACAAAATCTAGACTTCGCTTTGGCTTATCAGGACACATTTAGAAGGCCCAGTCAGCTAGTGGTGATGGTTTGGAGAGCATTAAAGAGGGAACTCCGCCTCTCAGCGCTTGGAACAAACTGTTCCGAATGCTGGAGCTTGTGATGTCATAGCCCCGCCCCCTCATGACATCACACCCCCTCCAATAGACTTGCATTGAGCGGGTGGGGCATGATGTCACGAGCTCCTGGCTCCAGCATTTAGAACAGTTTGTTCCAAATGCTGAGCAGTGGAGTACCCCTTTAAGTATGTGACAAATTCCATTTAATGTAATAAATTACTCAAACACCCCCTAGTGGCAGCTGCAGGCTGTAACAAATTAAAGGGGTTGTCTCACCATTACAATACCTCTCCATATTAACCATTAGTACACATGAATGTCATGGGGGGAGAGAGTCCTCTGGTATGCCATGGCAGACCGAAAAAGTCCATGCATTACATGGAAAACCAAGCATTTAAATAGCTGGCAAGTAATGTCTTCTGCAGGGTAAAGGTCTCACTGCCTACACCCGATTATCAAGGCTTAGCACAGCTTAATGGGGTATTCCAGGAATTTTATTTGACTATGCTACAGGGGATGTAAAGTTAGTGTAGATCTACAACTAATGCAACAGCTGTAGGCACCCTGATTGAAAACTACAGGTCTTTTGAAGGGATGCAGCTCATCTCATTTATGTTTCAATGGGTGAGGTCGCTGATGTGCGGGAGGGAGGAAAATGGAATTGTGGGATTTGTAGGCAAAGAAGAAAACTCAAACAGGAAATACCAGTTCACAAAATGCTACAGTGTTATGGTAATCTCACAGCACAGTCATTTAGCCCCAAGACAAGAGCAGATCCTTCCTAATCATGTCCATTACTGTCTGCCTGGTACATACTAAAATCACCTTATGGTGGAGAACCCCTTTAAAGCAGCACTCAAGGAATAATGTAGCGGTTCTTGTGTATGCTTTGTGCTTACATGTGTTATCAGATGTGGCAGGCCTATGAGTTCCAGCCATACTGCAATTTAAATTACAAAAATGAATTCCTAATGCTTCCTACTAGAGATGAGCGAACTTACAGTAAATTCGATTTGTCACGAACTTCTCGGCTCGGCAGTTTATGACTTTTCCTGCGTAAATTAGTTCAGCCTTCAGGTGCTCCGGTGGGCTGGAAAAGGTGGATACAGTCCTAGGAAAGAGTCTCCAAGGACTGTATCCACCTTTTCCAGCCCACCGGAGCACCGGAAAGCTGAACTAATTTATGCAGGAAAAGTCAACTGCCGAGCCGAGAAGTTCGTGACGAATCGAATTTACTGTAAGTTCGCTCATCTCTACTTCCTACATATCCCATAACTTCTCCTGCGGAGGGTGTGGAGTTTGATCACTGCACTTGATCATCTAATATGGCTGCTGATGCTGGAGTTCCCCCCAGGTGAACTGATTAGACTCATGAGTGGGTTGGGGGTCAGTTCTTACTATGTGCAGTGTTGAAGCACTTATATAAAATGCTTTAAAAAAAATATATTTTTTGTTTTTATTAAATATTGTTGAAAGGCAAAAATGATAATTAAAGATGAGCGAACTCACAGTAAATTTGATTCGTCACGAACTTCTCGGCTCGGCAGTTGATGACTTTTCCTGCATAAATTAGTTCAGCTTTCAGGTGCTCCCGTGGGCTGGAAAAGGTGGATACAGTCCTAGGAGACTTTCCTAGGAATGTATCCACCTTTTCCAGCCCACCGGAGCACCTGAAGGCTGAACTAATTTATGCAGGATAAGTCATCAACTGCCGAGCCGAGAAGTTCGTGACGATTCAAATTTACTGTAAGTTCGCTCATCTCTAATGATAATGACACCAGGTTTTTATGTCTATGTTTGCCCTTGTCCACTGCATTTTTCACACATTAACTGCGTTTTTTCAAAAGTTTTACAGTGATTTGCACAACTGCTGTAAAATAGTATGGTAACTACTATGCATCCTGATCCCATAGAGATAGCAGCAGTATACAGAGAGCCGGAGAGGAGGAGTATAACTACTATAGATCCTAATCCCATAAAGATAGCGGCAGCAGGATACAGATAGAGCTGGCTGCAGAGGGGAGGGGTCTGTGAGCTACAGCCTCTGCATCCTTTAGTAATGTGGTCCGATAACACTGATCAATGCTGTTCTATTGCACAGCATTGTTAAAGGTGTACTCCGGTTGGAGCAACCTGTTCCGAACACAGGAGCCGGTAGCTCTCGACGTCATAGCCCCACCCCCTCAATGCAAGTCTATGGGAGGGGGCGTGGCAGCTGTCACGCCCCCTCCCATTGACTTGCACTCAGGGGGTGCCACGGGGGCAGAGCTATGATGTCACAAGCTCCCGGCTCCAGCGTTCGGAACAGTTTG